>NC_069502.1:1117152867-1117804533 GCF_027579735.1 Bombina bombina | reverse complement strand
ACAGCGAAGACGGTACAACACTATTTTATTGCAGAGCATGGAAAAATACATCTGGTACCATTGATCTCACTTAGTAACTGAGACATAGACAATAACGGACCTAAAACCACGCCCCATCCAGTGACGTCACTTCCCACTCTCATCACATCTTCCCCCTTTTCAAAGGACAAAACATACATATTTTTTCATTAGAATACAACAAATAATCAAGTATACAAGAAGCATACAACAACAGTTTTGTATAGTATATAACAAATAACAAGTTAAAGAGAATATCTGTATAAACAACATAAATTATATCCTGACTTGAACATCAGGGTAGACTACCCTAGTCCACAGTGACCATGGGATTATTCTGCCCATACTTCCGGTCACTGCTCTAACTAATGTTAATCCCGATATCGGGCCGGAGGTTTCACCACTCTTCCGCTTGATGTAACTTTACATGAACTGTCCTCTGATACAGAAGAAGGTGATTGAAAGTCTGCTGGAGGCAAAGACATATCCCTGCTGTGATCTTGTTAAAAAAAAGGGGATCCCACCGGCGGTGGTACTGAGGCATCCAGTTCCAAACTCTCAGGTTCAGGCTGAAGATGTTTTCGATTTCGACGTGTAAATGTCCCTCCATCAGTAAGGACTACATAAGCCCTTGGTTCTGGAGAGCATCCAATTACCGTAGCGGGCGTCTTCCATTTCTTCTTATCATCCAGTTTAATTCTGATACTTTGCCGCCCCGCATTCAGCTCCTGCAAGGGCCTCACAGAATGTCTCCTGTTGTAGAAGAATCGATAGCCCCTTTTTGCCTCTTCATCCCTCCTTAGGACTTCGTCCAGAGGAATAGAGCTAGTTGGCTGGAAGACACCCACAGAGGGTAAGGTGGTGCGAATCTGGCGTCCTAGCATCAGCTGTGCCAGGCTAAACCCCATGGCTTGAATGGGAGTAGCCCTATAGGACAAGAGGGCCAGGTACGGCTCAGATTGCTTCAAAATTAACTTTGTTGTTTGAACTGCCCTTTCAGCCATTCCATTGGCCTGCGGGTAATGTGGACTTGACGTGGAATGTACAAAATCATATTCTCTGCTTAAAGAACTGAACTCTGTGGAAGCAAACTGCATTCCGTTATCACTCACCAACTTCATTGGTATGCCCAACCGGGCGAACAAGCTCTTGAGATGAGTGATAACAGCTTGACTTGTGATTTCATTCAAGGGTGCAATCTCCAAATACCTGGAATAGTAGTCAATCACGACTAGGTACTTTTTCCCGAGCATTTCGCACAAGTCAGCAGCTATTTTCTGTCACGGGCCTGCAGGCAGCGGCGTAGAAATCAAGGACTCCCTTCTCTGAGTAGGCCGGCATTCCCGGCAAAAGTCACATTTAGACACATGGCTTGCAATGTCGGAACTGATCCCAGGCCACCATACTGCCGTAGGTGCCCTTTCTCTGCACTTTGTAATGCCTAAGTGGCCATCATGAATCCTGTTTAACATCTCCTGCTGCATGCTGACAGGAATAACAATGCGGTCCTGGAACAGCACCAGCCCATCCAGCTCCGTGAGCTGCGACTTTTCTAACTGGTAAAAACTTAAAGACATCCAGGCTGCCCGACTCTCGGGCCAACCTTCTTTTATTTACTTTATAACTTCTTGAAGGTCTGTATCAAAATATTTTCTTTTCTTATTTGTTTTAGCTTCCCTGAAGAGACGGATTTGGAGGCCAGAACTGAATCTACATACACTTTCACATCTGATTCCGTTGAAGATTCTTTAGCAGCAGCCAGCGGTAGCCTGGAAAGTGTATCTGCCACAACCAGTTGTTTCCCCGACACATGCACTGCCTGAACTTTGAACCTGAGCAGCCTCATTAGAAGTCTCTGGCATCTTAGGGGTGTTTTGTCAATATCATAGGAGTTGATTAGAGGGACTAGCGGTTTATGGTCAGTCTCCAGACTAAATTTCCCTAAACCCACTAGGTAACACTGAAAGCACTCACAGGCCCAAACTGCAGCCAGACACTCTTTCTCAATGTGGGCGTATTTCGACTCAGCAGCCGTCAGTGTACAGGAACAGTAGGCGATAGGCTGTAGTTTGTTCTCATTCAACTGCAGGAGGGCGGCCCCCAACCCATAACTGCTTGCATAAGCACTAACCACAGTCTTTTTGGAAGGGTCATAGAACCCCAGCAGGGACTTGACCTGCATAAAGGATTCTTCCTGTGCAGGTCCCCAGACCCAGGCAACATTGTCTTTTCAACTTTCTTTAGCAACTCTGTGATAGGGTGTAGTATAGTGGATAAATCTGGAAGGAACCTGCCCACATAATTTACAAGGCCCAATATTTGTCTCAACTCATGTACATCAGAAGGACTTTTCATCTGTTCAATAGCACAAATTTTCTCGGGTCTGGCTTGATGCCATCCCCATTGATGATATGCCCAAAGTAACATAACTCAGCTTTCCTAAAATGGCATTTCTCTTTATTTAACTTCAGCCCGGACTCTCTAATAGTCTGCAGCACACAGCTCAGTCGCTGATCATGTTCCTCCAATGTAGACCCATACACCAAGATGTCGTCCATGACGACTGCCGTGCCCACGCGGTCTCTTAGGAAAGAAATAATTTCTCTTTGAAAGATTTCAGGAGCAGAGGATATCCCGAAGGGGAGTCTGCAGAAGCAAAACTGACCTACTGGTGTAATGAAGGTAGTCAGTTTGCGGCACTTTAAATCTAGAGGTATCTGCCAGAAGCCGCTAGAAGCATCCAATGTAGAGAAGAACTTTGCCCCTGTCAATTTTGGAGCTATGTTTTCAAGTGTCAGCAGCAGAAATATCTCTCTCTTCACCGCCTCATTCAGCCTTTTCAAGTCTACGCAGATGCGTACCTTCCCGTTTTTCTTCGCAACAGGCACAATGGGGGCACACCAGTCAGTTGCTTCAACAACCTCTTCAATAACCCTCATATTCTTCATACGCAGAAGCTCCGTCTACACTTGAGGCATGAGCGGGAACAGAATTCTACGGGGAGTGGTAATGCTGAATGGGACTGCGTCATCTTTAAGTGATATACGGACTGGGTTGCAATTCAGTAGGCCCAATTCACCAAACATATCTTCTGAGATCTCATTCACTCTTGCTACTAGGCCCAAACCACAGGCTGCTTTTCTGCTCAATAAGTTGTTAACACACTGACCTCTAATCACATGCACCCACATGGTGAATTTCCTTTGCTTGTACTCGCAGCTGGCAAAAAATTTCCCTGCGCAATGTGTCTTGAATGATAACCAAACACCTCCCATATAGAACAGGTGCCTTTTATAGGATGCTGACATCATAGATAGGAAGAGAATAGACTGGTTAAAGGTACAAGCACACTATCTATATGTGTGACAAATGCATACCTAGATAGTTTACAAATGAATAACCATGACTAGGGCCGGCGTTTTATATAAGGCAGTAAAGGCAGCCACCTTAGAGCGCACCAGCAGGGGGCGCGGAGAGCGGTGCCGACTGCCGAAGAAAATCTGCCGCCCTGAAGCATGATCATGGATCATGACAGTGAGAGACAGACAAAGGGATGTATTAATGTAATAATGATTGATGTTGTTGTTGTAACACTAACTTGTTAATAATTTAATGAAATGTATATGTATTATTTATGTTACTTGTCATATTTCTATTATTTTTTATCGGTGATTCCCGTGACCGGGGCTCTGGCTGGCTCCCTTCGCTGCGTGTACACAGTGTATACTTCCTGTCAGTGGGCTGTCCCTCCTATTATTGCTTATAGCCTATTGGAGGGCTGCAGTGCGCATGCGTGATGTCAGAGAGTGGAGGAGGCAGAGCTCACTTGCCACTGCCTAATCAGATTCAGAGTCAGACACTATGACTCACTTAACTGAGACTGGAGGGAGAAATCAAGCGGGGAGGTGAGTGATTGCTGCCTGCCTGCCAAAGACGGAGACAGCCCGGCCAAGCCCAGCCCACAGACCGAGTGAGACTAGAGACAAGTGAGGTAGGAATGGTGGGGACTGGGGTCTCTGAGGAGGCCGGAGCGGACTGTGGGCAATGCATATCAGTGAGTGATTTGTATAGAAGATCACCTGTGATTGAACATATGTAATCAGAAACATAAACAAACAATACCTTTCACTAACTCTACACGATATATGGCAAACACACAATCCCACCACTAACGACTACATGTTCTATTCATCCCCCCACAAGGTATACTCCTGCATCGACTACCTTATGACTGACTCGATAGGGCTTTCAATTACTGGAAAAGCACAAATACTTCCCACAACCTGGTCAGACCACGCACCTGTGATAGGCCATTTAACATGGCCAGAAGAGCCACTGACCCCCTTTCAATGGAAGTTAGGTGATAGTCTCATTGATCACCCCATTGTGGGGGCCGAGATAGAGAAAACACTACTGGAATTTTTTCAATTCAACACAACCCCAGATTCTTCGCACATCACCATATGAGAGGCACATAAATGTGTCATTAGGGGCGAGTTCCTTAAACATAAAGCTAACCTATCTAAGCAAAAAAGATCTAAATATGAATCCCTTCTCAAAGAAATAAGACTCCTAGAGAAAGCACATAAGACTGACCCCAAAAACAACACACACTTAATTGACACCAGAAAGGAACTAAATAAATTCATCCAACGCGACCAACAGCAGAAAGCATTACAACTACAACAACATTATTACGAACACGGGAATAAAGCAGGCAAGCTATTACCTAAAGCCCTGAAAGAACAGCGACAGACAGCTTTTCTATCTCAGAAGCATTCCGTACATACTACTCTACATTATATAACCTTGAAGGAAACACCTCAACACACACCACCAACAAAATCAAAACAGACAGTATTTACAAATACATGGAAGGACTTAGTATGCCAAGATTAAGCAAGGAGCAATCCCTAAAATTAGATACTCCCATATTCACAGGGGAAATCAAGAAAGCCATTAAAGATCTCCCAGCGGGGAAAAGTCCAGGACCGGATGGTTACAGAGCAAAATATTACAAGAGGTATATACATATCATAGCACCCAAACTAGAGGCTCTATTTAATTCGCTAGATGCAATAGAGGGATTCTCCAAAACAATGCTAGAGGTACATATAACTGTGCTGTCGAAACCAGGCAAATCCCCTAATACATCTGAAAATATCTGTCCCACATCTCTTTTGTACACTGACATAAAAAGATATGCTAAAGTTCTGGCCGAAAGGCTAAACCGGTAATTCCCCCATTTGATCAACCCCGACCAGGTGGGTTTCATTTCTGGTAGGGAAGCTAGGGATGACACTCTCGAAATATTAGAAACTTACATCATACGCACGCATCAATAATATACCCCTAGTACTGTACTCATATCCACTGAGGCATTGGACAGGGTGGACTGGGATTTTCTCAGAGCCACCCTGGAGAAAATGAATGTAGGCCAACTCTTTATCAACAAAATGTCTTTGCTGTACTCGACGCCCACAGTGAAAATCAAAACCAATACAATCTTATCAGAACTCTTTAACATTAAAAATGGCACCCGCCAAGGATGCTCACTCTCACCCATTTTATTTGCTTTCACAATTGAGGTACTAGCACAGAAAATAAAATCTAATATGCTTATAAAAGGAATATCCACACAAACATCAGAATACAAACTGGCGATGTATGCTGATGACATTCTCCTCACACTCACAGATATAGAGACTTCATTACCCGCATTACTAGACACCCTGACTGAATACGGGACAGTATCCAACTTTCACCTTATCTTATCTAAATCAGAATGATTGAATATATCAACACCACCACAAGTAATAGACAAATTAAGTCACTCATGCCCCTTACAAATTCAACAAAAAGAGCTAAAATACTTGGGGATCCAACCTACAAAAGACCTATTTGCCTCCAATTTTGGTACTCTGCAAAAAAAAAATATAGTAAAGGACCTATCAGGGTGGAAAAATTAACCTTTGTCTTGGGTAGGTAGGATACATGTAATTAAAATGAACATGTTACCACACATAATGTATTTCCTCCAAGCTGTCCCCATCTCACTATCAAGAAATTACCTTAATCACCTTCAAGCACCTTGGAACAGTTCAACACTAAACCTAGAGTCACAAAAAAAAATGATACCTCAATAGGGAGAAAGGTGGTTTAGGAGTCCCAAATATAAATCAATATAGGACTGCTACACTGCTGCAGAGAATTGTAGATTGGAGCTATAACTCTCAAAATAAACAATGGATTCAGTTGGATAGGGAAATTTTACAGACAGATAATATTGGATGGCTGGCATGGCTACTCCCAGGACCGGTACTAGGATTTTTGGCCACACAGGCGAGGATACATTTTGCCGCCTCCCCCCCCCCATTACATACCATCCCATTTCATATCATTTACAGACCTTATGTGTCTTCCTTCAGCATCACCAGCAGCCAGGATCACAATTTTCATTTGCAGAGCAGGGTCTCAGTCTGTAAAAGCCCATGCACAGGCTAGCACTGTGCTGTGCGTGGGCGCGGGATTTAACATTTTGGTTTTCTTTAGAGCAAATAGCAATATCGTGTGTGATGCACTGCTGATCCTATTGCACCTGACCAAATTGGACAAAATTGGACCAATACAGAGGGAGCCGGCCCTGAAGCCAGTACAGATATGGTGGGGGAGTTGTTGGAGTACCATGCAGCCTCCTGAAACCCTGGTGCGGTGCCGGGCACCTGTTAAACACTGCTGGAGGCCTGCAGCTATGTGCATGGTTGCAATAGGGTGGGTGTGCCAGAGGGGGCAGTGTTGGTTGGTTGGGACTGTGGGGGGATGCCATGTGATATGCTGCACTGCGTCTGCGTGCATGGCTGAGCTAAAAAAGATAAGGAACAGGAACATAAAGTAAAAAAAATCAGGCTGCTCTAAATTGCACCACCCTGCTGGGGCACACTAAGGCGGTAGCCTTATACAATCCGCCTTATACAATCCGGTCGCCTTATACAATCCGCCAGCCCTGGCTACTCCCATCACAGAGACCTGCTACACTTTACAGAACTCTTCACACAATGGAACAAATTGATGGCCACCAGTACACATATAGGGGCATATTTATCAAGCTCCATATGGAGCTTGATGCCCCTTGTTTCTGGCAAGCCTGAAGACTGCTGCTCCATAACTTGTCCGCCTTCTCTGAGGCAGCGGACAGAAATCAACCCGATTGAATACGATCGGGTTGATTGACACCCCCTGCTAGAGGCCGATTGGCCGCAAAAAAAGTGGAGGAAAAAAAGGGAAAAAAAAGCAAAATCGGACACATTCCACGCAAAACTCCAAAAATGGACTGGACAAAATGACTGGCACTTTCTCAAAACTGTAAGAAATAATTGCATTCCAAGTTTGTGATGCTCCTTTAATTTGTAAATAAACCCACCTGTATTAATTAACAGATGCTGACAATATAAAAATCACACCGGCAACCAGTTAAAATGGTGAAAAATGTACTCAACCTTTCTGTTGTGTGTCTCTGTGTACCACACTGAGCAGGGAGAAGAGAAAGAGCAGCAAAGAATTGTCTGAGGATTTGATAACAAAAATTGTGGAAAAGCATGGACATTCTCAATGTTACAAGTCCATCTCCAGAGATCTTTATGTTTCTGTGTCCACTGTGCGCAATACTGTCGAGAAGTTTACAGCCCATGGCACTGTAGCTAATCTCCCTGGATGTGGACGAAAGAGAAAAACTGATCAAAGATTGCAACAAAGGATTGTTCAAATGGTGGATAAAGAATCTTGATCAACTTCCAGGCAAATTCAAGCTGACCTTCAGGCACAGGGTACAAATGTGTCAGCTCGCACTATACGTTGCCATCTGAATGAAAAGGGACGCTATGGTAGGAGACCCAGGAGGACCCAACTGCTGACACAAAAACATTAAAAAGCCAGATTGGAGTTTGCCAAAACTTAACTGAGGAAACCAAAATCCTTTTGCATAAAGTCCATCATTCTACTGTCTTCAGAAAAAGAAATTAGGCTTTTAAAGAAAAGAATACAGTCCCAATAGTCAAACATGGTAAAGGTTCACTGATGTTTTGGGGTTGTTTTGCTGCTTCAGGCACTGGATGTCTTGACTGTGTGCATGGCATTATGAAATCTGAAGGCTACCAAAGAATTCTGTGATGCGATGTAGGGCCCAGTGTCAGAAAGTTGGGTCTCCGTCAGAGGTCATGGGTCTTACAGCAGGACAATGACCCAAAGCACACGTCAAAAAGAACCCAGAAATAGTTTAAGACAAAGTGCTGGAGAACACTGAACTGGCCAGCAATGAGTCCAGATCTCAATCCCATAGAGCACCTGTGGAGAGATCTCAAAACAGCAGTTGGGTAAAGGAACCCTTCCAATCTGAGAGACCTGGAGCAGTTGGCAGAAAAGAGTGGTCCAAAATTCCAGTAGAGAGGTGTATGAAACTTATTGATTTTTACAGGAAGCGATTGATTACGGTTATTTTTTCCAAGGGGTGTGCTGCCAAATATTAAATTGAAGGTGCCAATAATTTTGTTCAGTCCATTTTTGGAGTTTTGCGTGGAACGTGTCAGATTTGGCTTTTTTTCTCCACTTTTTGTGTCATACCAATCCAAACAAAAGAACTAAACATGAGAATGCCTAAACATTTGTAATTGCAACAATTTTCTGGGCAAAGTGGTGCACTATCTGACATTAATGCAGGGGTGCCAATATATTTGGCCATGACTGTATAGCACAGAGAAGGGTGGCTCTATAATTGGATCAGGTGGGACCACGGCGGCATTTGGAAGGGTTAACATATAGTATATATGGGATAATATTGTTTTTTTAAGATAAATTACTCTCAGATTAAGTCCGTCAGCTGTGTACCAACACACTCTTGTGACATTTATATCTGCTGCACTTTAATCCTTGTGACTGCTCACTTTGGTATTGGATGAGGTTGAAAAAAAGACCAAATTCCAAAGAGTTCAACCTATACAAATCTAATATACTTACAAAAAAGCTCCAGTTGAGCTTAAATTAATCCCATTAAAAGATGACCCATTTAACCCAAGCAATCATATCCATGAATTCTGTTTCTAGCCAGAAATATATCTAAACCATTTTTAAATGTATCTAAGGTATTGGCATTCACTACCTACTTTGGTAATGAGTTCCACACTTTTATTGCTCTTACAGTGAAATAACGTTTCCGTTGCAGGAGATTAAATCTCCTTTCCTCCAGTCTTAAATTGTTACCTATTGTTACAAACAATTTTCTTGGAATAAACAGAGCTTCTGTCATCTCTGTATATGGGCCTTGAATATATTTATATAAAGTAATCATGTCACCTATCAATCCCCTTTTTTCTAGAGAGGTTAGCCAGTGTGGCTAACCTCTCCTCATAGCTTAAATTCTCCATTCCCCTTATTAGCTTTGTGGCCCTTCTCTGAACTTTTTAAAGGTCTGCAATGTCTTTTTTTGAGACTGGTCCCCAGAACTGCACTTCATACTCAAGGTGAGGTCTTACCAGGGATTTATATAGTGAAAGAATTATGCTTTCCTCCCTTGAATCCTCCCTTGAATCAATGCTTCATCTTTTCATCTACTTAATGGCAAAGGGATATAATGCACTTATATATATGTTTATAAATGTGTACATATATATTTATGTGATTATATGTGTATATACTGTATGTCTGTTAATACATATATACACATATAAATACATTAACCCTTTGAGTGTCAATGACTGCTCTGAGCCATCACAGAGTTTCCCACTCTGATGCTAATGACGGCTCAGAGCCGTCACTAGCACTCTCCCAACTTGAGGAAGATCTGGGGGCTCCCACCCGCTCCTACTCTGGCAATCGTGCCTGTAGAGTGACAGTCATCGCTGGGGCATCACGTTTCGCGGTGACGTCACCGCGCAACTTTATTAACAATTTGTCAATACAAAGTATAGGGAAAGGGGGCATGCTGCTTAGAAGCCTGTATCTCAGGCATCTTAGCAGCTACAGACCCCCAGGACCATTGGAAAGGTAATCGCCTAACCTTAATGGTGTAAGTCTTTGGGATCTGGAAAAAAAAATAAAAAAAAGTTAAAACTTTTTTTCCCCACAAAATAAAAAAATTAATTAAATCAGCTTAGCACCCAGGTGGGAAAGTGCTTAGGACTCAAAGGGTTAATATATATGTACACATATATAGACATATCAATATACATACAAATACATATTTAGCAATGTATGTGTATGTATCTGTATGTTAAAAAACTTTGGCGGCTTTTTTTTTTTCTAACACCAGAGATCTCATATCTTTGAGCCCTTATAACTTTTTTGTGCAATAGTTAAAAAAAAACTATTAGACAGTGTTAATATGAGTGTAAGTGTACTTTGTAATGTAGTTTTGAAGTGGTTTGTGCAACTTTTTTTTCCGGGAAAACAGTTAACTACAGTTCTGTGATCACCTCTAAAGAGAAGCAGAAACAAAGATACACTTATTTAGAATACATATTTTTTAACTTTAAGCAAATACTATTTTTTATTATAATTATAATTTCCACTTTATTAATATATGTAATATGTATTGCTGCCCTAGGCATAGGCCTGGTTTGAATTTTGTAGATATGTGCTTGCATATATTTTTATATGTAAATACATACTGATAATTCCATAAGAACATATGTGCAACTATTCCTATACATGGGACAACAATAAATATTACAGTTATTGCTTAACAGCTTCTAATACTTTTTATGGGACCCAAAAATGTTTTCAACTTTAAGGTATAACACACCATCTGAAGCAGTAGATAAACGAAATTGCTTCCGACAGCATATTTATCGGTTTGCAATCTCGCACAAACCAAATTATGGCTCAATGGAAACAAGCTCTTGGTGCTTGGCAAAACCACTGACTTGTTGCTTGAACTAATTAGGTTGAAGCACTAACCTCAAGCGTTTGTAACTTTGCCTTAACTCTATAACGTGCATGTATTAACATAGTGCATGAATTAATCGTCGATATCTCGATTACTATATTATACTATAGTCATGTGGGACTTTCTAGTTTATGAACATACTTCCATCATGTTCTGCTAATGCTTTTGATGGCATTTAGCTACAGATATCGTTGACGGGATAGCATCCCATTTAAAACCTGCATGGACACTACTCCCCTAATAGGTGAGGTTCACTGTCGGCTGGGTGTTGCTAGTCCCAAAAATATAGTTCTCTGAAGTGTATCTGCCATTACGTTGCCACAGCTCTCTATTGTTTTTGTGATGTAGCTTTTATGTTTTGTATGATGTTATGCACTTTACTTCACGTATTTTTTTTCTTGAAAGAGTGAAACCTACCAGGAATTGTGGTATTTTGTAACAATTAATATGAATTTGTTTAATAAAAATATTTGGTAAAAGTGTGCTAAATTCCCTCATATAAAGAGAAGCTCTCTCTTTCTTTTTCCTTTCATATCTGTTGTAAAAACATATTAGTACAAGGGTCTCCACCAAAGTCATTTATTAAACATTTATAGGCTTGTTTTTGAGCTAAACAAGTAGTTAAGCATAGGAAATATTATTATATGACAAATTGTTCATTTGGGAAGAGTATGTCTTGCATGATGCAGACAGAGAGAATGAAATAAAAATGGCCAAAATATTTTCCTAAAATTATTTGTAGATGCTGAGAGCAAGTTTTAGTAAATGTGACGGGTTTTCTGGGTGAAATGGTCTGGGAAGAGGAATTTACATTATGTCCTGTTTTATAACTCTTGAATGCCCCAGGCACATCTTCTCCATTAGGAAATATAATACATAATCTGTTTGGTGCATTACAACTGTTAATAGTACCCAAGAGAAAGCTTTGATTCCAATAGTTAAATAGATGTAAAAAAACTAAAATAATATTTCATGATTCAGATAGAACATACACTTTTAAAGGGACACTAAACCCAATTTTTTTTCTTTCATGATTCAGATAAAGCGTGCAATTTTAAGCAACTTTCTAATTTACTTCTATTATCAATTTTTCTTTGTTCTCTTTCTATCTTTATTTGAAAAAGAAGGCATCTAAGCTAAGGAGCCAGCAATTTTTTGGTTCAGAACAATGGACAGCACTTGTTTATTGGTGCTGTCCAATCAGCAAGGACAACCCAGGTTGTTCACAAAAAATGGGCCGGCATCTAAACTTACATTCTTGCTTTTCAAATAAACATACCAAGAGAATGAAGAAAATTTGATAATAGGAGTAAATTAGAAAGTTGCTTAAAATTGCATGCTCTATCTGAATCACAAAAGAAAAAAAATTGGGTTCAGTGTCCCTTTAAGCAACTTCCCAATGTACTTCAACAACAAAGCAAATTAAATAGAAGTAAATTGGAAAGTTGTTTGAAATGACATGCTCTGCCTGAATCATGAAATAATTTGTTTGGCTCTTATGTCCTATATTCTCTTTAATCAATAATTCAGCCCTCTATATGCACATACCCAGTGCAGTATTGGAATTATATTGGCCATGGTGTACTACAGCCAGTTAAATGTCTATACTGCAGTAACTGGACAGTGGGCACTTTACCATGCCCCATTAATGTAAACGATAACCAACAGTTTGTATATGCCACGTAATAGTAAAGATCTCAGTGCGTCTAAAACAGGAATCTGTCACATGTTATTCCAATTTATAGCAATCACCCTATTATCTTCATGTCTTTAAATGAATGATTATTATGGTATGCATCAAGACTCTAGACAAGAGTATAAAGATCCTACTAATTATTAACACTGTTAATGTAAATGTTTGTAAGGAGAACAACATGCGAGGTAATCCCTTAAATAAAATGGCTACAATATCTACAGAAAAAATAATTTCTCTTGTTGCCATGTATCAGCCATCCATGCCAACTCTTCATTCATTAATTTAAATGATATAATCTAGGTTGTATGTATAAATCTAGCATTCATGTAGGCCTGAGGTATTTACTAAACTGTCCTTCAGAAGCTTTATAACCGTGTACCCACTAAATACCCTATACAAAGTAGGGGCTCAGTAAATATGTATCAGTTATCTAGTTTAGGTCCTCAGATTATTATCTCAGGAAATTATCTTTTGTATGTATTTTGTTTTTTTCTGTGAGTGCAAATTCTAAGCTTTGTTACCTTTTGTAAATGTTCAGATTCAATAAAACAGTTTATTAAAGGGACAGTATACAACAAATTTCCATATAACTGCATGTAATAGACACTACTATAAAGAAGAATATGCACAGATACTGATATAAAAATCCAGTATAAAACCTTTTTAAAACTTACTTTGAAGCTCCCAGTTTAGCACTGTTGATGAGATTAGGCTGGGACACCCTCTGAAAAGGGTTGAGAAAGCAGGAAGAGCAGAAGTTTCCAATGTAAAGTAAACTGGTTGAAGACGTTCTGGAAGTGTTTCCAATAGAAATGGTGTTCAAGGTATTGGATGAGACTAGGAGGTCAACGATCTTGGCACAATTCACACAGACACAGACAAGATATCATTTGCTTGTATTCATATATATTTATTAAAGTATAAAAACTCAAAAACCTCAATATAGAAAAACAAAAGGCTTTAAAGTACCTTATTTTGAGAGATCTGTATGTCTGTTGTGAACATACACTAAAACATGCAATTCCTCTCACATCTGTAATATCGTGAGGAGTTTTAAAACTAAGTACCACAACGATAATTGAACCTGCAGATGTTACAGTGAAAAAAATATATATTTATATTTATATATAGTGCTAACATAATTAACATCATACATGCCAGTAAACACTTGAGTATAACATAAAAAGCCAAACAAAATTACATGACGCCTGCGTCACATGTAATATATTTGGATATATATTACGTTGTAGGAGCCGCACAGAAAAGCAGAAAAAACAATCCATTTTTAATATTTTCAGTGCACCTACCAAAATGAATTATACATTTCTCAAAGCACAAAATTTGATTATAAACAATCAAAACATTTGGAACACTCTGAATCACTAAGTAATACACATACACGGCATTTGGATTAGAATGATTTATATCATTCTGTTTTATGTTTCCTACTTTAGTTTCATATGCTATGGACTTTTAATTCTCAAAAAAAACAAAAAAACATTTATAAGTGAAAGACAATAGGACATTGTAATAAATTCAGATCATATGATAATCTATTCGAAAAAAAAGTTCTGTTGCAGAATATAAAAATGAAATAGGTCTCAGAATTTGATAGCTGGGATACTTTCCAGGCATTTATAAAACAAAAAACCTCGAGTTTGAGGTAAAAATTTACAAGAAATGTACTTTAAAACACACTGAAAATATGGTTTAAAAAAAACAAAACTAATCAATATGAAATTTGAATGATATTTTTGCTATAGTTGGATTCATTGCAGTAAACACTTGCTATGTATCAATGTGGTAAAATGGCGAGTCTCAGCTTTAGTTCATTGTATGTCTATTAATCCGACAATAATATTTCAATGAGGTGCTGATTATGTGTGGAAACTATTCATCAAGAAGTCACTGGCCTAGAAATGCACTTTACATGAAAAGATAGTTTATAGAGTTCTGAAGAGAGATTTGTTGTTAATTCCCACAGACTACAGAGCAGCTCTCTCCAGTAATCAAGAAATGTAAACATGAAATGATTGAACTATCACAGCTTGTGCACAGGTGACTAAGCACTGCTGAACACACAAGCATGAATATATTTAAATCCGAGAAGAGAATATGACATTGAAATGTAGTAGAATAGATGCTTAAATGAAAAAAAAACAACAACATTCAGATGTCGATTCTCAAAGACATAATTAAAGGTCCCAATTAATGGAAACCTTTATATGTTGAATCTCATTCAAGTCCACAAGCATCAACATACAAATGTTATTTTTTTTTAATGAATGCAACTTTTACTGAACTTAAAGGGACATAAAAGTAAAATAAAATGCTATATGTTAAAGCATTTTCATTTTGCACTATTGCTTGCATATAACTATGTGTTTAATAACTACTGTAAAGGAATTAAACATAAAGGGCTAGATTAAGAGTGGAGCACAAAATTGTGCTTTCGCAAGCATAATTTGTGCTTCACTCAGTAATACCAGCACATTAAATTAGCGCTTCACTTTTAATTTAGCCCATAGTAAAAGTCATCTCCAAAACAACAATGCACTAATGAGAGCTAATCGAGTCAATGGCAAGAGCCCTATGTGTCTAGACACCAATCAGCTCCCAGTAGTGCATTGCTGCTCTCGAGTCTACTAAGGTTTGCGTTTCAGCAAAGGATACCAAGAGAAAAAGCAAATTAGATAATAGAAGTAAAGTGAAAAGTTGTTTAAAATCATATGCACTATCTGAATCGTAAACATTTAATTTTGACTTTAATGTCCCTTTAATATTCTTTTAAGATGTATATTCATGGTACTCAAAAGAACTGAAGCTTTCTCTAATGCTTGAGTGTCAATAAAATAAATTGTTGCCAGCATATATAACTAATAATTTATTTAAAAAAAGAATTGTTCCCCCGAACAATGATACACAGCTTTGTGAAGATGCTAGCAGCTGCATGAATTTACTGCAAGCTCCTAAAAACAGTTTAGATCTGGTATTTAAGAGCTCGCTTTGGTGCAGAAGTTCATCCAATTATATTTGCACTGGAGCAAACCATTCACTTACAACATGCCCTTTCTTATTGCTTAAGCTGCCCTTTAACGGACATTCCCTTTATTACTTCCTCATACATTTCTCCTATATTTCTATTTTATTTCCTCTGCCCCAGAGCTTGAAATGCTTAGGCAGCTGGATGGGTAAAACAGATACAAAGAAGTGCACTAACAAAACACATTACACAACATCAAGAATTAACATGAAAACACAAAGTTTGGCAGCAGCAAAGTACCATTTAGTGGCCTCAAAGTAACCAAATCTCAACAATTAGATGCCTTAAAATGTAGAACAGTCATTACAAATAAATACTATTGATCAGGTTTGGCTTTTAAGGCAATGCATAAGGGCTAAACTCTATTGCAGGTGTCTTACCACAAATATCCATTCAAGAACTTACTGAGTCATAGGTAGGAAGCATTTCCCCTGTAATAGACTAGAACTGGGTGGCTGTATCTTGTAGATCAGTAAAGGCTTTCACTCTAAGTTCTGAATACTGAAATGTTTATACTTAGGCGTCAGCTTCCATTAAAATAGACAATACTTGTAAATATGTAAATAACAATTCACATGGTGCTGCTACAGGAAATATTTGTGAATGGATTCTAGCAAAACCCTCAAAAGTACAACATATCACTCTGATATGGCTTCCAGAAACATCAGTCCGGCAGACAAAGGGAGCCATTTCTCCAAGTCATCATCCAGTTAACTGATAAGTAAGTTGTGCAGAGGTTTCGTTCACAACACCTTGTCTTCTTATGAAGAAATCTGCATCAACCTAATCTCTCCAATGCACATCAAGGCTGTAAGGCCCTGGGTGTCTTAGGAGTTTTACTTGTAATACATAAGTAGGTTTCTTAGTTCATTCCCTTGGTGTTTAACTCTGGAGGGTTCCTTCTTTAATCTGCTGAATGAAGAGGTTCCTCTCATCTTCTGGTGTCCTCCCGTTCTGTGCTCGGACTATGCAGGTAGGTCGATGGAGGTTCAGCATGTAGATAAGATGCTGCTTTTCGTTCTTTAGTTCTTCAATCTGAGCTTTCAGTTCCGCATTAATAGATTCCAACTTCTCTGACTCCTTGTTTGATATTAAAAAAAACATTTGATTATAAGTTACAATGTTAGAACCAAAACTTGACACCATCTTATAAAACAAAAATACAGGCACACACTGACTGTAACATATAAAACTAATATTGTATCTAGATAGACAGACATACAGATAATTAGACAGAATTCAAAAAGAGCAAAACTATTTTAAGTTGAAAGACCAAGGCACAGAAACATAATTAACAATGAATGTGCCAATAATGTAGAACAGTTTGAGAAATGATAATTAAAAAATGATTTGTGTACAGAGTATATATTTTCCTGCTGCTCCTACACAGAATTTAAATAGACGATAGATAGATCGATAGATCTGGCACCAGTATATTATTTATTATTATTGTGCTTTAATACTACTAAGCTACCAATAGATGGCACTATAAGAACAGAAGCAGTACTAACAGTGCTCTATAATTAATAACACATTGCTAACTGTAATAGTGTATCAAACAAAGACAACACAAACTGTTTAATGAGATTTGGATCAAATTCTTTGCTAGTTTATTTTGTGGTTTATTGATTTATGAACACAGAAAGTCAATTTAGAAACCAAGTTCCGTTTACCACACTTACTGCTACGCTATGTTACAGTATGTAAGTAGCAAAATGAGTTACAGTATCATAATGTCACAAAAAAATTATATTGCTATTAGGTCCAATTTAGGGTTAGGACTCTATGGTATCCAAGGGTTTTACCAAATGTGGCTACATTGTCACCCTTTGCATAGTTCAGGTAACATTTTTTCAGCTAGGAAAATATTTTACAAACAGAGAGTAGTTGAAAATGTTTTACATTTTAATAATTTAATAATAATTTATAAACTTAATGTTTATTTAATTAATAGCCCCTTTTAGTATAAAATAGAAAGTACAGTTGATTTAACTGCACAAATTATCTCTTAGAAACATACTAACGGTATTACTAATATTTTTAGTCCACCATAAATCATGTCTGTAGAAAGTCAGCTGATTACGGTATCAGCCGAAATGCGTAGTCGTATTATCTGACATCTACGGATTTCACAGTTTGCCTTCCATTTTTATTAAATTTGCTGTTGTGCAATAAAAGTTTGTTTTTACTAATGGAGCGCGCGTATGACTTTTCCTCTGATGCCATAGACACAAGCGAGTAAAGGACATGAAACGCTTGTGTGAGACTGTATCTTTGGCAGAATATGCCGTGTGCAATGTGTTACACCTTTTTGGACAGTTACAGCTTTGATGATGGTATCTACTCACCTTCTGCAAACATTCTGTTTTTTCCTTTTTTTTATTTCGACACTTTGCAGCTGCCACTTTATTCCTTTCCCTTCTTCTCCTTTTCCTCTCGTCCTCCACTGGCACAAACTATGAGACAGACAGAAGAACATTAATTTTGAGTGACAGGCAGCTGAGAGGCCACAATCGGTGAGAGGGAGTATTTGTGTACTAACAAACAAGCAGCACAGGTAAGCCATACAAAGTGCGCTACTATCTTATGACGAGAAGTTACACCTAACTCACTATACAGAAACCAAAACAGGAAGCTACAATCTTCTACTAAATCAGAGACTGGCAGAGTTATAAACAATTTGGAAGTATTCCAGAATAGAATATTGAGCAACCAGACACATATTTGAAACATGTAAATGATTATTTTTATATACTGTAGATATGAATGATAGAAATAGGAGTAAAAGTTATAAACTGTAGTTGTGGCTTCCCAGCTATGACAAATTGTATACCCCTGTACCAAACCAATAGAAAACAATTAAATGTACAAATAAATTAGCTTTTTATTGGGTTACTATCATTGTTTTCTATATTACCTGTCATATATATATATTTATAAGTAGAATTATTCTCTTATTGTTTTGGCCATCTACACCAGAAATGTTGGATCAGTTCTGCATCTAATGCATCTTACTTTAACTGTACATTGGCCCAGCGTTAAAGGGAATTTAGCTTTGACTGTGAGTTGTCTGTATAATATCCAGTGTGATTGTGTTTGGGTGTCTTCATAGAGATAAACTCAGAGCAAAAATATGAGGACAGACATGGAGTAAAATATGAAACCTGGCATAGTACATCAGGCTTGTCCTATACTATCAAATAACTAGCTCCAGTTTTCATCTTTCCAGTATTCTTTTTTGGAATTTCAACTTTGACAGCATTAGCATCAATTTCTAACTTGCCATACACGATTACTGCATTCTAGATATAACACCCCACAGCATGGAAAGAGTTAAAACTGAATGAGGGATGTGGATTTGTAATATCTGTGAGATTACTAAAGCCGGAGATATAACAGCAAAATCAGCAAAATATGAGAAACACAAAAAGAACAGAACTATTTTAAGTTGAATGACTAAGGCACATAAACGCAATTAACAATGAATGTGCCAATAATGTGGAAGAGATTTTGAGAAGTGATATAATAAAAAAAATGTTTGTATCTGAAGTATATACTTTCATGCTGCTCTTTTGCACAGTGTTTAAATATTTATAGATAGATAGATAGATAATTTATTTGTAAAGTGGCACAAAAGTCAGTATATTAAGAAAACAATCTTGGATTTTGTACTAGTAAGAAATAGCAGTTGACAGGTAAATAAAACAGTTTTTGGCCTTTAATTTTTTGTTACATGACTAGACACGAGGGACAAACAAAGATCAGTCTGTCGGGGAAGCAAAATAGCTTCTGACTGGGAGTGTATTAAAGAGACGCTAAAGTAAAAATGAAACTTTCATAATTCAGATATAGGGGTCGCTATAGCGAACCATGTCCGCCCGACATCGCTAAATGCAGACATTTAACATTGCACAAGCATTTCACAAGAAATGCTTGTGCAATGCCGCCCCATTCGCAGGCAATCGACCATATCGTATCGAGATGATTGCAGTCTGCTACCTAAAAGGTGGTGGATAAGTTAAGGATCAGCGGTCTTACGACCGCTGCTTCTTAGCAGTCATTTCCGGCTAAATAGAATTAAAAGGAAATGAAATCCAAAAATTTTATTTCATGATTCAGATTGAGAATACAATTTTAAACAACCTTCCAATATACTTCTATTATCTAATTTGCTTAATTCTTTAGATATCCTTTGTTGAAGAAATAGCAATGCATATGGGTGAGCCAATCACATTAGGCATTTATGTCTAGCCACCAATCAGCAGCTACAGAGCCTATTTAGATATACTTTACAACAAAGGATATCAAGAGAATGAAGCAAATTATATAATAGAAGAAAATTGGAAAGTTGTTTAAAACTGTACGCTCTTTCTAAATCATGAAAGAAAAAAAATTGTGTTTCATGTCCCTTTAACTTTGAAATTTGCCAGGAAGAAAAAAAAAAACTACTCATTTGAAATTCAAATTAAGTATCATTGCATTGTCTTTTTAATATGCATTTGCTGACTATGCAATTTTACTGTATTTAATGGTCTTTAATGAAAAATCAAAGGCAAGATATTTTAAAATAACTGATGCAAATCCATATTAGTACCATGGTAAAGTAACTCAAGTAAAGCACCACAAAAAAAAAATCATTTCAAAAGCATTAATAATATAATTAGTGGACATCATGGTATTAACTAAAGAAAGCGGCTCTACAAGACGCACCTCTGTTTTAGGGTAGGTCATTTCTATGGGCCCCTCAGAAACAATTACATTGTCCAGCGAGCAGGGTGGTCTGTTGGCAAGACGTTTATTCTGAATGGCAAATCTTAATTCTTCTTTAACAAGAGGAGATAAGTTGGTAAGATCTTCAAAACCAAATGTCATTGTAGGTGACAGACACGGGACAATCGCAGTCGCGCTGACTTCAGCAGCGGATCCTTGTCCTGGGTGTTGCAGCATCATTTTCTGAAAGACAAGTAAAAGAAGATGCATATAATATCACACACATACAGGAGGATGACAGACTTAATAGCTTATGGATCTGGGAATGGTTTTACATATGGATGTAAGCAAAATAAACAAAAAAAGATTAGGACCCAGAATTAGAATTGTATGAACCACACCTCCCCAGCTATTGCCTGATAAGTTACTGTTCAACAAGCAGATATGAAATTCTAAGGAACTCATTTTATGCCCAATTTATATAGAACATTGCCAAATTCTAGAAATTACACATAAAGTTCTTACTTAATATGTGACTCATAAAAAATATAAAAAAACTTCCTATGTCTGCTAACACCTAAAAAAGATTTACAGTAATAAATGGCATTTGGGGGAGGAGAAATTAAAAAATCCTGGTAATCAGCTACAGAACATGCATTAAAAATGCCAGCAAAGGTTTTATAAAATACCTTGAAAGTTACCGGAACTTGGGGGTTTATGGATTTTTAACTTGGAACTACAACAGTTTTTAAGCATCTTGTTCAAACACTGGTAAAAATATACTAACAGCTCTCCATTCCCTGAATCTTGCCAGTTCTTATGTTATTCTGTTCACTCTTCATTCTTTAGTGAATCAGCTGCATTGATTTTAAATCAGAGATGCGGGAGAGAGAGATATTAGTGCCCACTTGATCCTATATCCAAGAAAGCTAAATTATTACTTTGCTACAATGTAACTAGAATTGCTAACAGTGAGCAGTCATACCCAGAAACTGAGCTCTGTGCTACATTAGAGGTATCCCACAATGGATACAATAGATTTTTTTAACCCGAAAGGGTTGGTGAACAAAAATATAATTTTATATACAAACAGGAACTAGTCAGTCCCATGTAGAGAGCTGTTCTATAGATTTGCAAATGAGTAAGTGGGCAAATCTGTAGAGGTCATTGGTGTGGCTCAAGGGCCTTATGTTGGACAACCTTCCCACCTTCCCTGAGCTAGCCAGCAGTATAAAAAAAAAAAAAAAAAAAAAAGACCCATGCAAGATAATTAAGGTTTAGCTATACATAATTATGCCCATAATGAGTTTTAATATGATCTATAACATATCTTTTAGTCCAAATGACAAAATTATGTATGTGGGTCATACAATCATATACTAATCATTCTAACTGTTCTTCTGGTTTATTAATCAATCAATCACGTCCCATTTAATCATCAGGTTAAACTTGGCAGGTCTGAATAGAAATCAATGCCAAGAAACAAGGCTGGAAATTTCCATTTGTCTGGGACGATTATTAAAAAAATATGAGAAGTGAAAAAGTGTTTGGCTATAAATTTGAGTATATTATTATTACTTAGTTTTCCCTAACTGGTAAATATAATGAACCCTTTTCATTGACAGAGTGGGCTTCAACACATTACATTTCTGTCTCATTAAAGGGACATGCAAATAAAAATTAAACTTTCACGAATCAGACAGAGCACACAATTTTAAAGAAACCTATTCAATTTACTACAGTATTAAGATATTACCCTATCGGATTCTTGCATCCTCAAAAATAGAGGGTTTTGGGAAAATGCACTAGTAATTAATTTAATTCTATCAATTTTTTTCTTTTTTTTTTACAATGTTTATGTCAATATTATTGTATATATTATGCTGGAGCCAAACTGCCCAATAATGAAGGATCCCAGAATCTCCCTTTAAACCCAGGAGACCATCACTATATTAGATGATAATGGCATTATCCCCTGCTTGCCTTATAATACGTAGCAGCAGAAGAGGTAGCTTGGGTAAATCTATTCCAAACTAGGTTTTTCTAAGTAATCGGGTTAAGATAGTACAAAGGTTCAACTAGCTACAAAAAATACATCCAACTGGTTTATTATTACACAAACTCCAGCTTTATTTTTAGCACAAGATCACCAATTAACTGCCCCAGTTTCCAGAATGACACCAGGACTCCCATTATTTCTGGAATGGTCTTGATGTTTTATTTTAGTGCTTACAGTTTTGACTAATTAAACTTTTTACTGCCCTAATGAATATGCTTACATATGTATCTATGTGTTTTACTGTATATATTTCACATTCCAATGTTATTCACTTACAGGAAAATTTAATTTTTTATTGTGAATACATATTTCTATATGTTTCTGTATATACATATACCTGTATATCTATTCCTATAGATATATAGATATGTATTTTATACTAACATTATTAGATATATAAAGAAATATTTATTTAATAATAAAAATTACATTTAATGTAAAACATGGGTAACAGGATTCGTGTTTTAGGTCTAACGGGGTGTTGGGTTGGTGCTCATGAAGAATTACTAATCTCCAAATGCATTTCTGAAAAATGATATATACTGTAGAAAATGCTAAATAATATATATATATATATATATATATATATATTTATATATATTTATTATTATTTTTTCTACAGTATGTCTAATAATATACATTGTTAAAAATATTTTATATACAATATTTCATAAACACGTTTTGAGATTAGTAATTCTTCATGAGCGCTAACCCGACACTGCGTTAGACCTAAAGCGCAAAACACGAATCGCGTTACGCATATTTTACATTCCTGTTCTTTTTTTTTTAATTTTTATTATTAAATCTAAATATTTCTACATATATCTGATAATGTTAAATAGGTATCTATACCTGTAAAAATATTTTGCACTAGGGCTGTTGTGTTGGCCTGCTACTGTGCATTCATCTAAAATTCACTGTCTAATAAACAATACACACAGCCAGCTTCTACCGTTTAGTTCAGCAGCCTTAAAAATGCATGTACCCTATTTAAAAGGACAAGAAACCCCAAAAATGTATTTTATGATTCAGATAGAGCATGCAATTTTAAACAACTTTCCAATTTACTTCTGTTATTTAATTTGCTTCTTTCTCCTGCTATCTTTGCTGAAAGGTTTATCTAGGTAAGCTCAGGAGCAGCAAAAAAACTAGGTTCTAGCTGCTGATTGGTGGCTGTATATAAATACTGATTGTCATTGGCTCACCCATGTGTTCAGTTAGAAACCAGTAGTGCATTGCTGCTCCTTCAACAAATGATACCAAGAGAATGAAGCGAATTTAATAAAAGAAATAAACTGGAAAGTTGTTTAAAATTGTATTCTCTACCTATCTATCTATTGGGTACTTATAAAACGCGAACTAATCACCCCTGAGGGTCTCAAGGCGCTAAGGGAAAGCAGATAGGAGGAGGGGGGGAGGGGATGGGCGTTCAGTTGAAGAGCCAGGTTTTGAGGTCCTTTCTGAACTTTGTAAGGGAGGTGGATTGTCTGAGGTGCAGCGGGAGGGTGTTCCATGTCTTTGCTGCTATGTGGGAGAAGGATCTTCCGCCCACTGTGGATTTGCTGATGCGGGGGACCTAAATCATAAAAGAAAAATGTTGGGTTTTATGTCCCTTTAAGTCTTACTTTCACACGACCATTGGGCAGTGCCGCACACATTAAATGACTTCCCTAGTTTATTTCCTCACACTGACATAATACTGAATAAAGCTTCACTAGTTCTGCTTCCTCAGACAAATGAATGTATATCAAATGCTACAAGTCATGATGACTTCAGGTTAAGCTTCCACAGTCAGCTGGTTCATGACCTTACTGGCCTGAAACTAACCTGCACCATTCTGACATCAGTAATCATGTAGAGCAGCTAGTATTGCTTCACCATGTGCGCGGATTCTCTTTCATCTGCTGAAAGCAGGAAGCAAGTTTAAATTTCCCCAGGAAACTGGGTCTGTTTTATTGGTGTTGCTATCCCACAGCTCTCTTGTGTAACCGTTAAGCAACTGCCTCGATGTTTAAGGTAATAAATGACAACGTGATGATGTTGCTATGGCAATGAGGAGAAATTATTATTAATTTAATAAATAAACAGTATGTTTAAATATTATTACAGTCAGTGTGACTTTTCATTTTTTTTTTTTAGTTAAACTGGTGTATTACACAATGTACGTAAATATAAAAGTATATATACTATTAACAAATATAGAAGTGCAAAAAGAAAATGCTGTAAGGTGTAAGAGCATTTATGTTATTGCACTGTGGCTTCAATATAACTCTGCTTTCAATCTCTGCATTGGGTTAAACACATAGTTTAAGTCAGTTTCAGAGCAGCAATGCACTACTGGGACCTATCTGAACACATCTGGTAAGCCAATGACAAGAGGCACATGTGTGATGTTCCTGGTCATACCTAGGTATGCTTTTCAACAGCAGATACCAAGAGAACAAAGTGGATTTGATAACAGCTGAAATTGAAAAGCTTCTTAAAATTGCATGCTCTACCTTGGCCAAGACAGTTAAATTTTGACTTGTGTGTCCCTTTAAAGGGTCACTAATCCATAAAATAAATGCTAGACATAATGATGAATCCAAAGCAAATAATCGCCTAAGAATAATATGCAGATGTGTTTTTTAATTATATAAGTTGTATAAATAGTTAATAAATAAGTGTAAATGTTTAGTTTCATTTTACTAAGGGTGCTGCCATGTTGTAACCAAGTTATTATAGGTCAAAAAAGTCTGTTTTATCTGACCTCTCCAGCTGAGGCCAGTTAGGAATTAAGCGTTGGTTTAGTTTTCCTTTTAAAGACATGACCAGAGTGGCAGCTACATGAATTTGCCACTCCTAATGTGCTCAATCCCCATGTTCTATTCAGGAAAGTAATGCTCAACTAGAAAAATAACTGCACCACTTTACCCAGTAGCCTTTAACTTAAAGGGAAATCAAACGTTCATGATTTAGACAGAGTATGCATTACTTTTCTATCTACCTCTACTATCAAATGCACTTTCTTCTATTGGTATCCTTTGTTGAAGAGCATACCTAAGTATGTTTAGGAGCAGCAGTGCATTTACTGGGAGCTAACTGGCGATCCAATGACAAGAGGCATATATGTGCAGCCACCAATCACCAGGTAGGTTCCAGTAGTGCATTGCAGCTCCTGAATTTACCTAAGTATGTTCTTCAACAAAGAATTTTTTTGTGTGGTGCACAATTTAAGTTTTAAATTTACATTAAGAGCTAAAAACAGTAATTCTATGAAGCATTTTCATTATCCTAGGTTTTAAAAAAAAAATTAAAAAATAATACATGTAAAAATGTCTGTAAATGGATATTAAAGTGTAAAAATGACTAATTTGTTTGCGACTGCCCCTAACAATTGCCTCAACAGCTGTCTCCTCCTTCGGACCAGCATGTTCTCTGAGGAACCTGAGTAGGTATTTATCACTGTTTTAAACACTTTTGTCAGTGTTAAAGGGACAGTACAGTAAATACATTGAGACTTCAATATAAAATATTAAGTTGTGCATAATGAAACAACTTTGCAATAAAATGTAATTGTTTATTTTGTGCCCTTTTTCATGTAATTTAGCTTTGAAAATTGAGCAATTTCTATTTCTCAGAATTTGACATGTACCCTGCTGATTTCTTAAAGGGACACTGAACCCAAATTGTTTCTTACATGATTCAGATAGAGCATGCCATTTTAAACAACTTTCTAATTTACTTCTATTATCAATTTTTCTTCTTTCTCTTGCTATCTTTATTTGAAAAAGAAGGCATCTAAGCTAAGGAGCCAGACAATTTTTGGTTAAGCTCTGGACAGCACTTGTTTATTGGTGGGTGAATTTATCCACCAATCGGCAAGAACAACCCAGGTTATTCACCAAAAATGGGCCGGCTTCTAAATTTACTTTCTTCCTTTTCAAATAAAGATACCAAGAGAATGAAGAACATTTGATAATAGGAATAAATTAGAAAGTTGCTTACAATTGCATGCTCTGTCTGAATCACGAAAGAAAAAAATTGGGTTCAGTATCCCTTTAAAGGGCCAGTAAACCTAAAAAATAATGTTCTATAATTCTGCACATAGTGCAGAATTATATAACATTATATTAGCAGCAGCTTTATAAAACCTAATATTCCCTGTGAATTTTTATAAAAAAATACTGTTTTCCAGACCCGCTCTCTATGCTCTTCTGAGCGGGTCTGTTTTTATCACAGAGCGCATCTGGCCAGCTGTCTAGTCACAGCCTGGCCCGACCGCGCCATTACTCTCAGTGCAGCTCGCTCTCACTGTCAGACAGAGCAGGAGCGAGCTGCACTGAGAGTAATGGCGCGGTCGGGCTGTGACTAGACAGCTGGCCAGATGCGCTCTGTGATAAAAACAGACCCGCTCAGAAGAGCACAGAGAGCGGGTCTGGAAAACAGTATTTTTTTATAAAAATTCACAGGGAATATTAGGTTTTATAAAGCTGTTGCTAATATAATGTTATATAATTCTGCACTGTGTGCAGAATTATATAACATTATTTTTTAGGTTTACTGGCCCTTTAAGGATAACTCTGCTCCCTATTTGGCTTTGTCAGATAAACAACTGCCAAACAATGTATTCTATACTAACTTTTAAACCTGCACACAAACAACTACATTACCAAAGTTACAAGCATTTTGTAAGGTTTGGTCATTTTTTATGTGAACTCTCAAATATCTATATTAAAAAAAAAAAATACTTACTGCCCTTATTGTGTTTTTGAATTTTTAACATTGTAAGAAGTTACTCTGTCTCCTGAGATATGTGGCCATTTGATAAGTCTTCTAGCTGTCATATTTCACAATGACATTACATTCAGAAATTTACTGTTAGACCTTCACAGATGCGGGCAAAATGTTTTACAAGCAAATTCTCTGTGTAAATGATTTTCACTACATGTAAAAAAAAAAAGCATATCTGTGAAATTGCTAGGTAAATTTAGAGTATTTCAATTTGAGCTTTGTTACATTACTATTAAAATAATTAAAACTGCCTTCATGGGTGTTAAAGCTGTGAAGTTCAGTTTGCAAGTACTATTTGGGATTTAGAAATAAAAAAAAATGTTTGCAGTTACAACTACATATTAAGAATTGTAACATAGAATTATTTTGTGTTTAATCCATGCTTAAATAAATAAATAAATAGCAATAATTTTCCAATTAGTTCTTTGAACTCTCAAACTTCTATGATCCTTATTTTAAAGTAAGAGATTTTACTACATTTAAAGGGTACCTTATGGTGTGTGATATATCTATTGTATTACTATATTGTAAAAAAAAGTATATTTCAAGGCTCCTTGTGAAATAAAGAAAGCAGGTCCTTTTTCAATTAAAGGGACATGAAACAGCATTTGACTTTCATAATTCAAATAGCGCATATAATTTTAAAAATGTTACCTATTTACTTACATTATCAAATTTGCTTTGTTCTATTGGTATGTTTTGTTGAGAAGCAAGTAGGTAAACTCATGTGCACATGCCTGGAACACTATATGGCAAACACTTTGCAAAAATTAATTTAACAATGTTATACATTGTGGAAACAATGCTGCCATCTAGTTTTCCGTACGTGTGCATGCTACCTATCTAAGTATTCTATTTAACAAAGAATACCATGAGAACTAAGTAAATTTGATAAGACATATATTGGAAACATTTTTTTAAGTTGATATGTTCTTTCTGAATCATGAAAGAAAAATGTGTTTCATGTCCCTTTAAATACTAACACTTAGCCACTGATTCTAATAATGAGTAAAGGTTTATTTCTCTCACTCACTCTCATGTTATGATCTGTTATTTGTGACCATATTACATTCTCATTCCCACTCTCTCTTCCTGTGCCTTGGTCCATCTGTAGCACCTGTGGGTTTGCCCTCTGGATCCTATCTCCTCATTCTTGTTCACAATCACATCCTCCTGTCTCATTTTATCTCCTGCATTCTGTCCCCTGCATGAAGCCTTCTGTTGGTCCCAATTACTAGGGAATGTACCCAATAGCTACATGATCATTAGAACCCCCATCTGAAAGAGGACACTTGGCCAAGGGATGGTCGCATGTTCTGCTTAAAATAACAACTAACTACATTGTTGTGGACTTGAACATCAGAATCTGTCTTTGTTGGTGACATCATACATGACATCACCTATGATGATATCATAACATGACATCATAGGATCAAAACTATTATCTGTAGAAGTCTAAAATATTAACAGCATCCAACCTTTTCTCACACAGCTCACCTGTTATAAAAAGGCAAAGCAATAAGCAGCTGTCAACATGGTTCTATAAGGGAGTCAGCTAAAACTTAACTATTACTACAAATACAAAATAAAAGTATTTGCACAGGAAATCTAACCTATCCGTTGTACACAACAATAAACCAGTTTGCACAATTGTCCTAAGTAAATGAACTGCTGAGTATCAGCCAAACTTTCAAATTGATGTTTTTCTCGGGAATTTGATCGCCACCTTTTGGTCTCAGGGTGTAACACGAAAAAAAGAAGAACTGAAACTATTACCCAGCAGTTTCATCAGATGCCTGAAATTCTGAAGAGAAAAAAAAACTGTGCTTGCGCCTGAGGGTCGTGTAGGATCCTTATCAGCCTGAGAGCTCCAGCTGCCCGAGTCCGGGAAATCACAGGCTACTTACCTGGCTACAGAACTTTCTACATAAACGTGAGGTCCTTTATTTACTATCGCAATGTCCCCAATGTGTCTGCACTTCGCCTCATATTAAATCATTGTTTAAAAGGCGCATTAGTGTGTATATTACACATTATATACAACTATCTGTATCTGCAAATGATAGACATGGAACTTAAAAACGTATAAAGTCTAAAAGTTAAATTGTAAAAACATAATTCACCCTATAAAAAAAGCTTATATATATATATATATATATATATATATATATATATACACACAGTATGTGTGTATGTATGTGTATGTATGTGTATATATATATATATATATATATATATATATATATATATATATATATATATATATATATATATATATATATAACTCGTTTACTATATTTCAGCTTTAAAACAAAACAAGGGTAAGAACTTATAAAGTGCAGGTTTACATAACAAATTAGCAGGGTGCTCATGTTCTGTACCTGAGGGATGTGCTACACGCAGACGGGAAATACTAAAAAGTGGCAAGAAACAAAACAACCAGCAGGATAACAGGGAAAACAAAGACAAAGGAAATAATAAGAACAAAAAAAAAAGTCATTTGGATAAAATCTAAGATCTAAAATGTAAGAGTTTTGGCGCTTGTTAAAGAATAAATAGAGAATAAAGTAGGAAGAAGAGGGCAGGCATAAAGAGTAAACAATTCACACGAAACAAAGAAAGTTCTTACAGAAGAAGTATAAAAGTGGCCATAAAGAGAAGCCCCAGCTCACCTTGTCGGTTTGGTGATGCCCTGCTCTTTAGCTGAAGGGAGCAGTGGTCCAACAGTGGCAACAAGAAAAAAGTCCAGATGAGTGAGCTGCCGGCTGCCCTGTGTGTGTATGAGCTGCTGCTGCTCTCACCCGCCGGCCACTCACTATCTCACGGTCACTATCTCGCACGGAGTTGCATCACCTCTTTATATAGCAGAGAGGGCGTTCTGGAATGCTGGCCCAGTCTCTGACGTCATTCTATTTATAGCAGAGAGAGCCCTGTCGGTGATGCAAGTAACAAGGACTAGGACTACGGGAGGAGGAAGCGAGTAAAGAAAGGGAGGGAGAAGGGAAACCTCTCTCCATAACTGGACTTGGCTCCTGGTCCAGCACGAGATTAACCCTTTGGCTGCCGGAAAGGACTGCAATGGTTTCTAACTGCTGTGCCCACACATTTAACATGTTGGCTGCCAAAGAGAGTGGCTCTAAATGCCTCTCTTGTTCCCTAATAGTATTTAACGGATAACCTCTTCAGTGCGATAGCGGATTTCAATATATTGCTAGTGGGTTTTTAGTCATCCTGGCTGGAAAAAGAGGAAATCAGGGCACTTCCCATCAATGCGTTGCGGTCCTCTCTGGCAGCGCAAGGGTTAAGCCCTGAATGTCACTCACATGAGCCAATGCAACCTAACCAAGCTGAGTGACTGCAGAGGGCTGGCATGTGACTGCTGGGCGGGGATTGACTACGTCACTATAACACGCCCACTGCAAAGAGAAAGTATATAAAATAAAGAGGGCGCTTTTTGACATGTTTTGGTTTTGTTGTTAGCCTGCAGTCTCTAGGTTACAGATAAGAGGCTGCCAGAAAACAATCATTTAACAAACAAAAACTGTTCAGCATCTTGCAGCATCTCTCCCTCAAAAAATAATTCTAACCTAACCTACTCATTCCATTTGACGCTTAAATGTGGGAGATTAGTTTTATTTAACATTTGTTTGTTTTTATCTAGTTGTTCAGTTTACTGAGAATGGAGCAGCTGACATTTTAATAGTGACTAAATATGTTTTTTTGTTTTATACCTGTATTATAGTAATTATATTATTAATTATACCTGTATTAACTTTTACTTTTAATACTAAGAGCTATTATTCTGTCAAATAAAATACTAAAATATCATGATAGAAAGATAATATAGGTACAAAGCCCTAAATCCAAAATTCCAAAATCCAAATTTATTTTGATATCCTAACTTTTTAATTATTATTTTTTTAAATAACATTTTTAAAAATGACTATTTATTACAGCCTGTAAATTACAATCTTTTCTGCCCCTTCCTTTTGGTCCTTTTTTTTTTTGTGTTCTAAGAGGCAAATAATAGTTATTTAAATCAATAATAATTACCTTTCTGATTACAGTACTGAGGGTACTATGTATTACAAATTATATATAATGATTTTAGAAAATATAGTCTACATATAAACAATGGATTTTGTAACATAATTTTCTAACTTTATTTCAAGTCATTTAACTGATTCTATATTACTACCCAGGGAAACATTTACATAGTTTAGTTCTCATTTCATAAGACGATTTGCTTTGGAAAACAGACCTCAGATACTGTTGCACAATATATAATCTATCTATCTATCTATCTATCTATCTTTCTTTCTTTCTTTTCTCTCACACCTATAAATATGTTCTTTGCATTTCGTTATATGATAAAAATATTTCCTCATTCCTCACACTCTTCTACAATAAAGTATCTTCTTAAATAGACAATAGCCAGTAAATAAATGTCAGATATAATGATGTATTCAAAACAAACATTAGCCTGGTTTTAACCCTTTGATGGCCGGGTTAATTTGTCTACATCGGAACAACGCACGTGATCGCGAGATTTCAATGATGGGATCGGGTCAAGGGGGGCATCCCTGTGACACTAGGGCACGCCCTCCAGACCACAATCACATCACGGAAGCACAGTTGGCTTTAGGACAGCCAACGGTTATGACGTTCTATTCCGTCAGAACGGCATTAAGCCCAGTGTAATTGTGACGGCATAGAACGGCATAACGGCGTTAAAAGGTTAATGTGTATATACATTTTTTAAAATAATATTAGTTGTTTAACAAACAATAGTTGTGTACAATTGTTACTATTTGACATAGTTTAAAGTCCCTTTAAACCTGCTATATTGCACACAGCCATTGTTTGCACATATACCTGTCTGTAATCGTCCTAAGCAGAAAAATATTAAAGTTAATCTAGGTTTTAACAAGGTGACTCCAATTACTTTCTAGAAACTCAGGACAATTGAAAAGCCCCCAATTTTCAGAGTTACAGGAAAATGAGACAAAATAACTAAAGTATATTGTAAAATATGACTACACATAATCTTTTCAAATTACAATCTTTCTCTCGCTCGCCTATGTAAAAATTATATTGTAATTGCTTCCTTTTCAAAATATAAACCTCTCATTACTTTTCACTCATTCATATAAAAAACATTACATATATGAATCCTATGCTGCTTTCCTATACTTTTTACAATTAGATTTATTACATATCGCATACAAAGTATAGAACGTAGGGAAGGAGCATTAAAACCAAACAGAAAACAGTTATAAACAGCTGCTAATATTACATAATGTATAATGTTTTATCAGTAGTCTAACCACTCAGTTTTATAAATTATTAACACAGTTTATTGATGTATGAATTACTGTAAAAGGGAAATGCAATAAGCAATAATGTCTGAAAAGTGATATATGCTCAATATAATGCAGATGATGATTATTTTTATTATCATTATTATTACACTTTCTGCAGTTATATAAAATATATTTAATTTTCTTGGTAAACAACTCTGAAAAAAACATTGGTACTGCGAAAATCTAAAGGAAGGACCTGAGTTTTAGAAAAGCACATTCAAAAAGTCATCTCTTAAATAGGTTCAACTTTCTAAAAATTGCACTAAGATAACAAAGGCCAATTTGAGCACAGCTTTGTATCCCAGCAAAGTATTAGCAACAGTAATATGGAAATTAAACTCACAGTGTATCACCTTTAAAGTTTGGTGGTCATTTTTAGCATGAATCTCATTAAATGTTTTTCAGCAATATTATTAGGTTGGCATGAAGTAATGTCATGTTGGATATAGGATACAAAGTAAATATTGCATAAAAGGTTGTACCCTAAAAACTATAAGCGCCAGATTACAAGTAGAGTTTTGCTAAAGTAATATTTGCACTCCACTTTGTAATACCATACCAGCGCATGCAAATGTGCGCTGATATTACAAGTTTGCTGCAATGCGAATGCAACCTCACGTTCGCATTTCATGGAAGCTTTGTGCTCACAAGATCGTGCTTCCATAGGCTCCAATGGGAGCCTCATTCTCATGTCATCAGACACAACATGAGAACTAGCGCAGCAAATATATATATATATATATATATATATATATATATACTGTATATGTATATGAATATATACATATATATTTATGTGTTAATGTGTGTATAGATATATATATATATATGTGTTAATGTGTTAATGTGTGTATATACATATATATTTATGTGTTAATGTGTGTATATACATATATATTTATGTGTTAATGTGTGTATATACATATATATTTATGTGTTAATAAGTGTATATACATATATATTTATGTGTTAATATGTTTATATACATATATATTTATGTGTTAATGTGTGTATATACATATATATTTATGTGTTAATGTGTGTATATACATATATATTTATGTGTTAATGTGTGTATATACATATATATTTATGTGTTAATGTGTGTATATACATATATATTTATGTGTTAATGTGTGTATATACACATATTAACACATAAATATATATGTATTTAAGCCTATACATACTATACATATATGTTTACAGGGAATACACAGTTTCCATAAACCACAATGTAAAGGCACTTTCAGTTCCGTTTTTTTTCTAACACCCCACAGCCGCCAACTTTATCTCCCAAAAACTGCCTAGTGCAGTTTTCTTTTTTTTTTAAATGGCTGGTTATTTATTTATTGTGAGCCCGCAAATGAGTGAATTTGCCTCGTTGCAGGCACGCAATAAATTAACGCTCCACTTGTAATCTAGCCCTAAAACTTTTGTTGTGAAAAAATAAAAATAAAATAACACACACACACATAGAGGTGGAAAGTAAAAAAAGTTTCTAGTTTACTTGTTAAATATAGGAGAAAATTAATATTTTTTACTCTGCTACTGCAATTTCTTAGTCGTCAATATGCAAAACATGATAATTTGTTATGTTACAGTTGCATGGTTGAAATTTTGGGAATTATTTTATGGGAGGTCTGTAGCCTCTTTAATAATCACAGGGAAATTATTACCCAAACTTCCACCATGTTGCTGCAACATAATAGTATATACAATAATCTATCTTTCTGTATACTGCACATACATATAACCTAAACTTTATCTGTAAATAAGAAAACATGCAGCTGTTAGATATCACCCATATTTTATTCTGACCTTCATATGAAGAGAAACATATTTTTCATTTAAATTAAATAGTTTAGAAGTTGTAAATCACATACACATCTATATTATACATTGGAAAAATATAAACAATTTATTGAATAGAACTGATACATATTAAATAACCTTTTTATACTTAGTATTATAAATGGTTTTTAACACAAAGCACTCCAAAAATATCCCTTGCCATATGCTAAGACTGTATCCGTCATTAAGAAGCATATGACATGCTATATAAAGATATAAAACGTAATCACTGGTACTGCATTTCAAAATAACATTGCACACACTAAGTAATGATGTAATTACTTCCTTATCCTAAATAACATAGGTCAAGTGCTCAGTTCTTCAATTGTGCTGCAATTTGTTAATCACTAAAGAATTATACATAGCCTTTCTCAAATTATATATATATATTTTTTATTTTATTTCTATATATGTGCATCCGGAGGTTTCAGATGCCTTCTAATGCAGAAGAAGGCTGCTGCTTGCGGCATTCGCCTCTTTTTGGAGGAAAATTTTTTATTGTGTAAGTACAACACACTAAGATCTGTGCAAATCAACATATCTACTGTTGTATTACTTTCTTCCAGCTGGAAAAAGAGATTACTGCATACAAACCTTAAATAATCCTTACAGAGAATCCAACTGCACCAATAACGTAAAAGACCAATGTTTATGCCTTATGCTTTGGATTAAAGTGAAAATAAACACCTTAAGATTTTAATATCAAAGCTTTAATTATGCATAGTAATGCAAATTTGTATTATACTTTCATGATTTATTTTACCCCTATTAATTTAAAGGACCACTCAATACAATAGAAATGCATAATTAACAAGTACATAATAGAAAGAAAATGCAATAGAACTTACTCTGAATTTCAAATAAGTAGTAGATTTTTTTCTGACAATTTTATTTTTTTGGAAAGTGTCTTAAAAAAGAAGTGGAGAACAGTACAGGAAAGCAGTGGTCTGATGACCCCTGCTTGATAAATACTGACTGCAGGTTTTCTTTATACATGTGCGTTTCGATTCGGAACTAATCGAAATTCGTCCGAATTTGTTAAATTCGGAGATTCGGATCGATTTTGAATTTCCGAATCGATCCGAACCGAAATTTGAAAACATCCGAAACTATCCAAACAGAATTTTATCGCCAGGCACAAGTCTAGTTTTCTTCTGTAATATATAACACTGTTATATTAATACACATTTTACCTCTGTGATTACCTTGTATCTAAGCCTCTGCATACTGCCCCCCTTATTTAAATTCTTTTGGCAGACTTGCAATTCAGCCAATCTGTGCTGACTCATAAGTAATTCCATGGGAGGGAGCACAATGCTATCTATATGGCACACATGAACTAGCACAGTCTAGCTAAAAAAAAGCACTGAGATAAGAGGCAACATTCAAGGGCTTCAAAATTAGCGTATGAGCCTAGATTTATATTTCAACAAAGAATACCAAGAGAACAAAGCAAATTTGATGTCCCTTTAAAGATAGGAGCTTCAAATTGAGCTAGAGTTGTACTAACCACAAAAAAAAAACAGGACATTTAAAATAAAATAAAACTGACCAGCAATTCATTTAAACAACATGTCATGAAGATTCTAATTTGATATATTTGGCCTGATTATCTAAAGTTCTCTGTTCTTGCTAAATTCTCTAAAAAAAATCACCACTACTATACTAATCCCCTGTCATTATTCTCTAAAAGCAGTTTTTACCTTGAAAACAGTGTGTCTCACAAAGGTTTGTTAAGGAGATGCATAACAATAAGACTTACAAAAAAGTGTGATTTAAAAGATGTATGATCTCCATATCTCTTGAGAAAGTCCGCTGAGTGGGCGGATGAAACGCGTAGAGGTGGAGGGAAGTAGTGGAGTAGAAGGGAAGGAGTGTGATCAAGGGGAGTCCCTGGTCAAACAGTAGCCCTGAAGTCTGTGTCACAAAGGAAAAATACAGGAGGAGGGACTGTGAGACGGAGAGACTCATATACTTTGTTTTTATACTTATGCACAACATTTTATTCAAGTAAATTTTATTGAGCTTTTACCTTGAATCGAGGTGTGCTTTAGTTTTGCATATTTCCCCTGCAGTGATTTTCGATTTAAGAATGCCGGCAACACGTTCAGGCTTTCACAGCAGCACCTTGATTTGGAGTATTGTGATACGCATGGAAGGCCAGTTCCACATGCGGGAGTGTATTGCTTCCATCATAAGCCTTTCAGATGCCGTTGCAGCAGGAGACAAGTAAACATTTGAATTTTTTCTAAAAGTGACTGCACACAGTTTGTGGATACACAAGCGAAACTATTTTGTGTGGGCACTTTGTTTAGTATTTGATTACATACTTGATATTAAGCTCTCTTTGTTACTTTTGTGTAAACACATACATTAATTATTGGAAAAAATTTGCAATGAAATTGTTCATCAAAAAATGTATTTTAAGGAAAAATTTATATTCATATTGAAATTACGTAGGGAAAAAAACTATTTAAGGCACACAGCAGAAATCCTAATAAAACTACACTACACATGCAAAAAAACTCAGTGAAATTTATACTTAAAAGTGTATTGTTTTACTTATAGTAAGATGAGTTTCCCTGCTTCTGCTAGAGTGCTGAACAGGAGTATTCCCTGGGTGTTGCTGAAAGTTCTTAACTAGGTCTTCCATATTCACTAAAAATGCTTCCTGCATATCTTGTTGTTTTTTCTTGCAAACTGAAGAAAAGGGGTGATTGTAAGTTACTGTCTCTGAAAACAAAGTCATCTGATTTGTATTGGCTCCAGTATCTAATTTTTAAAGTGTACCCTCTGTGCCCTGCTAACATCACTCTCCCTGACAAACGCCATTACTTTCTAGGGGAGAAATCTCACATGGAAAGACCCTTTGAACCCGAGAGCGTCAACATCCTGTGGAGTTTAGATTATTGGGCCGTAACTCAGTTTCAAGGGATTTACAACCAATTTGGAACTTTTCAAAATCATTTGTAAACTGTTGTAGTAGCTAGCACACCACATAAAGAGATAAAGAGCTCACATCATTTTGAATTTAATATTGTGAACATCTACATTTAATAATACTATATATTAAATCTTATTATTGCAATTTAATATAGTGACATTGTTATAATGTAATTTAATACCACTGTTTAATTTTCAGAATGTGTTTAAATATTGATACTTATTTGATCATTTTCTTTTCAATTCTAAAACATCCTAATAACAATTGACACCTGTATTTATGAAGTATCACCATACATAAGGCTTGTTACATTAACCCCATTGCACTGTACCCAGTAAGTTGGCTGTGGTAAGGGCTTCTAGGGTGGTAGGAGTGTGGTTCTCACCAACAGCGGTGCAACCACACTATTTCTGCATGGCTCACTGCCTGATGTGAAGGGGTTAAACATAGCAAGTCAGTAGATAAACAGCCTGTGTCTTTGAATCACCAGCTTTAGCCAGAAAGTTGTCTGGATTTAACAAATTCATTACAAGTCAGTGGTTTGTGGACAGCCAACTTGGAGATTTTTCTCTAAGTCATTTATTTCACACAAAAGTCAGAAATAAGTTGGAGCAATATTGCACCTATATGGAGAGATTCTCATAGTTCTGGGTGACACATTTCTAATTTGTCCAAGAGCAACTTACCTGAAAACCTCAACGTGTAAGTTTTATATATCTAATAAAATATGTCAGTCACATTTTTTTACCAGTAAGTTATTAAAAATGGTGAGAAAAAACAATAATCATTGCAGTAGCTTATATTGCATCAACATTATATCTGACTGAATTGTTCTATTATTCCTTATATTGACAAAACTTAACTTTGTTTATTGAAGTTTAGCATCTTAAAAATGTTGTGTGATATTAACACAAAAATAAAGAATACCAAGGAATTGTTGTACAATAGTTGGCAAATAATGAAACATAAGTAATCTATTAATTCTATTTATTTTTTCATGTTCCCCATAAATATTATATGATTAGTTACACTGAATCCAAAAATGTATTCAGCTGCTTTGAATAAATAAATTATACAGTGTGATTTTGCAAAACAAATACAAATAATATTTGCTTGATTTTTCTCCATGCGGGCAAGGTTTTGAATATCAGGCCCTAGTAGTGATGATTAAGTAGGATATTCATTAAACAAATTCTTACAATGAAATATAAGAGGCGTATTGTAAAGAAGAAATAAATCAGAAATCTACTAGTTTCAGATTTATATTTTTAAGGACTGTAAAACTCTATCAATGTAATATTTACACACATTTTATGTCAGGCAAACAATAACAATCCTAACACCAGTGAAACATCCAAAAGCAAAATTATTTGACATCATGATCTACTGATAGGCCAAAACATTTAATAATATTAACCAAAATACAGTTTTCAATTATCAATCCCATCCTTTTTAATATAACAGCAAATATAAAGTAGAATTGCAGATTGTAGAACCACAATAAATATTGTGGGTACAAATAAAATATATTGTATTAAATGGTATTAATATAGATTTTGATTCATTTAATTTGTATACATCAGTAACAAAATAGAACAGTTATGTTATATTTTTAATAATTGATAACTTAAATTGCACTTCTAAATAAATGCAGATTTTTCCCCCAACCTTTCAAATAAATAACATTTGTTTTTTATAGTAAAATAAACATTTGTAAGGACAACAGTGGTAATATGAGCCAACTTGGAATAAAACAACAAAACTAAAAATATGAATCTTTATAACATCAACTTTCTAATTGTATCACAAAAAGAAGTAATAGTCTATCAAGAAAACATACAATATATGTAACACTACCTAATATATTTTTGGGGGGATTGCTAGAGTTATGTGCATATGTTTGAATTTACTACCAATATACATATTTAGGGGTACCGTATATTCCATTAATTTTGAAAAGCTTACATATGATTTGTATACAAAAATTCCCATTGACAATTTTTTATTTTGTAAGAACAATACTTTAAAATATTAGAACCACTCAGGACTTATTCCTAGTAAAATAATTGAACTTTGTATGTAATGACAAAAACATGATTTCTGTGATCAATATCAATATCAAAACATGTACGAAACAATCTGAACAACTTTTCAGTAATTATATATTAGAAATCAAAATGCAGTACTATTTTATGTAACCATCATGTTACAAGACTATTAAATCATTAGCAGAATGTTTAAAAGGTTTAAATATTTGTAGACTCTTCAACAAGTGAACGTATTACATATTTAAGTAAATATAAATACAAATAAAATTACACCTTAACATATAATACTAAAAAAATATATTCAAAATTAAAAAATAAATAATTCACAACAAAAGTGAGAAACAGGGCTATTGTTAAAAGAATAATGTGATTTATTTTCAAAACCTGACCACGATATCCACAAAGTAGTAAAAGTGTGCAAAATGTATGAGTTATTTATAATTTAACTAGGTGTCTGTTTCTAAACTTCTGACTGAACAGTTTACTTTTTTAAATAAGAGCTGACAAGTCAGTCAATGAGTCAAACTCATCAGAATCAAGTCAAATTTAAAGGGACATTCTACACCAGAATTTTTATAGTTTAAAAAGATAGATAATCCCTTTATTACCCATTCCCTAGTTTTGCACAACCAACAGAGTTATATTAATACACTTTTTACCTCTGTGATTACATTGTATCTAAGCCTCTGCAAACTTTCCCCTTATTTCAGTTCTTTTGACAGACATCCATTTTAGCCAATCAGATCTGGTTTACTGGAATTCCACATGCGTGAGCACAGTGTTATCTATACGACACATATGAACTAACACCCTTTAGTGGTGGAAAACTGTCAAAATGCCCTGAGAGAAGAGGCAGCCTTCAAGGGCTTAGAAATTAGCATATGAACCTCATAGGTTTAGCTTTCAACTAAGAATACCAAGAGAACAAAGCAAAATTGGTGATAAAAATAAATTGGAAAATTGTTTAAAATGATATTCTCTATCTGAATCATGAAAGTTTATTTTGGACTAGACTGTCCCTTTAAATCAACACATTTTCATAAAGGTGATTTGTTTAAAATTGAAACTGACTTTGACCAAATGTATCTAAATGGCTGTATTATCCTTTGTTTTTAACTAACGTTAAACAGTGCAGAGTCCGTTAAATGCCTTAGAATAGCACAGAGTTCATTACAAACAAATTTTAAACCAACTTAGTACTCTTAAAAAAATTACATTTATTGCAACAGAAATGTGTTTAACATGTATAATGTTATATTAATTTTTAAAACTTAAGTTAGTAAAAATGTACTTAAATTAGGGATATATTTTTAAAAATGAAAATGCTTATGTTTAAATATTAATACATAGTATTTCATTATAAATTGCCCTAATTAATGATCAACAGTTTTACCTGTTAAACATTTTACACTGAAGACTTGCTATAATGAGCCACTACAGAGTATGTCACTTGAAAGTCAGCTAGTTAGTTATTTATGGTTAGCTGTTATATTTCTAAAAGTAATGTCTATATTACAAGTGAAGCGCTAAATTATCGAGCGAGATAATTAACCAGCCATTACAAGAGGCTGGTTATTGCTGCCGCAAGCTTGCGGTAGAAATTAGCGCTTATAAAATTAACCAGAAATCGGATCTCGGGTTAATTTTATAAGTCTGCCCCAAAATACTGTCTAGTGTAGTTTATTAAAACATAAAGATGCAGCATCTTTATTTTTTAATAAAACAACTGCACTAGGCAGTATTATGGGGTTAAAGTTGGTGGGAGTGGGGTGTTAGAAAAAATAAATCTAAATAAATATTCCTATCATTAACTACATTATTCCTATTTAAAACTAAATACTTACCTATAAAATAAACCCTAAGCTAGCTAAAATATAACTAATAGTTACATTGTAGCTATCTTACGCCTAGATTTAGAGTTCTGCGTTAGCCGTCAAAACCAGCATTAGGGGGTCCTAACGCTGGTTTTGGCCGCCCGCTGGTATTTAGAGTCAGTCAGGAAAGGGTCTAACACTCACTTTCCAGCCGTGACTTTTCCATACCGCAGATCCCCCTACACCAATTGCGTATCCTATCTTTTCAATGGGATCTTTCTAACGCTGGTATTTAGAGTCTTGGCTGAAGTGAGCATTAGAAATCTAATGACAAGACTCCAGCCGCAGAGAAAAGCCAGGAGTTAAGAGCTTTCTGGGCTAACGCCGGTTCATAAAGCTCTTAACTACTGTGCTCTAAAGTACACTAACACCCATAAACTACCTATGTACCCCTAAACCAAGGTCCCCCCACATCGCCGCCACTCTATTAAATTTTTTAAACCCCTAATCTGCCGACAGCACACTGCCGCCACCTACATTATCCCTATGTACCCCTAATCTGCTGCCCCTAACACCGCCGACACCTACATAATATTTATTAACCCCTAATCTGCCCCCCCCAACGTCGCCGCTACCTACCTACAATTATTAACCCCTAATCTGCCGACCGGACCTCACCGCTACTATAATACATGTATTAACCCCTAAAGCTAAATCTAACCCTAACCCTAACACCCCCCTAAGTTAAATATAATTTTTATCTAACGAAATAAAATAAATCTTAATAAATAAATTACTCCTATTTAAAGCTAAATACTTACCTGTAAAATAAACCCTAATATAGCTACAATATAAATAATAATTATATTGTAGCTATTTTAGGATTAATATTTATTTTATAGGCAACTTTGTATTTATTTTAACCAGGTACAATAGCTATTAAATAGTTTTTAACTATTTAATAACTACCTAGCTAAAAGAAATACAAAATTACCAGTAAAATAAATCCTAACCTAAGTTACAATTAAACCTAACACTACACTATCAATAAATTAAATACAAATACCTACAAATAAATACAAATAAATACACTAACTAAAGTACAAAAATAAAAAAAGAACTAAGTTACAAAATATAAAAAAATTTTTTACAAATATATTAAAAATATTACAACAATTTTAAGCTAATTACACCTACTCTAAGCCCCCTAATAAAATAACAAAGCCCCCCAAAATAAAAAAATGCCCTACCCTATTCTACAATAAAAATTGTAAAGCTCTTTTACCTTAACAGCCCTTAAAAGGGCCTTTTGCGAGGCATGCCCCAAAGAATTCTGCTCTTTTGCCTGTAAAAAAAAACCATACAATATCCCCCCCAACATTACAACCCACCACCCACATACCCCTAATCTAACCCAAACCCCCCTTAAATAAACCTAACACTAAGCCCCTGACGATCTCCCTACCTTGTCTTCACCATGCCGGGTATCACCGATCCGTCCAGAAGAGGGTCCGAAGTCTTCATCCAATCCGGGCGATGTCTTCATCCAAGCGGGGGCTGAAGAGGTCCATCATCCGGCTGAAGTCTTCATCCAAGCAGGGGCTGAAGAGGTCCATCATCTGGCTGAAGTCTTCATCCAAGCGGGGGCTGAAGAGGTCCATCATCTGGCTGAAGTCTTCTATCAAGCGGCATCTTCAATCTTCTTTCTTCCGGCTCCATCTTCATCCCGCCGACGCGGAACATCCTTCCTCCACGGCGAACTCCCGACGAATGAAGGTTCCTTTAAGGGATGTCATCCAAGATGGCGTCCCTCGAATTCCGATTGGCTGATAGGATTCTATCAGCCAATCGGAATTAAGGAAGGAATAATCTGATTGGCTGATGGAATCAGCCAAACAGATTCAAGTTCAATCCGATTGGCTGATTGGATCAGCCAATCAGATTGAGCTCGCATTCTATTGGCTGTTCCGATCAGCCAATAGAATGCAAGCTCAATCTGATTGGCTGATCCAATCAGCCAATCGGATTGAACTTGAATCTGATTGGCTGATTCAATCAGCCAATCAGAATTTTCCTACCTTAATTCCGATTGGCTGATAGAATCCTATCAGCCAATCGGAATTCGAGGGACGCGATCTTGGATGACGTCCCTTAAAGGAACCTTCATTCGTCGGGAGTTCGTTGTGGAGGAAGGATGTTCCGCGTCGGCGGGATGAAGATGGATCCGGAAGAAAGAAGATTGAAGATGCCGCTTGATAGAAGACTTCAGCCGGATGATGGACCTCTTCAGCCCCCGCTTGGATGAAGACTTCAGCCGGATGATGGACCTCTTCAGCCCCTGCTTGGATGAAGACTTCAGCCGGATGATGGACCTCTTCAGCCCCTGCTTGGATGAAGACATCGCCCGGATTGGATGAAGACTTCGGACCCTCTTCTGGACGGATCGGTGATACCCGGCGTGGTGAAGACAAGGTAGGGAGATCTTCAGGGGCTTAGTGTTAGGTTTATTTAAGGGGGGTTTGGGTTAGATTAGGGGTATGTGGGTGGTGGGTTGTAATGTTGGGGGGGTATTGTATGTTTTTTTTACAGGCAAAAGAGCAGAATTCTTTGGGGCATGCCCCGCAAAAGGCCCTTTTAAGGGCTGGTAAGGTAAAAGAGCTTTACAATTTTTAATGTAGAATAGGGTAGGGCATTTTTTATTTTGGGGGGCTTTGTTATTTTTTAGGGGGCTTAGAGTAGGTGTAATTAGTTTAAAATTCTTGTAATCTTTTTTTATTTTTTGTAATTTAGTGGGGTTTTTTTGTAATTTAGTGTTTGTTTGTTTTTTGTAATTTAGTGTTTGTTTTTTTGGTAATTTAGTTTAGTTGATTTAATTGTAGATAATTGTAGGTAGTTTATTTAATTAATTTATTGATAGTGTAGTGTTAGGTTTAATTGTAACTTAGGTTAGGATTTATTTTACAGGTAATTTTGTATTTCTTTTAGCTAGGTCGCTATTAAATAGTTATTAACTATTTAATAGCTATTGTACCTGGTTAAAATAAATACAAAGTTGCCTGTAAAATAAATATTAATCCTAAAATAGCTACAATATAATTATTCGTTATATTGTAGCTATATTATGGTTTATTTTACAGGTAAGTATTTAGCTTTAAATAGGATTAATTTATTTAATAAGATTTATTTTATTTCGTTAGATAAAAATTATATTTAACTTAGGGGGGTGTTAGGGTTAGACTTAGCTTTAGGGGTTAATACATTTATTATAGTAGCGGTGAGGTCCGGTCGTCAGATTAGGGGTTAATAATTGTAGGTAGGTAGGTAGTGGTGACATGGGGGGGGGCAGATTAGGGTTAATAAATATAATATAGGGGTTGGCGGGGGTTAGGGGCAGCAGATTAGGGGTTCATAGGGATAACGTAGGTTGCGGCAGTGTACGGAGCGGCAGATTAGGGGTTAAAAATAATATGCAGGGGTCAGCGATAGCGGGGGCGGAAGATTAGGGGTTAATAAGTGTAAGGTTAGGGGTGTTTAGACTCGGAGTACATGTTAGGGTGTTAGGTGCAGACTTAGGAAGTGTTTCCCCATAGGAAACAATGGGGCTGCGTTAGGAGCTGAACGCTGCTTTTTTGCAGGTGTTAGGTTTTTTTTCAGCTCAAACTGCCCCATTGTTTCCTATGGGGGAATCGTGCACAAGCATGTTTTTGAAGCTGGCCGCGTCCGTAAGCACCGCTGGTATTGAGAGTTGCAGTGGCGGTAAATTATGCTATACGCTCCCTTTTTGGAGCCTAACGCAGCCCTTCTCTGAACTCTAAATACCAGCGGTATTTAAAAGGTGCGGGGGGGAAAATACACGCGTAGCTAACACACCCCTTTGGTCGCAGAACTCTAAATCTAGCCGTTAGGGTTTATTTTTATTTTACAGGCAAGTTTGTATTTATTTTAACTAGGTAGAATAGTTATTAAATAGTTATTAACTGTTTAATAATTACCTAGCTAAAATAAAGACAAATTTACCTGTAAAATAAAACTTAACCTAAGTTACACTAACACCTAACACTACAATATAATTAAATAAATTAACTAAATTAAATACAATGACCTAAATTAAATTAAATTAGCTAAAGTACAAAAAAACAAAAACAATAAATAACAGAAAATAATAAAAAATTACAGATATTTAAACTAATTACACCTAATCTAATAGCCCTATTAAAATAAAAAAGTCCCCCAAAATAAAAAGAAAAACCCTAGCCCAAACTAAACTACCAATTGCCCTTAAAAGGGCCTTTTGCGGGGCATTGCCCCAAAGTAATCAGCTTTTTTACCTGTAAAAAAAATACAAACAACCCCCAACAATAAAACCCACCACCCACACAACCAACCCCCCAAATAAAATACTAACTAAAAAAACCTAAGCTCCCCATTGCCCTGAAAAGGGCATTTGGATGGGAATTGTCCTTAAAAGGGCAGTTAGCTCTTTTGCCGCCCAAACCCTAAGCTAAAAATAAAACCCACCCAATACACCCTTAAAAAAACATCTTCATCCAACCCGGGCCGAAGTCCTCAACGAAGCCGGGAGAAGTCTTCATCCAAGCCGGGCGAAGTGGTCCTCCAGACGGGCAGAAGTCTTCATCCAAGCTGGGCTGAAGTGGTCCTCCAGACGGGCAGAAGTCTTCATCCATCCGGCGTGGAGCGGGTCCATCTTAAAGACATCCGACGCAGAGCATCCTCTTCATCCGACGACTAAAGCTGAATGAAGGTACCTTTAAGTGACGTCATCCAAGATGGCGTCTCTTAGACTTTGATTGGCTGATAGAATTCTATCAGCCAATCGGAATTAAGGTAGAAAAAATTCTATTGGCTGATGCAATCAGCCAATAGGATTGAAGTTCAATCCTATTGGCTGATCCAATCAGCCAATCGGATTGAACTTCAATCCTATTGGCTGATTGCATCAGCCAATAGGATTTTTTCTACCTTAATTCCGATTGGCTGATAGAATTCTATCAGCCAATCGGAATCTAAGGGACGCCATCTTGGATGACGTCACTTAAAGGAACCTTCATTCATCGGGTAGTTGTCGGAAGAAGAGGATGCTCCGCGTCGGATGTCTTGAAGATGGACCCGCTCCACGACGGAAGGATGAAGATAGAAGATGCCGTCTGGAGGACCACTTCTGCCCGGCTTGGATGAAGACTTCTGCCCGTCTGGAGGATCATTTCGCCCGGCTTGGATGAAGACTTCTCCTGGCTTCGTTGAGGACTTCGGCCCAGCTTGGATGAAGACGTCTCCCAGTAAGTCGATTGTCAGGGGGTTAGTGTTAGGTTTTTTTAAGGGTGTATTGGGTGGGTTTTATTTTAAGGTTAGGGTTTGGGAGGCAAAAGAGCTAACTGCCCTTTTAAGGGCAATGCTCATCCAAATGCCCTTTTCAGGGCAATAGGGAGCTTGCTTTTTGTAGCTAGTATTTTCTTTGGGGGGTTGGTTGTGTGGGTGGTCGGTTTTACTGTTGGGGGAGTTGTTTGTATTTTTTTCACAGGTAAAAGAGCTGATTACTTTGGGGCAATGCCCCGCAAAAGGTAGTTTTTTTTTTTTTGTTTGTTTTTTTTGGGGGGGGCTTTTTTATTTTAATAGGGCTATTAGATTAGGTGTAATTAGTTTAAAGATCTGTAATTTGTTTATTATTTTCTGTAATTTAGTGGGGGGGTTTTGTACTTTAGCTAATTTAATTTAATATAGGTAATTGTATTTAATTTATTTAATTATATTGTAGTGTTAGGTGTTGGTGTAACTTAGGTTAGGTTTTATTTTACAGGTAAATTTGTCTTTATTTTAGCTAGGTAGTTATTAAATAGTTAATAACTATTTAATAACTATTCTACCTAGTTAAAATAAATACAAACTTGTCTGTAAAATAAAAATAAACCCTAAGATAGCTACAATGTAACTATTAGTTACATTGTAGCTAGCTTAGGGTTTATTTTATAGGTAAATATTTAGTTTTAAATAGGAATAATTTAGTTAATGATAGTAATTTTATTTAGATTTATTTAAATTATATTTAAGTTAGGGGGTGTTAGGTTTAGGGTTAGACTTAGGTTTAGGGGTTAATAACTTTAATATAGTGGCGGCGATGTTGGGGGTGGCAGATTAGGGGTTAATAAATGTAGGTAGGTGGCGGCAAAGTTAGGGACGGCAGATTAGGTGGTTAATAATATTTAACTAATGTTTGCGAGGTGGGAGTGCGGCGGTTTAGGGGTTAATATATTTATTATAGTGGCGGCGACGTTTGGGGCAGCAGATTAGGGGTTAAAAAGTGTAAGTAGGTTACGACGACATTAGGGACGGCAGATTGGGGTTAATAAATATAATGTAGGTGTCGGCGATGTTGGGGGCAGCAGATTCGGGATTCATAAATATAATGTAGGTGGCGGCGGTGTCCGGAGCGGCAGATTAGGGGTAAAAATGTTTATTATAGTGCTTGCGATGCGGGAGGGCCCCGGTTTAGGGGTTAATAGGTAGTTTATGGGTGATAGTGAACTTTTTAGCACTTTAGTTATGAGTTTTATGTTACTGCGTTGTACCATAAAACTCTTAACTACTGACTTTTAAAATCTTAACTACTGACTTTTAAACTGACTCTTGACAGGGTAGGCTGTACCGCTCACTTTTTGGCCTCCCAGGACAGACTCGTAATACCAGCGCTATGGAAGTCCCATAGAAAAAAGACTTTACGAATTTTACGTAAGTCGTTTTGCGGTAAGGCCAAAGAAGTGTGCGGTACACCTATACCTTCAAGACTCGTAATACCAGCGGACGTAAAAAAGCAGCGTTAGGACCTCTTAACGCTGCTTTTTTACCCTAACGCACAACTCGTAATCTAGCCGCTTATTTTTATTTGGCCATACAGTTCTACAAGTCTGTTCTCCAGAGTTCAACAATCTGTTTGCTACCATTGTCGTTTTCACCTGTTTAAATCTATCACTACAGATTAAGGGCTAGATTACAATCGGAGCGTTAATTTATCGCGCACCCACAAACGGGCAAATTTGCCTGTTTACAGGCGCGATAAATAATCAGACATTACAAGTGGCTGGTTATTGATACCGTGAGCTTGTGGTAGAAATTAGCACTTATACAATTAAACAGAGATCAGATCTATGATTAATTTTATCAATTGGGCCCCAAATGCCTCCGAAATACAGTTGTGTGTTTTTTATTAAAAAATTAAAATTGGAGAATTTTTATTTTTTAATAAAATAACTGCACCAGGCATTTTTGTGGGTCTAAAATTGGTGGGTGTGGGGTGTTAGAAAATTAAAACTGCACTGAAAAGTGCCTTTACATTGCGGTCTATGGGAACTGTGTGTTCCTTATATGTATATGCTTATATACATATATATCTATGTATTAAAATGTATATATACACATATTAAAACATAAATATATATGTATATAAGCATAAGCTACAATTTGTTGCCTATCGCTGCGCTACTTACCCCCTTTGCTGCTCTAGTTCTCATGCCGTGTCTCACGGCATGAGAACGAGGCTCCCCTAACAAAGCACACTCTCATGAGCTCAATGCTTCCCAGCAATGGGAACGCAAACTCGTGTTCACATTGCTGTCAACTTGTATTACCAGCGTACATTAGCGTGCGCTGGTATTTTTCAGTGGAGCTCAAATATCGCTTTCACAAAAGCGATATTTACCGCTCCACTTGTAATCTGGCCCTTAATGGCCTGATATATTACTGATTCTGCTACCCATTCTAGAATATCAAGAAACAACAAAAATTATTCTATTGCAACAGTGTGGTTCCTATTTAGTTTGAAAGATGTAAGAGAAGAACACGTCTGTGCCGGCAAAGAGAAAGAGTTTGCTGATAAAGAGATCACAGCATCAAGAAATGATGTAGAAGAATTAAGGTATAAGGGGTTTGCTGAGAGCCGGGGGATGCAACACATGCTCATATTTACATCACAAATTAATGTTCTTATAGGCTCATAGTCCATAGCTGCACAAGTGATGAAAGGCAGACTAATAACTGTAAGTTATTGTGAATGTGCATATTGTTTATTTCTGCATTACAATAATGTCTACTCCACCACAGTGCAGCCCAAATATACAGACAATATTACAAGTGTGTTTCACTAAAACCTTTTTAACAAAATAAGCAGTCTTTAGATATTTTTCACCCTTAAGGGGACAGTCTACTCCAGAATTTGTATTGTTTAAAAAGATAGATAATCCCTTTATTACCCATTCCCAGGGGTCAAGTCCAGCGGGAACGCATGGGAACGGAGTTCCTGCACAGCCTGTCAGCGGTCCTGCTGTGTGCTCATCCTGCACTGTGCAGAATACATGGCGCTTACATTTCTGTATGGCTTGCTCTGGGGTTATTTAGCTCCCCTCAGCAGAAATAAGACTATTGCACTTTAAGTGGGTCAGACTCTGTGACAGAGGAGGAGTCTGAAGTTGCTGTCAGACACAGAGGTTTCAGCCCACCCTGGAAAAGAAGCAGAGGGGAGGACGGAGGGTGTGAGGAACTGAAGCTAAGCTGTCTATGCACCATGTGAGTTAAAAAACAAAGTTTGGGCACCCTGGATCTTGGCGGTAAACAGGAGTCAGTGGTTCATGTGTGTCTAGTTTAGTTATTTTTTTAAAAAAGTTCAGTGTTTCACCCCCAAAAAAAAATTGCTCATCAAGCAACCAGCTTCCTGCTTTCTCTCAGATTGGAATTCCTTTTAGTTCTTCCAGAGATAGCTGGGATGAGGTTTGCTAGGAAAAGTAGTCCTGGCAATTAAAGGTGTTTGTAAATCATGTTGAAGTAGGATAAGTCCAATTACTTTATTTCATACACCAATAGTATGTGCAGTCTGTTTATCTATGGTGGGGTGGTGTCTGTATGTCTATCAATTTATGGTTAGCAGGCCAGATTCTCTGCAGGATGCTGACCCTTTTCAAGATAATGTATTTGCTGCAGATTCAACCTTACCAGTTTTATCCCAAAGTGCAAAGTAACCTGTTTTGTTTTCAATGTTACTATGCCCACACAAACCTTATCAAGATCATGATATCAGATGTTTACATTACAGAGCGTTACACATCCTGAGAGCCAGGGAGTAACATCTCCTAAAAAGGTACTAAGGCTCTTACGGCTAGATTTAGAGTTTTGTCGGTAACGACCCGCGTATCTAACGATGGCTTTTTTCTGGCCGCACCTTTAAAATAACTCTGGTATTGAGAGTCCACAGAATGGCTGCGTTAGGCTCCAAAAAAGGAGCGTAGAGCATATTTAACGCAACTTCAACTCTCGATACCAGAGTTGCTTACGGACGCGGCCAGCCTCAAAAACGTGCTCGTGCACGATTCCCCCATAGGAAACAATGGGGCTGTTTGAGCTGAAAAAAAACCTAACACCTGCAAAAAAGCCGCGTTCAGCTCCTAACGCAGCCCCATTGTTTCCTATGGGGAAACACTTCCTACGTCTGCACCTAACACTCTAACATGTACCCCGAGTCTAAACACCCCTAACCTTACACTTATTAATCCCTAATCTGCCGCCCCCGCTATCGCTGACGCCTGTATATTATTTTTAACCCCTAATCTGCCGCTCCGTAAACCGCCGCTACTTACATTATCCCTATGTACCCCTAATCTGCTGCCCCTAACACCGCCGACCCCTATATTATATTTATTAACCCCTAATCTGCCCCCATAACGTCGCCTCCACCTGCCTACACTTATTAACCCCTAATCCGCCGAGCGGACCGCACCGCTATTATTATAAAGTTATTAACCCCTAATCTGCCTCACTAACCCTATAATAAATAGTATTAACCCCTAATCTGCCCTCCCTAACATCGCCAACACCTAACTACAATTATTAACCCCTAATCTGCCGACTGGAGCTCACCGCTATTCTAATAAATGTATTAACCCCTAAAGCTTAGTCTAACCGTAACACTAACACCCCCCTAAATTAAATATAATTTTAATCTAACGAAATTAATTAACTCTTATTAAATAAATTATTCCTATTTAAAGCTAAATACTTACCTGTAAAATAAATCCTAATATAGCTACAATATAAATTATAATGATATTATAGCTATTTTAGGATTAATATTTATTTTACAGGTAACTTTGTATTTATTTTAACCAGGTACAATAGCTATTAAATAGTTAAGAACTATTTAATAGCTAAAATAGTTAAAATAATTACAAATTTACCTGTAAAATAAATCCTAACCTAAGTTACAATTAAACCTAACACTACACTATCAATAAATAAATTAAATAAAATACCTATAATTATCTACAATTAAACCTAACACTACACTATCAATAAATAAATTAAATACAATTCCTACAAATAAATACAATGAAATAAACTAACTAAAGTACCAAAAATAAAAAAGAACTAAGTTACAAAAAATAAAAAAATATTTACAAACATTAGAAATATATTACAACAATTTTAAACTAATTACACCTACTCTAAGCCCCCTAATAAAATAACAAAGCCCCCCAAAATAAAAAAATGCCCTACCCTATTCTAAATTTACTAAAGTTCAAAGCTCTTTTACCTTACCAGCCCTGAACAGGGCCCTTTGCGGGGCATGCCCCAAGAAGTTCAGCTCTTTTGCCTGTAAAAAAAAACATACAATACCCCCCCCCCAACATTACAACCCACCACCCACATACCCCAAATCTAACCCAAACCCCCCTTAAATAAACCTAACACTAAGCCCCTGAAGATCTCCCTACCTTGAGTCGTCTTCACCCAGCCGAGCCAAATTCTTCATCCAAGCGGAGCAAGAAGAGGTCCTCCACCCGGTAGAAGTCTTCATCCAAGCGGGGCAGAAGAGGTCTTCCATCCGATTGAAGTCTTCATCCAAGCGGAATCTTCTATCGTCATCCATCTGGAGCGGAGCGGCAGCATCCTGAAGACCTCCGACGCGGAACATCCATCCTGGCCGACGACTGAACGACGAATGACGGTTCCTTTAAATGACGTCATCCAAGATGGCGTCCCTCGAATTCCGATTGGCTGATAGGATTCTATCAGCCAATCGGAATTAAGGTAGGAATATTCTGATTGGCTGATGGAGTCCGCCAATCAGAATCAAGTTCAATCCGATTGGCTGATCCAATCAGCCAATCAGATTGAGCTCGCATTCTATTGGCTGATCGGAACAGGATGTTGTAAGTATTTAGCTTTAAATAGGAATAATTTATTTAATAAGAGTTAATTAATTTCGTTAGATTTAAATTATATTTAAATTAGGGGGGTGTTAGTGTTAGGGTTAGACTTAGCTTTAGGGGTTAATACATTTATTAGAATAGCGGTGAGCTCCAGTCGGCAGATTAGGGGTTAATAATTGAAGTTAGGTGTCGGCGATGTTAGGGAGGGCAGATTAGGGGTTAATACTATTTATTATAGGGTTAGTGAGGCGGATTAGGGGTTAATAACTTTATTATAGTAGCGGTGCGGTTCGCTCGGCAGATTAGGGGTTAATAAGTGTAGGCAGGTGGAGGCGACGTTGAGGGGGGCAGATTAGGGGTTAATAAATATAATATAGGGGTCGGCGGTGTTAGGGGCAGCAGATTAGGGGTACATAGCTATAATGTAGGTGGCGGCTCTTTGCGGTCGGCAGATTAGGGGTTAATTATTGTAGGTAGCTGGCTGTGATGTTGTGGGGGGCAGGTTAGGGGTTAATAAATATAATATAGGGGTCGGCGGTGTTAGGGGCAGCAGATTAGGGGTACATAAGTATAACGTAGGTGGCGGTCGGCAGATTAGGGGTTAAAAAAATGTATTCGAGTGTCGGCGATGTGGGGGGGCCTCGGTTTAGGGGTACATAGGTAGTTTATGGGTGTTAGTGTACTTTAGAGTACAGTAGTTAAGAGCTTTATGAACCGGCGTTAGCCCAGAAAACTCTTAACTACTGACTTTTTTCTGCGGCTGGAGTTTTGTCGTTAGATTTCTAACACTCACTTCAGACACGACTCTAAATACCGGAGTTAGAAAGATCCCATTGAAAAGATAGGATACGCAATTGACGTAAGGGGATCTGCGGTATGGAAAAGTCGCGGCTGAAAAGTGAGCGTTAGACCCTTTTTTGAATGACTCCAAACACCGGCGGTAGCCTAAAACCAGCGTTAGGAGCCTCTAACGCTGGTTTTCACGGCTACCGCCAAACTCCAAATCTAGGCCTTAGCTTTTTGGATTATTCAACATCATCTATATACAAAGCCCCTTCATGTGTTCTAAAAAAGTGTGTGTCTTACTTCTCAGTATTTAGTATCTGTTGAACCCTAAATTACAAATACAAATTTCACTCCAGCCATGTAAAAATTTAACCATGGGTGTCCATCCTAAGGCCCAAAGGCAACCATTCAGCCCTTCATTGGTTTTAATTTGCTTTTATTAACCAGAGTGTATATGTTATATACATATAGAAACAGTGTGTGTGTAAAAAACAATATTAATTGTGAGGGGGTTGGAAGTCTTGGGCCCATTCCCCAGTTTTGCATAGCCAACACGGTTATATTAATATACTTTTTACCTCTGTGATTACCTTGTATCTAAGCCTTTGCAGACTGCCCCCTTATTTAAATTCTTTTGACAGACTTGCATTTTAAACAATCAGTGCTGACTCATAAGTAACTCTACAGGAGTGAGCACATTGTTATCTATATGGCACACATCAACTAGCGCTGTCTAGCTGTAAAAAGCTGTCAAAATGCAGATGAGATAAGAGGTGGCCTTCAAGAGCTTAGAAATTAGCATATGAGCTTTCCTAGGTTTAGTTTTCAACAAAGAATACAAAGAGTGCAAAGCAAATTTGATGATAAAAGTAAATTGGAAAGTTATTTAAAATTACATGCCCTATCTGAATTGTGAAAGTTTCATTTTGACTTGATTGTCCCTTTAATTTTCATTCTGTGTAAAAGCTTGACATTTGTTAAATATAGCACAATTTTGCTGTATATGTACTAAACAAATATTAAATATTTTCCAAAAATTAGACTTTTTTTTAATAAATTTAAAATGTTAAATTTAAGAAATGAGAATATCATTGCAGTATACATTATTTATCTTGCATATATTTGCTTTAAAATACAGCTAAATATTGTTTTAGTTTTACTTAATCTGTAGTAGTTGATGAAATCTACATGAGTCTGCAACATCTTACTTAGACCTAGATTTGGAGTTTGGCGTTAGCCGTGAAAACCAGCGTTAGAGGCTCCTAACGCTGGTTTTAGGCTACCGCCGGTATTTGGAACAGCCAATAGAATGCAAGCTCAATCTGATTGGCTGATTGGATCAGCCAATCGGATTGAACTTGATTCTGATTGGCTGATTCCATCAGCCAATCAGAATATTCCTACCTTAATTCCGATTGGCTGATAGAATCCTATCAGCCAATCGGAATTCGAGGGACGCCATCTTGGATGACGTCCCTTAAAGGAACCGTCATTCGGCTAGTAGGCGTCGGGAGAAGAGGATGTTCCGCGTCGGAGGTCTGCAAGATGGATCCGGAAGAAAGAAGATTGAAGATGCAGTTGATAGAAGACTTCATCCGGATCATGGACCTCTTCAGCTCCCGCTTGGATGAAGACTTCATCCGGATCATGGACCTCTTCAGCTCCCGCTTGGATGAAGACTTCAGCCGGATCATGGACCTCTTCAGCCCCCCGCTTGGGCTTGGATCAGGACATCGGAGGAGCTCTTCAGGATGGATCGGTGAACCTGGCAGGGTGAAGATAAGGTAGGAAGATCTTCAGGGGCTTAGTGTTAGGTTTATTTAAGGGGGGTTTGGGTTAGATTAGGGGTATGTGGGTGGTGGGTTGTAATGTTGGGGGGGGGGGTATTGTATGGTTTTTTTTACAGGCAAAAGAGCTGAACTTCTTGGGGCATGCCCCGCAAAGGGCCCTGTTCAGGGCTGGTAAGGTTAAAGAGCTTTGAACTTTAGTAAATTTAGAATAGGGTAGGGCATTTTTTTATTTTGGGGGGCTTTGTTATTTTATTAGGGGGCTTAGAGTAGGTGTAATTAGTTTAAAATTGTTGTAATATTTTTCTTATGTTTGTAAATTTTTTTTATTTTTTGTAATTTAGTTCTTTTTTATTTTTTGTACTTTAGCTAGTTTATTTAATTGTATTTATTTGTAGGAATTGTATTTAATTAATTTATTGATAGTGTAGTGTTAGGTTAATTGTAGGTAATTGTAGGTAGTTTATTTAATTAATTTATTGATAGTGTAGTGTTAGGTTTAATTGTAACTTATTTATTTTACAGGTAATTTTGTAATTATTTTAACTATTTTAGCTATTAAATAGTTCTTAACTATTTAATAGCTATTGTACCTGGTTAAAATAAATACAAAGTTACCTGTAAAATAAATATAAATCCTAAAATAGCTATAATATAATTATAATTTATATTGTAGCTATATTAGGATTTATTTTACAGGTAAGTATTTATCTTTAAATAGGAATAATTTATTTAATAAGAGTTAATTAATTTCGTTAGATGTAAATTATATTTAATTTAGGGGGGTGTTAGTGTTAGGGTTAGACTTAGCTTTAGGGGTTAATACATTTATTAGAGTAGCGGTGAGCTCCAGTCGGCAGATTAGGGGTTAATAATTTAAGTTAGGTGTCGGCGATGTTAGGGAGGGCAGATTAGGGGTTAATACTATTTATTATAGGGTTAGTGAGGCGGATTAGGGGTTAATAACTTTATTATAGTAGCGCTCAGGTCCGCTCGGCAGATTAGGGGTTAATAAGTGTAGGCAGGTGGAGGCGACGTTGTGGGGGGCAGATTAGGGGTTAATAAATATAATATAGGGGTCGGCGATGTTAGGGAAGCAGATTAGGGGTACATAGGGATAATGTAAGTAGCGGCGGTTTACGGAGCGGCAGATTAGGGGTTAATAATAATATGCAGGGGTCAGCGATAGCGGGGGCGGCAGATTAGGGGTTAATAAGTGTAAGGTTAGGGGTGTTTAGACTCGGGGTACATGTTAGAGTGTTAAGTGCAGACGTAGGAAGGGTTACCGCATAGCAAACAATGGGGCTGCGTTAGGAGCTGAACGCGGCTTTTTTGCAGGTGTTTGGTTTTTTTTCAGCTCAAACAGCTCCATTGTTTCCTATGGGGGAATCGTGCACGAGCACGTTTTTGAGGCTGGCCGCTTGCGTAAGCAACTCTGGTATCGAGAGTTGAAGCTGCGTTAAATATGCTCTACTCTCCTTTTTTGGAGCCTAACGCAGCCATTCTGTGGACTCTCAATAACAGAGTTATTTTTATGGTGCGGCCAGAAAAAAGCCGGCGTTAGTTTTTCGGGTCGTTACCAACAAAACTCCAAATCTAGCAGTTAGTGATTTGTTAGCACAAGAGACTTCCAGGTTTTCCAAATCCATGAACTGCCCTTGAAATAAAACATCCTTGTAATCTCTTTGAACACAATGATATTGTTAAATGTTTTTTCTCTTTTGCAATACTTAATTGCTAAAATATAATGAACACTTAGGCCTAGATTTGGAGTTTGGTGGTAGCCGTGAAAACCAGCGTTAGAGGCTCCTAACGCTGGTTTTAGGCTACCTCCAGTATTTGGAGTCACTCAAAAAAGGGTCTAACGCTCACTTTTCAGCCGTGACTTTTCCATACCGCAGATCCCCTTACGTCAATTGCGTATCCTATCTTTTCAATGGGATTTTTCTAACTCCGGTATTTAGAGTCGTGTCTGAAGTGAGCGTTAGAATTCTAACGACAAAACTCCAGCCGCAGAAAAAAGTCAGTAGTTAAGAGCTTTCTGGGCTAACGCCGGTTCATAAAGCTCTTAACTACTGTACTCTAAAGTACACTAACACCCATAAATTACCTATGTACCCCTAAACCGAGGCCCCCCCACATCGCCGCCACTCGATTACATTTTTTTAACCCCTAATCTGCCGACCGCCACCTACGTTATCCTTATGTACCCCTAATCTGCTGCCCCTAACACCGCCGACCCCTATATTATATTTATTAACCCCTAATCTGCCCCCCTCAACGTCGCCTCCACCTGCCTACACTCATTAACCCCTAATCTGCCGAGCGGACAGCACCGCTACTATAATAAAGTTATTAACCCCTAATCCGCCTCACTAACCCTATAATAAATAGTATTAACCCCTAATCTGCCCTCCCTAACATCGCCGACACCTAACTTCAATTATTAACCCCTAATCTGCCAACCGGAGCTCACCGCTATTCTAATAAATGTATTAACCCCTAAAGCTAAGTCTAACCCTAACACCGCCCTAACTTAAATATAATTTAAATCTAACGAAATTAATTAACTCTTATTAAATAAATTATTCCTATTTAAAGCTAAATACTTACCTGTAAAATAAATCCTAATATAGCTACAATATAAATTATAATTATATTATAGCTATTTTAGGATTAATATTTATTTTACAGGTAACATTGTATTTATTTTAACCAGGTACAATAGCTATTAAATAGTTAAGAACTATTTAATAGCTAAAATAGTTAAAATAATTACAAAATTACATGTAAAATAAATCCTAACCTAAGTTACAATTAAACCTAACACTATACTATCAATAAATTAATTAAATAAAATACCTACAATTACCTACAATTAAACCTAACACTACAGTATCAATACATTAATTAAATACAATACCTACAAATAACTACAATGAAATAAACTAACTAAAGTACAAAAAATAAAAAAGAACTAAGTTACAAAAAATAAAAAAATATTTACAAACATAAGAAAAATATTACAACAATTTTAAACTAATTACACCTACTCTAAGCCCCCTAATAAAATAACAAAGACCCCCAAAATAAAAAATGCCCTACCCTATTCTAAATTACTAAAGTTCAAAGCTCTTTTACCTTACCAGCCCTGAACAGGGCCCTTTGCGGGGCATGCCCCAAGAAGTTCAGCTCTTTTGCCTGTAAGAAAAAACATACAATACCCCCCCCCAACATTACAACCCACCACCCACATACCCCTAATCTAACCCAAACCCCCTTAAATAAACCTAACACTAAGCCCCTGAAGATCATCCTACCTTGTCTTCACCTCACCGGGTATTACCGATCGGTCCTGGCTCCAAAATCTTCATCCAACCCAAGCGGGGGCTGGCGATCCATCATCCGGTGGCTGAAGAGGTCCAGAAGAGGCTCCAAAGTCTTCATCCTATCCGGGAAGAAGAGTAGATCCGGACCGGCAACCATCATCTTCCAAGCGGCATCTTCTATCTTCATCTGATGAGGACCGGCTCCATCCTGAAGACCTCCACCGTGGACCCATCTTCATCCGGCGACGTCCAACTGAAGAATGACGGTTCCTTTAAGGGACGTCATCCAAGATGGCGTCCCTCGAATTCCGATTGGCTGATAGGATTCTATCAGCCAATCGGAATTAAGGTAGGAATATTCTGATTGGCTGATGGAATCAGCCAATCAGAATCAAGTTCAATCCGATTGGCTGATCCATTCTATTGGCTGTTCCGATCAGCCAATAGAATGCGAGCTCAATCTGATTGGCTGATTGGATCAGCCAATCGGATTGATCTTGATTCTGATTGGCTGATTCCAACAGCCAATCAGAATATTCCTACCTTAATTCCGATTGGCTGATAGAATCCTATCAGCCAATCGGAATTCGAGGGACGCCATCTTGGATGACGTCCCTTAAAGGAACCGTCATTCTTCAGTTGGACGTCGCCGGATGAAGATGTTCCGATCAGCCAATAGAATGCGAGCTCAATCTGATTGGCTGATTGGATCAGCCAATCGGATTGATCTTGATTCTGATTGGCTGATTCCATCAGCCAATCAGAATATTCCTACCTTAATTCCGATTGGCTTATAGAATCCTATCAGCCAATCGGAATTCGAGGGACGCCATCTTGGATGACGTCCCTTAAAGGAACCGTCATTCTTCAGTTGGACGTCGCCGGATGAAGATGGGTCCGCGGTGGAGGTCTTCAGGATGGAGCCGGTCCTCATAGGATGAAGATAGAAGATTCCGCTTGGAAGATGATGGTTGCCGGTCCGGATCTACTCTTCTTCCCGGATAGGATGAAGACTTTGGAGCCTCTTCTGGACCTCTTCAGCCACCGGATGATGGATCGCCAGCCCCCGCTTGGGTTGGATGAAGATTTTGGAGCCAGGACCGATCTTGGGGGTTTGGGTTAGATTAGGGGTATGTGGGTGGTGGGTTGTAATGTTGGGGGGGGGTATTGTATGGTTTTTTTACAGGCAAAAGAGCTGAACTTCTTGGGGCATGCCCCGCAAAGGGCCCTGTTCAGGGCTGGTAAGGTAAAAGAGCTTTGAACTTTAGTAATTTAGAATAGGGTAGGGCATTTTTTATTTTGGGGGTCTTTGTAATTTTATTAGGGGGCTTAGAGTAGGTGTAATTAGTTTAAAATTGTTGTAATATTTTTCTTATGTTTGCAAATATTTTTTTATGTTTTGTAACTTAGTTCTTTTTTATTTTTTGTACTTTAGTTAGTTTATTTCATTGTAGTTATTTGTAGGTATTGTATTTAATTAATGTATTGATAGTGTAGTGTTAGGTTTAATTGTAGGTAATTGTAGGTATTTTATTTAATTAATTTAATGATAGTATAGTGTTAGGTTTAATTGTAACTTAGGTTAGGATTTATTTTACAGGTAATTTTGTAATTATTTTAACTATTTTAGCTATTAAATAGTTCTTAACTATTTAATAGCTATTGTACCTGGTTAAAATAAATACAAAGTTATCTGTAAAATAAATATTAATCCTAAAATAGCTATAATATAATTATAATTTATATTGTAGCTATATTAGGATTTATTTTACAGGTAAGTATTTAGCTTTAAATAGGAATAATTTATTTAATAAGAGTTAATTAATTTCGTTAGATTTAAATTATATTTAAGTTAGGGGGGTGTTAGTGTTAGGGTTAGACTTAGCTTTAGTGGTTAATACATTTATTAGAATAGCGGTGAGCTCCGGTCGGCAGATTAGGGGTTAATAATTGAAGTTAGGTGTCGGCGATGTTAGGAAGGGCAGATTAGGGGTTAATACTATTTATTATAGTGTTAGTGAGGCGGATTAGGGGTTAATAACTTTATTATGATAGCGGTGCGGTCCGCTCGGCAGATTAGGGGTTAATAAGTGTAGGCAGGTGGAGGCGACGTTGTGGGGGCAGATTAGGGGTTAATAAATATAATATAGGAGTCGGCGGTGTTAGGGGCAGCAGATTAGGGGTACATAAGGATAATGTAAGTAGCGGCGGTTTACGGAGCGGCAGATTAGGGGTTAAAAATAATATACAGGGGTCAGCGATAGCGGGGGCGGCAGATTAGGGGTTAATAAGTGTAAGGCTAGGGGTGTTTAGACTCGGGGTACATGTTAGGGTATTAGGTGCAGACGTAGGAAGTGTTTCCCCATAGCAAACAATGGGGCTGCGTTAGGAGCTGAACGCGGCTTTTTTGCAGGTGTTAGGTTTTTTTTCAGCTCAAACAGCCCCATTGTTTCCTATGGGGGAATCGTGCACGAGCACGTTTTTGAGGCTGGCCGCGTCCGTAAGCAACTCTGGTATCGAGAGTTGAAGCTGCGTTAAATATGCTCTACGCTCCTTTTTTGGAGCCTAACGCAGCCTTTATGTGGACTCTCAATACCAGAGTTATTTTTATGGTGCGGCCAGAAAAAACCCATCGTTAGCTACGCGGGTCCTTACCGACAAAACTCTAAATCTAGCCGTTAGTGTCCCTTTTAATTTTTCTTTCATCAAATGTAACATTAAAATGTCAAGTGCAAGATTCAAATTTTTAGATTTAAAGGATGAAAATCTCACATTTTCCTAGACCCTTCAATACAATTTAAATACTTTAATGCTCTTTTGATATTCAAATTAATACATTTTTTCTATTTATCCCTACCACACAAACTTGAAAAACACTGGTGTATATGTTAAAAAAAAAAAAAAAACATACCTGATTAGAACAGAAAGTGTGGAACACCAATTAAGAATATACAATAATGTTTCTTAGCCAGGGAGATCCAGAGGTATTAGTGTGGTTAGAGGCATGGATACATGGGAAGAAAAATTGCTGGAAGGAGGTATTTTCCCCTTCCCCATCACAGCATTGTTTCCACACTCTATTTATCAATCATGATATGTCTTCTTGAGTTTATTTTACCCACCAGAGAAGGCTATTTAGCAAAGGATGCAGATCCTATTAAGCAACCGAGGAATAAATTATTGATTGCTTATCCATTTGGATCTAGACTTCTGTGGGTGAAAACTGTAGTTGAATCCCCCTGTATAGTAGAACCCATACTTATTTGTAAGATTTGAGGGATACAAATTGCATGCCTCTTAAAAAAAGACAGGGACTTCAGAGCTTATGGAAAATTACAAAATTATTTTATTGTCTTTTATGACTGCCATTTAAAATTAATAAATAGGTCAGATATAAAAAACAAACAAACATAGTCCATAAAGAATCCTAGCCTAAAATGTACAATTTTAAAACATGTGGAGGCGTCTCTCAATTTGCAGATATTGATTAGTACATATCTATTACTCATTTAGCAGCTATAGTGATCATCAAAAATCCCTTTAAGGACATCTACAACTCTTCTACTATTGGGTATTACCCAAAAAAATCTAGAAGGGATGTGTTATCATGGTATAGTTTGAGGATCTATGTAGTTTCAAGCAGGGTAAATACATTTCATATCAAAAGTAACCATCACACATTCGCCAACTCACTTTTATAATCTGGCCCTTTAAGGAAAAACTAAACGGCCAGAGGATCTGTACCACACGAGAGTCCTTATACGAAAGACGTCCTTATACGAAAGACGTAAGCTAATGGTTAAACTAAAAGTAAAAAGAAAATATGATTCCCTGACATAATGACAGCTCTACTTCACTAATACAACGGAGGGAACACTTTCCATATGATCTGTCAGTGAGAATTTCTCCTTACAATAGAGCACTGGTTTTCAAACCTGTCCTCAGGCTCCCTAAAAGGCCACATTTTGAGGATATCTGAACTAGAGCACAGGTGAGACAAAAAGCTCATTAGTAAATATGGCTATTTTGGCTGCTCTCATCCAAGCTAATCCTGAAAGCCTGGCCTGTTGGAGAGACCTGAGGACAGGTTTGAAAACCAGTGGTCTATGGTAAGGAGACATTCTCACTGACTACACATTAAAGGGATATTCCAGACAAAATTGGAAACCACATGGGTGCATTTCGGTATTGAACAGAAGCAATTTTGTAATATACATGCATTAGCAAAAATGCTTCTAATAAAAGCTATAGCTGTTTCAAAAGTGTATTTAAGTATGCACCGTGCACCAGCATTTTAAACACAACACTTTTTTTCGGAGAGCCTATAGTGCTTGTACCATCTGGTAATGACTCCATTTGTTAATTGCTGACATGATACAAGCCCCACTGATAATCTGAGCAGCTGCATTTTTTAAAAAATGTGGGAGCAGTGAAAATATCTAGCTATGCTTCACATGCACATGCAGAGAAAAATGTTAACACTAAAACAGTGATAACTCTTAATAGAAGCATTTTTGCCAATACATGTATATTGCAGATATGTTTCTATTCAAAGATGCAATAAATCTATGTGCATTTATATTTTGACTGGAATGTCCCTTTAAAGCCAAGAGGAGTTTTTATTTTAAATCAATTTTCTTTTTTTTTTTTATTAAAAGGATATATCTCTCTATACTATGCTAGGGTCCTTTAAAGAGTCCGCAGCTCTCATGATGCATTTATACTTTGCTATAAAACCTCTTAGACAAAAGGTGTAAGTGATTCTAACCCCTTTGTCTAGGGACTATATTATAGCTTACAAAATCACTGCACTTACTCATAGTGCAAAAGTACTATTTGCTTGACTGGCGCAGGGGAAAACAGATAGAAAAGTTGACATTTTAACATGTATTACAGTGTTTTTGTTTTTTAAATGAATGTCCCTTTAATAAGAAAAGAAAATCACTTTTTTTTAATATTTGTGGGTTGTGTCACTCCCTCCTCAGCAATAAAACCGTGAGATGTTTTGAATTTTAAAAAAACAAACTAAATATTAATATATTTAGTGTTTTTTCACATGCATGGTGGAATTATTTAAATGTCCCCTTAAGCAAGTTTGCATTACACAAATATGCTTCTCTAGGTATTTCACTCTAAGATCACCAGCTCTACTTGTTCCCAGTGCTAGTCTTGTAGGATATGAATCTGCTAACTAGTTTGTATTCAAAGGTGGGCACTCCGCAAATGTATCTTGTAAAAGATATTTATAGAAGAACTTGTAGTTGAGGGTAAAACACTATACTTTGAGTATAATAACTTAATCATAGTATAATCTCCCCTTAAAGGGACATTAAACACTAAATACATGCTAGATAGAATGAAGCATTTAAAGAAAAGATTAGTCCATGACTAACATGTAGATGTATTTTTTAAAGTTTCATTAGTTGTTTAAAAAGTGAAAAAATAAGTGTAAAGTTTTAGGCCACCTAACGCTGGTTTTAGGCTATCTCTGGTATTTGGAGTCACTCAAAAAAGGGTCTAACGCTCACTTTTCAGCCGCGACTTTTCCATACCACAGATCCCCTTACGTCATTTGCGTATCCTATCTTTTCAATGGGATCTTTCTAACTCCGGTATTTAGAGTCGTGTCTGAAGTGAGCGTTAGAAATCTAACGACAAAACTCCAGCCGCAGAAAAAAGTCAGTAGTTAAGAGCTTTCTGGGCTAACGCCGGTTCATAAAGCTCTTAACTACTGTACTCTAAAGTACACTAACACCCATAAACTACCTATGTACCCCTAAACCGAGGTCCCCCCACATCGCCGCCACTCGATTAAATTTTTTTAACCCCTAATCTGCCAACCGCCACCTACGTTATACTTATGTACCCCTAATCTGCTGCCCCTAACACCACCGACCCCTGTATTATATTTATTAACCCCTAATCTGCCCCCCACAACGTCGCATCACTAACCCTATAATAAATAGTATTAACCCCTAATCTGCACTCCCTAACATCGCCGACACCTAACTTCAAACATTAACCCCTAATCTGCCGACCGGAGCTCACCGCTATTCTAATAAATGTATTAACCCCTAAAGCTAAGTCTAACCCTAACACTAACACCCCTCTAAGTTAAATATAATTTTAATCAAACAAAATTAATTAACTCTTATTAAATAAATTATTCCTATTTAAAACTAAATACTTACCTGTAAAATAAATCCTAATATAGATACAATATAAATTATAATTACATTGTAGCTATTTTAGGATTAATATTTATTTTACAGGCAACTTTGTAATTATGGTTAATTTAACCATGTACAATAGCTATTAAATAGTTAAGAACTATTTAATAGTTACCTAGTTAAAATAATTACAAAATTACCTGTAAAATAAATCCTAACCTAAGTTACAATTAAACCTAACACTATACTATCATTAAATTAATTAAATAAAATACCTACAATTAAATACAATTAAACCTAACACTACACTATCAATAAATTAATTAAATACAATATCTACAAATAAATACAATGAAATAAACTAACTAAAGTACAAAAAATAAAAAAGAACTAAGTTACAAAAAATAAAAAAATATTTACAAACATAAGAAAAATATTACAACAATTTTAACCCCTTAACGACCAACGACGTATGGGGTACGTCCTGCAAAAAAATGCAGTTAATGACCAAGGACGTACCCCATACGTCGTTGGTCTTTGAAAGCAGTGGAAGCGATCCTGATAGCTTCCAGCTGCTTTCATGTTATTGCAGTGATGCCTCAATATTGAGGCATCCTGCAATAACTGTTTTTAGCCATCCGATGCAGAGAGAGCCACTCTGTGGCCCTCTCTGCATCGGCTATCGATGGCCGTTATCGTTGGTGGGTGGGAGCTCATCCAGGGAGGCGCGTGGGCAGTAATTGGTGGAGGAGGGGGGAGGGATCTAGTGCGGGTGCGTGCACGGGCACGTGCACACATGTGCACGAGAGCCGTGCATGCGCGTGCACGGGCGCGCGCGTGCACGTTAGGTCTATGAAAACAGCATCAATATGCTGTAGATCTGGAGGGTGAGAGAGAGGACTGGGGAGGGTGGGATTTTAAAATCAAGGCATCTGGGAGAGGGTGGGGGGTTGGATGTTGAGGGGGGGGGCAGCTACACTACAGAAATAAATAAAATATTTAATAAAATAAAAAATAAAAAATACATTATTATTTTTCAAACTGGGTACTGGCAGACAGCTGCCAGTACCGAATATGGTGCCCAATAAAGGCAGAGGGGGGGGGTTAAAGAGCTGTTTGGGGGGGGGATCAGGGAGGTTGGGGGCTAAGGGGGGTCCTACACAGCAGAAGAATTATTTAAAAAAAAAAAAACTAAAACCCCCCAAAAAACTTTTATTTTAGTACTGGCAGACTTTCTGCCAGTACTTAAGATGGCGGGGACAATTGTGGGGTGGGGGAGGGAAGGGAGCTGTTTGGGAGGGATCAGGGGGTGGGATGTGTCAGGTGGGAGGCTGATCTCTACACTAAAGCTAAAATTAACCCTGCAAGCTCCCTACAAGCTACCTAATTAACTCCTTCACTGCTAGACATAATATACGTGTGATGCGCAGCGGCATTTAGCGACCTTCTAACTACCAAAAAGCAACGCCAAAGCCATATATGTCTGCTATTTCTGAACAAAGGGGATCCCAGAGAAGCATTTACAACAATTTGTGCCATAATTGCACAAGCTGTTTGTAAATAATTTCAGGGAGAACCCTAAAATTGTGAAAAAATTAACGTTTTTTTTAATTTGATCGCATTTGGCGGTGAAATGGTGGCATGAAATATACCAAAATGGGCCTATATCAATACTTGGGGTTGTTTACTACACTACACTAAAGCTAAAATTAACCCTACAAGCTCCCTACATGCTCCCTAATTAACCCCTTCACTGCTGCGCATAATACACGTGTGGTGCGCAGTGGCATTTAGCGGCCTTCTAATTACCAAAAAGCAACATAAAAGCCATATATGTCTGCTATTTCTGAACAAAGGGGATCCCAGAGAAACATTTAAAACCATTTGTGCAATAATTGCACAAGCTGTTTGTAAATAATTTCAGTGAGAAACCTAAAGTTTGTGAAAAAATTTGTGAAAAAGTGAACATTTTTTTTTATTTGATCGCATTTGGCGGTGAAATGGTGGCATGAAATATACCAAAATGGGCCTAGATCAATACTTTAAGATGTCTTCTAAAAATATATATATACATGTTAAAGGATATTCAGGGATTCCTGACAGATATCAGTGTCCCAATGTAACGAGCGCTAATTTTGAAAAAAAGTGGTTTGGAAATAGCAAAGTGCTACTTTTATTTAGTGCCCTATAACTTGCAAAAAAAGCAAAGAACATGTAAACATTGGGTATTTCTAAACTCAGGACAAAATTTAGAAACTATTTAGCATGGGTTTTTTTTTGTGGTTGTAGATGTGCAACAGATTTTGGGGGTCAAAGTTTGAAAAAATTGTTTTTTTTCCATTTTTTCCTCATATTTTATATTTTTTTTAATAGTAAATTATAAGATATGATGAAAATAATGGTATCTTTAGAAAGTCCATTTAATGGCGAGAAAAACGGTATATAATATGTGTGGGTACAGTAAATGAGTAAGAGGAAAATTACAGCTAAATACAAACACCGCAGAAATGTAAAAATAGCCTTGGTCCCAAACGGTCAACAAATGGAAAAGTGCTCTGGTCACTAAGGGGTTAAACTAATTACACCTACTCTAAGCCCCCTAATAAAATAACAAAGACCCCCAAAATAAAAAATGCCCTACCCTATTCTAAATTACTAAAGTTCAAAGCTCTTTTACCTTACCAGCCCTGAACAGGGCCCTTTGCGGGGCATGCCCCAAGAAGTTCAGCTCTTTTTCCTGTAAAAAAAAACATACAATACCCCCCCCCAACATTACAACCCACCACCCACATACCCCTAATCTAACCCAAACCCCCCTTAAATAAACCTAACACTAAGCCCCTGAAGATCATCCTACCTTGTCTTCACCTCACCAGGTATCACCGATCCGTCCTGGCTCCAAAATCTTCATCCAACCCAAGCGGGAGCTGGCGATCCATCATCCAGTGGCTGAAGAGGTCCAGAAGAGGCTCCAAAGTCTTCATCCTATCCGGGAAGAAGAGTAGATCCGGACCGGCAACCATCATCTTCCAAGCGGCATCTTCTATCTTCATCCGATGAGGACCGGCTTCATCCTGAAGACCTCCGACGCGGACCCATCTTCATCCGGCGACGTCCAACTGAAGAATGACGGTTCCTTTAAGGGACGTCATCCAAGATGGCGTCCCTCGAATTCCGATTGGCTGATAGGATTCTATCAGCCAATCGGAATTAAGGTAGGAATATTCTGATTGGCTGATGGAATCAGCCAATCAGAATCAAGTTCAATCCGATTGGCTGATCCAATCAGCCAATCAGATTGAGCTCGCATTCTATTGGCTGATCGGAACAGCCAATAGAATGCGAGCTCAATCTGATTGGCTGATCGGATCAGCCAATCGGATTGAACTTGATTCTGATTGGCTGATTCCATCAGCCAATCAGAATTTTCCTACCTTAATTCCGATTGGCTGATAGAATCCTATCAGCCAATCGGAATTCGAGGGACGCCATCTTGGATGACGTCCCTTAAAGGAACCTTCATTCGGCTAGTAGGCGTCGGGAGAAGAGGATGTTCCGCGTCGGATGGAAGATGATGGCTCCCGAAGAAAGAAGATTGAAGATGCCGTTGATAGAACACTTCATCCGGATCATGGACCTCTTCAGCTCCCGCTTGGATGAAGACTTCAGCCGGATCATGGACCTCTTCAGCCCCCCGCTTGGGCTTGGATCAGGACATCGGAGGAGCTCTTCAGGACGGATCGGTGAACCTGGTATGGTGAAGATAAGGTAGGAAGATCTTCAGGGGCTTAGTGTTAGGTTTATTTAAGGGGGGTTTGGGTTAGATTAGGGGTATGTGGGTGGTGGGTTGTAATGTTGGTTGGGTATTGTATGTTTTTTTTACAGGCAAAAGAGCTGAACTTCTTGGGGCATGCCCCGCAAAGGGCCCTGTTCAGGGCTGGTAAGGTAAAAGAGCTTTGAACTTTAGTAATTTAGAATAGGGTAGGGCATTTTGTTATTTTGGGGGTCTTTGTTATTTTATTAGGGGGCTTAGAGTAGGTGTAATTAGTTTAAAATTGTTGTAATATTTTTCTTATGTTTGTAGATATTTTTTTATTTTTTGTAACTTAGTTCTTTTTTATTTTTTGTACTTTAGTTAGTTTATTTCATTGTAGTTATTTGTAGATATTGTATTTAATTAATTTATTGATAGTGTAGTGTTAGGTTTAGTTGTAGGTAATTGTAGGTATTTTTTTAATTAATTTAATGATAGTATAGTGTTAGGTTTAATTGTAACTTAGGTTAGGATTTATTTTACAGGTAATGTTGTAATTATTTTAACTAGGTAACTATTAAATAGTTCTTAACTATTTAATAGCTATTGTACCTGGTTAAAATAAATACAAAGTTACCTGTAAAATAAATATTAATCCTAAAATAGCTACAATGTAATTATAATTTATATTGTAGCTATATTAGGATTTATTTTACAGGTAAGTATTTAGCTTTAAATAGGAATAATTTATTTAATAAGAGTTAATTAATTTCGTTAGATTAAAATTATATTTAACTTAGGGGGGTGTTAGTGTTAGGGTTAGACTTAGCTTTAGGGGTTAATACATTTATTAGAATAGCGGTGAGCTCTGGTCGGCAGATTAGGGGTTAATAATTGAAGTTAGGTGTCGGCGATGTTAGGGAGGGCAGATTAGGGGTTAATACTATTTATTATAGGGTTAGTGAGGCGGATTAGGGGTTAATAACTTTATTATAGTAGCGCTCAGGTCCGGTCGGCAGATTAGGGGTTAATAAGTGTAGGCAGGTGGAGGCGACGTTGTGGGGAGCAGATTAGGGGTTAATAAATATAATATAGGGGTCGGCGGTGTTAGGGTCAGCAGATTAGGGGTACATAGGGATAATGTAAGTAGTGGCGGTTTACGGAGCGGCAGATTAGGGGTTAAAAAAAATATGCAGGGGTCAGCGATAGCGGGGGCGGCAGAATAGGGGTTAATAAGTGTAAGGTTAGGGGTGTTTAGACTCGGGGTACATGTTAGGGTGTTAGGTGCAGACGTAGGAAGTGTTTACGCATAGCAAACAATGGGGCTGCGTTAAGAGCTGAACGCGGCTTTTTTGCAGGTGTTAGGTTTTTTTTCAGCTCAAACAGCCCCATTGTTTCCTATGGGGGAATCGTGCACGAGCACGTTTTTGAGGCTGGCCGCGTCCGTAAGCAACTCTGGTATCGAGAGTTGAAGTTGCGTTAAATATGCTCTACGCTCCTTTTTTGGAGCCTAACGCAGCCTTTATGTGGACTCTCAATACCAGAGTTATTTTTATGGTGCGGCCAGAAAAAAGCCGGCGTTAGCTAGGCGGGTCTTTACCGACAAAACTCTAAATCTAGCCGTTAGTGTCTATAAAACAATGGGAGCTGCCATGTTGTAACTTGTGTTACCTTCTCTGCTGTGGCCAATTAGGGTCAGTTATAAATAGGTCACTCGAGTGTGCAGCCAATGGTTGTGCTGGATTTAACAGTGTTCTGCACTTCCATTTCTAACAGGAACTGAAAAGCTCACAATTTCAGAATGGAATTACAGGCAAAGAGGACAAAATAATGAAAGTATATTGCAGAGTTGTTTTATTATATACAATGTATCATTTTATATTACTATCTCAAAGTGTTTAATGTCCCTTTAAGCACATTTTGTTATTGTGTAAAATATTGTGCTTGTCCGACTCCTACTTAGTCTAACGAGCACATTCTGTAACCTAGGCAAATTCTGTAAAATGCTGCAAAATTGCCTAAACCAGCTGTTTACTTTGCAGCATTTTAAAAACCTACATTACAGGCTTTGCTTTTTTGGCCTTTTCCAGGAAGCATGGGACAACAGAAAAGTTTTACTATAAAATAAACTTTATTAGGTGTCTTTAGACATAACATATTTTTTTGTATATTTCCCTAGCAAAACTTAATGTGTTGTGTTTTTACTTTTTTAATGTTTGGAGGTTTAATATTTGGACCATTACTATTTGAAAGAGCATGATATTAAAATGAAGGGTTTTGGAGGTCTGTGGCTAGTTAGGGAGCTGAGATGGTTTAGTTTTAACACCTCCCCTCCCATCCAGCTCCCTTTGCTACCTGTCATTTCCCGGTCCTTCACCCTCTGTGATGTCACCATACATGTCCATGGTAACATCACTGGAACTCCGATGCAGCTTTGGCAATGCCGCCTATTGCATGACTAACGATTGTAGCCTGTAGTGTAGGGGAATTGTAAACAACTGCATCACACAATCCCCTTGCATGACTAGAACGGGTTGTCATGCACTCACAGGCAGAGATTTGCATGACATTGACAACCCGTTCTGGTCATGCTCATGGAAAAGGCAAATGTCCCTATAACTATGGACTTTGTAAGTGCTTTTCCCAATATGATTTTCTAAATACTGTCATGCTTTATATCCAGAATTAGTGCATTAAAACTGCATGTCTGTACTTAGAAGCACATTAACATAGACACTGGCTATAAAAGATAAAATATAGCCAGTGAATAACAGACTACCATGTCAAGTAGATTAGCAGACCCTGGACTTTAATAGCTAGCTACTTTATGAGGCAAAACATACTATCTTTCTATTAAAGTATCAGTTTATGGTCAGTGGGCCATTTGGATGAAAAGACGCTAACTGAACCTTAGTGATGAAACTGAAGGAGACAGTTTGAATCGATAAAGTACTAACCAGATGTCTTCTTAGTCTTAGCACGGATTAGGTGCTCTCTTACCATTGCCCATCTGAATAATATTCAAGAACCAAGGACGTTAATTTAGTAGCAGTAAAAATACACTAATCCTTAGCAAAAGATACATAATGTCAGATCATCATTATATGTGTTTAGATAAATCTTTAATGATGTATGTTTGTGTAAATTAATACATACATCCAGTAGTTTAGTTCAGCAAAGAAAAAAAGACACATTTTTGCACCAAACAGGTGGCAGACACAATATAACTAAGATTATTAGTAGCTGAGTACTGAAAACACACACACATGCAAACACACACATATAGATGCACATACTTATACATAGACACACATACATACACATACACACAGTCACATACACACATACACGCACATACATACACATACACACAGTCACAGACACACACATACATATACATATACATACATACACGTACACACAGACACACACACACATACATGCACATACATACACGTACATACAGTCACAGACACACACATAGACGCACATACTTATACATACACCCATATAGATACACGTACACACAATCACAAACACACAAAAACACACACATAGATGCACATACTTATACATAGACACATACACATACATTCACAGACACACACACATACATGCACAAACATATACATATATACACGTACACACAGTCACAGACGCACACATAGACTTATACACACTTATATAGATACAGGTACAAACAGTCACAGACACACACAAACACACATACTTATACATATGTATACATAGCCACAGACACACACAAAAACACACACACATAGAAGCACATACTTAAATACACACACATACATACATACATACATACACGTATACACAGAAGCACATGCTTAAATATACACACTTACATACATACATACATACACGTACACACAGAAGCACATATATACATATACATACATATACATACAAACACGTACACACAGTAACAGACACACACACACATCCATGCACATACACTTACATACACACACTTACATACCCGTACACACACACATACATGCACATACATATACACACACATATACATGCACATACATACACACACATACATTCACACACGTACACACAGTCACAGACACACACACATACATGTACATACATAGACATACATGCACATACAAAAACTCATAGATGCACATACAGTACATATACATATACACATACAAACACGTACACACAGTCACAGACACACACACACATACATGCACAAACATACATGTACATACATAGACATACATACACACAGTCACACACATACACACTCATAGATGCACATAAAGTACATATACATGTACACACAGTCACAGACACACACACACATACATACATACATGCACATACATATACATACACACATATACATACTTGTACACAGGCACACACATTTTTCGAACATTCTTTAAATCATATTGTATATTTATTTGTATCATATATTATCTATACTCTGATTCATTTTATAAACAGCCTCTGACTCTTTTTATACCCAGCCTCAGATTCTTTTTATATTTAGCCTCTGACTCTTTTTATATCTAGTGTTTAACATTTTATACCTAGCCTCTGAGTCTTTTTATATAAATAGCATTTAACTCTTTTTATCTGCCGCTCCTTGTGATGTAATGGAGTAGAAAGTCTGACATACGTTTTGCCTTCCGGCTTTGTCAAGGATACAATCCATCACCATCCTCCTTCTTTTAAAGTCCCTTCTGGATCCTAAATGACTTTTCGATTTGAGCACATCTGAAACTTATATCGTCAATGAGTATTTCAATCCCATACACAAAATAAAACACAATAAAAACATCCAAAACTATATTAAAGATGCATACATAATTACCTCTAAGGCATTATTTTAATATTATATGCATATGTGATTGTAAAGCTTATACTATTATTAAAACATTCAATTTAAAGCCTTTTAAAAATATTATAAACAATAGCACCACCTGGTTTCGAACCCTAGATGTTCTGGTGCTAAACTATAATCTAACCTTCACTCAAAAAGTATATAAGTTTACTTTGAAAATAATATTCCTTTTGGTTTTTAATAGTTATATATCATTACAATCAAGTGCATATGTATACTTGGTGTTACATCATCTGTGGGGAGCTGTCTATATCAGAATAATTATTTTATCAAATTATAAAAAGAATTAATTTGATTCAAAAAATATATTTAAAATCATCTTGGATCTGGCATTCTAATTAAGCAAGAGCATTTGGCTAACATTTAACATACCTCCATGAATCAGAAGATAACAAAAGCATGTGTCCAGGATCTACCTCTTAACAGGAAATCACCTGGGGGCTTTATCAACAGAACAAAGAGAACTGTTGTTCCAACTCAAAGGAGTGGGGTCCCATTGTCTAAGATTTTGTTTATGCTCTGGTGGATGGAATTACAAACAAATGGGCCCTCACTCATATGTTAATGAGATGACTGCTGGTCTAAGTGACCAAAAATCAGATCAATCCCACAAGCAAAAGACAAATGTTTGTTAGGAAAAGAAATACAATTTTGAAATGTGAGAAACTAAAAGTCTGAATTGTATATATAAAAAAATATTACATCAAATTGTATTCCAATGCTGTACAAATAATTAACTGATAACCAGTGTATATAATGTACCACATATTCGAATGTATAGATAAGTTAAATACGGAATTAAGTATATGCAATAACCAGTATGATAGGTATGTATATGTGCTTGTTTGTATATATATATATATATATATATATATATATATATATATATATATATATGTAAACATAAGAAAAAGCGCACTCCAAGGGATCCTTATTTCAGTCACTTTTTAATTGTGAACGTTTTCAGATCTGAGGACTGACGTTATTCGTCCGAAAACGTTCACAATTAAAAAGTGACTGAAATAAGGATCCCTTGGAGTGCGCTTTTTCTTATGTTTATTTGCTGTTTTGCTGCACCCAGGGCATTGTGTTATATTGTTAGCTTGGAGTGCAATCTTCTTCTATTTTTTATATATATGTATATATTATACATATATACATGTATAGCTATCTATGTATGTATTTGATTTGGAAGTTTATGTATTGTATATGAAGATATATATACTGAGTACCTGACCAAGTATCTATCTAAATCATGAGGATTTAATTTTAAACTGGTACATTTTAGTACATTAATACAAAAATATTAAATGAAATATATGGAGATTGATGTGTATAAATTATCTACCTCCGTTAAAGCCCATGTACATATATTTTTAATAAGGCAATGCCCAAATGATAAGCCCTAGAGACATGAATACTTATTTAAATATATTTGGTAAGTTTATGAAGTCTAGCTCACAAATTATATAAATGTGTATGTATATGTATGTATATGTATGTATATGTATGTATATATATATATATATATATATATAAATCCAGAAGCAAAAAAATGCACTCACTGTTCACAATAAAACGTAACTTTTAATAAGTATTCAAAAGGTTAAAACAACATAACGTTTCGGTGTTTACAAAACACCTTTGTCAAATGTCAGAACAAGTTATAGACAACTTAATGCCCAACAACTCACCTATCATACCTCAACACACGCAGACTTATATACATTATCGTTTGGCACTCCTGTATGCGATCAACCATGCACGCAGTGACGTCATGACGTTGTTGCGTAGCGTGACCACGTGGTGTCACGCCGCCCAATCACGCCCAGTCCGGTTACTATAGCAACCGGTATACAATACCTCCATAGCTGTACCGGGCTAGTAGATCCCGGTTTCAAATGCAAACATAAGTAGGCATAAAAGCCCAACCATTAGTGTACTAGGCGTTACACATTGGCCCATAGTTACTGGCCACAGCAACACGTACTGCTCACAGTGCAGATCACAGAGCAGGGGTGCAAAACATTAAAAACCATATTCAAGTGCAATTACAATTAAAAAATCAATCAGTCATGGATAGCAGGGACATTAAAAGAGAGCAATCTAAATATTTAATTAGTCTAAGATTAACATATCTACATATCTTGAATCAGAATAAATCTAATCCACATATCTAAGATACATTATTCCCCCTTTCTCCTGTTAAGTGTAGTCAGTCCACGGGTCATCCATTACTTATGGAATATATCTCTTCCTAACAGGAAACTGCAAGAGAATTACCCAGCAGAGCTGCTATATAGCTCCTCCCCTCACATATCATACTCAGTCATTCTCTTGCAGCCTAACTAAAAAGGAAGCTGTGAGAGATCTGTGGTGTTTTTTTTAACTTAGTCTATTTCTACAATCAAAAGTTTGTTATTTTTAAATGGCACCGGAGTGTGCTGTTTATTCTCAGGCAGCATTAGAAGAAGAATCTGCCTGGGTTTTTTTTCTATGGTCTTAGCAGACGTAACTAAGATCCACTGGCTGTTTCTCATCTGAGGAGTGAGGTAACTTCAGAGAAGGGGAATAGCATGCAGGGCTCCCCTGCAACAAATGAGGTATGTGCAGTAATTTATTTTCTGAGGAATGGAATTGACTGAGAAAATACTGCTGATACCATTGTAAAGTAAGTTCAGCCTTAAATGCAGTGATAGCGACTGGTATCAGGCTGATGTGTGTGTGTGTGTACACTGAATGTATTTTTCTAAGGAATGGAATTGACTCTGAAAATACTGTTAATACTGAAATAATGTATGAGCCTTAACTGCAGTAAAAACGACTGGTAGCAGGCTTATTAATAATAATACATAACTTTCAAATGTATGTTTAAAACGTTTACTGGCTTGTTAATCGTTTTTGTGAGGTACTTGGTGATAAAACTTATTAGGGCATGATTTTTACCACATGGCCATTTTTGTTTTCTGCATAGAAACAGTTTCTGAGCTTCCCCACTGTTGTAATATGAGTAGGAGGGGCCTATTTTAGAGTTTTTTTGCGCAGTAAAAATTCAGTCACAATCTGTCTACTTCATCCTCCATGATCCAGATCGTCTCTAGAGAGCTCAGGGGTCTTCAAAATCCATTTTGAGGGAGGTAATCAGGCACAGCAGTCCTGTGACAGTGTATTTGACTGTGAGAAAAACGTTAATTATATAATTGTTATCCGTTTTTGGGTACTAAGGGGTTAATCATCCATTTGCTGGTGGGTGCAATCCTTTGCTAACTTAATACATTTACTGTGAAAATTTGGTTGCTATAACTATTTTGATCATTGTTATTTCAACTATGTCAGTTTTTCTGTGCTTCTTAAAGGCACAGTAACGTTTTTTATATTGCTTGTAAATTAATTTTGAAAAGTATTTCCAAGTTTGCTAGTCTCATTGCTAGTTTGTTTAAACATGTCTGACTCAGATGAATCTCTTTGTTCACTATGTTTAAAGGCCAATGTGGAGCCCAATAGAAATTTGTGTACTAATTGCATTGATGCTACTTTAAATAAAAGTCAATCTTTACATGTAAAGAAATTATCACCAGACGACGAGGGGGAAGTTATGCCGACTAACTCTCCTCACGTGTCAGTACCTTCGCCTCCCGCTCAGGAGGTGCGTGATTTTGTGGCGCCAAGTACATCAGGGAGGCCCTTACAAATCACTTTGCAAGACATGGCTACTGTTATGACAGAAGTATTATGTAAGTTGCCAGAATTAAGAGGCAAGCGCGATAGCTCTGGGTTAAGGATAGAGCGCGCGGATGAGATGAGAGCCATGTCAGATACTGCGTCACAGTTTGCAGAACGTGAGGACGGAGAGCTTCATTCTGTGGGTGACGGATCTGATCCAGGGAGACTGGATTCAGAGATTTCCAATTTTAAATTTAAGCTAGAGAACCTCCGCACATTGCTAGGGGAGGTATTAGCGGCTCTGAATGATTGTAACACGGTTGCAATTCCAGAGAAATTATGTAGGTTGGATAGATACTATGCGGTACCGGTGTGTACTGACGTATTTCCTATACCAAAAAGGCTTACAGAGATTATTAGCAAGGAGTGGGATAGACCGGGTGTGCCTTTTACCCCTCCTCCCATATTTAGGAAAATGTTTCCTATTGACGCCACCACACGAGACTTATGGCAGACGGTCCCTAAGGTGGAGGGAGCAGTTTCTACTTTAGCTAAGCGTACCACTATCCCGGTGGAGGATAGTTGTGCCTTTTCAGATCCAATGGATAAAAAATTAGAGGGTTACCTTAAGAAAATGTTTGTTCAACAAGGTTTTATTTTACAGCCCCTCGCATGCATTGCGCCTGTCACTGCTGCGGCAGCATTCTGGTTTGAGTCTCTGGAAGAGGCCATTCGCTCAGCTCCATTGGATGAAATAATCAACAAGCTTAAGACACTTAAGCTAGCTAACGCATTTGTTTCTGATGCCGTTGTGCATTTAACCAAACTTATGGCTAAGAACTCCGGATTCGCCATCCAAGCGCGCAGAGCGCTATGGCTTAAATCCTGGTCAGCTGACGTGACTTCTAAATCTAAATTGCTTAATATTCCTTTCAAAGGGCAGACCTTATTCGGGCCCGGCTTGAAAGAAATTATTGCTGACATTACGGGAGGTAAGGGCCATGCTCTACCTCAGGACAGGGCCAAATCAAAGGCCAAACAGTCTAATTTTCGTGCCTTTCGTAACTTCAAGGCAGGAGCAGCATCAACTTCCTCCGCTCCAAAACAGGAAGGAGCTGTTGCTCGTTACAGACAGGGCTGGAAAGTTAACCAGTCCTGGAACAGGGGCAAGCAGGCCAAGAAACCTGCTGCTGCCCCCAAAACAGCATGAAGAGAGGGCCCCCTATCCGGAAACGGATCTAGTGGGGGGCAGACTTTCTCTCTTCGCCCAGGCTTGGGCAAGAGATGTCCAGGATCCCTGGGCGTTGGAGATCATATCTCAGGGATATCTCCTGGACTTCAAAACTTCTCCTCCACGGGGGAGATTTCATCTTTCAAGGTTATCAGCAAACCAAATAAAGAGGCGTTTCTACGCTGTGTACAAGACCTCTTACTAATGGGGGTAATCCACCCAGTTCCGCGGACGGAACACGGGCAGGGATTCTATTCAAACCTATTTGTGGTTCCCAAGAAAGAGGGAACCTTCAGGCCAATCTTGGACTTAAAAATCCTAAACAAATTTCTAAGAGTTCCATCATTCAAAATGGAAACTATTCGAACCATCCTTCCCATGATCCAAGAGGGTCAGTACATGACCACAGTGGATCTAAAGGATGCCTACCTTCACATACCGATTCACAAGGACCATTACCGGTATCTGAGATTTGCCTTCCTAGACAGGCATTACCAGTTTGTAGCTCTTCCCTTCGGATTAGCTACGGCTCCAAGAATCTTTACAAAAATTCTAGGATCACTTCTGGCGGTACTAAGACCGCGAGGCATAGCGGTGACTCCGTACCTAGACGACATTCTGATACAAGCGTCAAGTTTTCAAACTGCCAAGTCTCATACAGAGATAGTTCTGGCATTTCTGAGGTCGCATGGGTGGAAGGTGAACGTGGAAAAGAGTTCTCTATTACCACTTACAAGAGTTCCCTTTCTAGGGACTCTTATAGATTCTGTAGAGATGAAAATTTACCTGACAGAGGCCAGGTTATTAAAACTTCTAAATGCTTGCCGTGTCCTTCACTCCATTCCACACCCGTCAGTAGCTCAGTGCATGGAAGTAATCGGCTTAATGGTAGCGGCAATGGACATAGTACCATTTGCGCGCCTGCATCTCAGACCGCTGCAATTGTGCATGCTAAGTCAGTGGAACGGGGATTACTCAGATTTGTCCCCCCTACTAAATCTGGATCAAGAGACCAGAGATTCTCTTCTATGGTGGCTTTCTCGGCCACATCTGTCCAAGGGGATGACCTTTCGCAGGCCAGATTGGACGATTGTAACAACAGACGCCAGCCTTCTAGGCTGGGGAGCAGTCTGGAATTCCCTGAAAGCTCAGGGATTATGGACTCAGGAGGAGAAACTCCTCCCAATAAATATTCTGGAGTTAAGAGCAATATTCAATGCTCTCCTAGCTTGGCCTCAGTTAGCAACTCTGAGGTTCATCAGATTTCAGTCGGACAACATCACGACTGTGGCTTACATCAACCATCAAGGGGGAACCAGAAGTTCCCTAGCGATGTTGGAAGCCTCAAAGATAATTCGCTGGGCAGAGTCTCACTCTTGCCACCTGTCAGCGATCTACATCCCAGGCGTGGAGAACTGGGAGGCGGATTTTCTAAGTCGCCAGACTTTTCATCCGGGGGAGTGGGAGCTTCATCCGGAGGTCTTTGCTCAACTGATTCGTCGTTGGGGCAAACCAGATCTGGATCTCATGGCGTCTCGTCAGAACGCCAAGCTTCCTTGTTACGGATCCAGGTCCAGGGACCCGGGAGCGGTGCTGATAGATGCTCTGACAGCCCCTTGGGTCTTCAACATGGCTTATGTGTTTCCACCATTCCCGATGCTTCCTCGTTTGATTGCCAAGATCAAACAGGAGAGAGCTTCAGTGATTCTGATAGCGCCTGCGTGGCCACGCAGGACCTGGTATGCAGGCCTAGTGGACATGTCGTCCTGTCCACCGTGGTCTCTGCCTCTGAGACAGGACCTTCTAATTCAGGGTCCTTTCAAACATCCAAATTTCTCTGAGGCTGACTGCATGGAGATTGAACGCTTGATTCTATCAAAGCGTGGCTTCTCGGAGTCGGTTATTGATACCTTAATACAGGCTAGGAAGCCTGTTACCAGAAAAATTTACCATAAGATATGGCGTAAATATTTACATTGGTGCGAATCCAAGAGTTACTCATGGAGTAAGGTTAGGATTCCTAGGATATTGTCCTTTCTACAAGAGGGTTTAGAAAAGGGCTTATCTACTAGTTCGTTAAAGGGACAGATTTCTGCTCTGTCTATTCTTCTACACAAACGTCTGGCTGAAGTTCCAGACGTTCAGGCTTTCTGTCAGGCTTTAACTAGGATTAAGCCTGTGTTTAAGTCTGTTGCTCCGCCGTGGAGCTTAAACTTAGTTCTTAATGTTCTTCAAGGCGTTCCATTTGAACCCCTTCATTCCATTGATATCAAGCTGTTATCTTGGAAAGTTCTGTTTTTGATGGCTATTTCAAAAATACATTGTGATTCTCCTTATCTGATTTTTCATTCAGACAAGGTAGTCCTGCGTACTAAACCTGGGTTCTTACCTAAGGTAGTTACTAACAGGAATATCAATCAAGAGATTGTTGTTCCATCTCTGTGTCCTAACCCTTCTTCAAAGAAGGAACGACTTTTGCATAATCTGGACGTAGTCCGTGCCCTGAAATTCTATTTGCAGGCAACTAAGGATTTTCATCAAACTTCTTCCCTGTTTGTCGTTTACTCTGGACAGAGGAGAGGTCAAAAGGCTTCGGCTACCTCTCTCTCTTTTTGGCTTCGTAGCATAATACGCTTAGCCTATGAGACTGCTGGACAGCAGCCTCCTGAAAGGATTACAGCTCATTCTACTAGAGCTGTGGCTTCCACCTGGGCCTTTAAAAATGAGGCCTCTGTTGAACAGATTTGCAAGGCTGCGACTTGGTCTTCGCTTCACACTTTTTCAAAATTTTACAAATTTGACACTTTTGCTTCGTCGGAGGCTATTTTTGGGAGAAAGGTACTTCAGGCAGTGGTTCCTTCTGTTTAATGTTCCTGCCTTGTCCCTCCCTTCATCCGTGTACTTTAGCTTTGGTATTGGTATTCCATAAGTAATGGATGACCCGTGGACTGACTACACTTAACAGGAGAAAACATAATTTATGCTTACCTGATAAATTCCTTTCTCCTGTAGTGTAGTCAGTCCACGGCCCGCCCTGTTTTTACGGCAGGTCTAAATTTTAATTAAACTCCAGTCACCACTGTACCCTATGGTTCCTCCTTTCTCATCTGCTTTGGTCGAATGACTGAGTATGATATGTGAGGGGAGGAGCTATATAGCAGCTCTGCTGGGTAATTCTCTTGCAGTTTCCTGTTAGGAAGAGATATATTCCATAAGTAATGGATGACCCGTGGACTGACTACACTACAGGAGAAAGGAATTTATCAGGTAAGCATAAATTATGTTTTTTTTGTTTTATCTATGCCTAAGTTTAATCGTGCCACTTGGAGTATGATTTGAAACCCGTGGGTACCCACTAGGATGAAAATCCATGTGAATAGTTCCGGGTGACTTAGCATACATCCATAGTTGGTAGGTATAGGTGAAGATTTATTTGTTATAGAATGGTCCAAAGTCAAGGACAGTGTTCAGCCCTTTAGGGACCAATGTGTCCAGCATATGGATCCATTTTGTTTCCACTTGTAACAACCTGTTGTCTCTGTCGCCACCTCTCCTTAGTGGCGGCACATGGTCAATCAACATTGACCTCAAGCTTGATAAGCTATGGTTACATTCAGCGAAATGCCTGGCGACTGGTTGCTCTGATTCCCCCTTTTTTAGTGCCTCCCGTATTGCACAGCGGTGGTATACCATCCGCCACAGACTAACATGCACTAGTACATATGTCATCTATATGTTAGTCTGTCCGTGTTCCCTGGTGTATGTTGGTAAAACAATAACAAGTTTCAGAGACAGGATGGCAACCGCTGTGCAATACGGGAGGCACTAAAAAAGGGGGAAATCAGAGCAACCAGTCGCCAGGCATTTCGCTGAATGTAACCATAGCTTATCAAGCTTGAGGTCAATGTTGATTGACCATGTGCCGCCACTAAGGAGAGGTGGCGACAGAGACAACAGGTTGTTACAAGTGGAAACAAAATGGATCCATATGCTGGACACATTGGTCCCTAGAGGGCTGAACACTGTCCTTGACTTTGGACCATTCTATAACAAATAAATCTTCACCTATACCTACCAACTATGGATGTATGCTAAGTCACCCGGAACTATTCACATGGATTTTCATCCTAGTGGGTACCCACGGGTTTCTAATCATACTCCAGGTGGCACGATTAAACTTAGGCATAGATAAAACAAAAAAAGGGGGAAATGTATCTTAGATATGTGGATTAGATTTATTCTGATTCAAGGTTAGTAGATATGTTAATCTTAGACTAATGAAATATTTAGATTGCTCTCTTTTAATGTCCCTGCTATCCATGGCTGATTGATTTTTTAATTGTAATTGCACTTGAATATGGTTTTTAATGTTTTGCACCCCTGCTCTGTGATCTGCACTGTGAGCAGTACGTGTTGCTGTGGCCAGTAACTATGGGCCAATGTGTAACGCCTAGTACACTAATGGTTGGGCTTTTATGCCTACTTATGTTTGCATTTGAAACCGGGATCTACTAGCCCGGTACAGCTATGGAGGTATTGTATAACGGTTGCTAAAGTAACCGGACTGGGCGTGATTGGGCGGCGTGACACCATGTGGTCACGCTACGCAACAACGTCATGACGTCACTGCGTGCATGGTTGATCGCATACAGGAGTGCCAAACGATAATGTATATAAGTCTGCGTGTGTTGAGGTATGATAGGTGAGTTGTTGGGCATTAAGTTGTCTATAACTTGTTCTGACATTTGACAAAGGTGTTTTGTAAACACCGAAACGTTATGTCGTTTTTAACCTTTTGAATACTTATTAAAAGTTATGTTTTATTGTGAACAGTGAGTGCCTTTTTTTGCTTCTGGATTTGTGGATTTCGTTTAAGTGCACCCTGGCTGCTGTACAGACTGTTTGATGTGCTGATCCATTTTTGGGACATTATATATATATATATATATATATATATATATATGTGTGTGTATGTGTATGTGTATGTGTATGTATGTGTGATATATGAAAAATGAATTCTAAGAAGGATACATGTAAGAATTAGTTCACTTTTATAGCACAGCTCACCATGGCCATCTTTTGGCCAGATAGTAAAGTAAAAGTACAACCAGCTATACTTAACATTGGGTGAATTATTCCCAAAAGTTAATTAGTATTCATCCAATCCCAGCATTGCAGATCCTCACACATCTGTGAATGGCTGTTAGCGATTAGGGTGGAGTTATAGTTCAAGATAAATTGGGTCACTAAGCATTCACAAGGGACTCTGGGTTGCATAAAAATGAGCGGAAAGCGCTGTCCAATTTTCCCTTGAAAAATAATATTGAATCCTGATGACACCTATTCTATATTTTTGATATCCTTGGGAACTTTTTGCCTGTTTTTCCTGTGGACTAAGAGATTTTGTGAGACCGGATGCAGAGGAAACACACAGTTTGACTAGTGATAACCCAGGGCTTGGAGGAGCAAACATTTGGGGAAGTATAAAAAGTATTTACTTATATTTAAGCAGTTATTGCATTCAAGGTCCTTTTAAGATTTGTATTAGATAATAATAGGCCCCATTTCTATATGTACTTACCCCTATCTTGCTATAGACTTAACTGTTAGATTTGTACCCATAGGATCAAAACGAACTATGGTAGCATATTTAATTTTATAGTGTATCAGAGAGTTTGTTTTGGGTATAATTAAATGGTATATCACTTGTTAGTATCTTGTTTAATGTTTAATAAATCTGTATATATTTTTCCAAACTGAATCCGCGTTACTCCACAAATATAATTTGCCGTGTTTAAAAAGATATCACCTGATTAGAACTACAGAAAAATAATACAAATATATTGGAGGTTACCACTGAGATAGTCTTAATTATATCTGTAACCTAATATATATATAATATATATATATATATATATATATATATATATAAAACACGTTGGAGGTTACTGCTGAGATAATCATAATTAATATTGTAATCTAAATTATTTAACACGTTGGAGGCATAGCTGAGATCAGTGATATTTTTCACAGCGATATTATTTTGTGTAGTAAATTTTTAATAACAAAATTATATTGTGCAAACAGTGATTTCTAGAAATTAAACAAGCGTTTTTATCTTATTAAATACCATACTAAAATAGCTATGTCTTCAACAAAAAGCGACTCTAGCGTATCTGTACATGATGAAAATGTGCCCTCCCCAAGATCCTCTGTTCATGAAATGGTTCAGGCAGGAACTCTTAAACTCAAAGCCATGAGCCACCTCATGAACAGGCTTGATATTGGGGATGATGTATACACTTATATCAAGGGGTTTAAGGCCAAAGGTTTAGTTAAAGGGACACTGAAGCCAAATTTTTTCTTTTGTGATTCAGATAGAGCATGCAAGTTTAAGAAACTTTCTAATTTACTCCTATTTGCTCAACCGATTTAGCTGGGGCATCAAGAGATAGGCCGAGGGGTAGAGGGAACTTGTAATCTACAAAAGACAAGAAAAGACAGATGCGCCACATGGCCCAATATTGTTTGGTTCAAAATCAACTATATATATGAGGAATTGAACTCACATTTAGGAGAGCACCTCAATCAGTGCTAAGGGAGCAGTCTGGGATCTATAACAGTCACCTAGAAGACCAACAGCCGGCAATGGTATGATGTCTGTATCAGAGATATAAAAGGAAACAAAGGTGCCTATATGGCCTAGTATTGCTTGAACACGGATATATCAATTGCAAGATAGAAGAGTGGTACTCACAATAGTTGTAGCATCTCCTTTGATGCTATAGAGGCAAAGTGGAATCAATATAGTCACCCACCAGACTATATCACAGGCCAACTGGACACAGGTGGATCATCCAGGGAAATTGGGAATCAGGGCAGATTCAGGATACAGCAGTAATCAGGATTATCCAAGAATGTATCCCTCTCAGCCAAAGGGTGAAAAGATGGTAGCAAATAATAGCAGCAAGTGTTCAAATATAAAAATTATTTATTAAAATAATAAAAACAGAGCGACGCGTTTCTCAGCAACAAGCTGTTTCATCAGGCTTCATGACAATCAAGTCAATCAGCTTAGTATCCAGCTAAATCTGTTGAGTGAACAATTTGCTAATATGAGTCAAGTGTTTACGGCTCAGCAACTGAATAATACTTTGTTAGGGGTACAGCCAGTGGTCAACAGTGGGCCACAGGCACAGTCATAAATACTCAGATATTATCTGAGGGGAGGGAAATACCAAATGAGATAATGAATGTTAAAAATTATACTAATCAAACTCTCTCCCTACAGCCCAGCAACGGAAGGACTGAACGTGATGACAGGTGTCCCCAGTCTGGAAGTATTAATGACTTTTCTATTTTTCAGTTGTCCCTAAGCATTATTCCCACAGATGAACGCGCAGAACAATCTCTACAGGAGGGAGTATCCCCTAACTGCAGTGCAGCATGCAGGAAACCCGTTATCCCTATTACAGAGGAGGCGGTCGATAAGGATTGTGCCGCGTCAGGTGATGTAATGAATCCAAGTAAACTGTGGCGAAGTCCACCAATGTTTAAACATGATAACGTTATGTGTGAAATGGTAGAAACTGCAGGGAGATATTATGTATCAACTGAGATCCAGGATTCTGTTACTAACCCTATCATGGGATTAATTGATACTGGATCTCAAGCAACTATTCTATCCCACAGGTACTACACGCAGCTAGATGAGCTAACGGCCCACAAACCTAAGCTATGGGAATTTTATGGTTCACTAATAGGTGTTGGGGGTGATTCCCTCAAAGTTTGGGGTACGGCATGGTTAAAGCTAAAGCTGGGGAACAGGGTCATAAGACACCCTGTGATTATAGTGGATCTGATCGTTTAATCATTGGTATAGATCTTGTGAAGCGATTAAGCACCATAATTGATTGCATAAATAATGTCATTTGGTCACAAGTAAAAAGACCTATTAATTATGAGTGGTCCAGCATGTCTCACACCAGACATAACTGTCACGTGGTGGAAGAGAAGCCAGATGCTGTGGAGATTCATTTCAGGAATAACTCTGTACCTGAAGTAACTATCCTGCAGATAGATGATCAGACTCCCCTAAGTGGCTATGATGATCATACTTTTAAAATTCCACCTGGAAAGCCAATATTTCCTTAGATGGTGATGTATTAACAATATCTCTCTACAAAGGGGACACTAAGTCCCCTAAAGGGGGAGAACATTTGCAATTCCTCGCAGAAATTGCGAAAGTTAAAGAGGATCTATTAATCCCTATGCAAGTGCATGACCTTGGGAAAACCAAGTATGCCAAATTGAGCTTGAAACAGGAAGCTAGCTATATAAGCGAAGGCTTATTAGCGCAGATAGCTGAACCTCAGGTGATTAAATATCTTTCTCCCCAAGACCACTGTGTCCATGGCCTGGATGACAGGTCTGAAAGCTATAATATCACAGCTAAATGTTTATTATCTATCTCTATAGGTAATAAATCAGCAAAGCACCTGATTTTAGTTTTAAATACTCCCCATAATCAAATATACATTGGCAATGATCTCTTACATAGATATGCCATACAAATAGATTTGATTAACTCTTGCCTCTGGAGCAGGTTAAAAAGGGACCCTGAAGTATTTCAGGATGAAAAATGCCACCCTGAAATCAAACCAGCAATTGCCATATGCTGTGAATATGCAGGTGTCTAATGATGTTGTAATCCTTGCTGGGACTGATACATTTCTCTTACCATTACAGGTAAAAAGGGGTCAGAAATTAAAAACTTCTGAAACGCTAATATGCATCTCCCATAGAGTACAAAATCTGGGTATAAAAATGACCCATACTCCCATGGTAAATATTGGAAATATTCCAATACATGTTATTGTGCATAACATGACCCCACAGGATATCATCTTATCCAAGGGAACTACCATAGTTATTATACTTTTGGATTCCAGAATAATATAATTGGGCTAATACCTGAAAAATACTTAACTGGAGAACAGTTAATAGAACAATCCTTTGCATCTATGCCAGAGGGATTGTTTACAATTCAGTCTATTTATCCCTTCAGCTCAGAGGAAGGCATCTGTAAAATTGAAGAGGCCTCCCTAGTATTTGATCAGCTGATCAAAGAGCAAGAATACTCCAATACCCAGAATCATGTGGGCAAGGTAAATTATAATCAAGGGGATCTCACCTCTAGGTTGGAAGAAGCCTATGAGATAGGACAGCCTGCAATCTTTCCAGGATTTCAGCAAATAGTCGAAGAGCAAATATCCTTAGCTAATGGCTGTTCCAATGATGGAGAACGCCAACAGCTACGAGAACTCCTGATGGAATACCAGGACATTTTTGCTAGGGATTTTTATGACTGTGGGACTACAGACCTGCACATTGCAAGAATCCAAACCGATCCCAATGCACCACCTGTATTTGTTAAAGGGACAGTCTAGTCCAAAAAAAACGTTCATGATTCAGATAGGGCATGTAATTTTAAACAATTTTCCAATTTACTTTTATCACCAATTTTTCTTTGTTCTCTTGGTATTCTTAGTTGAAAGCTTAACTTAGGAGGTTCATATGCTAATTTCTTAGACCTTGAAGGCCGCCTCTTAAGAATGCATTTTAACAGGTTTTTTACTACTAGAGGGTGTTAGTTCATGTTTTTCATATAGATAACACTGTGCGTGTGCACGTGAAGTTACCTGGGAGCCATCACTGATTGGCTAAACTGCAAGTCTGTCAAAAGAACAAATAAAGGGGCAGTCTGCAGAGGCTTAGATACAAGATAATCAAAGAGGTAAAAAATATATAAATATAACTGTGTTGGTTATGCAAAACTAGGGAATGGGTAAACAAGGGATTATCTATCTTTTAAAACAATAACAATTCTGGTTTAGACTGTCCCTTTAAACAATACAGACTCCCTTTAGCCTCCTATGATGCTCTTGCAGAAATCATAAGGAACTTAGAAGAAAGGGGTATCACCAGACAGGTGCATAACTCTTATAATACAGTAATCTTATTCTACGTATTCTTAAGCCCAACGGACAATAGCGTTTGTGTGCTGATTTAAGACAGCTGAACAAACAGGTATATATGTCTGGCTGGCCTGTACCATACATTGACCAGTGCCTAGCGCAGATGCAGGGATCTAAAATATTCACTGCCACTGATTGCGCGCAGGGATACTGGACCATAAAGGTACATGAGGAAGACCAGTATAAGCTTGCATTCTCCTTCCAAAAGGTCCAGTATGCATTCCAAATACTTCCATTTGGATACATAAATTCAGGACATGAATTTGCTGTATTCATGCATAAGGCTATGCCTGATGCACTGGAAAGGGGACCTTATCTTATGTTGATGATGTGTTAATCAAAAGCACAGACTTTGAAAGACACATCACAGAGCTTAAACATGTCCTCAGCCAACTTAAAAGGGCAGGTGTCAAGCTACCCCTACAAAAAGCCCAATGTTGCCGTAACTGTGTAAACTTCTTGGGACATGAAGTTACTTCTGAAGGGTTAAATCCTCAGAAGAAAAAGGTGGAAGCTATAATAAATTTTAAGAACCCAAGTAACTTAAAGGAATTGAGATCATTCCTGGGTATAACAAATTATTCTCACAAATGTATTGATAATTATGCAGAATTAGCTAAACCCCTGCTGCTTCTTCTAAAGAAGGATGTGAATTGGCACTGGAGTGAGACTCAAGAGACAGCCATCAAGGAGCTGAAGAGAAAACTCACTTAAGCACCTTGCTTAGCCTACCCTGAAGGTGGTAAACCTTTCTACTTAGAGACAGGTTACAGCATGAGTGCTGTTTTATACCAGAAGCATGATAATTTAAGCAAAGTCATTGCTTATGCTAGCAAAACTTTATCCCCAGTAGAAATAAAATTTAGTGATTGCGAAAAAGCCCTCTTATCTACTGTATGGGCTCTACAAAATGTCCTCAATTATATACAGGGCGAGAAAATTATTGTAAAAACGGCCCACCAGCCTTTGCTTTATCTGCAAAGTGAGAGAATAAGAGATGGGAACCTGTCCAATAGCCGCATAACAGCTTGGACCCTTTCCTTACAAGGCTGGCCTTTAGAAATTCGCTACAAGCAAAAAAAAAAAGAATCCAGTCGAACAGGAGCTTGCTGAGCTCCATGACTGTACTGCTAAGGACCATGGGGAAGAGTTATTAGAAGATGATTTCCTAGAGGAACAACTGATTTCCCCATATAAAATATATAATGAAGACCAGTGTCAAACATTACCTTGGGTATATGGTTGTTCTTACCATGCCACTATTGATAATGAGCGCAGATTAGTTGCTGGCATTGGTATAACTTGGGCAAATGGATTCCCAAATATTTCTGTAGGTTTCAACATTGGACCAATATCCAGTCAAGTTGCAGAACTCACTGCTGTTCTAAAAACCATTGAAATGGCTATTGAACAAGGTATTCATGAATTTGTGATCATTACTGACTCAAATTATGTGCGTGACAGTTTTGTTGAATACCTGCCAGCTTGGAAAAGAAATGGCATGCAGAAAACTAACAACAAACCTGTCAAACATGGCAAGTTGTTCTGTGAAATTGATAAGCTAGTGGTGTCCAATGGTTTAACCATAAACTGGAAAAAGACCAAGGGTCATTCCAGAATTCAATGTCCTAATAAGGAAGGCAATGATCTTGCAGATTCATTAGCAAAACAAGGAGCCATAACTGGAGAGCTTCTTAATATTGACCACTTAATGGGTGCAATTCAGATAGAGGTAATTACCAGAAATCAGGCTAAGAAACAGGATGAGCCTAACCTGGTACAATGGAGTCTGGAATCTCCTAGTGATGATCTGATCACTAGTCAAAGAGAAGACCCCATTATAGGTATTTTCTATAAACATATACCCTGAAAACAACCCCATCTCAAAAGACAATTGTATTGGTAAGGAAGATCTTAGAATCTTAATGAAATCCAAATCACAGTTCAAGTTACAGGATGGTTTGTTAACAATGGGTGGTACCTACCCAGTTCCGAGGTCTCATGCTTCAACATGCACATAATGCTCCCACATCTGGCCATCGTGGTGCTAAACTCAAGTATGAAATATTGCATGATTACGCCTTTTGGCCACATATGTTGAAGGATGTTCAAGTCTACTGTCAAGGTTGTTTAATCTGTGCACAGTTCCAACCCACTGCACCAGAGTGCCTCTGCAGAAAATGCGGATGGTAATGCCATGGTCAGATATACAAATTGATTTTATTGGTCCAGTAATTAGGTCATCAAGAGGCAACAGATACATATTGACAGTAACATGCCTATTCACTAAATGGGTAGAGTGCATTAGTGCACCTAACAATAGTGCTGAAACATGCGCAGCATTGCTCATCAACCACATGTTTTCCAGATTTGGTTTACCCCAGCAAATCGAATCCGATCGGGGGACCCACTTCACTAGCAAAGTGATGACCAAAATGTGGAAAATACTAGGGGGTCAAAAGAAAGCTCCATATTGCATATAGAGCTGTCTCAAGTGTTGGTGTAGAGCGTTACAACCAAACCATTGTGAAAATCCTCAAAAAGTTTGTGAGTGAAACAGGTAAGGACTGGGATGTAAAATTGCCTCTGGTCCTAATGGCATTGAGAGCAACCCCAAGTAGTGCTACTAAGATGTCACCTTTTGAATTGATAACTGGTAGAAGAATGGTTTTACCTCAGCATTTAATGTATCGCACCTCAGACCAGAATTTAATAAATGCTGCCACTACGCATCAGTATGTAGAGAACTTGAGGAAGCATCTGCAATATGCTTTTGCATTTGCTTAAAGAAACATAGAGAAGACCGCAACTGCCGCTAAAACTTATAATGATCTTAAAATGTCCAAAAAGGAATATGAAGTAAGTGATAAAGTTTATCTTTATATTTTTGGAAGAGCTCAGGTTAAGGAGAAGAAATTTCTTCCATCATGGATCGGTCCTTTTGTCATTACTGACAAAATATCTCCAGTGGCCTATAAAATAAGGCTCCCCAAAAATGATAGTTTTATAGATAAATGGGTCCATATTAATCAGTTACGAGCGTGCCATCCTAGTTCCCAATTACAAGTCATAGAAGGGGAATTAAATTATATGCCACAGTAGTGAAGCGTAGAAGATCCGGTAGAAATAAAGTATCTAGCTCAGTGGGTAAAGAATTTAAATTCTTGATGATATGTTTAAAGGATGATTTCCAGATACTTGTCTCAGTTGTCTCTTCCTAGTAAAAACACGATCCGATCCAGACCTGATGATGATGAGAATTATGCCGTCAGAGGAGGAACAGACGTGAGCCCAGATTGAATGACTACCTTGTGAGCACAGAAGAGGACTACACTTCAATCCAGAGATCTACGGGAAGACAGCCAGATGACAGCAGGACCCCATCAGATGTCAGCAGGATCCCATGAGATGACAGCAGGAACCCACCAGATGACAGCAGTGATCCCATCAGAGATGACCAGAAGAACACCAGATGACAGCGGAGGTCCTGCCAGTGACCGAACTCCAGGAGGAAGGGGATACCACCCCTTAAAGAGTACACAGGACTGAAGATTGACAAATGCCACAATATTTTACGGCATTCTGATAAACCGCAAAAGAGAGTCAACATGCTTCCAATGGACACAATGATTAAGGGAGTGCCTTGGAGTTGCATGAAAATTTTCTAAACTCAAGGGGGTTATTATAGGATTACACTTCCTGCACCAAATGCACAATTGAGTGCCACCATCAAGCCTAGAGGTGAACTGAAGTCCCCGGCTTGACAGGCAGGTATTTGACCTAAACCTGGTATGATCTGTTGAGATAAAGACTCAATACAAGAGTTGTTGAAATTGTTGTTCTATCCAGATTCGATAACAGATTGACCACACGCGATCCTCAGCCGGAGATTCCTCTCCCCTGATGCAGCAGGGTGGCCAGGAAATGGAGAGGGGTTGCTGACTGAAGATACCAGACTACGAGCATACCGAACCAGCATGTTTGCTTTCAAGGTTCTAAAAGCAAGAACCTAAAATCATCTGTTTGACAATAGCCTTCCCAGACAAATTACGTTGAATCTAGGTCAATTCCTCTGCATGTCTCTGACATCCAGAGAATTTGAAAAGGGGGAATATGTTACATCATCTGTGGGGAGCTGTCTAAGATTTTGTTTATGCTCTGGTGGATGGAATTACAAACAAATGGGCCCTCACTCATACAGGGAGTGCAGAATTATTAGGCAAGTTGTATTTTTGAGGATTAATTTTATTATTGAACAACAACCATGTTCTCAATGAACCCAAAAAACTCATTAATATCAAAGCTGAATAGTTTTGGAAGTAGTTTTTAGTTTGTTTTTAGTTATAGCTATTTTAGGGGGATATCTGTGTGTGCAGGTGACTATTACTGTGCATAATTATTAGGCAACTTAACAAAAAACAAATATATACCCATTTCAATTATTTATTTTTACCAGTGAAACCAATATAACATCTCAACATTCACAAATATACATTTCTGACATTCAAAAACAAAACAAAAACAAATCAGTGACCAATATAGCCACCTTTCTTTGCAAGGACACTCAAAAGCCTGCCATCCATGGATTATGTCAGTGTTTTGATCTGTTCACCATCAACATTGCATGCAGCAGCAACCACAGCCTCCCAGACACTGTTCAGAGAGGTGTACTGTTTTCCCTCCTTGTAAATCTCACATTTGATGATGGACCACAGGTTCTCAATGGGGTTCAGATCAGGTGAACAAGGAGGCCATGTCATTAGATTTTCTTATTTTATACCCTTTCTTGCCAGCCACGCTGTGGAGTACTTGGACGCGTGTGATGGAGCATTGTCCTGCATGAAAATCATGTTTTTCTTGAAGGATGCAGACTTCTTCCTGTACCACTGCTTGAAGAAGGTGTCTTCCAGAAACTGGCAGTAGGACTGGGAGTTGAGCTTGACTCCATCCTCAACCCGAAAAGGCCCCACAAGCTCGTCTTTGATGATACCAGCCCAAACCAGTACTCCACCTCCACCTTGCTGGCGTCTGAGTCGGACTGGAGCTCTCTGCCCTTTACCAATCCAGCCACGGGCCCATCCATCTGGCCCATCAAGACTCACTCTCATTTCATCAGTCCATAAAACCTTAGAAAAATCAGTCTTGAGATATTTCTTGGCCCAGTCTTGACGTTTCAGCTTGTGTGTCTTGTTCAGTGGTGGTCGTCTTTCAGCCTTTCTTACCTTGACCATGTCTCTGAGTATTGCACACCTTGTGCTTTTGGGCACTCCAGTGATGTTGCAGCTCTGAAATATGGCCAAACTGGTGGCAAGTGGCATCTTGGCAGCTGCACGCTTGACTTTTCTCAGTTCATGAGCAGTTATTTTGCGCCTTGGTTTTTCCACACGCTTCTTGCAACCCTGTTGACTATTTTGAATGAAACGCTTGATTGTTCGATGATCACGCTTCAGAAGCTTTGCAATTTTAAGAGTGCTGCATCCCTCTGCAAGATATCTAACTATTTTTGACTTTTCTGAGCCTGTCAAGTCCTTCTTTTGACCCATTTTGCCAAAGGAAAGGAAGTTGCCTAATAATTATGCACACCTGATATAGGGTGTTGATGTCATTAGACCACACCCATTCTCATTACAGAGATGCACATCACCTAATATGCTTAATTGGTAGTAGGCTTTCGAGCCTATACAGCTTGGAGTAAGACAACATGCATAAAGAGGATGATGTGGTCAAAATACTCATTTGCCTAATAATTCTGCACTCCCTGTATGTTAATGAGATATCTACTGGTCTAAGTGACCAAAATCAGATCAATCCCACAAGCAAAAGACAAATGTTTGTTAGGAAAAGAAATACAATTTTGAAATGTGAGAAGCTAAAAGTCTGAATTTTATATATATATATATATATATATATATATATATATATATATATATATATATATATATATATATTACATCAAATTGTATTCCAATGCTGTACAAATAATTAACTGATAACCAGTGTATGTAATAACCAGTATGATATGTATGTATATGTGCCTGTTTGTATATATATATAGATGTTTATGTATTGTATATGAAGATATATATACTGAGTACCTGACCAAGTATCTATCTAAATCATGAGGATTTAATTTTAAACTGGTACAGTTTAGTTAAACAAAAATATTAAATGAAATATATAGAGATTGATGTGTATATAAATGATCTACCTCCGTTAAAGCCCATGTACATATATTTTTGATAAGGCAATGCCCAAATGATAAGCCCTAGAGACATGAATACGTATTTAAATATATTTGGTAAATTTATGAAGTCTAGCTCACAAATTAGATACATGAATATGTGTATGTCTATGTGTATGTATATGTATATATATATATATATATATGTGTGTGTATGTATGTGTGATATATGAAAAATGAATTCTAAGAAGGATAAATGTAAGAATTAGTTCACTTTTATAGCACAGCTCACCATTCACCATAGCCATATTGTGGCAAGATAGTAAAAGTACAAACAGCTATACTTAACATTGGGTGATTTATTCCCAAAAGTTAATTAATATTCATCCAATCACAGCATTGCAGAAACTCACACATCTGTGAATGGCTGTTAGAGATTAGGGCAGAGTTATAGTTCAGGATAAATTGGGTCATTGAGCATTCACAAGGGACTCAGGGTTGCATAAAAGTGAGCGGGAAGCGCTGTCCAATTTTGAATCCTGCTGGCACCCATTCTATATTTTTGATATCCTTGGGAACTTTTTGCCTGTTTTCCTGTGGACTAAGAGATTTTGTGGGACTAGATGCAGAGGAAACACACAGTTTGACTAGTGATAACCCAGGGTTTGGAGGAGCAAACATTTGGGGAAGTATAAAAAGTCTTTACTTATATTTAAGCAGTTATTGCATTTAAGGTCCTCATTAAGATTTGTATTAGATATTAATAGGCCCCATTTCTATATGTACTTACCCCTATAGTCTGTTTTATATTGTCTAGGAATATAACTCACCTAACAATACAAGAAATCTTGTTATAGATAGTGTTCATTTAATTCAACTTTTTGTAAGGAAATCTCTGGGTATTATATTTAAATATACTTAATTTAGCTATATTATATTCCCTAAGGCTGAGACCTGTTGAGGCATCAGACAGGGTCTTAATTTTTTTACCGGTTAGACATACATTCTGAATCTGATTAATTGCTATAAATTGCTAAATATCCGGATATAATTTTAATGGTAATATTTGGCTAAGATTGTATTTAATAACCGTTGTTAGTAACACATATTGCATAATTGGTTCATGCTGATTTATTTTACCTTGTTATAGACTTCACTGTTAGATTTATAACCATAGGATCAAAACGAAGTGTGGTAGCATATTTAATTTCATAGTGTATCAGAGAGTTTGTTTGGTGTATAATTAAATGGTATATCGCTCGTTAGTATCTTGTTTAATTTTTAATAAATCTGTATATATTTTTCCAAACTGAATCCTCTTTACTCCACAAATATAATTTGCTGTGTTTAAAAAAGATATCACCTGATTAGAACTACAGAAAAATAATACAAATATATTGGAGGTTACCGCTGAGATAGTCTTAATTATATCTGTAACCTAATATATATATAACACGTTGGAGGTTACTGCTGAGATATCATAATTAATATTGTAATCTAAAATATATAACATTGGTTAATATAATTAAACCCATATAATTAATTATAGCACAATTATTAGCTAGCCTCACCTGGGATTTAACCAACGGTTGCATTGAGAGAAGCTACTAATATTACCTTACTACTCTATAGAAGTTTCATTATATCTTCATACAATTTTTGCTTAAATTAAATAATCTAAAATTGTATCTAAATTTTATCACTTCATCATATTGAACCTATTAATTAGATCATGATTTAAAAAAATATATTCCATCTTTAAAAAATATTTCCTATAACTATAACACTATTTTGGTGTTATTGCAATAAAATTAATTTCAAGCTAATCTTTTAAAAGTGATATATTTCAAAGTTCATTTAAGCCCTTTGGTATTAACGTATCCCGTTCATATATCCACTGCATTTCTACCTTCCTCAGGCCTAGATTACAAGTGGAGCACTGATTTATCGTGCACCTGTAAACGGGAAAATTCGCCCGTTTACAGGTGCGCGATAAATAACGAGCTATTACAAGTGGCTGGTTATTGCTGCTGCGAGCTTGCGGTAATATAATGATTTTGAGGATAGATATATAGGACCTGCAACTTGCACTTATAAAAGACTTCACCTGCATCAGGATTGTAAAGATTCCACACACACCTATGTATGGGGTGGCTTTTATGGGTCCCCTCCAGTTCTTGGGCCTTGGTGCTACTGCACCTGCTGCACTAATAGAAGTTCCGCCCATGATGTGTATATATACATATTAAACAATATGAAGAAAAGAGTTCCGTACCGGTTGTATATGCACCTTCCGTGCAATAGTATAAACACAACGATCCTAGTAAACCCCCACTTCTTTAGGTGAAAATGCAAATAACAAAGGAAAATATATACAGTACCTACGTCCTTAATGCACCCTGAGCTATGCTCGTGTCCCCTAATGATGGATAGTAGCTGGATACCTCTGCCTTCTTGCGCCAGGTGCTTCGAGACATCAGCGTCCTCACCTCCCGTGGTGTCTAGTCTCGGTGTATCCCTCCGCTCTCAGCAGCAGTCATCGACCTGTGACGTCATCAGAGACAGTGGGGTAGAAGGATCGTAGGAAAGGAAAACAAACTCAGCAACAGCAACAAAGCTAACGGTAACCAAGACCAGCTGGTGGTGATGAAATGTAAAAAAGGGGATAATTCTGGTTCCGTAAAATCATCAAAAGTTTATTGGACAATTTAAAAGAATCCAAATGGATGAAACATCAGCCACATACATCAGAGAAGCATTTTCCAAATGGCTTACGTGTTTCGGCCATTGGCCGTAATCATAGACTAACTGGTTACATCCTACATACTATTTAAACTAACAGCTTAGTGTTAATAGGTTAAAACAAAAAAACGCCTTTCTGAATACACCTGAATAATGATTAATTTAATCACCTCTCTATGCCTATAACTGCTTAACATACATACACCTAGATTAAGAGTTTTGCTTTAGGCTTAAAAAGCAGCGTTAGCCAGTCCTAATGCTGCTTTTTAACGCCCGCTGGTATTACGAGTCTTGCAGGTACAGGTGTACCGCTCACTTTTTTGGCCAGACTTGGAAATACCGCAAATCCACTTACGTAAATTGCGTATCCTCTTTTTCCAATGGGACTTGCATAGCGCCGGTATTACGAGTCTGCCAAAAAGTGAGTGGTACACCCTCTCCTGTCAAAAATGGTACAGCATTTTAAAGTCAGTAGTTAAGAGTTTTACACTACAACGCTGTAGCATAAAACTCTTAATTAAAGTGCTAAAAAGTACACTAACACCCATAAACTACCTATTAACCCCTAAACCGAGGCCCTCCCACATCGCAAACACTAAAAGAAAAATTTTAACCCCTAATCTGCCGAACCGGACATCGCCACCACTATAATACATATATTAACCCCTAAACCGCTGCACTCCCGCCTTGCAAACACTAGTTAAATATTATTAACCCCTAATCTGCCTTCCCTAACAACGCCGCCACCTACTTACATTTATTAACCCCTAATCTGCCGCCCCCAACGTCGCTGCCACTATATTAAAGTTATTAACCCCTAAATCTAAGTCTAACCCTAACAACCCCTAACTTAAATATAATTAAAAGAAATCTAAATAAAAATTCCTATCATTAACTAAATTATTCCTATTTAAAACTAAATACTTACCTGTAAAATAAACCCTAAGATAGTTACACTATAACTAATAGTTTATTTTCATTTTACAGGCAAGTTTGTATTTATTTTAACTAGGTAGAATAGTTATTAAATAGTTATTAACTATTTAATAACTACCTAGCTAAAATAAATACAAAAGTACCTGTAAAATAAAACCTAACCTAAGTTACAATTACACCTAACACTACACTACAATTATATATAAATAAATTACCTATATTAAATACTATTAAATACATTAACTAAATTAAATACAATTACCTAAATTAAATTAAATTAGCTAAAGTGCAAAAACAAGCAAACACTAAATTACAGAAAATAAAAAACAAATTACAGAAAGTTAAACTAATTACACCTAATCTAATAGCCCTATTAAAATAAAAAAGCCCCCCAAAAATAAAAAAAAACCCTAGCCTAAACTAAACTACCAAAAGCCCTTAAAAGGGCCTTTTGCGGTTCATTGCCCCAAAGTAATCAGCTCTTTTACCTGTAAAAAAAAATACAAACAACCCCCCCAAACAGTGAAACCCACCACCCACACAACCAACCCCCCAAATAAAATATTAGCTAAAAAAACCTAAGCTCCTCATTGCCCTGAAAAGGGCATTTGGATGGGCATTGCCCTTAAAAGGGCAGTTAGCTCTTTTGCCGCCCAAAGTCCCTAACCTAAAAATAAAACCCACCCAATACAACCTTAAAAAAACCTAACACTAACCTCCTGAAGATCGACTTACCTGGAGACGTCTTCATCCAAGCCGGGTGAAGTGAAGTCTTCATCCAGACGGCATCTTCTATCTTCATCCATCCGGAGCGGAGCGGGTCCATCTTCAAGACATCCGACGCGGAGCATCCTTTTCATCCGACGACTAACACAGAATGAAGGTACCTTTAAGTGTGTGTGTTTTTTTTTTTTGTACTTTAGCTAATTTAATTTAATTTAAGTAATTGTATTTAATTTAGTTAATTTATTTAATTGTATTTAATGTATGTAATTTATTTAATTGTAGTGTAGTGTTAGGTGTTAGTGTAACTTAGGTTAGGTTTTATTTTACAGGTACTTTTGTATTTATTTTAGCTAAGTAGTTATTAAATAGTTAATAACTATTTAATAACTATTCTACCTAGTTAAAATAAATACAAACTTGCCTGTAAAATATAAATAAACCCTAAGATAGCTAAAATGTAACTATTAGTTATATTGTAGCTATATTAGGGTTTATTTTACAGGGAGTGCAGAATTATTAGGCAAATGAGTATTTTGACCACATCATCCTCTTTATGCATGTTGTCTTACTCCAAGCTGTATACGCTCGAAAGCCTACTACCAATTAAGCATATTAGTGATGTGCATCTCTGTAATGAGAAGGGGTGTGGTCTAATGACATCAACACCCTATATCAGGTGTGCATAATTATTAGGCAACTTCCTTTCCTTTGGCAAAATGGGTCAAAAGAAGGACTTGACAGGCTCAGAAAAGTCAAAAATAGTTAGATATCTTGCAGAGGGATGCAGCACTCTTAAAATTGCAAAGCTTCTGAAGCGTGATCATCGAACAATCAAGCGTTTCATTCAAAATAGTCAACAGGGTCGCAAGAAGCGTGTGGAAAAACCAAGGCGCAAAATAACTGCCCATGAACTGAGAAAAGTCAAGCGTGCAGCTGCCAAGATGCCACTTGCCACCAGTTTGGCCATATTTCAGAGCTGCAACATCACTGGAGTGCCCAAAAGCACAAGGTGTGCAATACTCAGAGACATGGCCAAGGTAAGAAAGGCTGAAAGACGACCACCACTGAACAAGACACACAAGCTGAAACGTCAAGACTGGACCAAGAAATATCTCAAGACTGATTTTTCTAAGGTTTTATGGACTGATGAAATGAGAGTGAGTCTTGATGGGCCAGATGGATGGGCCCGTGGCTGGATTGGTAAAGGGCAGAGAGCTCCAGTCCTACTCAGACGCCAGCAGGGTGGAGGTGGAGTACTGGTTTGGGCTGGTATCATCAAAGATGAGCTTGTGGGGCCTTTTCGGGTTGAGGATGGAGTCAAGCTCAACTCCCAGTCCTACTGCCAGTTTCTGGAAGACACCTTCTTCAAGCAGTGGTACAGGAAGAAGTCTGCATCCTTCAAGAAAAACATGATTTGCATGCAGGACAATGCTCCATCACACGCGTCCAAGTACTCCACAGCGTGGCTGGCAATAAAGGGTATAAAAGAAGAAAATCTAATGACATGGCCTCCTTGTTCACCTGATCTGAACCCCATTGAGAACCTGTGGTCCATCATCAAATGTGAGATTTACAAGGAGGGAAAACAGTACACCTCTCTGAACAGTGTCTGGGAGACTGTGGTTGCTGCTGCACGCAATGTTGATGGTGAACAGATCAAAACACTGACAGAATCCATGGATGGCAGGCTTTTGAGTGTCCTTGCAAAGAAAGGTGGCTATATTGGTCACTGATTTGTTTTTGTTTTGTTTTTGAATGTCAGAAATGTATATTTGTGAATATTGAGATGTTATATTGGTTTCACTGGTAAAAATAAATAATTGAAATGGGTATATATTTGTTTTTTGTTAAGTTGCCTAATAATTATGCACAGTAATAGTCACCTGCACACACAGATATCCCCCTAAAATAGCTATAACTAAAAACAAACTAAAAACTACTTCCAAAACTATTCAGCTTTGATATTAATGAGTTTTTTGGGTTAATTGAGAACATGGTTGTTGTTCAATGATAAAATTAATCCTCAAAAATACAACTTGCCTAATAATTCTGCACTCCCTGTATAGGTAAGTATTTAGTTTTAAATAGGAATAATGTAGTTAATTATAGAAATTTTATTTAGATTTATTGTAATTCTATTTATTAGGGGGTGTTAGGTTTAGGGTTAGAGGTTAATACATTTAGTATAGTGGCGGCGACATTGGGGGCGGCAGATTAGGGGTTAATAAATGTAGGTAGGTGACAACGATATTGGGGACGGCAGATTAGGGGTTAATCAATATAATGTAGGTGTCGGCAATGTTGGGGGCAGCAGATTAGGGGTTAATAAGTATAAAGTAGGTGGCGGCGCTGTCCGAAGCGGCAGATTAGGGGTTAATAATATAATGCAGGTGTCGGCGATGTCAGGGGCGGCAGATTAGGAGTTAATAAGTGTAAGATTAGGGGTGTTTAGACTTGGGGTTCATGTTAGGGTGTTAGGTGTAGACATACATTTTATTTCCCCATAGGATTCAATGGGGCTGCGTTAGGGAGTTTTACGCTGCTTTTTGGCAGGTGTTAGACTTTTTTTCAGCCGGCTCTCCCCGTTGATTCCTATGGGGAAATCGTGCACGAGCACGTTACACCAGCTCACCGCTGACTTAAGCAGCGCTGGTTTTGGAGTGCGGTAATGAGCAAAATTTTGCTCAACGCTCCCTTCTTGTCTTTTAAAGACGGGTTTGTAAAAACCAGTAAAACCAGTGCTGCATGTAAGTGAGCGGTGAGGGAAAACTGCTCGTTAGCACCGCACAGCCTCTAACACAAAACTCGTAATCTAGCCGATAGTTTGAATGAATAATTATAATGTACAAAATCCAAAATTAGGAGTTTAACGATTTAAATATACAATTTAGCCAATAAAAATAGAACCTAGTAAGTCTGAAACAAGGACAACTGTATTACAATTGGTGAAGTACATATCTTTGAAGTCATACAATATTCAAAAGGTGAACTTAGATACGACATATACTAGTACACAGATGTCACATCTCCGATGGAGGTACACACAAATGCCCAACAATAAAGGAAATTACATTATATAATCAATAAGAATATATATGGGCTTAAACAAAGAAGAAAATAAATATATAAGAGAAAATATATAGAAAGAGTATAGTGAGATGGCCATATTGTTATAAAAAAGGTGACTTCAGAATGATTATCTCCATCAACTGATACATATTCTATGATGGTACAAATGTCACAACATGTTACTCCCAGAAGTTGATAATATCATAACGGGAATTTAGTCCTAGAGGTAACCTTGTTTTCAATTTCAGAATCCAGAATACCTCCCTTTCGGCCAGCAATTTATCCAGGTCGCCCCCTCTTTTTGGTCTCTGAACTTTTTCTATAATACACCATTTAAAGGTGTCTAGTTTACTGCTATGTTTTAATGCAAAATGTTGAACCAAAGGGGTGGATGATTTACCATTCGAAATAGTGGACATATGTTCTCGAATGCGTGATTTTATATTCCTAGAGACGAGGCCAACGTTTTGAACCTCACATTGATCACAGATAATAAAGTAAACAACATACGTGGCCGTACAATTCAGACAGGCCTCAATAGGAAACGACTCTCCTGTTACACGTTAGTACAAATGACATAATCACAAGGTTTACATTTCCGACCACATTTGTACATTCCCGTACAGATAAGCCATGAGCTCACGGGTACATTGACCTCTTGTTCCCTCAACTCTGTTGGTGATAGTAGGGAACCCAAGGTTCGACATTTCTTATAAGAGCACCTCAACCCCTTCTTAACCATATTGGTGAGATTGTCCTCTGCTGCCAGGAGTGGAAAGTGTTTGCACAGTATCGTGCATATTTCCGGGTATTGGGCACTGTACCCAGTAACAAAATCCTGATAGTGACCCCAACTACTCTTCTGATGATAAATCATCAGGGGGAGAAGAATCGGGCAAACATAAAAGGGAATTCTTAGAAACACCAACAATCAGGCTTTAGTACAGAGGAATCAGGAACAGGTTGTAAGACCTAAAATTCTCTCTAATGGTAGTTCCAGGTATTTAAGTAGTAATACGATGAGTCAGGATACACAACAAATCTCTACTTCCCGGGCAGATCCTGTAGTCTTGGAACAGGTTTTTTCCTTAGACCAGGGACATCCCAAGGAGGGGACAGACACAGTGACATCAGTGCCACAAGAGAGGTACCAACTCAAAACTGGTCATGCACAAACAAAGTACAAGTGAATAATGTGATAAATTTATCATCTCTAATTCTGACTGTCGAACAATATAGAGTTTTGGGTTATGGTCTCACCTATTCTCCCACAGCAAATTTTGATGTATTTCAAACTATTATAGATGTGAATTGTCTTATACATAACATTACCCTAAAGAAACATTTTGCCAACTGTTATAGTATTGTGCTAACCAATTCTGATGTTGTTTTAGCGAAACCACATAAGTCATATACGTTTGACGAATCTTGTGGTCTAGTTTCCTTACAAGAACTATACATTGAATCTGGAAATCACACTGGTACATCTGCTAGTGGTACTTTGTTTAAAAAGAAGTCACAATTTTATCCTATACATAGTAGAGGCCCCATTATTGAGACATTCTTTAGCAGGGTCGAAGCTGACCTTGTTACTTTAAAAGAAAACACTTAACAGGTTAGGCAGAATCTGACTTTATCAGAGAAAAGGGCACTTAAAACCTTACAGGAGAACAATCATTTGGTTATTCGCCCTGCAGACAAAGGAGGCACGATTGTTATTATGGATCGTGTCATGTATATTGACGAGGCACTACGACAGCTTGGCAATGAGGATGATTATCTGGTTTTGGATAGGGACACCACTGAGCTATTTAGAACCCAACTATGACAGATTTTGGATGATGGTGAGGAAGGGGGTTCATGGATAAAGGTACGGTGGAGTATCATGATGTATTACATCCTAGGGTCCCCCTTTTTCACCATCTTCCCAAAGTTCATAAACCTGTTACTAACGTTAAGGATAGACCTATTGTTAGTGGAGTCAATTCATTACTGGAAAGACTTTCCCAATGGCTTGACTCGATTCTCCAGCCCTTGGTTGTGATCCTACCATCTTATATCAGGGATACTAAACAAGTTCTGAACTCTATGAGTGATTTCAAGTGGATCTCACATAAGCGATATTTTGTGCTCCACTCGTAATCTGGCCCTCAATCGATTATGTGTATCACCACCTCTCCAATGCAGTTTAATTTGTCTGATACCTACACATTTCAAGTCACTTGGATTCTGGTTGTGCTTCCTTTTAAAATGATCAGAAACAGAATGTTTTTCGAAACCATTTTTAATACTTCTGACATGTTCTCCTATCCTGGTACTCAAAGTTCTAGTTGTGCACCCTATGTATTGTAGACTACACGTGCATTCCAAAAGATAGAATCACACGTTATCAATTCCTCAAGAGCAGGCGATTGTAAACAACTTTCTAATTTACTTCTGTTATCAATTCTTTTGTTGAACAGGGATGTAAGCTCAGGAGCCTTTCCATTTCTGAACCACTATTTGGCAGCAGTTTTGCAAGAGCACTAGAGGCAGTACTATTTCCTGCCATGTAGTGCTCCAGATGCCTACCTATGTACAGTATATCTTCAACACAGCATTTAAATGGAATTAAGCAAATTTGATAATATTAAAGTAAGTAAATTGGAAACTTTGTTAAATGATATGCTCTGTCTGAATCTCAAAATAATTGTTTATTTGGTTTCCTATCCCTTTAAAGAGACAGAGTGCAAAAATAAAATAATCTAATGTTTATAGCATTTTATTATTGCTTGCATATAACTATATGTTTAACCCTTGTAATGTGGTTAAACACATAGTTAAAGTCAGCTCCAGATAAACAATGTACTACTGGGAGCTAGCTAAATACATTTGGTGAGCCATTGACAAGAAGCATATATGTGTAGCCAGCAACAAACTGTCAGTATAACATTGCTGCTTTTTAGCAAAAGATAATAAGAGTAAATTGAAAATTCTCTTAAAAATAACATCCTCTGTCTGTACCATGAAAGTTTAAAGGGACAGTCTACACCAGAATATTTAATGTTTTAAAAGATAGATAATCCCTTTATTACCCCTTCCCTAGTTTTGCATAACCAACACAGTTATATTAATATACGTTTTACCTCTGTGATTATCTTGTATCTAAGCCTCTGCAATCTGCCTCCTTATCTCAGTTCTTTTGACAGACTTGCATTTTAGCCAATTAGTGCTGACTCCTAGGAACTCCACGAGCGTGAGCACAGTGTTATCTATATGAAACACATGAACTAACACCCTCTAATGGTGAAAAACTGTCAAAATGCCCTGAGGTTAGAGGCAGCCTTCAAGGGCTTAGAAATTAGCATATGAACCTCTTAGGTTTAGCTTTCAACTAAGAATACCAAGAGAACAAAGCACAATTGGTGATAGATGTAAATTTGAAAATTGTTTAAAATTACATGCCCTATCTGAATAATGAAAGTATGTTTTGGACTAGACTGTCCCTTTAATGTTGATTTTCATGTTCTTTAATATATATAATTTATTATATAATTATACCGCAAAATGTATAAAACAACCTGAACATCATTACATTTTCACTTTTACACAAGATATCAAATATTACAACTCCATTGCGGAAAAAGGACAGTCTCATCTACTTGGGGATCCAAAATTAAATTCTAAATGTGTTCAGAATACCCATGTGACCAGCCCGTTTTAAAGGCAAAAACATATAAAACATCATATATTCTGCAATATATGAAATATCATTTAAAATTATTTTTATCTTATAAATTCCATTGGTTATGTTAGCCACATAATGATAAATTGACATTAATTTATATTTGATATTTTGGACTTTCCCATTACAATGTGATATTATATGTGCAGAACAAAGGAAGTGTTTAAAAGAAAGAGAAATTAATTTGCTATTACTATTAGTTAAGTGTAAAACATATAATCAAGCTGTTAATTGAGACTGATTTTCACTGGACATTTATTTCAAGGTAATATTGCTGTGGTGCTAAGGTTGTGTTAACAACTCAGCCCTGCAATCTTGGAATTCCTTCAGCATTCCTTGCTCAGTCTTAAAACACAAAATAGTCCAGAGGGGAAACAGATTGTACTTATGCTCAATATTAATTACACCTCTTAAAGAGATACAGCGATCACAATTTCTTCAGGACTTAAAACACAGAATTTCTCTCTAATGATTCAATTTTAAACAACTTTCCAATTCAATATCATATTTGTTTAATTCTCTTTGTATCCTTTTTTGAAGGAGCAGTAATACACTACTGGGAGGTAGCTGAACACATCAATTGAGCCAATGACAAGAGACATATTTCCAGCCTCCAATAAGCAGCTAGTTCCCAGGAGTGTTGCACCTAATCCTATCTAGTTATGCAAAAAAGGATAGCAAGAGAACAAATCAAATTAGATAATAGAAGTGAATTGTAAAGTTGTTTGAAATGCAATGCTCTATCTGAATAATGCAAGTTTAGAATGAGTATGGATACATTTTTAGAACTTTTATTTTACTTTTTTCAAAGCAGATTTTCATGTTTAATGTACACTGTCATTTCTACAATACAATATAAAACAAATTAGTAACTTTGTAGTACTTCTACTATAAAACATCTGGGTGTAAAATATCTTAAAGGGCTATTTCTTTCATGATTCGGATAGATCATGCAATTTTAAGCAGCTTTCTAATTTACTACTATTATCATTTTTTCTTTGTTTTCTTGGTGTCTTAATTTTTAAAAGCAGGAATGTAAGCTTAGGAGCCAGCCAATTTTTGGTTCAGACCCTGGGTAGCGCTTTCAGATTGGTGGTTATATTTAGCACAAATCAGCAAGTGCTACCCAAAAATGGCCGGCTTCTAATCGAACAAAGAAAAATTGATAATAGGAGTAAATTAGAAAGGTGTTTAAAATTGCATGCTCTATCCGAATCATGAAAGGAAAAAATTGGGTTTCATATCCTTTTAATAAACCAAACCTATATTGGTTTCATATCAAATGGTGGTGACAAGAGAAAACAGCACAAATGGAACTATCTGCACAAATAATTTCATAGTAGGTTCTGGCTCTTTATAACCAAGGAAAGGCACAAAATTGCAGGCACTACTCGGGTTAGTGTAAATTGTATAAAAACTTCCATTTATTGATAACGTTTAAAAAATAGAGTATTCCCAGACAGTGGACAAACACACAAGTACAGTCTTATGCGTTTCGCGCCCCCTAGTTGTGCAAAATTATAGTGTCTATGATTAAGCGCCACCAGGGGGCGTGAAACGCGTAAGACTGTAATCGTGTGTTTGTCCACTGTCTGGGAATACTCTATTTTTTAAACGTTTTTGGCTTGATCCCCGCCTGCTACTGCACTCTGGGTCAGTTTGGGAAGCAGCTGCCTTTACTTTTGTTTTTTCTGCAACAACCTGCAGTCTTGACCGTGTTCCGGATTATCCCCCTTATTTGTCTGGCTCTTTATATCCTGTGTCAGTCTATCTGTACCAAGAGTACTTGAGTATCCAATCTATCCAAATGAGAGGCCATATTGTATTTGATTTCTTGCTCACGTGGCAGTGATTAAATATTACAAATGTTTTTAATGAATGTAACAAATGTGAAACATATACCTATAGTGTGTATATATATATATATAAATACATTTAAATGGAATATTTTGCACCTAGTGTTGTCACAAAGTAGCTCACTTAAAGGCACATGAAACCCATTTTTTTCTTTCATGATTAAGATGGAGCATGCAATTATAAACAAATTTCCAATTGACTTATAGAATTACATTTGCTTCATTCTTTTGTAATCCTTTGCTGATGGTGCAGCAATCCACTACTGGGAGCTAGCTGAAAACATAAGAAGAGCCAATGGCAACGGGCATTTAAGTGCTGCCACCAATCAGCAACTAACTCCCAGTAGTGCACTGCTGCTCCTGAGCCTACCTGAGCCTATTTAGGAATTATTTTCAAGAGAATGAAGCAAATTACATAATTGAAGTAAATTGGAAATTTGTTTAAAATGTAATGATCTATTTGAATCACAAAATATTTTTTTGTGTTTCATATCCCTTTAATAAAATCATTTCTCCTATACTTATTGTTTTGAAAAAAGACAAACACACTAAGGGTCGGACGATATAAAGCTCCCTGCACAGGTGAGATTACCTAAAACGCTCCGTCAGTGCTATGAGGTTCTTTACAAGATTCAGAAATGAAATTATTTCTTTAAAGATCTCTGTAATATATTTTATGAAGTTATTGATAAGAATAAAAGAACACTATAGAATTGCAGTATCCACAATGTTCTGTATTGCAACTGCAAATTGTTGAAAGATTAGAACCAGGGGTCAAATCGAGCGGGAACACGTGGGAACGGATTTCCTGCACTATTTTTGCTGGAGGAACTAAGTTCCCTCTGGACAGAGAACAGAAATGCTTCAGTAAACATTGCTGCTGCTGTTGGGAGGAGCTGGAGCACAGCCTGTTAGAGGGATAGTGAGATCCTCTAGTAATGGGCAGTAACAATTCCTACAATACATTAAATGCAAGCCTGTTAGTGGTCCTGCTGTGTGATCACCCCACAGTGTGTGTAACACAGGGTGCTTACATTTCTGTGTGGCTTATTTTTGGGTTATTTAGATCCCTTTAGCAAAAATAGGACTATTGCACCTTAAGTGGGTGAGACTCTGTGACAGAGGAGGATTCTCAGGTCCAAAGACAACTATTATTCAACCCTTCATTGGATTTAATTTGCTTTCATTAACCAAAGTGTACAGATTATATACATATAAATACAGTGTGTGTGTGTGTAAGTGTGTATACTGTATATAAAACAATATCACTTGTAAGGGGGATGGAAGTCTTGGTGAGTTTCCACACTTTGTTTTGTAGGACTTGACCCCTGAATAGAACAATCACTAAAAATATTTTTTTTTTGTACCCACACAAGTGATGGTAATACAACAAGCCACTACGGCCACATTTTATAATGATTGCAGGCAGACAGGTTTGCAAGTAGAGAACCTATCCTCCTGCAATCTCCACTTGCAATGCTGCATCATGTGGTGAAATTTAACATTGCACAAGAACTTTCATGAGCTTTCTTGTGCAATGCCGCCCCCTGCTCTCATGGAACCAATTGCGCTGCGCGAAAGCAGGCAATGCCAATCATCCTGAATGAGTGAGTGTTGGGTGATTGATCTCGCCACCTCTGATTGGTGGTGGAGAGGCAAAAGAAGCACTTTCTGTTTCTTAACTTTGTGGCTGCAGACTCACTCATGCCTGCTCCACATCGTCTGAAAAAAGCTTTGAGGCACTTTGAGACTGTTATATAAAATGTTTAATTACATTTAGTAAAACAAAATTGCAATATCATTTCAGTATTTATTTTGCACCTTTTTCATGTAATTTAATTATGAAAATTGTGGGATTTCTAATTCATGTTTTAAAGTGGAAGTGCAGATTCCAGACTTAACACTACTATATTTCAGAGTCATTGGCTGCACAATTCCCTTAGCCTCAAGAATAAAATCCAAAACTTTGAGCCTAACATACAAAGCCCTCTGCAACACTGTACCCTCCTATCTTTATGGCCTTGTCTGCAATTACTCCCCAACCCACGCCCTCTGCTTTGCCCATGACCTCCTCTCATTATCTTATGACCACTGGAGCATATGCATGTATGGTTGTTCTGGATTGGCAACTTTTACTACATATTTAACCATTTTCAAAGCATTAAACATATTGGGAAAGTAGGAAATATTTATAAAAATGAAAAGCTCTAACATAATAGAGCATGTTATTTTTACACTTGAATCTCCCTTTATTTTGTTTTTATTAATATGAAACAGCAGATTATAAGGACATATGTTATTGGGTTTCTTATTCATGTAGAAATAAAGATATTAAGACTAAGGGGCCGATTTATTAAGCTCCGTATGCTCCATAACTTGTCCGCCTGCTCTGAGGCCGCGGACAGAAATCAACCCGATCGAATAAGATCGGGTTGATTGACACCCCCTGCTAGCGGCCAATTGGCTGCGAATCTGCAGGGGCGGCATTGCACCAGCAGTTCACAAGAACTGCTGGTGCAATGATAAATGCTGACAGCGTATGCTGTCGGCATTTATCGATGTGCAGCGGACATGATACGCTACATCGTATCATGTCCGCTCGCAATATGATAAATCTACCTCTATGGATGTTTTAATGCTTATTTACAGACCTTGGCTGTCTTTGTGTCCTCAGCTTTCTAACACAGATCGGACATATAGATCCTTCTAATATTTCTGGACAAGAAAACAAGACACTTTCACTGCATCTCCTTTGACTGGCACAAAGTATCCATGCAAGATCAACAGGACATCTTCTAAAAAGGACATCAGCTTTAGTTATAGACGCAGGGACAAGATTACATATAAGCAACTTCCTAGGATGCCTACTTTCAAGTAAGGTGCCATTTTGGCTGATATAACGATCAGTCATTGTACTTTCACTATTATATCACATTGTGTGATCTGATCCTGTGCCTAGTATTACCCATGGGAAGGTGTACTTAGAAGTGTCTTCTCTTAATATTGTGTACGTTTGAGGACTGGCATAACTGAGTGTACAATCACTTTAGAGGTTTCCTTTTGGTAAAGGTTTGAAAGTTCAGCCAAACATTATGTACTTATAATGACAGCAGGGCAACTCTCACTAAAGCCTTTAGTTGTTGCCTCTGCTGTTACACAAACAATATTTTGTAGCTTGTCAATAATACTCACTCACATCTAATGCATATTAGATGCATGACAGATTAATCCAACCATATTTTTTTTTAATAAAGATATATATTTGACAGGAATATTCTTCTTTTTGTTCCTCCCATAGTCTCATACTATTATGGAACTACAGGAGGTAGTTAACCAGGTTGTGACACTGACTCAGAAGGTGGATAGCCTATCCCAGACAATAAGGGATCTACAGACTGAAAACCAAATAGTAAAAGACTGCCTGAGGGAGATTTATGCAGTACATCCTAGTCAAGTAGAATCTCATCCTGAACCACAGGTATCTCTTCCAGAGAGATTCTCTGGAACAAGATCACAATACAACGAATTTGAAAATGCTTGACCTTTTATGTCGTCAAGCTCCGGCCCCTTAAACCCACAAAACACCCCCATACCATCCTTCCAACAACCACCCTCATAAATAACAGACAACAGACTTAGCTTTGGTACAAATTGGCCGCAGCCTTTTATTCAATAAAAACTTTGTAAAAACTTTAATAACTCGATAAATAAAAGTGCAAATAACTGTAAACATTTTACACATCAACCAACAGCGGTGCTAGTCCTTCTTGATTTCCATATCTTTTAACTATGGCCGTAACTCCTTTTACTGGACCCAACCGTGCAAGTGGTTGGGCCCGTCAGCGATCATCCATATAAGTTTCTAAGGAACCCCGTGCCCTTAGAAACCCCCATCTTGAATTCCCCCATGGGAATGCAAAATACCACCACACTTAACCATTGGCCATAATTTTTCTGTAATTTAAGGGCTAGCACCCCCCCTTCCAACTGCGACAAAAACCTAAAATGACAAATAAAACACGCCTCTCACACAAATATCAGGGACGGGTGGGAGGGAGATGTTTTCTCTACTCCTACAAATAACAATCTGCTGGTTTTCCCGCTCAGCCCACATCTTTAACACTTTGCCTCCAGCTCTTCCTATAGCACCTCCTACCCCATACAGGGCCTCTTCCTCCCCAGGTCAAAGCTCCCTCCGTCTATGCCTTGCAGCCTCCAGGAGCCACTTATATGCTCTTATTTGAGCTTAAACCTAAGACCTACTCCTCAGACAGGATCAAGGTCTTAACCATTATATCCTATCTAAGAGGTGAGCCCAGGGCTTGGCCGGACGCTTTTTACAACTCCCAGGATCCTATATTGAATTCATTACCTAATTTCCTATCTGCAATCTTCCCAAGATTCTAGCCGCTGCAGACGCAGAAGTGACTGCCTAATCCTGGGAGGAAAGAGCAAACCAACGTGATCAGGCTGCAGGGGTGCAAGCTGCCAAATGAACGTCCGGTGTAGCCGAAAGTAAACACAGTACAAAGAAGGCAGGCAGCTGCTCAATAAAGAGTGAGGACAAGGGCTGGCAAAAAAAGTTAAAAACTTGAAACCTTTATTAGATCATTTAAAATATAGGCAGTACAGGGCACACAAACTCCCTGACTAGTTTCATGCTCAGTTGAGCACTTAATCATAGGGATGATTAAGTGCTCAACTGAGCACAAAACTAGTCAGGGAGTTTGTGTGCCCTGTACTGCCTATATTTTAAATGATCTAATAAAGGTTTCAAGTTTTTAACTTTTTTTGCCAGCCCTTGTCCTCACTCTTTATTAAGCAGCTGCCTGCCTTCTTTGTACTGTGTTTCCTATCTGCAATGTCTACCATCTATGATGACCCTTTTAGGCAGAACACCACAGAAATCTCTCTACGCACCCTGAAGCAAGGTAAACATCCTGTAGAGGATTACATAGCACAATTTAGGATACATGGCAAGGAATCTCAGTGGAATGAGATTTCCCTGAAAAATCAATTTCGTCTTGGATTATCGGACGACAATAAAGGATGAGCTCTCACGTACCGGTATACCTGACACCCTGGAAGAACTCTACTGTCTATGCACAACTATTGACAGACGCTTAAGAGAATGACGTATGGAGAGATCTTCTAGGGCCTCCTCCTACATAAAATATTCCTCAACAGCCTCTTCCCCAAGGGAACCGGAGACCCCATGGAGATTGGGTTCATCAGAGGTCCTCTCACACCTCAAGAGAAGCTTAGAAGGCGTACCCACAACCTTTGTATGTACTGTGCATCCAGTGACCATGATGTTAAGAACTGCCCCTCTCTCAAGAAGTCAAAAACTAGTAAGATCCCAAATCTGAGTCTTGCAAATACCATCAAGGATAATACTGCACCTTATTTCACTTTAACTTCATCTCTGCAGTGGGTTCAAACCAAGATCGACAGTGAAGCCATAGTAGACACCGGCGCCTTTGGTATCACTAAGCAGACCATACCCCTACTTTTCTGCACCCAATCAGGACATAGGGAGATATTGTCATTCGATATCTTGGCTTCCCCTATGTACCCATTAATTCTGGGTATGTCCTGGCTAAATTTGCACCAACCTACATTTAACTGGTGTAAAAAGTCATTAACACTTGACTCACATTTCTGTTTAACTACCTGCTTCCCTTTAGACAAAATACTGTTACTCTCTGACACACCACTTCCATCTGACTACTCAGACGTCTCTGACGTGTTTAGCAAAAAGGAGGCAGAGGTCCTCCCTCCACATAGACCCTACGACTGTCCCATAGATCTTCTTCCAGGTGCATCCATTCCCTTCGGACATGTCTACCCCCTGTCAAAACCCGAGTTGCAACACTTAAAAGGTTACATTCAAGACAATCTTGCCAAGGGATTTATTAGGCCCTCAACTTCCCCGACAGGGGTGGGTATAGTCTTTGTTAAGAATAAGGATGGCTCACTTAGACCAATAATAGATTACCGGGAATTGAATAAAAGAACAAGAAAAAATCGCTACCCATTACCCCTCATATCAGAATTAATTGAGAGGTTACGTGGTGCAGAGGTCTTCACAAAATTGGACATCAGGGGTGCCTATAACCTCGTGAGAATCAAGGCCGGTGACGAATGGCTGACAGCTTTCCGTACCGTTATGGATTGTTTGAATATACTGTCATGCCATTCGGGCTCTGCAATGCCCTGGCGACATTTTAATGCTTCATAAACTACATCTTTAGGGACATTTTAGATGTATTTATTTATTGTGGTGTATCTCAATGATATATTAATATTTTCAAAGACACAAGAACAACACATAGCTCACGTTAGAACCGTTCTTGCAAGGCTACATAATCATAGTCTATATGCCAAACTAGAAAAATGCACCTTCAATGTTAACAAAGTCTCATTTTTAGGTTATCATATTTTACGTAATGGTATTAAAATGGAAGATTCTAAGATTAACACTATTACAGATTGGCCCAGACCTAAATGCCATAAAGATGTCCAGAAGTTCTTAGGCTTCACGAATTTCTACCGCAAATTCATACACAAATTTGCAACTGTTGCTAAACCCCTGACAGATTTAACTAGACAAGACAGGCCATTTGCTTGGACTGATCAGACACAGAAGGTTTTTGAACAACTCAAGACGTGTTTTACCACAGCGCCTGTATTGCGGTTCCCTAATACGAATGCTCAGTTTATAGTAGAGATGGACGCCTCAGAATCTGCCATTGGGGCAGTTCTCTCCCAAAAACATACAGTGACGGATATCATGCACCCAGTTGCCTATTTCTCTAGGGTAATGTCTCAAGCTGAGAGGAACTACCCAGTAGGGGAAAAAGAGCTCCTAGCCATCAAGTCTTCCTTTGATCAATGGCGGCACTTATTAGAAGGTGCCACTCATCCAATAATAGTGTTGACGGATCATAAAAACCTCCAATATCTTCAGACTAACCGGACTTTGTCAGCTAGACAACTACGTTGGAGCTTATACTTCTCCCATTTCGACTTCATGATTACCTACCACCCTGGTAAACGCAACGGAAATGCAGATGCCCTCTCAAGAAAGGATCCAGTACCACCGGTATACAATAAACCCACTACTGTTATTCAGAGGGAGAATTTCCTGGGCATCCTTGCGCAAACTCAGATAGAATTTAAAATCAAGCAAACTCAAGATCCCTCTACCCCCATGCACCTGTTTCAACGAAACCAGGATGGTTTGTTATATCACGACTCCAAGCTCTATATTCCTCACACCTTGAGACCTGAGATTGTATAATCAACTCATGAGTCTCCATTGGTTGGACATATGGGATACCGTAAAACTTTAGAGATTCTTCAACGTAGGTTTTGGTGGCCCTCCATGACATCTTATGTCAAGACATTCGTCTCACAGTGTACAGTCTGTTCCACTTCCAAACATGTCTGCCAATGTCCTGTTGGACTGCTGCAGCCATATCCAGTACCCAAGATTCCATGGACTGATGTATCCATGGATTTCATAGTAGACCTCCCAAGATCTTCTTCATATACAGGTATACTTGTTATAGTTGATTTGTTCTCAAAAATGGCTCATTTCGTACCTGTTCCGAAAATTCCCACAGCTAAGCAAACTGCTGACATTTTCATCAGAGATATTGTACGCCTGCATGGATTACCGAAATCGGTTCTTAGCGATAGGGGCTCACAATTCACCTCTAAGTTCTGGAGGCAACTTTGTACAGCATTACACATCTCGCAGAAGCTTAGTACATCATTCCACCCACAGACCAACGGGCAAACAGAGAGGACAAATCAGTGGCTAGAGCAATACTTACGATGCTACTGCTCACACCAGCAGGAGACCTGGGCTACTTACCTACCATTGGCGGAATTTGCCTACAACAACTCGAAAAGCTCGACTACTAATCAAAGCCCTTCATCAACTATGGTCTGCACCCACGAATAGACTACTACCCACGTATCAAGAGTTCCTGTCCAAAGGTTAACGATCTCGTGAACGATATCACACATAACTTTTCCATTATCCAAAACAATATTCAACATGCCCAATCTACTTATAAGAAGTACTATGATCTCAGACATAGACCCCAACCGTCCTACCTCATAGGACAAAAGGTTTGGTTGTCCACTAAAAACATGAAACTGCAGACACCTACCAAGAAACTCAGTAAATTGTTCATAGGGCCATTCCCCATCATAGCACTACCGAATCCTGTCACTGTCACCTTAAAGTTACCCAGTACTTGTAAACTACATCCAACTTTCCACGTCTCACTTGTCAAGCCTTGTCACGCCAACCTCCCAACTCTCACGACCTTCCCAGAAACCTTATACCTGACGACCAATTCGAGGTTCAAGCAATTGTTGACTCCCAACGTCGCCATAACACGCCATAATATTTGGTGCATTGGAAAGGTTACGATCATGCTGAAGATTCCTGGGAACCGGCTTCAAATCTGAATGCTCTGAGATTGGTCTCTATCTTCCATAGACGGAACCCTGACAGACCATCTCCTTGACCCTCGCAGTGGGTCTTCTGGATGGGGGCACTATGTCAGGATCTTTCTGGATCTCCTTATCCCCACCTGGCCCTTTAAGCAGGACAGCTGTTACACTATAAATTAGCTCCTCCTTTCCTGACTCATTGTTGGATTAATGAGCCTTTGCAGTCTGAATATTCCTATCAGCCGCAAGTGTGTTCTGGCTTCTAACCTGAGCCACCCCTCGAGTAGCATTTGTGTTGCTCCTTCCTATTTCCTACATTTCAGTGGCTAGAGCAATACTAACTATGCTACTACTCACACCAGCAGGAGACCTGGGCTACTTACCTACCATTGGCGGAATTTGCCTACAATAACTCAAAAAGCTTGACTACTAATCAAAGCCCTTCATCAACTATGGTCTGCACCCACGAATAGACTACTATCCATGTATCCAGAGTTCCTGTCCAAAGGTTAACGATCTTGTGAACGATATCACACATAACTTTTCCATTATACAAAACAATATTCAACATGCCCAATCTACTTATAAGAAGTACTATGATCTCAGACATAGACCCCAACCATCCTACCTCATAGGACAAAAGGTCTGGTTGTCCACTAAAAACATGAAACTGCAGACACCTTCTAAGAAACTCAGTAAATTGTTCATAGGGCCATTCCCCATCATCGCACTACCGAATCCTGTCACGGTCACCTTAAAATTACCAAGTACTTGTAAACTACATCCAACTTTCCACGTCTCACTTGTCAAGCCTTGTCACGCCAACCTCCCAACTCTCACAACCTTCCCAGAAACCTCATACCCTGACGACCAATTCGAGGTTCAAGCAATTGTTGACTCCCGACGTCGCCATAACACCCTCGAATATTTGGGGCATTGGAACCCTGACAGACCATCTCCTTGACCCTCGCAGTGGGTCTTCTGGATGGGGGCACTATGTCAGGATCTTTCTGGATCTCCTTATCCCCACCTGGCCCTTTAAGCAGGACAGCTGTTACACTATAAATTAGCTCCTCCTTTCCTGACTCATTGTTGGATTAATGAGCCTTTGCAGTCTGAATATTCCTATCAGCCGCAAGTGTATTCTGGCTTCTAACCTGAGCCACCCCTCGAGTAGCATTTGTGTTGCTCCTTCCTATTTCCTACATTTCAGTGGCTAGAGCAATACTTACTATGCTACTACTCACACCAGCAGGAGACCTGGGCTACTTACCTACCATTGGCGGAATTTGCCTACAATAACTCAAAAAGCTTGACTACTAATCAAAGCCCTTCATCAACTATGGTCTGCACCCACGAATAGACTACTATCCACGTATCCAGAGTTCCTGTCCAAAGGTTAACGATCTTGTGAACGATATCACACATAACTTTTCCATTATCCAAAACAATATTCAACATGCCCAATCTACTTATAAGAAGTACTATGATCTCAGACATAGACCCCAACCATCCTACCTCATAGGACAAAAGGTCTGGTTGTCCACTAAAAACATGAAACTGCAGACACCTTCTAAGAAACTCAGTAAATTGTTCATAGGGCCATTCCCCATCATCGCACTACCGAATCCTGTCACGGTCACCTTAAAATTACCAAGTACTTGTAAACTACATCCAACTTTCCACGTCTCACTTGTCAAGCCTTGTCACGCCAACCTCCTAACTCTCACAACCTTCCCAGAAACCTCATACCCTGACGACCAATTCGAGGTTCAAGCAATTGTTGACTCCCGACATCGCCATAACACCCTCGAATATTTGGTGCATTGGAACCCTGACAGACCATCTCCTTGACCCTTGCAGTGGGTCTTCTGGATGGGGGCACTATGTCAGGATCTTTCTGGATCTCCTTATCCCCAACTGGCCCTTTAAGCAGGACAACTGTTACACTATAAATTAGCTCCTCCTTTCCTGACTCATTGTTGGATTAATGAGCCTTTGCAGTCTGAATATTCCTATCAGCCGCAAGTGTGTTCTGGCTTCTAACCTGAGCCACCCCTCCAGTAGCATTTGTGTTGCTCCTTCCTATTTCCTACATTGCAAGCAGCATACCGGTCTCTCGGTGTTCACTACTGACAGCTCCAGAGTGAGACGCACAAGCCGGTGACGTCATCAGCTACGGCCATCCGGCACCCGGCTTGTTCGGAAGTTTCTGACCGCTCTAAACCTCTCTAACCAGCCTCTTACCCAAGCGACTGCTTACCATCCAGTAAGCTCCGGCTGATCATCAGGTTGTATTACTCATGGCATACATGTCTTATCGTGCTATATCAACATAGACTGTTACATTATTGTTACGTGTACCAACTTGTTTCTGCAGTACTGATTCCTTCCTTGTAACTCATGCTGTATGTTTAATGCTGCATATAGTGATACCTACTTGTCTGTATATCCAGTAGTTGGTTGTCAGTGCGTTACCCATTATCCTCCTCATCTCTATCTCTAATATGTACAGCTTAGCTACTGCAAATAACTACCAAGTAGCAGTGTTTGCCATTTACTGATTATTCAGTAACACCGGTGTGTTGTCTGTTTACTGTTGAGGTGGCTATATAATGACAGCAGGGCAACTCTCACTAAAGTCTTTAGCCTCTGCTGTTACACAAACAATATTTTGTAGCTTGCCAATAATACTCACTCACATCTAATGCATATTAGGTGCATGACAGTACTATCTTATGTGAAAGGTGTTTAGCTTATTGAAATAAACTAAATATGAACACCAAGATATCCTCATAGACAGATACCCTATTATACTCATTCAGCTTCAATTTGAGAGTATATTGAAAGTATTTCTATAGCGTCTATTTTCTGTGAGTTGATCAGTAACCCCTTCTGAAGTCTGTCAACCCTGAGGTCATAAAGAAAATGCATTCATGCTGCTTTCATTTTGTGAGTTGTGATTTTACATGGAACTAGGGAAAATGTTAGAAATGGAAGATATATGAAGAATGATTTAAAATAATGGGCCAGATTATAAATGGAGCGCAGACCTTCCTGGAGAAAAGACAAAATTCTAGGAATCTTGACCCTTAGGTCTAGCCCTTAGATTCACACCAATAAAGGTATTTACACCATACCTTTTGGTAAATTCTTCAAATAACAGGCTTCCGAGCCTGGATCATGGTCTCAATGACCGACTCAGAAAATCCACGCTTAGACAGAACTAAGCTTTCAATCTCCAAGCAGTCAGCTTCAGAGAAATGAGATTTGGATGGCGGAATGGACCCTGAGTTAGAAGATCCTTCCTCAGAGGCAACCTCCAAGGTGGCCGAGAAGACATCTTCACTAGGTCTGCATACCAGATCCTGCGAGACTATGCAGGAGCTATTAGAATTACCGATGCTCTCTCTTGTTTGATACGAGCAATAACTCATGGAAGGAGCGCAAACGGAGGAAACAGGTATGCTAGACCGAAATCCCAAGAAACCCCCAGAGCATCTATCAGAGCGGCCTGAGGATCTCTTGACCTTGAACCGTACCTTGGAAGATTATCGTTCTGACAAGACGCCATCAGATCCAACTCTGGCACCCCCCATTTGAGTGTTAACCTGAGGAACATCTGTTTACATCTCTTAAGTGAACATTTATAAGTGAGGCACAAATAATTATACAAGAATTGGACAAGAAGTAGACAAGGGATAAGGCAAGTGCTGATTTTATACTAAGTTATATACACTGTTTGACTATTTTGTAAAAATGCTAAATATCTTCATATTCCTTTTTACCACCTTTTGTCTGTTTAACAAACTACTTTACTCAATTACTCCTTACTCCTCACCACCTGCACTGCTCATTAGCCCATCTCTCTTAACCTCACCTTACTTTTGTATTCATTATCTTCACACATTCCTAAAGACTCTCTTCCCCCCTTGCAACTCATCACAAAAACAGTCTCACTACTGCAAATCCGCATCTCATCTCATGTCACTCTCCCTCTTGCTCATACTAGCTGCTGGCAACATCTCCCCCAATCCTGGTCCCCCACAACTTCCTTGCCCTGCACACCCATGTGTGCCCTTCAATAGACTTCAAAAACAAAACTCTGGTAACCTTATTCTTATTCCTCTTGCATCTAGAGCCACCACCCCCTTCACTTGTGCACTATGAAACTCTTGCTCTGTTTGCAAAAAAAAACACTTCTATCCATGACCTCTTTATCTCCCACTCTCTCAATCTTTTGGCTCTCACAGAAACCTGGCTCTCTCCTTCAGACACTGCTTGCTCTGCTGCACTGTCACATGGGGGTCTGCACTTCAGCCACACTCCTAGGTCTGACAATAGACAAGGAGGTGGTGTTGGTATTTTACTTTCCTCTAGTTGCATCTTTCAACAAATACAGCCCTTCTCTTCCCTCGTATTTTCTTCATTTGAAACACACATGATTCGCTTATTCTCTCCCCTCTCTATACGCGTTGCAGTAATATACCGCTCCCCTGGCTCTGCAACTCTATTTCTAGATCACTTTGCCACCTGGCTACCTTACTTCCTTTCCTCGGATACCCCTGCCCTCATTCTCGGTGACTTCAACCTACCTGTTGATAATCCCACTGCCTCCTCTACAAAACAACTTCTGCAACTCACTTCCTCTTTCGGCCTGTCACAATGGACTGACTCTCTCATTCACAAAGATGGTCACTCCCTTGATCTGATTTTCAGTTATTGATGCACTATTTAAAACTTTACAATCTAACCTTTTCCTCTTTCTCACCACCACCTCCTCACTTGTACCATCACCTCCCTCCCTACAACTCTCCCTCTTTCTACCCCTCACACTAAACTTCACAGAAGAATCAAGTCATTAGATCAGCAACAGCTCGCTAGCTCTCTCGAACCTCTTCTCTCTTCCATCCCCTCCTTTTCCTGTCCTGATGAATCCATCTGCCACTATAACTCCATCCTTACATCGGTCCTTAATAACCTGGCCCCACCTACCATAACTCGGAAAACATACACTCATCCTCAGCCCTGGCATACTCCTCTGACACAGTACCTACACAGATGTTCCCGTAATGCTGAGTGACACTGGAGGAAATCTCGGAGTTCTGCTGACTTTCTTCACTATAAGTTCATCTTGAACTCTTACTATTATGCCCTTAATCTATAATAAGCAACATTACTTCTCCACTCTTATCTCTACTCTTTCTTCAAACCCAAAACGTCTGTTCTCTACATTCAATACTCTTCTCCGCCCACCCCCACCACAACTTTTCTCTCAGCCCATGATTTTGCCAGCTACTTCAACAACAAAATCGACTCCATCAGAAATAAATCAGCTCTCAACATACTACCGGTCTCCCTCCCCCTCAAAAGCTCACAATCATCCAAAACCCACATAGACATAAATTTAGCTCTTTTGCCCCTGTTACAGAGGATGAAGTTTCTGCCCTTATACTATCCTCTCACCTCACTACCTGTCCCCTCGACCCCATCCCCTCACAACTACTCCCCTCCCTCTGTTCTACCCTTACCACTATACTCACACACATCTTCAACCTCTCCCTCAGCACTGGTATAGTTCCCACATTTCTTAAGCATGCATTAGTCACACCTATCCTCAAAAAACCTTCTCTCGATCCAACCTCCCCATTCAACTACCGCCCTATTTCCCTACTACCTCTTGCCTCAAAGCTTCTTGAAAAGCTAGTATATGCACGTCTATCCCATTTCTTTACACTAAACTCCCTCCTTGACCCACTGTAATCTGGATTTCGCCCCCTTCACTCAACAGAGGCAGCAATTGTTATGGTTACCAATTACCTACTTACAGCAAAATCAAAAGGTCAGCTCTCTCTACTTATCCTCCTTGATCTGTCTGCAGCCTTTGATACTGTCGACCACCCTCTTTTGCTCCATACCCTCCAATCCTTCAGCATCTGTGACACAGCTCTCTCTTGGTTCTCTTCCCATCTGTCTAACCGTACCATAAAACTGTAGCCTTCTCTGGAGCATTGAGCATTGAGCGCTTCTCTCTTTTTATTTATGCAAATTATGACACTTAGGGAAGTCTCCCTAAGTGTGATGCAGTAATCCAGACGTGGACCCGTTGCTCAGTGTGCCCAGAGGGATATGGCTGCACCTCACTGACGAGGCCCACAATAGGCCGAAACGTACGTCTGGGGTTTTGCTGTTTCTCTTGTTCAGAGAGGGATTGCCTGGTATTTCGGGGCTGGACTGCACTGTTAAGTCAGGATCAGACTGATATGCTACAGGAGAGTTCTTCTCTGTGAAAGGCAAATATTGAGCAAAAAGAGGCTGCTTCTAGGGTGGTAACTAGCCATAGAACAAGCTATTATGCTATTGTTCGTTCCCAGGTTGAGCGCTTCTCTCTTTTTATTTATGCAAATTATGACACTTAGGGAAGTCTCCCTAAGTGTGATGCGGTAATCCAGACGTGGACCCGTTGCTCAGTGTGCCCAGAGGGATATGGCTGCACCTCACTGATGAGGCCCACAATAGGCCGAAACGTACGTCTGGGGTTTTGCTGTTTCTCTTGTTCAGAGAGGGATTGCCTGGTATTTCGGGGCTGGACTGCACTGTTAAGTCAGGATCAGACTGATATGCTACAGGAGAGTTCTTCTCTGTGAAAGGCACATATTGAGCAAAAAGAGGCTGCTTCTAGGGTGGTAACTAGCCATAGAACAAGCTATTATGCTATTGTTCGTTCCCAGGTTGAGCGCTTCTCTCTTTTTATTTATGCAAATTATGACACTTAGGGAAGTCTCCCTAAGTGTGATGCGGTAATCCAGACGTGGACCCGTTGCTCAGTGTGCCCAGAGGGATATGGCTGCACCTCACTGACGAGGCCCACAATAGGCCGAAACGTACGTCTGGGGTTTTGCTGTTTCTCTTGTTCAGAGAGGGATTGCCTGGTATTTCGGGTCTGGACTGCACTGTTAACTCAGGATCAGACTGATATGCTACAGGAGAGTTCTTCTCTGTGAAAGGTACATATTGAGCAAAAAGAGGCTGCTCCTAGGGTGGTAACTAGCCATAGAACAAGCTATTATGCTATTGTTCGTTCCCAGGTTGAGCGCTTCTCTCTTTTTATTTATTCTCTGGAGCATTATCTGCCCTGTTACCTCTTTCTGTTGGGGTACCGCAAGGCTCTGTCCTCGGTCCCCTTCTCTTCACAATCTACACGTCCTCACTAGGTTCCTTAATAAAGTCCCACGGGTTTCATTATCATTTGTATGCCGATGATACCCAAATCTACCTCTCTGCACCAGAACTACCTCCTTCCTTGCTAACCCGTGTCACTGTCTCTCTCATATCTCATCTTGGATGTCCTCTCACTACCTCAAGCTAAATCTCTCCAAAACTGAGCTCCTTATTTTCCCCCCTTCTTCCAAAATCTCAACCCCCCATGTCTCTATAACTGTTGATAACTCCATCATCACCCCAACTTCACATGCCCGATGTCTTGGGGTCACACTGGACTCATATCTTTCTTTCACTCCTCACATTCAGTCCTTGGCTAAAGCCTGCCACTTCCACCTTAAAAACATAGCTAAAATTAGACATTTCCTTACACAAGACATAACAAAGATTTTAATCCACTGTCTCATCCTTTCCCGCCTTGACTACTGCAACTCTATCCTCTCTGGTCTCCCTAGCTGACGCCTAGCTCATTTACAATCCATAATGAATGCCTCTGCCAGGCTCATCTTCCTTGCATGTCACTCTTCATCTGCCGCACCTCTCTACCAATCCCTTCACTGGCTTCCTCTTGCCTCCAGGATTAAACACAACATTCTCACTCTGACACACAAAGCCCTCAATTGCACTGCTCCCCACTACATCTCAGACCTTGTCTCCAGATACTCTCCCTCACGTCCTCTTCGCTCCGCTCAAGATCTCCTACTCTCCTCCTCTCTTGTTATCTCCTCACATTCCCGTCTTCAAGATTTCTCCAGATTGGCTCCCATCTTATGGAACTTATGCCTCGCTCCACAGAATCTCCCCTAGTTTTAAAAGCTTCAAGTGCTCCCTGAAGACTCTACTATTCAGGGACGCTTACAACATACACTAACCTTCCTATCTCCACTGCTATCCCCTAAAACCCCATAGCATGTAAGCCTATGAGCCCAGCTGTTTGTAGTTCATCTTCATAAGAGCCGACTACAACAGTTCAACTCTCGGCAGGACCCTCTCTCCCCATTTGATACCTGTAATTGTTTTTATATACCACCTATGTTCATAGCGCTGCGGAACCTGTTGGCGCTCTACAAATACCTGATAATAATAACAACACCAGGTTGAAATGTCTGTCTGCTCAGGAAATCCACTTCCCAGTTGTCCACTCCAGGAATGTGGATGGCAGATAGACAACAATTGTGAGCTTCCTCCCACTGAATAATCCGTGCCACCTCCTTCATGGCTAAGAAACTCTGAGTTCCTCCCTGGTGGTTGATGTATGCTACTGATGTTGTCCAACTGAAACCAGATAAACCAGGCTAAGGACAATTGAGGCCAAGCCATCAGAGCATTGTAAATCGCTCTCAATTCCAAGATGTTTATAGGGAGAGCAGACTCCTCCCGAGTCCATAGTCCCTGCACCTTTAACGAGTCCCAGACTGCTCCCCAGCCTAGCAGGCTGGCGTCTATGGTCACAATCACCCAGGAAGGTCTCCGGAAGCATGTGCCCTGAGACAGATGGTCCTGAGAAAGCCACCATGGGAAAGAGTCTCTTGTCAACTGGTCTAGATCTATCCTCTGAGACAGATCCGAATAGTCTCTATTCCATTGTCAGAGCATGCATAATTGCAGAGCTCTCAAATGGAATCGAGCAAAGGGAATGATGTCCATATAAGCGACCATCAGACCAATTACCTCCATACATTGAGCCACTGATGGCCGAACAGTAGACTGAAGAGAGAGGCAAGAGGAGAGAATTTTGGATTTTCTGACCTCTGACAGAAAAAGTTTCATAGATAAGGAATCTATTATGGTCCCAAAGAAAACCACCCTTGTAGCTGGAACAAGGGATCTGTTTTCCAGATTCACTTTCCAACCGTGGGAACATAGAAAAGACAACAAGATCTCTGTATGAGAGTTTGCTTGTTGAAAAAATGGCGCCTGAACCAATATGTTGTCCAGGTATGGCGTCACTGCAATTCCCCGAGACCTGATCACTGCCAAGAGAGCCCCCAGAACCTTTGAGAAAATTCTTGGAGCTGTGGCAAGGCCAAACGTAAGAGCCACAAACTGAAAGTGTTTGTCTAGAAAGACGAATCTCAGGAATTTGTGATGATCCCTGTGGATGGGAACATGAAGGTACGCATCCTTCAGGTCTATGGTCATCATGAACTGACCCTCTTTAACCAAAGGAAGAATGGAATGAATGGTTTCCATTTTGAAGGATGGTAACCTGAGAAACTTGTAGAGGCACTTTAGGTCTAAAATGGGTTGAAAAGTTCCCTCTTTTTTGGGAACCACAAACAGATTTTAATAGAATTCTTGACCCTGTTCCCTTACTGGAACTGGAACAATGACTCCCAAGGAGGAAAGGTCCTGAACGCAGTTCAAGAATGCCTCTATTTTTACCTGGTCTGCAGATAATCTTGAAAGGTGGAATCTGCCCTGGGAGGGAAAGTTTTGAATGCTATTTTGTAACCCAGAGATACTATGTCCATAGCCCAAGAATCTGAGACATCTCAGCTCCACGCTTGACAAAACCGGGAAAGTCTGCCCCCCACTTGATCTGAACCCGGACCGGGGCCGACCCTTCATGCTGACTTAGACTCAGCTGAGGGTTTCTTTGATTGCTTCCCCTTATTCCAAGACTGATTGGGCTTCCACGAAGACTTTTGACCTTTAAAGTTACGAAAGGAACGAAAATTACTTTCACGTCCTTTAAGTCTGTTCTTCTTGTCTTGCGGTAGAAAAGACCCTTTTCCACCAGTAATATTATAAATTATTTCTGCCAGACCTGGTCCGAACAAGGTCTTCCCCTTGTAAGGAAGCGCCAGAATCTTGGACTTAGAGGTAACATCAGCTGACCAAGATTTTAGTCACAATGCCCTGTGGGCTAGGGCTGTAAAGCCAGACATCTTGGCTCCCAGTCTAATAACTTGCATGTTAGCATCAGAAATAAACAAATTGGCTAGTTTGAGAGCCTTAATCCTATCTTGTATCTCCTCCAACGGAGTCTCTACTAAAATTGATTCAGACACGGCATCACACCAATAAGATGCCGCACTTGCTTCTGTGGCAATACAAACTGCAGGTTGCCATTGAAGACCTTTATTAACATACATCTTCTTCAAATAAACTTCCAGCTTTTTGTCCATTGGATCCTTAAAGGAGCAGCTATCCTCTATAGGGATCATAGTTCTCTTAGCTAGAGTAGAAATAGCCCCTTCTACTTTAGGCACCGTGCACCAAGAATCTTTAATGGAGTCAGCAACAGGAAAACTCTTTTTAAATACGGGAGATGGGGAGAAAGGAATCCCTGGCTTTTCCCATTCCTGTGAAATAATCTCCGTCACACGGTCTGGGACAGGAAAATCTTCCACAGAGGAAGGAACATCATAGTATTTTTTAAGTTTACTAGACTTCTTAGGGTTGACAACGACAGAAGTATTGGAGTCGTCCAAAGTAGCCAATACCTCCTTTAACAGTACACAAAGGTGTTCAAGCTTAAATCTGAAGTTTACTTCTTCAGTATCAGATGAAGTAATAATACTGTCCGAATCTGAGATTTCATCCTCAGATGCTACCGGCGTATCCTTCTCATCAGACTTATGAGGGAGGGCAACCTGTGTAGCAGTAGGTGAAACAGAAACCTTACTATCTGAATGTCTAATTTTCCTCTTGCATTTTCCCAGCATAGGAAAAGCAGATAATGCTGCAGATACTGCAGAAGATACTTGTGCAGCAAAATCTGCAGGCAAATAAACTCCTCCAGGAGGATGAGAGAAACTGCAGGGCACTGTATGTGACATCATAGAGGCTTTCGATGTTTGAAAAGAAAGCTGTGGCATTGCCTGAACAGCATTATCCTGAGAGACATTGGGCTCAGAGGGCAACAATTTATCTTTAAATTGAAGTGTTCTAGCTAAACATGCAGCACAGAATTGCATAGGCAAAACAATTTGTGCCTCTAGGCATAACAAGCATTTGTCAAAAAACACAGTCGTGGTCCATGTCCATAATACTAAATAAAAAATTCCCCAAATTGTAGAAAATGTTTAAATACGCTGTCACTTTAAGCATTTTTAATACCACAACTTGGCTGCCAGAAGTCTCTAAAACGATCGTATAGTAGATCTACACTGAAGAGACTTAAATTCAATGACGCCGCTCCATGAATATCCGACAGCAGAGAGGTCACATGACCGGCAGAGAAAGGAAACTAAGCAGCAAGTAAAAGGTGCGCGTTTCCCTCTGCCTACAACATAAGATGCAAGTAGCTGCAGCTGGTTTCAAACTCAAGCAGTTTGTCAGACTGTTCTAGCTAATGTTTGAAAATAGTATCCCTAAAACCCCTAGGGAAGGGGGGGGGGGGAAGTAATGAGATTATCTCTGCTTGACCTGCCAAATATAGGCCTGAGTATTAAGGTAGGCAGTGCCTTATGCTCGTGTATGACACGTATTGTAAAAAGAAAGGGACAGGAAAAGGGGGCATAATATGGCACACTTATGGTGAGATAATCTTAACAGTGTAGAAATGTGTGGAGTGTAGAGTGTAGTGGAGTGTAGTGAAACAGAGGGTTTCAATTAATGGAATACATTCAAATGAGGCATCAGTTACTAGTGGTGTTCCCCAAGGGTCAGTTCTTGGGCCTGTTTTGTTTAACATGTTCATAAGTGATATTGGAAGTGGGCTTAAGGGGAAGGTTTGCTTGTTTGCTGATGATACAAATATTTGTAACAGGGTAGATGTTTCAAGAGGTGATGATCAAATTAACTGTGATATTAAAAAACAAGAGGACTGGTCAAATAAATGGGATCTGAAATTTAATATTACCAAGAGCAAAATTATGCATATAGGATCCAAAAACCCAAAGGCCAATTATAGTCTCAAAGGTACATTACTGACTGCAACTAAAGAAGAAAGGGACTTGGGAATTATTATTTCAGATTATTTAAAATTTGGTACACAATGCAGCAGTGCAGCCAGTAAGGCCAGTCGAATACTTGGTTGCATTGGAAGAGGTATTAGTAGCAGAAATAGCAAGGTTCTTATGTCACTTTACAGATCATTAGTTAGATAAAATCTGGAATACTGTGTAACAAAGTCTGGCGGACCTGATCCAACAGTGCGGATCAGGTCCGCCAGACCTCGCTGAATGCGGAGAGCAATACGCTCTCCGTATTCAGCATTGCACCATCAGCTCACAAGAGCTGCTGGTGCAACGCCGCCCCCTGCAGACTCGTGACCAATAGGCCGCGAGCAGGGAGGTGTCAATCAACCCGATCGTACTCAATCGGGTTGATTTCCTGCGATGTCTGTCCGCCTGCTCAGAGCAGGTGGACAGGTTATGGAGCAGCGGTCTTTGTGACCGCTGCTTTATAACTGCTGTTTCTGGCGAGCCTGCAGGCTCGCCAGAAACACGGGGCCTCAAGCTCCGTTCGGAGCTTGATAGATAGGCCCCCATATCTTCAGAAAGAAATAAATAAACTAGAAGCTGCCCAAAGGAGGGCTACTAAAATGGTACATGGTCTAAAATATAAAACGTACAAAGAAAGACTCTATGATCTAAATATGTATAGTTTAGAGGATAGAAGGGAAAGAGGTGACATGATAGAAGCCTTCAAATATATAAAAATACTTAATAAAATAGAAGCTGAAAGCATTTTTCACAAAAAATAAATCCCAAAACAAGGGTTTACAATCTAAAGTTAGAGGGTAGCAGATTCAGGAGAAATTTGAGGAAGTATTATTTTTACAGAAAGGGTGGTGGATTCATGGAATAAACTTCCATTTGAGGTGGTAAACACAAAGACTGTAAAGGAATTCAAGAATGCCTGGGACATGCATAAGGCTATCCTAAGGAAAAAGTAACGTAATATGGGTAGACTTGATGGGCCTTTTTGGTTCTTATCTACCGTCAAATTCTATGTTTCTATGTTTCAACAAAATTAGCCAAAGAGGATAAACTTCCCAATAAAGGGAAGATTAACCCCTAGTCTCAACATACATAATGTGCCTGCCCACTGCCAAAGAAAATCCTGTATAAAGAATTTTAAAAATGTCCCCATCTACTGCATATGACAAATTCTTCTGAAGTGTAAGTTTTGAAAACCTAGAAGACAAAAGCACTTACCTGCAGTCTAGCTGTCCGGCAGGAAGACAGTTCACAAGACGTGAAAGCACACATACTTCATACAGATAACTGTAGAAAAAAAAAGAACAGAGTAACCAACTCTGGCTTTCTGTACCATGGGCAGCAATGTGTTAGGAAACAAAGCAAGGACTACCTCACAACTTCCTAACTGCTTAAAAGCCACCACTAATCTACTGAAGAGATTGACGTGGACTCAGCTAAACCCAAATCCTTGCTTACAGGGAAAAGTAGCCGAAAAAGGAATCCATTTCTTCAGACATCAAACTTCACCTCCTCCATTGAAAGAGGCAAAGAGAATGACTGAGGATTATGGGTAGGGGAGTGACACTTAACAGCTTTGCTGTGGTGCTCTTTGCCTCCACCTGCTGGCCAGGAGTGATATTCCCACTAGTAAATAAATTGCATTGGGGACTCTCCATATCTTAGGAAATAAATATATGTATATGCTTATATATATACATATATATATATATATGTGTTAATATGTGTATATACACATATTAACACATACATATATATGCAACTGCATAGCACAACGATCACCTGGCTATGCAGACACAATGCATATTTTTTTTTGGCTAGTAAACCACTACTACTTGAAACAGCACATGATTCTCTTTCAAATGAGGGGTCTTGGAAGTCTGTGGCTAGCAAGGGAGCTGTGATCAAAGTGTTTCAACAAGCACCCTCCAATTCAGCTCCCTTACCTGCCTGTCACATTGTGGTCCCATTGTGTGTCACCACACAATTCATAATGACATCACTGGCACTCCCATGTAGTTCTTGGAGTTTTGCCCACTATTAAAGCGACATTAAACCCATTTTTTTTTATTTCATGATTTAGATAGAGAATACAATGTTAAACAACATTCTAATTTACTTCTATTATCTCATTTGCTTTTATCTCTTGATATTCTTTCCTGAAAAGCATATCTAGATAGGCTCAGGTGCTGCTGATTGGTGGCTGCACATAGATGCCTTGTGTAATTGGCTGACCCATGTGCATTGCTATTTCTTTAACAAAGGATATCTAAAGAATGAAGCAAATTAGATAATAGAAGTAAAATTTGAATGTTGTTTAAATTTGTATTCTCTGTCTGAATCATTAAATAAAATTTTGGGTTTAATGTCCCTTTAATACCATGGGGTCTGTAGTCTGGGGGAACTACCAGTCTGATACTGTGATCAGTGATTCCCCTTCATGATGAGAACAGTTCATCATGCGTTTACAGGCAGCAACTTGTATGAAGACCTGTTTTTATCATGCACAAAGAAGCGGGTAAAACACTGTACATATGGCTATAGGTCACATTCATTCCCAGATGTCTCCTGTGCATGCTTAGAGTACAAAAGTCAGTGACAGGAAACCACATATACAGTGCTTCAAATACACAGCAAAATATATAATTTAGCACTGATAACTTTTAACAGAAGGATTTTTGCAATATACTATAACAATTCTACTATTTAGACAGAATTCACTATTAATTAAACTTGCTGAAAAAGGACATCCTTTTGGCTCCAAATTATATGTTTTTTATCTTATTACATGTTGTATAAATTTATTTTATCCCACTTTGAGGCAGATAAAAAGGGAATACAACTATAACCAGACATAAAGGGGGGTAGTTATCAAGCCGTCAACCTCAAATACGCTGGAATTCCGCAGCGTATTTGTGGCGAGGCTGATTCGCCTTAGTTATCAAAGGCTAGAGACCGGCAAAAGTAGAATTTAGTGACGTAAGCTTCAATCCGCCGGACTCAGTCCGACACAGATCGATTCTTACGTCACTCCAGATGTTCCGCACACAAGTGCGGCACAATCTGACTACTTTTGCTCGTTATCAAAAAACTAGCAGGTACGCTCGCCACTTTTCCGGCCCAGCGTACCTGGTTTTCAATACGCCGCCCTGGAGGCGGTGGATCCCATAGGAATCAATGGGAGTCTGACCATAGCGAAAGTACAAGTTTGCTGCTGCCAGACATCCCATTGATTTCTATGGGAGATGTCTACACCTAACACCCTAACATGTACCCCGAGTCTAAACACCCCTAAGCTGTCCCTACACCGCCGCAACTAAATAAAGTTATTACCCCCTAAACCGCCGCAAGCTACTCTATACATATTAACCCCTAAACCGCCGCTCCCTGACCCCGCCGCAACTATAATAAATGTATTAACCCCTAAACCGCCGCTCCCGGACACCGCCGCAACCTACATTATACCTAGTAACCCCTATCCTGCCCCCCCTATACCGCCGCCCTCTATAATAAAGTTATTAACCCCTATCCTGCCGATCCTGGACCTCGCCGCAACTAAATAAATAGTTTAACCCCTAAACCGCTGCTCCCGGACCCCGCCGCAACCTATATTAAAAATTAATTAACCCCTAATCTGCCCCCCCTACACCGTCGCCACCTATAATAAATTTATTAACCCCTATCCTGCCCCCCCTACACCGCCGCCACTGTAATAAATATATTAACCCCTAAACCTAAGTCTAACACTAACCCTAACACCCCCCTAACTTAAATATTAATTAAATAAATCTAAATAATATTTTTATTATTAACTAAATTAATCCAATTTAAAACTAAATACTTACCTTTAAAATAAACCCTAATATAGCTACAATATAAATAATAATTATATTGTAGCTATTTTAGGATTTATTTTTATTTTACAGGCAAATTTCAATTTATTTTAACTAGGTACAATAGCTATTAAATAGTTATTAACTATTTAATAGCTACCTAGCTAAAATAAACTGAAATTTACCTGTAAAATAAATCCTAAATTAAGTTACAATTACACCTAACACTACACTATCATTACATTAATAAAATAAATTAACTACAAATAACTACAATTAAATACAATTACATAAACTAACTAAAGTACAAAAAATAAAAAAAGCTAAGTTACAAAAAATAAAAAAAATAAGTTACAAACATTTAAAAAAATATTACAACAATTTTAAGCTAAATACACCTAATCTAAGCCCCCTAATAAAATAACAAATCCCCCCAAAATAAAAAAATTCCCTACCCTATTCTACATTAAAAAAGTTCAAAGCTCTTTTACCTTACCAGCCCTTAAAAGGGCCTTTTGTGGGGCATGCCCCAAAGAAAACTGCTCTTTTGCCTGTAAAAGAAAAATACAACCCCCCCAACATTAAAACCCACCACCCACATACCCCTAATCTAACCCAAACCCCCCTTAAAAAAACCTAACACTACCCCCCTGAAGATCATCCTACCTTGAGTCGTCTTCACTCAGCCGAGCCACCGATGGAACCGAAGAGGAGATCCGGAGCGGCAGAAGTGATCCTCCAAGGGGCGCTGAAGAAGTCTTCCATCCGATGAAGTGATCCTCCAGGCGGCACTGAAGAAGTCTTCCATCCGGGCGATGTCATCTTCCAAGCGGCGCTGAAGAAGTCTTCCATCCGGGCGATGTCATCTTCCAAGCGGGGTCTTCAATCTTCTTTCTTCAGGATCCATCTTCATCCTGCCAACGCGGAACATCCTTCTTCCCCGACGGACTACCGACGAATGAAGGCTCCTTTAAGGGAAGTCATCCAAGATGGCGTCCCTTCAATTCTGATTGGCTGATAGGATCAGCAGGATAGGGGTTAATAACTTTATTATAGAGGGCGGCGGAATAGGGGGGGCAGGATAGGGGTTACTAGGTATAATGTAGGTTGCGGCGGTGTCTGGGAGCGGCGGTTTAGGGGTTAATACATTTATAAGAGTTGCAGCGGGGTCTAGGAGCAGCGGTTTAGGGGTTACTAACTTTATTGAGTTGCGGGAGGCTCCGGGGGCGCCGGTATAGGGGGTAGAACAGTGTAGTTTAGTGTGGGTGCTTAGTGACAGGCTAACAATAAAGCTGTAAAAAAGCCGAAGAGCAGCGAGATCGGATGAGTGATAACTATCACAGTCCGCTGCTCATCGCCCCGTACTTGGTGCGCGGCTTTTTGACAGATTTATTGATAACTTAGGCAAATTTTTTCAGGTCCGCGGCGGCGAAGGTAGGCGAGCTTAGGCGGGCGTATTGGGCCGGCGAAGGCAGGAAAGTTGACACGTTGATAACTAGGCCTCTAGGTCGGAAAGCAATTCCATAATTGTAATTGTAATTGTAATAATCAACCGACAGATAAACTTCTCCTCTAATTTTAGCAAGTTGCATGTGAAAGAAAAACATGTCTAAAATATTTTATAAAGCTTATTTCAAACTAAACTTTTCAAAGGACACAGCATCTCAGAGAAAATTGGTGGAGCATGAAAATGGTGAGCATAGAACATGCTTATTAACATGTCTCATCCATAATTATTTGTAATTGTCTTTCAACACAAAATATCTGCTGGGAGTTTTAGTTTGCATACACATACGGCTAGATAACAAGTGTTGCACTAATTAAATGTTTCACTTGAACGCTAACTGCATTCAAAGTCAAATTTTAATGCGGCCAGGTTAGCGTGAGTATTACAAGTTGAAAGTAAAACGTGCATTAGCAAAAGTCTGATGCGCACTAACATCAGATATCGCTCATGCGCTAACCCTACACTACATTAGACCAACTGTGCTAAACCAGAAGGTAGTTATGAATATTTTATTTTCCAAATTTTTTCACATAGAAGAAAATGTTCTTATTTTTAAATATTTATTTCTATATATATCGGATGATTTTTTTTTTATACAAATATATCTTTATCCTTATATATCTATATGAATATGAAATCTTGTCTGAAGCCTAAAATCATGTCTACGGGGCATCTTGCTTCTCCAGCAGACCTACATCAGCTTCCGTTCAACCTACATAAAGCTTGCTTCCTTAGCATTTCTACAGCAGCTTGCTTCCCTAGCATTCCTACAGTAGACTGTGTTCTGGCTACCAGCAGATTGCTTCCCTAGCATTCCTACAGCAGCCTGTGTTCTGGCTACCAGCAGTTTGCTTCCTTAGCATTCCTACAGCAACCTGTCTTCTGGCTACCAGCAGCTTGCTTCCCTAGCATTCCTACAGCAGCCTGTGTTCTGACTACCAGCAGCTTGCTTCCCTAGCATTCCTAAAGCAGCCTGTGTTCCGGCTACCAGCAGCTTGCTTCCTAGCATTCCTACAGCAGCCTCTGTTCTAGCTAAAAGCAGCTTGCTTCCCTAGCATTCCTACAGCAGTCAGTGTTCTAGCTAAAAGCACCTTGCTTCCCTAGCATTCCTACAGCAGTCTGTGTTCTAGATAAACGCAGCTTGCTTCCCTAGCATTCCTACAGCAGAATGTGTTCTGGCTACCAACAGCTTGCTTCCCTAGCATTCCTACAGCAGCCTGTGTTCTAGCTAAAAGCACCTTGCTTCCCTAGCATTCCTACAGCAGCCTGTGTTCTAGCTAAAAGCAGCTTGCTTCCCTAGCATTCCTACAGCAGAATGTGTTCTGGCTACCAGCAGCTTGCTTCCTTAGCATTACTACAACAGCCTGTGTTCTGGCTACCAGCAGCTTGCTTCCCTAGCATTCCTACAGCGGTCTGTGTTCTGGCTACCAACAGCTTGCTTCCCTAGCATTTCTACAGCAGTCTATGTTCTGGCTACCAACAGCTTGCTTCTCTAGCATTCCTACAACAGCCTGTGTTCTGACTACCAGCAGCTTGCTACCCAAGCATTCCTACAGCAGCCTGTGTTCTGGCTACCAGCAACTTGATTCCCTAGCATTCCTACAGAAGCCTGTGTTCTGGCTACCAGCAGCTTGCATCCCTAGCATTCCTACAGCAGCCTGTGTTCTGGATACCAGCAGCTTGCTTCCATAGCATTCCTACAGCAGCCTGTGTTCTGGCTACTAGCAGCTTGCTTCTCTAGCATTCCTACAGCAGCCTCTGTTCTGGCTACAAGCAGCTTGCTTTCCTAGCATTCCTACCTCGTCCTGTGTTCTGGCTACCACCAGCAGCTTGCTTCACTAGCATTTCAACAACAGCCTCTGTTCTGGCTATCAGCAGCTTGGTTCCCTAACATTACTACAGCAGCCTGTGTTGTTTCAACCAGCAGCTAGCTTCCTTAGCATTCCTACAGCAGTCTGTGTTCTGGCTACCAGCATCTTGCTTCCCTAGCATTCATACAGCACCCTGTGTTCTGGCTACTAGCAGCTTGTTTCCCTAGCATTCCTACAGCAGCCTGTAATTTGCCTACCAGCAACTTTCTTCCCCAGTATTCCTACAGCAGCCTCTGTTCTGGCTACCAGTAGTTTGCTTCCTTAGCATTCATACAGCAGAATGTGTTCTGGCTACCAGCAGCTTGCTTCCGTAGCATTCCTACACCAGAATGTGTTCTGGCTACCAGCATCTTTCTTCCCTAGCATTCCTACAGCAGCATGTGTTCTGGCTACCAGCAGCTTTCTTCCCTAGCATTCCTACAGCAGCCTTTGTTCTGGCTACCAGCAGCTTGCTTCCTTAGCATTCATACAGCAGCCTGTGTTCTGGCTACCAGCAACTTGCTTCCCTAGCATCCCTACAGCAGCCTCTGTTCTGGCTACCAGCAGCTTGCTTACTTAGCAATCCTACAGCAGAATTTGTTCTGGCTACCAGCAGCTTGCTTCCATAATATTCCTACAGCAGCTTGTGTTCTGGCTACTAGCAGCTTGCTTCCTTAGCATCCCTACAGCAGTATGTGTTCTGGCTACCAGCAGCTTGCTTCCTTAGCATTCCTACAGCAGCCTGTGTTCTGGCTACCAGCAGCTTGCTTCCCTAGCACTCCTACAGCAACCTGTGTTCTGGCTACCAGCAGCTTGCATCCCTAGCATTCCTACAGCAGATTGTGTTCTGGCTACCAGCAGCTTGCTTCCCTAGCATTCCTACAGCAGCCTGTGTTTTTGCTACCAGCAGGTTGCTTCCCTAGCATTCCTACAGCAGCCTTGGTTATGACTACCAGCAGCTAGCTTCCCTAGCATTCCAACAGCAGCCTCTGTTCTGGCTACCAGCAGCTTGCTTCCTTAGCATTCCTACAGCAGCCTGTGTTCTGGCTACCAGCAGCTTGCTTCCCTAGCATTCCTACATCAGCCTGTGTTCTGGCTACCAGCAGCTTGCTTCCCTAGCATTCCTACCTCGTCCTGTGTTCTGGCTACCACCAGCAAGTTGCTTCCTAGCATTCCTACAGCAGCCTGTGTTCTGGCTACCAGCAGCTTGCTTCCCTAGCATTCCTACAGCAGCCTGTGTTCTGGCTACCAGCAGCTTGCTTCCCTATCGTTTATACAGCAGCCTCTGTTCTGGCTACCAGCAGCTTGCTTCCTTAGCATTCCTACAGCAGCCTGTGTTCTGGCTACCAGCAGCTTGCTTCCCTAGCATTCCTACAGCAGCCTGTGTTCTGGCTACCAGCAGCTTCCTTCCCTAGCATTCCTACAGTAGACTGTGTTTTGGCTACCAGCAGCTTGCTTCCCTAATATTCCTTCAGCAGCCTGAGATCCCAGCTACTGACAGCTTGCTTTTTTAGCGTTACTACAGTAAACTGTGTTCTGGCTACCAGCAGCTTGCTACCCTAGAATTCCTACAGCAGCCTGTGTTCTGGCTACCAGCAGCTTGCTTCCCTAATATTCCTACAGCAGCCTATGCTCTGGCTACCAGCAGCTTGCTTCCCTAGCATTCCTACAGCAGTCAGTGTTCTGGCTACCAGCAGCTTGCTTCCCTAGCATTCCTACAGCAGCCAGTGTTCTGGCTACCAGCAACTTGCTTCCCTAGCATTCCTACAGCAGCCTGTGTTCCGGCTACCAGCAGCTTGCTTCCCTAGCATTCCTACCGCACCCTGTGTTCTGGCTACCAGCTGCTTGCTTCCCTAGCATTCCTACCGCACCCTGTGTTCTGGCTACCAGCAGCTTGCTTCCCTAGCATTCTTACAGCACCCTGTGTTCTGGCTACCAGCAGCCTTATTTCCTAGCATTCGTACAGCAGCCTGTGTTCTAGCTACCAGCAGCTTGCTTCCCTAGCATTCCTACAGTATACTGTGTTCTGGTTACCAGCAGCTGCTTCCTTAGCATTCTTACAGTAGTCTGTGTTCTGGCTATCAGCAGCCTTATTCCCTAGCATTCCTACAGTAGCATATGTGTTGGCTACAAGAAGCTTGCTTCCCTAACATTCCTACAGAAGCCTCTGTTCTGGCTACCAGCAGCTTGCTTTCCTAGCATTCCTGCAGCAGCCTCTGTTCTGGCTACTAGCAGCTTGCTTCCCTAGCATTCCTACAGCAGCCTGTATTCTGGCTACCAGCAGCTTGCTTCCTTAGCATTCCTACAACAGCCTGTATTCTGGATACCAGCAGCTTGCTTCCCTAGCATTCCTACAGCAGCCTGTGTTCTGGCTACCAGCAGCTTGCTTCCTTAGCATTCCTACAACCAGGGCCATCTTTAATATTGACTGGATCCTGGGCAAAAAAATTCTTGCCCCCCCCCCCCCAACCCATGCAATTTCGCTCTCTACCCCAACATCCCAAAAAACAACTAAATCAATTTATTGTTTTCAAAATTATTAGCCCAGCAGTGGATCATCACTGCTGGGCTAATCATTTAAAAAATGAAATAAATTGCAATATGTGAAACTGGACCTAAGCAGTATTAATAAGTAAATAAATATATAAATTCCTCCACTGCGGATTCATTTAATATTCTTTTGAATGTGATTCTGGTGTGAGTTTAGCTGGTTAAAGAGATTTAGGGCAGCCAACGGGAGCAAAGCAAGTTAAAGACTGAGGAGGAAGCATGGAGGTGCAGACAAATATAAGTTTACTGACTGAAACAGCAGAACTACTTAGGGAAGCTGTAAAATCTAAGACATAGATAAAACAAAAGAACTTACCTGATAAATTCATTTCTTTCATATTAGCAAGAGTCCATGAGCTAGTGACGTATGGGATATACATTCCTACCAGGAGGGGCAAAGTTTCCCAAACCTCAAAATGCCTATAAATACACCCCTCACCACACCCACAAATCAGTTTAACGAATAGCCAAGAAGTGGGGTGATAAGAAAAAAGTGCGAAAGCATAAAAAATAAGGAATTGGAATAATTGTGCTTTATACAAAAAAATCATAACCACCACAAAAAGGGTGGGCCTCATGGACTCTTGCTAATATGAAAGAAATTAATTTATCAGGTAAGTTCTTACATAAATTATGTTTTCTTTCATGTAATTAGCAAGAGTCCATGAGCTAGTGACGTATGGGATAATAAATACCCAAGATGTGGAACTTCCACGTAAGAGTCACTAGAGAGGGAGGGATAAAATAAAGACAGCCAATTCCGCTGAAAAAATAATCCACACCCCAAAATAAAGTTTTAATCTTATAATGAAAAAAAAACTGAAATTATAAGCAGAAGAATCAAACTGAAACAGCTGCCTGAAGTACTTTTCTACCAAAAAGTGCTTCAGAAGAAGAAAACACATCAAAATGGTAGAATTTAGTAAAAGTATGCAAAGAAGACCAAGTTGCTGCTTTGCAAATCTGATCAACCGAAGCTTCATTCCTAAACGCCCAGGAAGTAGAAACTGACCTAGTAGAATGAGCTGTAATCCTTTGAGGCGGAGTTTTACCCGACTCGACATAAGCATGATGAATCAAAGACTTTAACCAAGACACCAAAGAAATGGCAGAGGCCTTCTGACCTTTCCTGGAACCGGAAAAGATAACAAATAGACTAGAAGTCTTTCGGAAATCTTTAGTAGCTTCAACATAATATTTCAAAGCTCTAACTACATCCAAAGTATGTAACGATCTTTCCTTAGAATTCTTAGGATTAGGACACAATGAAGGAACCACAATTTCTCTACTAATGTTGTTAGAATTCACAACTTTAGGTAAAAATTTAAATGAAGTCCGCAACACCACCTTATCCTGATGAAAAATAAGAAAAGGAGATTCACAAGAAAGAGCAGATAACTCAGAAACTCTTCTAGCAGAAGAGATGGCCAAAAGGAACAATACTTTCCAAGAAAGTAATTTAATATCCAGAGAATGCATAGGTTCAAACGAAGGAGCTTGTAAAGCCCCCAGAACTAAATTCAAACTCCAAGGAGGAGAGATTGACTTAATGACAGGTTTTATACGAACCAAAGCCTGTACAAAACAATGAATATCAGGAAGATTAGCAATCTTTCTGTGAAACAGCACAGAAAGAGCAGAAATTTGTCCTTTAAAAGAACTTGCAGACAAACCTTTATCCAGACCAACTCTAGATCTGAAACACATTTCAGAAATGCTTGAGCCATCACTGGGTTTATTGGAATGCGAGAAAGAAAAAATCTTCTTGCAGGAGGCCTTACCTTGAAACCTATTCTGTACCCTTGTGAAACAATGTTCTGAATCCAAAGACTGTGAATCAAATTGATCCAAATTTCTTTGAAAAATCGTAATCTGCCCCCTACCAGCTGTGCTGGAATGAGGGCCGCACCTTCATGTGGACTTGGGAGCTGGCTTTGGCTTTCTGAAAGGCTTGGATTTATTCCAGACTGGAGATGGTTTCCAAACAGAAATCGTTCCTTTAGGGGAAGGATCAGGCTTCTGTTCCTTATTCTGATGAAAGGAACGAAAACGATTAGCAGCCCTATATTTACCTTTAGATTTTTTATCCTGAGGTAAAAAAGTTCCTTTCCCCCCAGTAACAGTTGAAATAATAGAATCCAACTGGGAACCAAACAATTTATTACCTTGGAAAGAAAGGGAAAGCAAAGTTGACTTAGAAGACATATCTGCATTCCAAGTTTTAAGCCATAAAGCTCTTCTAGCTAAAATAGCTAAAGACATATACCTGACATCAACTCTAATGATATCAAAGATGGCATCACAAATAAAGTTATTAGCATGTTGAAGAAGTTTAACAATGCTATGAGTATTATGATCTGACACTTGTTGTGCCAAAGCCTCCAACCAAAAAGTGGAAGCTGCCGCAACATCAGCCAAAGAAATAGCAGGCCTAAGAAGATTACCTGAACATAAATAAGCTTTCCTTAGAAAGGATTCAATCTTCCTATCTAAAGGATCCTTAAAGGAAGTACTATCTGCCGTAGGAATAGTAGTACGTTTAGCGAGAGTAGAGATAGCCCCATCAACTTTAGGGATTTTGTCCCAAAACTCTAATCTGTCAGATGGCACAGGATACAATTTCTTAAACCTTTTAGAAGGAGTAAATGAATTACCCAGATTATTCCATTCCCTAGAAATTACTTCAGAAATAGCATCAGGGACAGGAAAAACTTCCGGAATAAATAAAGGAGGTTTAAAAACCGTATTTAAACGCTTACTTCACCACCTCCACGGGAGGCAAAGTTTGTAAAACTGATTTGTGGGTGTGGTGAGGGGTGTATTTATAGGCATTTTGAGGTTTGGGAAACTTTGCCCCTCCTGGTAGGAATGTATATCCCATACGTCACTAGCTCATGAACTCTTGCTAATTACATGAAAGAAAATAAACCTTACATTAATGTGTGAAGTATCAGCATTACACTATACATCAGCCACAGCAGCACATGTCACTTTTTTGCTAGGAACAAGTTCCCTCTCACCCTGCACTAGACAATGCTGCATGGGGAGGGGCGTGTGTGCACTCACTTATTCTTCCCACTGACACCTTTCTACAAAGCACTGTTCCCCTAACTAACTTCAGTTAGTTGATCTTAGGGCCACAGCAGAAAGAGCAGGGCTAAGGGGACCAGCAGACTGGATGCTGTGTGCCCAAGGCTGCATGGATACAGTAAGAGATGTGTCATACAGCCTCAAGACTGAAGAGAGCAGTGTATGCAGCTGCACAGATGCTCAAATCCTCATGTGCCTGCCGCTCCAGCTTTCTGCTGCATGCGCCTACAGTCAGCCCTACCCAGAAACAATCCCCACCACCTGAGCAGTTACCTGGTAACAGTGGTAACCCCAGTAGCACCTTTTCTGATGCAGTGGGAGTGGCTGGATGCCGAGTTAGGGCTTTGCATTCAGTGCTGCACAGTGCACATCTAAAACAGCACATGGCAATAGCTTGGCATGTCACATGACACCGGCACGGTCTGGAACAGTTTTAAAAAAAAATATATATAAGCAGAGTACTTTTGACTGTGACAGTATTATGACTGAATGTGTGTGTTCCCCATGTCACATCAGCAGTCTGGTATGAACCATAAACAGAGACTGGGCCCTGGGCAGCTGCCCCTTTTGCCCTGTGTTAAAGACGGCCCTGCCTACAACAGCCTGTATTCTGGCTACCGGCATCTTGCTTCCCTAGCATTCCTACAGCAGCCTGTGTTCTGGCTACCAGCATCTTGCTTCCTTAGCATTCATACAACAGCCTGTATTCTGGCTACCAGCAGCTTACTTCCCTAGCATTCCTACAGCAGCCTGTGTTATGACTACCAGCAGCTTGCTTCCTTAGCATTCCTACAACAGTCTATGTTCTGGCTACCAGCAGCTTGTTTCATTAGCATTCCTACAACAGCCTGTGTTCTGGCTACCAGCTGCTTGCTTCTCTAGCATTCCTACAGAAGCATGTGTTCTGTTTACTGGCAGCTTGCTTCTCTAGCATTCTAAATGATCGTAGGGGGTAGGGAATACAACTACACTACAGAAAATACAATACATTGATAATTAAATAAAAATAAAATACATTTTAACTGGGTACTGGCATACAACTGCCAGTACCTAAGATGGCTACCAATAGTAGGAGGGGGGATTAAGTGAGAAGGTTGAGGAGGTATCACTAGACTGTGAGAAAAAATAATAAAAAAGTTAAATAAAAAAGCCCTAAGATGGTGGTGACTAGTGGGGGGGGGGGGAGGGAAGGAAGAGAGCTGTTTGAGAGGGATTATGGAGTTGGAGGTGTCAGGTGGGAGGATAATCTCTACTCTGCATCAAAAATTAACCTTAAAAGCTAACTGAATAACCCCTTCAGGAATTTCACGTAAGGTTCGCAGCTGCAGTTAACAGCATTCTAATTGCCAATAAGCAATGACAAAGCCATTCATGTCTGCTATTTCTGAACAAAGTGGATCCCAGAAAAGCTTTTATAACCATTTGTCATATGATTGCAGTAGTTGTGTGTAAATAATTTCAGTGAGAAACCCAAAGTTTGCAAAAAAGTTAATTAATTCTCTTTCAATGGAGTGATATCAAAAATGCTAAAAATTCGATGGGACTTTAGGCAAGTTTTTCCCGATAACAAAGGGGTTAAAAGGGCATATGGAATATGGCAAAGTGTTTGACTGAAAAGGCTCCAATATATATGTACATATTTGTGTCTAAATATGTGTATGGGTGTATGTATACATTTCTATATATGTCTTTGTATATGAATACATGTGTATTTATGTGTTTGCATGTGTTAATATGTATGTGCACAGATACATACATATATATATATATATATATATACACACACATACAGTTTTGAGCCCTTCCCAGTCAAATACCTTGAAACATGCAATATAATTTTTATTCAATTTTAATGTTTTAATGTTTTTTTAATTGAGATATATATATATATATATCTGTATATATACAACATGAATGGCAAGGTAATAGAATCCTTATATCAGGAGTAGGCGTTTCATCCCTCCACGCTAAAGAACCCCGCCATCAGACCCAGTGGTCTTCTCCAACCCACAGGTGCATATAGACAGGGGTGTAAATAAGAAAATTGAATTAAATCCAATAAAGGGATGCAATAAATATTTGCAGAAGAATATCATGCACAGCCTTAAAGGGACATAAAACCCACATTTTCTCTTTCATGATTTAGAAAGATCATGCATTTTTAAACAACTTTCTAATTTACTTCTATTATCTAATTTCTTTTATTCTCTTGATATTCTTTGCTGAAAAGCTTATCTAGATAGGCTCAGTAGCTGCTGATTGGTTCCTGCACATAGAAGCCTGGGGTGATTGGCTCATCCATGTGCATTGCTTTTTCTTCAACTAAGAATATCTAAAAAATGAAGCAAAATAAATAATAGAAGTAAATTGTAATGTTGTTTAAATTTGTATTCTCTATTTGAATAATGAAAGAAAATTTTAGGGTTTAGTGTCCCTTTAATGTAAGAAATAAAAAGTAAAACATTTATTGGTATGCTTTTTAAAGGACAACTCCCGGAGTAGTGGTAGAGCTAATGACGTCATCTGACACGTTTCGCACAAATCTCGCGCTTTCTCAAAGATAGATTGGGACAGGTCTTCCATACCTTAAGTAGCCACAACAGTCTGTCTCCAATCGTGACGTATTTTCTTTAGGGCGTAAGTGCAAATATTTATTGCATCCATTTATTGGAGTTCATTCAAATTTCTTATATCTGTATATATTCATATAGATATATAGGTATAGATATATATTTTACAAAAAAATATATATGTAAAAAAATTATATTTAAAAATAAAAAGAACATTTTTTTCTAAGTGAAGAACATAGGAATGTGAAGTATTACGAACGCACCATTGGCTTTTGTGCATTAGACCTAGTGTAGTGTCAAGTTAGCGAAAGTGATTACTAAAGGCTTTTTTCTATAACACCCCATAAAAGTTTATGGGGAGAGGGAGTTAGCGTGGTAGCAATATTCAAAGTCTTGAAGTTAACGCAAGTCTTTTGCTAACTTTTTACTTTCAATTTTCTTATTTTTACTTTCAACTTGTAATACCATCGCTAATCCTGCCGTGTTAATTTTTTTACTTATATAAACAAGAAACGCTCCAGCGTGTAAAAAAAAATAGCGTTGTTGGTGTATTTATCTTATTGTTGCCACCAATTATATTATTATATTTAATCTAGGTTACAATAATTTATTATTTATTTATATTGATTTCAGTAGTAACCTCCAGTAATATTATATAATTTTGTTTATTAGGATATCTCTGCGGTATATACTAATAATATTAGTACATCTCAGGAGTGTCCTCTAAGTGTGTTAGTATGCTTGACTATGAATATTAATAATTAACAACAATAATACAATTATTGTCAATTATCGATATTAATATTCATTAACACTTTAAAATGTTTCCTAAATTCTGACCAGTTAATCTTTATGAACACACAGATTATATTTATGTAGTAAACTGAATATCACTTATGACTAGGTGTATGTATTAATTGATTATTACAATCATAAAGTAATTTACCATGCTATTAAACTCTTTAGATCAATTAATATTCAATTTAATTGTCTGGTACCTCTGTATTATGGACACAATATAATCTATAAATCTACCTTAACTCAAAATGAATTAATTATCAAATATCGCAATTAAATTTTACTAGAACAATTTATAATTGGCAGAAATATTAACCAATTCAACATATAGCTTATTTAACAACGTTTGGACTCGCCTATGTACAAACCTCACAATGGAATCCAAGCTTGACTCCTACAAATCTAATGGAATATTTAGGAATATATAATTCACTAATTTAGGTTAAAATTATTTTATGTACTTCAATTAAACAACCAGATTGAACAATATATTTTCAATTCAACATATACCAATTAATATTGAATTAAGTAAGTTCAATTTAACCACAATAATAAATGCAATTTTTAAAATATCACAGTAGCTTTGGCTTAACCTATGAACATTAAAATACTAAATCCTTTCCTCTTAATAATAAATTTACTTAGCACTAATATAATTATTTATAGACTACACAGGCCTATAAAATATACATTTATAAATACAAAATTACACTTTTAAATCACAGCTTCAATGTAACTACTGCAATAAAGACTATCTTTGATTTAAAATATTAAAAATATAGAGAAATTAAATCGCTTATACATTACGAGATACCAATATTTGAGAGTTTCAGCTTTTCCAAACAGTTTTTCCAAAGTCATACGTGAAGGTATTCACTATTTTGCAAACAGGGTAATACAAACACAGTGGTATATCTCTCTTTCCAACAGAGAGTTGTTTAAAGTCAGGCCCCAAAACCAAAGTGAGTTTTTGTGTGTCTTCCCTTCTTTGCATAGAGTTTTTGTCTGTGACAAACTCCACCTTCATTTCTAAATCATACAATTAAATTCTCTGGGTACACCCTTAGCTGGTAATTTAGCTCTCCTAACAACCAAATACCGTTTGGCTGCAATTCTCGCATCGACCATCGGGGGCAGGCCCTTGAATGGAGTTTTTATTTAGTAAAAAAATATATCCTTATATATTTTTATAAAGTATATTCAATATACTTATTATTTCCTAGTATTAATAAAGTAAATGGGTCAATTTATATGGCCCATCTAATTTAACTGAGCATGTATTTGTAAGGCTAAACATGGGTATATGGTATATCCTGTAAAATATATATATATATATATATTTTTTTTTTTGGTTATACATTTCCAGCACTCTGGGCTGTTTTAGGAGCGTGCCTCTATTCCACTCCCCCTTCATCCCTCTACACTGTGCATCCCCTCCTACGCTGACTTCTGGAGCCTCCTGGTAGGCAAACGGATCCCATTGGCTGTGACGCCCGATGCACATCACGTGACCGGAACCGGCTGGATTTTTGCATCAGGGCTGTTCTAGACGCCGTGGAAAACGTAGCACATGACGGGATTTCTTTTCACACATTGTGAGTCTTCAACTTCAAGCAAGAGCGGTGAGTTACACAGCTATAAGCTGTTTGGGTATTGCTATACACATCCCGCTATACTACTGCATTTGATGCACGAGGGTGATACATCCTCAGTTATTGATACTGACACTCACTAGTTTGCTCTGGTATACGATATCTCTGCAATGGCTGCTTGAGGGGTTTTTCACATTCTACGACTGTACATTCTGTTTTTTTACAGCGAACTGTTGATGGAGTTTATACAGGGGTTGAATGGAATAGACATCCACATGGTGGCTTAATTTATATACATTTTTTGGAAGTCCCTTTACCATACCTCCATTGTTTTTTATATATATATATATATATATATATATATATATATATATATATATATATACATATAATACACATACCCCTAGTGTATTTTCCACACAATTTCCTGCTTATAATATTTTAAGAGATTACTTTAAAGTCATATTTCTATGAGGGGACTTAGTAATTATGATTCAATATTTCTAGTACCATGTTAATAATTAGTTATAGTATTTTTTTTTTAATAGAATCATATCATTCCATATTCTGATATTACATTGCATTTAATGTGAATTTTGTAGTAATTAATTCATTATAGATATGTATATATATTTGACTTAATTAATTTTGACTATTTAATATATATATTTTATATCATCATTTCACGTCATAATAATGTTGTTTTGAACGTATTTCAAATCAATACAGCTATTTATATAATATATTAGACACTCATCTAATGTAGTATATGTCATTAGACATATCTCCCAGATCCATATATATACATTTATACAATGATGAGGTACAAATTAAATATTTGAAAATGATCTAATATAACTTAAAATCCCAATTTCTCATATGGATTGAACTTCCCCACATAACATCAAGGGCCTTTGAAACTGACACAGAGTCTGGGGTTTGTATATTTAAACTCAGTATGGAGTAATTAACTCTTAAATGCAAAATATTTAAATTTGCTGTCCATCCTGAAATCTTTTCCCCACTTCAGACTTTTGGTCTCCCTGACTACAGGGGGGTCTATGATGAACTAACTTTATTACCAACTCTTTAGGCAGGAAGTTCCTTTTATGGAAGTTTAAACCTGAGGATACAATGTGATAAAGTCCATTTGTGATCTCATTTCATTTGAGACAACTGTCTTCTCTTTGATTGTATTTTCAGATAACTTGATCAGTGAGGTATATTCAACTAGCAACTGGTCTGAGTTAAAAAGTCTGATTTCAGGTCCTTAATGAAACTTACACTAGCCAGATTTTCACATCCAAAGGAACATTTCAGATTAATGAACTATTAATCTATGGAATATGTATATATCAATTAAATATTAATTTGTACATCACATCAGTCACTCACCTTTTACATGACAGCGTGCCACTTGTAATCTGAGCCTATATATATCTATGCTATTCAGTTAGTTATGTTAAAGGCAGTTTTGCTACCAAGCATTATATTAGGACTATTTTCAGCAGTTGCTTAGTAACTCTCTAGATGTAAATACATACAAAGAATGCCATTGACTTTTATATATTTAAATGTGTTTTCTTATTGATTTGAATATTAGTATCAAATTGTCCCCATCCAAGGATTGTGGACCAAAAGCATTTGAAAAGCATTAGATGAATGAGTTATTGTGGGGTTTTCAGGTGTTTTGGAATTAATTTGAATTAGAATAGCCTTAAAGGAACACTAAACAATAAATACCAGGCATGTGCATTTGTTGCTTTTGCAGAGCAATGAATGACAAATATGGTCACCAGCTGCAGCATTTGGTTTTTCGGAGCCAGATTTATTCATTAGAAAGTGAAATGCTCAAAGATCTGTGCAAAGCCGAATACCGCTGAATGCCGGTGGCCATATTCAGAATTTGTTGCTAAACAAAAGCAACGGTTGCACATGCCTATAAATATCATATCAGGCACCTCTCACTGAATAAATATCATATCAGGCACGGTAGGCACCTCTCATCAGGCACTGAAATATTTCAGCATGGTGATGCCCATGACAAGAAGGAGGCAGACAATAAACTCAATACTATGCTGATAAAATATACATTGCAAATTAATGCCAAGTGATAGAATTATACTCCATCGTCATGTGCTACATCTCCTTTTTTCATCTTTAATATATTGTGTTTAATATTCTTTTTTTAAAAAGACTTGAAACCATTGAAACTGTGTCTCACATAATGGCACATGATCTAAAAAAATTATATGGAAAAATAGCATAACCTTAAAGGGACATAAAAGCCAATACTTTTCTTTCATGATTTAGACAGAATATACAATTTTAACAACTTTCCAATTTACTTCTATTAGCTAATTTGATTCATTCTCTTGGTATCCTTTGTTGAAAAGCATACCTAGGTACACCCGGGAGCTAGCTGCTGATTGGTGGCTGCACAAATATACCTCTTATCATTGGCTTACTTGATGTGTTTAGCTAGCTCCCAGTATTGCATTGCTGCTCCTTTAATAAAGGATACCAAGAGAATGGAGCAAAATTGATAACAAAAGTAAAGTGGAAAGTTATTATAAAAATGCACTTTTATGTGATTTAAATATGAAAATGATCTTGGATGCAACAAAAAAGACAAGATAAACAAAAGGCTTTTCAAGAGGTATATCAATGGGCTGGAATACAAAGCAAAGCTTGTTAAAACAAAATAGTGATTTAAATATGAAAAATGTAGCTTTTCCATTTCCCCACACAGAAACTGCTCTATGTATTTTAGAAATGTAACTCTATTTCATGGTACACAAGGTTAGGTCATTGCAGGAGAACATCTCTTTATCTGTCTTCAACTGGACACAGCAATTGATCTAATTATAGTAAATTATTTCAAGAATATTTGAGAAATGTAAAAGAATGAAGTTGATAAATTTGTATGAAGCATAGGAACCAGGCAAATACTGAGAGGAAGACATATTTTGGCAGTTAGTGTTTAGAATTAAAGGGATATGAAACCCATTTTTTTTTTCTTTCATTATTCAGACAGAGCAGGCAGTTTTACGCAACTGTCTAATTTACTTCTATTATCAATTTTTCTTCTTTCTCTTTGTATCTTTATTTGAAAAACTGGAATGTAAGCTTAGGAGCCAGGCAATTTTTGGTTCAGAACCCTGTGTAGCACTTGCTGATTGGTGGCTACATACCCAAGTACTAAACTATTAACCACTATGCCGCCCCATACCCACCACAAGTACTAAACTATTAACCCCCATACTGCCACATACCTACAGCAAGCAATAAACTATTAACCCCTATGCCGCCAAATACACACCGCAAGTACTAAACTAATAATCCCTATACTGCTACCTACCCCAAACGAAACCCCTTAAATTACCAAAAAATACAAATCTATCACCAAGATTACAAGTTTGCATTGCGGCTTGTAATGCTGAAAATATGGCATTTTCAGCATTAAAACAGCACTGCAGCTATTACAAGTGTTGTCGGTATAGTTGTACCGCACAACTTTTAGCCTGTAACGCAACGTCAGTCCCGCACACGTAAAAATTACGTTTTTTCATGTGATTCCCATAGCACCGGTATTACGAGTTTTGCGTTCTGGCTAAAAAGTGAGAGTTACAGCCTAAAATGACAAGATCTGTAACGCCATCTAAAGTCAGTAGTTATGAGTTTTACACTACAAAGCTGTTACATAAAACTCATAACTTAAGTGTTAAAAAGTACAGTAACACCCATAATCTACCTATTAACCCCTAAACCAAGACCCTCCTGCATCGCAAACACTATAATAAATGTATTAACTCCTAATCTGCCGCTCCCGACATCGCTGCCACTAAAAAAATGTATTAACCCCTATTCCACTGCTACCCGACTACCCGACATTGTCGCCACTATAATAAATGTATTAACCCCTAAACCGCCGCCTTCCCACATCGCAAACACTATTTAAATATTATTAACCCCTAATCTGCTGTTCGCCCACACCGCCGCTATAATAAACCTATTAACCCCTAAACCGCAAGCCCCCCACAATGAAATAAACTAATTTAAACTAGTAAAACCTAAACCTAACAAACCCCTAACTTTATATTACAATTACAATTTCCCTATCTTGAATTAAATTAAAACGTACCTGTCAAATTAAAAAAAATAAATTAAACTAACAATTAAACTATAATAATTATTAAACTAAAATTAAACTAACTACCAATTAAATAAAACTAAACTACACATTTAAAAAATCCTAAAACTACTCTAAAAATTACAGAAAGTATCTAATTACAAAAAATAAAACATAAATTACAAAAACAAACACTAAATTACGAAAAATAACAAACATATTATCAAAAATAAAAAAAAATTACACCTAATCTAATAGCCCTATCAAAATAAAAAAGCCCCCCAAAATAAAAAAACCCTAGCCTACAATAAACTACCAATGGCCCATAAAAGGGCCTTTTGTGGGGCATTTCCCCAAATATATCAGCTCTTTTACCTGCAAAAAAAATACAAACACCCCCCCAATTGTAAAACCCACCACCCAACCAACCCCCCAAATAAAAAAACTATCTAAAATAACCTAAGCTAACCATTGCTAAACATTGCCCCCTAAATTGTAAAACCCACCACCCAACCAACCCCCCCAAATAAAAAAACTACCTAAAATAACCTAAGCTAACCATTGCCCTAAAAAGGGCATTTGTATGGGCATTGCCCTTAAAAGGGCATTTAGCTCTTTTAATGCCCAGACCCTAAACTAAAAAAAAAACCACCCAAAAAACCCTTAACACTAACCCCTGACAATCCACTTACAGTTGTTGAAGTCCCGCTTGAAGGATCTTCATCCAGCTGACGTAGTTCTCATTAAGGCGGCGAGAAGTTTTCATCCAGGCGGCCTCTTCGATCTTCATCCAGCCGGCGCGGAGCAGATCCATCCTGAAGACATCCGGCGCAGAGCATCCTCTTCATACGGTCGCCGCCATACACTGAATCTTCAATGCAAAAGACGCGATTCAAGATGGCATCCCTTGCATTCCTATTGGCTGAAAAATTTGAATCAGCCAATAGGAATTAGGGCTGCTAAAATCCTATTGGCTATTCAAATCAGCCAATAGGATTTAGGCAGCTCTCATTCTATTGGCTGTTCCAATCAGCCAATAGGATTGAGCTCTCATTCTATTGGCTGATTGGAACAACCAATAGAATGAGAGCTCAATCCTATTGGCTGATTGGAACAGCCAATAGGATGAGAGCTCAATCCTATTGGCTGATTGGAATCTTTCAGCCATTAGGAATGCAAGGGATGCCATCTTAGATTGCATCACTTGCATTGAAGAATCAGTATATGACGCGAACGTATGAAGAAGATGCTCCATGCCGGATGTCTTCAGGATGGACTCGCTCCGCGCTGGCTGGATGAAGATCAAAGAGACCGTCTGGATGAAGACTTCTTGCCACATGGATGATGACTTTGCCAGCTGCATGGATCCTTCAAGCTGGACTTCAACAACTGTAAGTGGATCGTCGGGGGGCTAGTGTTAGGTTTTTTTAAGGGTTTTTTTGGGTGTTTTTTTTTTAGATTAGGGTTTGGGCAACTTAAAAGAGCTAAATGCCATTTTAAGGGCAATGCCCATACAAATGCCCTTTTCAGGGCAATGGGTAGCTTAGGTTTTTTTAGATAGTTTTTTTTATTTGGGGGGGGTTGGTTGGGTGGTGTGTTTTACTGTTGGGGGGTGTTTGTATTTTTTTTTTACAGGTAAAGAGAGCAGATATCTTTGGGGCAATGCCCCACAAAAGGCCCTTTTAAGGGCCATTAGTAGTTTATTGTAGGCTAGGGTTTTTTATTTTGGGGGGGAGCTTATTTATTTTGATAGAGCAGTTAGATTAGCTGTAATTCTTTTTTATTTTGGATGATTTCATTTTTTATTTTGTGTAATGTATATTTTTAGGGGTGTTTTATTTTTTGTAGCAAAAGAGCTATTTATCTCAGGGCAATGCCCCCCAAAAGGCCCTTTTAAGGGCCCTTAGTAGTTTATTCTAGATTCGTTTTTTTTTATTTTGGGGTGTTTTTTTTTTTTTTAAAGGGTATTAGAATAGGAATAATTTTTAATTTTTTGGATAATTTCGGGGTTGTTTTTTGTAATGGTAGGTTTTTTATTTTTTGTAATGGTAGGTTTTTATTTTTGGAATGTTAGGTTTTAGTGTAAGGCAGCTTAGGTTTTATTTCACAGGTAAATTTGTATTTATTTTAGCTAGGTAGTTAGTAAATAGTTAAATACAAACTTACCTTTGAAATAAAAATAAAACCTAAGCTAGCTACAATGTAACTATTAGTTATATTGTAACTAGCTTAGGTTTTATTTTACAGGTAAGTATTTAGTTTTAAATAGGTATTATTTAGTTAATAATTGTAAATTTAATTTAGATATATTTTAATTATTTTAAAGTTAAGGGGTGTTACGGTTAGGTTTAGGGGTTAATATTTTAATTTAGGTTGTTGCGATGTGGGGGGCTGGCGGTTTAGGGGTTAATAGGTTTATTTAGTGGTAGTGAGGTGGGAGGCCAGAGGTTTAGGGGTTAATAGCTTTATTTAGGTGGCGGGGATAACGGAAGCGGCAGAATAGGGGTTCTTAACTTTACTATACTGGCGGTGATGTTGGGGTGCGGCGGAATAGGGGTTAATAACTTTAGTATAGTGGCGGTGATATCGGGAGCGGCAGATTAAGGGGTTAATAACTGTAGGCAGGCGTTGGCGATGTCAGGGGCAGCAGATTAGGAGTGTTTAGACGTAGGGTTTATGTTAGGGTGTTAGCTTTAAACTGTATTTTATCTTCCCCATAGACATCAATCGGGCTGCGTTACGGAGCATTTGTTTCCGCGATCGCAGGTGTTAGACTTTTTTTTGCCGACTCTCCCCATTGATGTCTATGGGGAAAGCGTGCACAAGCACGTCAAACACAGCGCTTGTTTTGGGAGCAGTATGGAGCTTAAAATCTCCATATCACCCGCACAAGCAGTGTTTTTTTAAACTTGTAATGGCAGCACTATAAGGAATTAAATAACGCAACTTTTGTAGCGATCTTTACTTTCCCTATAGCACTCAAAACTTGTAATCTAGCTGTACATAAATAAAAAAATTTAATTAAACCTAAAACCTCCACAACCCCAAACATAATCTACCTAACACCTTACCCCCCTCTAAACTAACCCCCCTCTAAACTAAAACCGTAAGTTACAAAAATTACAAAAATCTAAGTTACAATAAAATAAAAAAAGCTAAATTATAAAAAAATAATAAACTACAGTATCCAAAATAAAAAACACACCATTATACCTAACACTAAACGACATGCTTCATAAAATAAAATACCCATCCAAAACAAAAAAAACCCTAAACCCTAATAAAAAAATAAATTACAATAGCCCTTAAAAGGGCCTTTTTAGGGCAGCTCTTTTAGATCAGCTCTTTTAGATTTAAAAATTAATTAAGAAACCTCTACAATACAAGTAACTGCCACCTCCCAAAATATCTAAAAAATCTAATTAAAAAATCCTATCTTAAAATAAAAAAAAAAACAACCCCCCAAAAAGCTCTAACTAATCTCAAAACTGGTACTCACCATTGGGAAATCTGTCTCCTCTTGATCCGACATTGGGCCCACTTCATCCCGGCTGCTGGCACCGGGGGCCCATCTTCGCGACATCGGAGGAGGACCACCACCTTCATGCGGTTGCTGTCAGACACTGAAATTCCAGAAGCGCAGAACCCCAATATATAGAAGTACCACTTAATTCCGATTGGCTGATTTTAAATCGGTCAATCCCTATTGGCTAATGTAAATCAGCCAATAGCAAGAACTTTTTTTAAATTTAAATCCTAATCACCCAGCAGAAAAGCATAATTAGAAATTAAATTTTTAGTTTCATTGTGTGCACTGTCAGCGCTAACCAAAGGAAGTTATGAATAGGTATATTCATATATATATATATTTATGAATATCTATTTAAAATATATCAAACATTTTCCCCTATGTGATGAACATTGGAATGTAAAATATCTACAGTACATACACACTTAAACACATTATTTAATATTAAAACTCAATAAAAAATATTTTTCCTATTTTCAGGTATTTCAGTAGAAAGGGCTCCAAAATATATACAGTATGCATATGTATATGTGTATGCATGTGTATATATGTGTACATATGTATGTATATACATATATACACATATAAATACACATATATAGACATATATTCATATATATTCATATGTTTATATACATACATACACATGTATATTTATGTATATATCCATTATATCCCTTTCCATTCAAATACATTGTCATATACCCTATACCTTTTAACCTTTATAACTTTTTTAATACAGGTAGCCCTCAGTTTACGCCGGGGTTAGGTTCCAGAAGGAATGGTTGTAAATCGAAACCATTGTAAATTGAAACCCAGTTTATAATGTAAGTCAATGGGAGTGAGGGGGATAGGTTCCAGGCCCCTCTCAAAATTGTCATAAGTAACACCTAATACATTATTTTTAAAGCTTTGAAATTAAGACTTTAAATGCTAAACAACATTATAAACCTAATAAAATAATCACACAACACAGAATATATAAATAAACTAAGTTAAATGAACAAAAACATTTGCTAAACAGCATTATAAACCTAATAAAATAATCACACAACACAGACTTCACTTGCATTTTTCTGCAAACAGTTATTTCTATGCATTCCAATCTGGACTGATTTATAGACAGGAAGATCTTGTTCTTTTGAAATCTGCTCGATAGCTCAGGTCTGGTTAAACTGATTAATTTCAGCTTGCTTGGCTTTGCTGCAACACAAGCGGACAGCTCCACCTACTGGCTATTTTAATAAATGCACTGCTTCTCAATGCTTTTCAATAGCAGTCACATGACTGAAAAAAAAGGTTGTTATTCTGAAACGGTGTAAATTGAACCGTTGTAAAACGAGGGCCACCTGTATTTATAATAATAATTTTAATTAGATTTTTTATATATGAGTGTAACACTTTGTATTTATGTTGTGTTTAATGCAATGTACTTTTTTTTAGCCCTAACCCTTTACCGGAAGTCAAATCTATCTAAATCCTGACAGCAAAGTTATGTTGAAAAAATAAACACTGACAACAATATAAAAACTAAACCATATGAATTTTTACAGCCAACATTATTTTTATCACCTTTGAACACCGGTTGTCAAGTCCAAGTTTCTCACTGATAAGAGCCATAGCTATCAGCAAACATTCCGTAGAGCAGCATTCAGAAACCAAAACAAGCCAGGATCATTTACCTGATAAAGCACAGATGCTGCACTGTAGCACCCTTGGAAACTGTTAAGTTTCACTTTTCATTTATCTGAAATGACCCAGCAACATATTTGCATCACTGCACAATAAATAGTTTGTTTTACTCGTTTTTTCTCTTTTTTTTTTTTTTGTAATTTATAAAATAGGTGATACATATATATATAAATATATATATTAATATTCCTCTTTCCTACCCACCTGTCTCCTGCATTTCTCATTGTTTCCCCCTCCCCTCTTCCTGACACCCCATTCATATTTTCTTTTTTTTTCTCTCTCTCTATTTTCTCTCCCTGTCTATCCTTGTCAATGGGACCAAGTTCACTAACTGCATCTCCAACCTCCCCAGTGCCAATTATTCTATGTGACCTTATTCTATAAGGAACTCATATTTGTGAGCTTTAGTGATTAGGCTCTATGGACTAATAGCAATTGGTGGGAATGGAGAGTCTTTAGAAGCTATTGGGGATTTCTCTTGTGTCTTGTCTATGTCCGGCAACTGTCTCTCATTACTGGGCACTTTCCCTCTCTCATTGTTTACTACACTTTTTCTCCTTCCTGTTTCACTCTCCTTTGTGTATTGCCTATTATACACCCTAATAATTAGTAAGGCTATTACATAGTTAAGATTACCATGCCAGCCAGCTGATAGCTACAGGATGATGAGACAACTCTGTTGTAAAGGTTTAATCATCTCTTTTGATTGAGGGACCACATGCTTGTGTATGTGTTTGGGTGTGAATGGGCTCTAAAAACTACCCACTGTATGGGATTAAGTTATGAGACAAACAGAATATCTTCAATTCCCAACCAGTGAAAGTGCAGTGAGAGAAGTTTTATATAGATTGGCCTATGATCCTTCTCTCAATATCTATAGTCTAAAACCTATTGGATCTTTGCATATGGCCCTGCATTGGGGCATTATTTAACTGGAGAAAAATGTAATTTATGTTATAGGACAGTCATTTTTAACTTGGATGTCAGAACACAATGCTGAGTTACAGAATCTGACTAAGACCCAATAAGGTTTGTCCATCTTAAACCCAAATTTTTTCTTTCATGATTCAGATAGAGCATGACATTTTAAGCAACTTTCTAATTTACTCCTATTATCAAATTTTCTTCATTCTCTTGGTATCTTTATTTGAAATGCAAGAATTTAAGTTTAGATGCCAGCCCATTTTTGGTGAACAACCTGTGTTGTTCTTGCAGATTGTTGGATAAATTCATCCACCAATAAAAAAGTGCTGTCCAGAGTTCTGAACCAAACAAAAAGCTTAGGTGTCTTAAAGATAGCAAGAGAACGAAGAAAAATTGATAATAGGAGTAAATGAGAAAGTTGCTTAAAATTGCATGCTCTATCTGAATCGGGAATAAAGGTGGGTTCGGTTTCCCTTTAAGCCTTGGAGGTGTAATGCAGCCCTCTTATGCTCTTTATTTGGCTCTTATTTCCCTATCTCATACTTTTTAAAACGTTACCCCTGCTTTTATGATAATGTTTGTCACGCAAGCGATCTGGCTAATATAGCAGTAATAGGCTGCTTTCACATGCATGTGCTGGTGGTGAGCATTGCATAACAATCGGCTAGATTACGAGTTTTGCGTTATGAGGGGTGCGGTAATAACTTGCACGTTATTGTCACCGCTCACTTCCCTACAGCGCTGGTATTACAGATTTGCAAAAACCCGGTGTTAGCAGGGAAGAAGTGAGCGTAAAGCAAAATTGAGCTCCATACCGCACTCCAATACCAGCGCTGCTGAAAGCGTAGGTAACCTGGTTTTACATGCTCGTGCACGATTTCTCCGTAACGCAGCCCCATTGATTCCTATAGGGAAACAAAATTTATGTTTACACCTAACACCCTAACATGAACCCCGAGTCTAAACACCACTAATCTTACACTTATTAACCCCTAATGTGCCGCCCTGACATCGCCGACACCTACATTATACTTATTAACCCCTAATCTGCTGCCCTCGACATCGCCGACAACTACATTATACTTATTAACCCCTAATCTGCTGCCCCCAACATCGCCGACACCTACATAATGTTATTAACCCCTAATCTCCCGCCCCCAATGTCGCCGCAACCTACCTACACTTAACCCCTAATCTGCAGCCACCAACGTCGCCGCCACTATACTAAATTTATTAACCCCTAAACCTAACCCTAAGTCTAACCCTAACCCTAACACCCACTAACTTTAATGTAATTAAAATAAATCTAAATAAAACCTATTATTTATAACTAAATAATTCCTATTTAAAACTAAATACTTACCTGTAAAATAAACTCTAAGCTAGCTACAATATAACTAATAGTTACATTGTAGCTATCTTAGGTTTTATTTTTATTTCACAGGTAAGTTTGTATTTATTTTAACTAGGTAGACTAGTTAGTAAATAGTTATTAAATATTTACTAACTACCTAGCTAAAATAAATACAAATTTACCTGTAAAATAAAACCTAACCTGTCTAACACTAACACCTAACCTTACACTACAATTAAATCAATTACCTAAATTAAATACAATTAACTAAATTACACAAAATAAAAAAAGAAATTATCAGATATTTAAACTAATTACACCTAATCTAATAGCCCTATCAAAATAAAAAAAGCCCCCCAAAATAAAAAAACCCTAGCCTAAACTAAACTACCAATAGCCCTTTAAATGGCCTTTTGCGGGGCATTGCCCCAAAGAAATCAGCTCTTTTACCTGTAAAAAAATTCAAACAACCCCCCAACAGTAAAACCCACCACCCACACAACCAACCCCCCAAATAAAAACCTATCTAAAAAAACCTACGCTCCCCATTGCCCTGAAAAGGGCATTTGGATGGGCATTGCCCTTAAAAGGGCATTTAGCACTTTTTCAGTGCCAAAACCCTAACCTAAAAATAAAACCCACCCAATAAACCCTTAAAAAACCTAACACTAAGGCTCGAAGATCCACTTACAGTTTTTGAAGACCCGACATCCATCCTCAACAAAGCTGGCAGAAGTCCTCAACGAAGCGGCAGAAGTCTTCATTCAACCGGGCAGAAGTCTTCATCCAATCGGCAGAAGTCTTCATCCAGACGGCATCTTCTATCTTCATCCATCCGGAGCGGGTCCATCTTCAAGACATCCGGCGTGGAGCATCCTCTTCTTACGCCGACTCTTCCAGAATGAAAGTTCTTTTAAATGACTTCATCCAAGATGGCGTCACTTGAATTCCGATTGGCTGATAGAATTCAGCCAATAGGACTGAGCTCGCATTCTATTGGCTGATTGGAACATGTAGGTAGGTGGCGGTGATGTTAGGGGAAGCAGATTAGGGGTTAACAATATTTAACTAGTGTTTGCGATGCGGGAGTACGGCGGAAGAGGGGTTAATATGTTTATTATAGTGGCGGCGATGTCTGGAGCGGCAGATTAGGGGTTAATAATTTTATTTTAGTGTTTGTGATGCGGGAGGGCCTCGGTTTAGGGGTTAATAGGTAGTTTATGGGTGTTAGTGTACTTTTTAGCACTTTAATTATGAGTTTTATGCTACAGCTTTGTAATGCAAAACTCATAACTACTGACTTTCAGTTTACGGTATTGATCTTGGTGGTATAGGGTGTACCGCTCACTTTTTGGCCTCCCAGGCAGACTCGTAATACCGGCGCTGTGGAAGTCCCATTGAAAAAGGACTTTTTGAAAGATGCGGTAATTACGTTGCGTTAAGGCCAAAAAAGTGTGCGGTGCCCCTAAAACTGCAAGACTCATAATACCAGCGCTAGTGAAAAAGAGCCTTAAAGGGACAGTCTACACCAAACATGTTCTTATTTAAAAAGATAGATAATCCCTTTATTACCCATTCCCCATTTTTGCATAACCAACACAGTTATATTAATATACTTTTTACCTCTGTGATTACCTTGTATCTAAGCCTCTGCAGACAGCCTCCTTATCTAAGTGCTTTTGACAGACATGCAGTGTAGTCAATCAGTGAAGACTCCTAAATAACTTCACGGGAGTGAGCACAATGTTAACTATATGACACATGAACTAACACTGTCTAACTGTGAACAACTTTCAAAATGCTCTGAGCTAGGAGGCGTTTTTCAACGGTTTAGAAATCAGTTTGAGCCTAGCTAGGTTTAGCTTTTCAAAAATACTACCAAGGGAACAAAGCAAATTTGATGATAAAAGTAAATTGGAAAGTTGTTTAAAATTGCAACTGAATCATGAAAGTTTAGTTTTGACTTTACTGTCCCTTTAACGCTGCTTTTTCACCCATAACGCAAAACTCGTAATCTAGCCGATTATTAGAAACCAGAATGTGCGTAAAACAAGCATTTTCGATGAAGATTGCATGCACAAGAAAAGTTATCACAGAAGCCATTTCAAAGAAGCATTTTTACAAATATAAATATATTGCTCTGGACTTCCTGTTCAAATTGTATGTGCCTTTTTAGTACATCCTGATTGTTTAGAAATCACAATTTTTCATTACTTCACTTTTTTTGTATTTGCAAAAATTTAAACTAAAGAATTACGGAAAAAAAGTAAAAAATATTTTAATCAATTTGTCATTGGCTCTGAGACTAGAAGACTGTACCAAATAACACTTTATGTAAGAGAAAAAAATTCCTTACTCAAATTACTGTTATATTGTAATTACCACGACCTTTAGCATTACCCACATTCGAAAAATGCCCAGAATACAGTTTGTTTTATGGGTGTAATTACAAACTGGAGTATTTCGTAGAATTCTAGCTGAATAATATCTGCACGCTAATCAAACCATATTGTCCATAATTTAAACGCCTTAAACTAATAAAAATCATTTGTCTCTAAAATTTTGTATCAGTTTCTCGAAACCTGAAAGTATCACCCGGTTTACGGTCATTTATGAGGTAAAGTAAAAAAGAAATTCTTACAATCTAGTTGACTTAGATTTACTGTGATTTCTAAGTAGTTTGTAGAAACTGGGTTTGCACCTCCTACATTGTTACAAGAAAATGACATTTGAGGTTACTTTGTACTGCTCAGAAATGACTTTAGCTATATACTGATTGTAGGATGGAAATATGGTAACTGAGAAAAGACCCCTAACTCGCTTAGCCATAAAGTAAGGTGTGGGTTGCGTGACAATTACTTCAGGTAGCCCTCATCACACAATAACTGTCTTAATGTCAGGCCAACCACAAGAGAATACAGCGAGACATATGTAAACTATACTCTTATCCCTTATTTACCACAAATGTCAAAAGAAGTTCAGTGGACTTTACAATTAAATACTGCAATTTACTGCCAAGTAATTTAGTAAACTTTATGTTTCTCCCTACAAAAAGACAATGGCCCCAATTTATCAAAGTCTGGCGGACCTGATCCGACAGTGCGGATCAGGTCCGCCAGACCTCGCTGAATGTATTCAGCATTGCACCAGCAGCTCGCAAGAGCTGCTGGTGCAATGCCGCCTCCTGCAGACTCGCGGCCAATGGGCCGCCAGCAGGGGGTGTCAATCAACCCGATCGGATTGATTTCCGGCGATGTCTGTACGCCTGCTCTGAAAAGGCGGACAGGTTATGGAGCAGCGGTCTTTGTGACTGCTGCTTTATAAGTGCTGTTTCTGGCGAGCCTGCAGGCTCGCCAGAAACACGGGGCATCAAGCTCCATTCGGAGCTTGATAGATAGGCCCCACTTTCTATACAACATGCAACCGAAAAAAACGGATAATTAGATGCTTCTTGGTTTTTGTACCGCTTGTATCCATTGATATGACCAATAGCCAGCAATCCCAGTGCTGGCTGCATTTAAATATATATCTGATTATCTGCTTAAAGAGACAAAATTAAACTTCCATGATTCAGATAGGGAATGCAATTTTAAACAACTTTCCAATTTACTTTTATCATCAAATTTGCTTTGTTCTCTTGGTATTCTTTGTTGAATGCTAAACCTAGGAAGGCTCATATGCTAATTTCTAAATGCTTAAAGGCCACCTCTTATCTCAGTGCATTTTGATAGATTTTCACAGCTAGACAGTGCTTGTTCATGTTTGCCATATCGATAACATTATGCTCACTCCCATGGAATAATTTATGAGTCAGCACTAATTGGCTAAAATGCAAGTCTGTCAAAAGCACTTAGATAAGGGGGCAGTCTGCAGGGGCTTAGATACAAGGTAATCACAGAGGTAAAAAGTGTATTTATATTACAGTGTTGGTTGCAAAACTGGGGAATGGGTAATAAAGGCATTATCTATCTGTTTAAACAATAAACATTTTCAAGTAGACTGTCCCTTTAAAGCCAGTTTTATTCATACATTTATAATATATATCAGCAATTAATTACGGCATTGAAAAATATCTGCGTACAAAAGAAATGTTTTAAAAATATTTATAACTGTAATTTTCTTAGCAAAATGTGCCTTGTTTTGCAGTCCAGGAACATACCGCTTAAAAAGCCTTGAGTATATTATCTATCCAAGTAGGCACACATATAAATGAGCTTCTGCACTGATTTAGCAATCACTATGTAGAATGTTGCAGGGTTAATGTTCTTGATGCAGCAGAAAAATAAATAATGGATGTGCAAAGTTGATTTTACTATGCATGAAACATTTTGGGCTAGGTTACAAATGTAACACAAAAATATTAGCACTATTGAGTGCTAACTCAAGTTAAATTAATAGTGTGCCTATTCTTGCTCTGGTCTTAAAGGTTGAAAGTAAAATGTTAGCATGTGAGCAAAAGACTCAGGAGAGCTAACATCTGGAGGTCGGAAAGCGAGCTTGCTAACTACCTTTTCCCATAGACTTCTATTAAGGGCGCTACAAAAGCATCTTTTGCTCATGCACTAACCCAAAGGTGTGAGAGCCAACTGTGTTTGAGATGAAGGAGTGCTAAGAAACTTTATATACCATTGTCCTTCACTTTTAATATATATATATTTATGAGTGTAATACTTTATTTTAATATATTTTACATGTGCATTGTTATATTTTTATTTTAGCCCTAACACTTTACATTACTCACAACTAATTTCAGCTATGTTTAGTGTGGCTGATCTATCCATTGAAAGTATAGTGTGTGCTAAAGAGATGCGGCCGCGCCAAACATATTCTGGTAATTCTGTTTTACAATGGACTTACCATATTGCTTGCTAATTTTAGTGCTGGCCTGCAATATTGAAATCGCACCCTGCTATGTTTAAAGTCCCTTTTGTAAGTTAGTCTGTGATTTGTTATATTTGGTAACCAAGTGTGCAGATGTTTGAAATATATTTCAATGTGTTTGAATGGGTCTTCAAATTAATCAGCAAACCTTTTTTTCTAATGCTTTCTCATGACCTCCAAGGCACGCTCTATGGGGTAGATTTATCAAGTGTCGGGAAGACATGATCCGCTGCCCGACATCACTAAATGCCGACAGCATATGCTATCAGCATTTAACATTCAGATATTATAGGGCAAGGATGCCCTATGGAGGTGCGCTTTAGTACAATGAGAGCAGAAGTCCCTGAAGAGGAATCCAGAAGAAACGGCAGCACTCTCAAATGTAAAGATATCGATAGGTCCTGTAGGAACAGAAAAAGAGGCGCCGCATAGAACAATATCTTCTGCACAAAATATACACAGAATACGAGAATAACCCAGGCGGGTAGCTACTCACATAGGCATAGGCATAAAAGTAGTGCCAAACAAAGCAGGCCGGGACCTCAAAAGTTGCCTGACAGACTCGCTTCCCGTACACGGGACAGGTCACGTGATTGTGTCTCACCAATCCAGAAATGGAAGCCTCAAGACGTCCTTAGTATTAGCACCAATCAGCAGTCCACAAAAGTGACAGGAGGTGTAGAAGACAAGAGGCTCGCCTTCTGTGTGTTATCAGCGATCAACACAATTAGTTGAATGAATAATTTGTGGTATGATTAAGTAGTATAATTTGAAGTATAATTAAAAAGTGTCTATTTTATTATGGTGTCTCACCAATCTCGGATTGGTGAGACACCATCACGTGACCTGTCCCGTGTACGGGAAGCAAGTCTGTCGGGCAACTTTTGAGGTCCCGGCCTGCTGTGTGCTGTGCCAATCGGCCACTAACAGGGGGGTGTCAATCATCCCGATCGTATCCGATCGGGATGATTGCTGTCCGCCACCTTATCATACTATCTGGCTATTGTATCAATCTACTGAATTAACCTTGATGGTTATCAACTTGCAGTAAATAACCTGATGCTGGATAATAGTGGGCTTTCTCTTCTTCTTTTTGTTTATATCTATTTTATCACCACTACCGTGCACTGTTGGATTTTTATGTAAAAACGCTGCTTTATATATATATATATATATACTGTATATATATATATATATACTGTATATATATAAACAGTCTCAAGGGCTCTGCACGCACTTGTAATCCAGAGTATTGCCCGGGGTGCATTCAACGAATACACATATAGAGAAATAAAGGACGCACTCACCGGGTCTTAACTTAATACTATTTAATAGTACAAAAGTGGGTGACGTTTCGGGGTAATTAGCCCCATCCTCACACCTTAACAAAACAATATTTGTGGCTCCTATAAATAAACTAACTTACTTACCCTCCACCAACACCAGCGAAGAACTGGAAATGACCATGGCGTCCTGCTTGCACCACTGCGCAGGTCCAGCGGTTGCCATGGCAACCGGAACTCGCTTCCTAATAGGAACAAAAACAACAACAGGTAAGCAGACAATTACGGATCTTCGATCACACAGAAATACCTACTAGAATCGGTTACAAGGCTAGCTACATATTATCATAATGTACGTGAAGTTTATATGGTAGCAGGGTAAAAAATCCCCAAACGACATTAATAAATGTACCATAAAATATTCTCCCTTATAGAAACATAATATATAGGTTAGTACCAGACATGTAATTGGTCACTACATAGGAAAAATACAATAAAAATTATAATAGAACAATGTCTGACTTAGGTAACTAACTAGGAGGCTAGCTAAGGGGAACTGTAGAATATATGTATATTTAGAGGAAACAGTGCCAATCTAAATTAGCATTCAAGCCTTTGGGAGCAAGGGTATTTAAAGTAAATATCCAATTATACTCCTTTTGCAAAAGAAGCTTGGCTCTGTCTCCCCCCTATTTAATCTAGGGACATGATCAATGATAACATACCTAAGGTTTGCAACCGTATGGCCAGCCAACGCAAAATGTCTGGCAACCGGTTGGTCAGATTGCTTTTTGAGGATTGCTAGCTTAATTGCTGCACGAAGATTTGGCCTAACGGATGCGTAAACTGTCAACGGTTGGATTGACTCTCAACTTTTGGCTTATCTGACGGTGCAGTTCCCCCGGACTCCGGTGTTCTATACACTGCCTAAAGTGCATAAGCATGCTACTCTACCACCGGGGAGGCCAATAGTATCGACTATTAGCTCTTTATTACAGCCTGTAGCTACCTATCTGGATTCTTTGTTGCAACCCATGGTCCAAAATATGCCCTCATTCTTACTTGACTCCATGGCCCTTATAAGGGAACTAAAAAAACCTCAATGCATTAAAGGGGACTGAATGGCTAGTTACCTTAGACGTGATTAGCCTTTACACAGTGATACCACACAATCAAGACTTGGAAGCCATACATAATCGCCTGTGTAGGTATCCATATGTGGGTCCAGACATAGAATAGATCTTGGAACTCTTGAATTTCTGCCTAACCATGAATTACTTTCATTTTGAGAATTGTTTTATCTACAACTACTTGGGACTGCGATGGGGTCGAGTATGACCTCATTTTATGCAAATCTCTATATGGCAGAATTTGAGCAATATCAGATAAATCTTTTCAAACATCAGAATATAAGATTCTTTTGTCGATACATAGACGATTTGTTTATGATATGGGATGGCCCACTACAAGATCTGTAGCTATGGTTCAAACAGCTTAACCAAGCTCTTCCTACTTCAATTCAAAATGCAATATAGTGGACAATCAGTAGATTTCTTGGATTTAAAAATCTACAAACAGGATTTCCTTATTTCGAAAGGAAACAGATAGAAATTCTTTATTACAAGCTACTAGTTGTCACCCTCCTGCCTTAAAGAAGGCTCTCACTATATCGCAGTTTAAGCGAGTAGTACGAAACAACAGTGACCCGATACTAGCCAAACAACAACTTTTATAGATGACGTCCAGGTTCCTACAACGAGGCTATGGAGAAGAGTCTATTGACATCCAACTGAAAAAAGTCTGGGATTTGAAGCAAGAGGATGCACTGAAAGCAAAAAATTGTCAACCATTAGAAGATAGGCTGTCCTATTTAACCACTTATACTGTGGATAAGAAGGATCTTCCAGCAGCTTTAAGAAAAGATTGGAATATTGTCAACACAGACACTACTCTACCATTCACCAAGATGGGTCCCCCAAGAGTGGGCTTCAGGAAGTCCAGATCCATATGAGACACTCTAGTAAAAGTGGATCCAGTGGAGAGGTATAAAAAGACTACATGGCTGAATCCTCCCAAGTGGGGGTGTTATAGGTGCCTTGGATGCACTACATGTAATGGTCTTAGTAACACTAAAACATTTGTGCATCCACAATCTAAAAAGCAATACATTATTAGACACAGGGTCACGTGTACTACAAAATTCATTGTATATTTCCTACACTGTTCCTGTGGTCTTTTTTATGTAGGGAAAACCGTTGACAATTTACGCATCCGTATGGCCAATCATCGTGCAGCAATTAGGCTGGCAATCCTCAAAAAGGAATCTGACCAACCGGTCACCAGACATTTTGAGTTGGCTGGCCATACGGCTGCAAACCTTAGGTATTTTTTTCATTGATCATGTCCCTAGATTAAATAAGGGGGGGTGACAGAGTGAAGCTTCTTTTGTAAAAGGAGTCTAAGTGGATATTTACTTTAAATACCCTCGCTCCCAAAGGCTTGAATGCTAATTTAGATTGGATTGATTTTATGTTTCTGTAAGGGAGAATATTTTATGGTACATTTATTAATGTTGTTTGGGAATTTTTTACCCTGCTACCATATCCACTTCTCGTACACTATGATATGTAGCTAGCTCTGTAACCATTTCTAGCAGGTGTTTCTGTGTGATCGATGATCCTTAATTGTCTGCTTACTTGTCGTTGTTTTTGTTCCTATTAGGAAGCGAGTTCCGGTTGCCATGGCAACCGCCAGACCTGCGCAGTGGTGCAGGCAGGACGCCATTGTCATTTCCGGTTCTTTGCTGGTGTTAGTGGAGGGTAAGTTAGTTTATTTATAGGAGCCACAAATATTGTTTTGTTAAGGTCTGTGGACGGGGCTAATTACCCCGAAATGTCACCCGCTTTTGTACTATTAAATAGTATTAAGTTAAGACCCGGTGAGTGCATCCTTTATTTCTCTCTCTCTCTCTATATAGCTGTATGCAAAAGTTTAGGCACCCCTGACAATTTCCATGATTTTCATTTATAAATAATTGGGTGTTTGGATCAGAAATTTCATTTTGATCTATCAAATAACTGAAGGACACAGTAATATTTCAGTAGTGAAATGAGGTTTATTGGATTAACAGAAAATGTGCAATATGCATCCAAACGAAATTAGACAGGTGCATAAATTTGGGCACTCTTGTCATTTTGTTGAAAAGCTATCACAGAGATTTAAGCTGTCAGTGTCCACTGTGAGGAACACAGTGAGGAAATGGAAGACCACAGGCACAGTTCTTGTTAAGGCCAGAAGTGGCAGACCAAGTAAAATATCGTAGAGGCAAAGGCAAAGGATGGTGAGAACAGTCAAAAACAGCCCACAGACCACCTCCAAAGACCTACAACATCATCTTGCTGCAGATGGTGTCACTATGCATCATTCAACAATTCAGCGCACTTTGCACAAGGAGAAGCTGTATGGGAGAGTGATGCGGAAGAAGCTTTTTCTGCATACACGCCACAAACAGAGTCTCTTGAGGTATCTAAACGCACATTTGGACAAGCCAGCTTCAATTTGGAAGAAGGTGCTGTGGACTAATGAAACAAAGATTGAGTTATTTGGTCATAACTAGAGGGATTATGCATGGCAGCAAAAGAGCACAGCGTTCCACGACAAACACTTGCTACCCACAGTTAAATTTGGTGGATGTTCCATCATTAAGCTAATTTCCCCTGTAAGGATGTTCCATCATGCTGTGGGGCCAGTGCCGGTACTGGGAATTTTGTTAAAGTTAAGGGTCGCATAGATTCCACTCAAAATCAGCAGATACTTGAGAATAATGTTGAGGAATCAAAGTTACGCCAGGGCTGGATATTTCAACAACGACTCAAAACACCGCTCAAAATCTACTCTGGCATTTATACAGAGGAACAAGTACAATGTTCTGGAATGGCCATCCCAGTCCCCAGACCTGAATATCATTGAAAGCGGGCTATCCATGCTCGGCAACCTTCAAACCTAACTGAACTGGAGATGTTTTGCAAGGAGGAATGGTCCAAAATACCTTCATCCAGAATCCAGACACTCATTACAGGCTATAGGAAGCGTCTAGAGGCTGTTATTTCTGCTAAAGGAGGATCTCCTAAATATGGATGCAATATTTCTGTTGGGGTGCCCAAATTTATGTACCTGTCTAATTTCGTTTTGATGCATATTGCACATTATCTGTTAATCCAATAAACCTCATTTCACTACTGAAATATTACTGTGTCCTTCAGTTATTTGATAGATCAAAATGAAATTGCTGATCCAAACACCCAATTATTTATAAATGAAAATCATGGAAATTGTCAGGGGTGCCTAAACTTTTGCATACAACTGTATATATACAGTTATATACTCACTTATGAAAATCATAAAAATAAAATTTTACCACACTTCCACAACATATGATAATTAAAAAAATGATTTATTACATAGAAATATACCATAACATTTCTGCCATAATGACTGTTAAATGACTCATTGAGATTTTGCAACATTAATTTACCCTGGAATATACCTTGAAAAGAAACTGCAATGAAATGAAACCAATGCGTTCAGAGTTTACAAAGCTTACCACAAAATGAAACCACTGTTATTCAGACCACACACCTCCTTTGTTAATTAGTTATGGGTCTTCCCTGTATGTCTGTATTTTTTGACAATCTTACATTTTTCAATTATTTAAATTAATCAGCCATAAGCCAAAATCAATCCTTAGATCACACACAATGGTACTGCAGCCCCTCTGTCAGTCACATGCCTCAGCTCATACCCCAGGTACTGCAGCCCCTCTGTTAGTCACATGCCACATTAGACCTCAGCTCAGGCCTTGGTCCTGCAGTCCTTCAGTGCATCGGATGCCACATCACATCTCAGACCTGTGCCAGTCACATGCCATATCAGACCACAGCTCATATCCCAGGACCTGCAGCCCCTCTGTCAGTCACATGTTACATCAGACCTCAGCTCATACCCCAGGTCTTGCAGCTCGTCTGTCAGTCACATGCTTATTCAGACCACAGTTCAGATCCCTGGGCACCTCAGATCTTAGACATCTGCTAGTCACATGCCATATCAGACCTTCGCTCAGACCATTTGCCTTGCAGATTCTAGGTCAGTCACATGTCACATCACACTTCAGTTTAGACCACTGGTCCTGCAGCCTCTCAGTCACATGCCACATCAGACCTCAGCTCAGATTCCTGGCCCTGTAGCCTCTATATTAGTCACATGCCACATCAGACATCATCTCAGGTTCATGGTCCTGCAGCCTCTCTGTCCTGTCCTGCAGCCCCTGTGTTAGTCACATGCCATATCAGACCTCAGCTGAGATTCCTGACCCTGTAGCCTCTCTGTCAGTCCCATGTCAAATCAGACCTTAGCTCAAACTGCGTTCCTGAAGACTCACTGTCAGTCACATGCCACATCAGACCTCATCTCAGATTCCTAGCCCTGTAGCCTCTCTGTAAGTCGCACGCCACATCAAACATCAGCTCAGACCACTGGTCCTGCAGCCCCTGTGTTAGTCACATGCCATATCAGACCTCTTTTGATATTCCTGTCCCTGTAGCTTCTCTGTCAGTGACATGTCGCATCAGACCTCAGCTCAGACCACTGGTCCTGCAGCCTCTCTGTCAGTCACCTGCCACATCAGACCGCAGCCTCTGACCCTTTCCTTGCAACTTCTCTGTCAGATACATGATTCCAAAGTATTGTAGCTTATTAAGCCATATACACAAATCAGACCAGACCCTTGGTTTTGCAGCCCCTCTGTCAGCCACATGCACACATCAGATCTCAGATTGAGTTTCTGATGCAACAGCCCTTCTGTCAGCTACATACCCACATCAGATTAGACCTAGGCCTTGCAGCTCCTCTGTCAGCCATATACCCACAAAAAACCTCCAATCAGACCCCAACAACTTGCAGCCTTTATATCAGTCAGGTACCCACATCAGATAATAATCCAGGCCCTGCTGCCTCACTTTTTAGCCACATATACACTTCATATCAAATATCTGACCCTACAACTCTGCACCTTAATGCTAGCTGTTCAGTTTGGGTGTTTCTATACAATCTGATCACTGAGCCCTGCAATTTATGGGGGTTGTAACAGTGTCTGTGCAACATTATGATGTTGATGTCTTCCTTAGACTTCTTAGAAAATCTCTTCTTCTTGAAAAGTATGGACTGGTTTCACATTAAAAGTCAAATTCTGAATAATTCACTTTCAATCCTCCATCTTTTTTTGATGGATATTTGATATTTATTTTAAAACTTTTTCCCTTTATCCAGATTACTGATTATATTTTCCATATGATGCGTAAAGGTTAACAAACATTTGGAGACTAAATCTAGATTGAAGTAACACCCACTATGTAACAAAATTGTTATTCTGTTGAAGAAATGTAGTTATCTAGAAACTTGTATTGTGAACTATATATTGTTATAATAAAATATTTTTTAAGCGTTCAGAAGTTTACACTAACACATCTGAAGAGAAAGGAACACTTGTGCATAGAGCTCTGTTTTGCTAAGGTTGATCAAAGCTGGCAGAACAAGCACACTGGTCTTTTATTATGTGTTTACTCATTAAGTAGACAGCCTGGCAAGTGAGTTGAATTGGAAAAATTAGCTATAGCATCGTATTTGTTGACAGATCTTTTGTAGACATCTTAGATGAAGGAAGGAAATCTCTGAAATAGTTAAATTGTCATGGTTGGTCTCAATGCATTTCCTATGGGAATGTCAAATATTAAAATGGTGTGAGCAATGCCTCATAATTTTAAACCATAACTGTGATAGAACCAATTGACTGCTGGTTTATTTAATCTTGTTAGTATGGCTACTTATTTATGAAGTTCATTTTGGGTATTTAGTACACTATTAAAGTGGAAACTCTAGATATTACGCAGCAATACCAATAACCACTATATTAAATGTATTAAACCTTAAACCTAAGTCTAACCCTAACCCTAACACCCCCTAATTTAAATATAATTTAAATAAATCTAAATAAAATTACTATAATTAACTACATTATTCCTATTTAAAACTAAATACTTACCTATAAAATAAACCCTAAGATAGCTACAATATAACTAATAGTTACATTGTAGTTAGCTTAGGGTTTATTTTTATTTTACAGGCAAGTTTGTATTTATTTTAACTAGGTAGAATAGTTACTAAATAGTTATTAACTATTTAATAACTACCTAGCTAAAATAAATACAAATTGACCTGTAAAATAAAACCTAACCTAAGTTACAATAACACCTAACACTACACTACAATTAAATAAATTAACTAAATTAAATACAATTAAATAAATTGAATTAAATTAGCTAAATTCCAACCCCCCCCCCCCACTAAATTACAGAAAATAAAAAACAAATGACAGATCTTTAAACTAATTACACCCAATCTAATAGCCCTATCAAAATAAAAAAGCCCCCCCAAAATAAAAAAAACCCTAGCCTAAACTAAACTATCAATAGCACTTAAAAGGGCCTTTTGCGGGGCATTGCCACAAAGTAATCAGCTCTTTTACCTGAAAAAAAAAATACAAACAACCCCCCAACAGTAAAACCCACCACCCACACAACCAACCCCCCAAATAAAATACTAACTAAAACCTAAGCTCCCCATTGCCCTGAAAAGGGCATTTGTATGGGCATTGCCCTTAAAAGGGCATTTAGCTCTATTGCAGCCCAAAGCCCTAACCTAAAAAATAAAACCCACCCAATACACCCTTAAAAAACCTAACACTAACTACCTGAAGATCGACTTACTGTTCTGAAGACAAGGAAGCGGCAGAAGTCTTCATCCAACCGGGCCGAAGTCCTCAACGAAGCCGGGAGAAGTCTTCATCCAAGCCGGGCGAAGTGGTCCTCCAGATTGGCAGAAGTCTTCATCCAGACGCGGAGCATTCTCTTCATCCGGAGTCTTTTTACTGAATGAAGGTTCCTTTAAATGACGTCATCCAAGATGGCGTCCCTTAGATTCCGATTGGCTGATAGAATTCTATCAGCCAATCAGAATTAAGGTACAAAAATCCTATTGGTTGATGCAATCAGACGATTGGAACAGCCAATAGAATGCAAGCTCAATCCTATCAGCCAATAGAATGCAAGCTCAAACCTATTGGCTGATTGGATCAGCCAATAGGATTGAACTTCAATCCTATTGGCTGATTGCATCAGCCAATTGGATTTTTTCTACCTTAATTCTGATTGGCTGATAGAATTCTATCAGCCAATCGGAATCTAAGGGACGCCATCTTGGATGACATCAATTAAAGGAACCTTCATTTAGTAAGAAGTCTTAATCCAGACGGCATCTTCTATCTTCATCCATCCGACGTGGAGCGGGTCCATCTTCAAGACATCCGACACGGAGCATCCTCTTCATCCGGAGTCTTGTTACTGAATGAAGGTTCCTTTAAATGGCGTCATCCAAGATGGCGTCCCTTAGATTCCGATTGGCTGATAGAATCCTATCAGCCAATCGGAATTAAGGTAGAAAAAATCCTATTGGCTGATGCAATCAGCCAATAGGATTGAAGTTCAATCCTATTGGCTGATCCAATCAGCCAATAGGATTGAGCTTGCATTCTATTGGCTGATTGGAACAGACAATAGAATGCAAGCTCAATCCTATTGGCTGATTGCATCAGCCAATAGGATTTTTTCAACCTTAATTCTGATTGGCTGATAGAATTCTATCAGCCAATCGGAATCTAAGGGACGCCATCTTGGATGACGTTATTTAAAGGAACCTTCATTCAGTAAGAAGACTCCGGATGAAGAGGATGCTCCGCGTCGTATGTCTCGAATATGGACCCGCTCCGCGTCGGATGGATGAAGATAGAAGATGCCGTCTGGATGAAGACTTCTGCCCGTCTGGAGGACCACTTCACCCGGCTTGGATGAAGACTTTTAAGGGCTATTGATGGTTTAGTTTAGGCTAGGGGTTTTTTATTTTGGGGGGGCTTTTTTTATTTTGATTTTTTGGTGGGCTATTAGATTAGGTGTAATTAGTTTAAAGATCTGTAATTTGTTTTTTATTTTCTGTAATTTAGTGTTTGTTTGTTTGTTTTTGTAATTTAGCTAATTTAATTTATTTCATTGTTTTTAATTTAGTTAATTTATTTAATTATAGTGTAGTGTTAGGTGTTAGTGTAACTTAGGTTAGGTTTTATTTTACAGGTCAATTTGTATTTATCTTAGCTAGGTAGTTATTAAATAGTTAATAGCTATTTAATAACTATTCAACCTAGTTAAAATAAATACAAACTTGCCTGTAAAATAAAAATAAACCCTAAGCTAGCTACAATGTGACTATTAGTTATATTGTAGCTAGCTTAGGGTTTATTTTATAGGTAAGTATTTAGTTTTAAATAGGAATAATTTAGTTAATTATATTTTCTTTAGATTTATTTAAATTATATTTGTTAGGGGGTGTTAGGGTTAGACTTAGATTTAAGGGTTAATACATTTAATATAGTGGCGGCGAAGTTGGGGTTGGCAGATTAGGAGTTAATAAGTATAATGTAGGTGATGGTGATGTTAGGGGCAGCAGATTAGGGGTTAATAATATTTAACTAGTGTTTGCGAGGTGGAGGTGCAGCGGTTTAGGGGTTAATATGTTTATTCTAGTGGCGGCAATGTCCGGAGCAGCAGATTAGGGGTTAAAAATGTTATTATAGTGTTTGTGATGCAGGAGGGCCTCGGTTTAGGGGTTAATATGTAGTTTATGGGTGTTAGTGTACTTTTTAGCACTTTAGTTATGAGTTTTATGCTACAGCGTTGTAGTGTAAAACTCATAACTACTGACTTTAAAATGCATTACGGATCTTGAAGGTAGAGGGTGTACCGCTCACTTTTTGGCCTCCCAGGACAGACTCATAATACCAGTGCTATGGAAGTCCCATAGAAAAAAGGGTTTACGAAGTTTACGTAAGTCGGTTTGCGGTAAGGCCAAAAAAGTGTGCAGTGCCCCTAAACCTGCAAGACTCGTAATAGCAGCAGTAGTGAAAAAGCAGCGTTAGGACCTGTTAACGCTGATTTTTCGGCTTAACGCAAAACTCATAATCTAGCCATCTGTTAGCACGTGTGCAAGCCTGCTCTCTTGTATTCCCTGTGTTTGGCACTAATTCATTGTTACTATTGCAAAGAATGATTTTCCTTTCATGATTCTTGATGCAAAACTGATAATCCACTTTTTAAAAGTATGTGACACCATAGAAGCTTAGGGAGGGAGGGAAAGTTAACAAAAGATCATATAAATTGCCTAATAGTATTAAACCAAGCCGCCATGGGAGAAAGTCAAGCAAGCACACATTTTAGATGTATTTAACAAAAGGCTGCAGTAAGTAAATAATGAATTTACCTTGCAATAATGTATCACATGGAAAATAAAAAGTTTATATCGCTTTCATGAAAGCGATATTTGCGCTACACTGTGTAATACCAGCGCACACTAATGTGTGCTGGTATTACAAGTTGTCAGCAATGCGAATGCAAGCTCAAGTTTGACTTTATCTATGTGGGAACATTACTTAAAGGGACAGTCTACTCCAGAATTATTATTGTTTAAAACGATAGATAATCCCTTTATTACCCATTCCCCAGTTTTGCATAACGAACACAGTGATATTAATACACTTTTTACCTCTGTGATTACATTATATCTAAACCTTTGCAGACTGCCCCATTATTTCAGTTCTTTTGACAGACATTGGCTAAAATGCCAATCAATGCTGACTCATAAGTAACTCCACAGGCGTGATCACAATGTTATCTATATGGCACACATGAAATAGCACTGTCTAACTGTGAAAACTGTCAAAATGCACTAAGATAAGAGGCGGCCTTCAAGGGCTTAGGAATTAACATATGAGCCTACCTAGGTTTAGCTTTCAAGTTCAACAAAGAATACCAAGAAAACAAAGCAAATTTAATGATAAAAGTAAATTGGAAAGTTGTTTAAAATTGCATGCCCTATCTGAATCATAAAAGTTTAATTTTGACTAGACTGTCCCTTTAACTGTCAATAGACTAGAAGCAATACCTTCTACAAGGTCAACAAGACTGCAGTTTAGTACCTTGGTGAACTGGTTACAGTCATTACTTTGGGGGTCAACAAGAAAAGTTTCTGAATCTATGTGTAATGGCAAGAGATAAGTGAAGTCTCATCTATACTATAATCATGTTTGTAGTGCGTCTGTCGCCATCACCTGTTGTGCACGCATCCTCAAAGGAATGTTGGTTGGATTCCGAAAATGGCAGGGTGGTGAAAGACCCGCCCGAACTAAGTATTAACAAAGAAAAACCTAACCACCCGAACAAAGTATTAACAAAAAAAAACTAAGCGCCCGCAAGAAATATTAACAAACATCTAAACCGCCAACCACCACATTGCAAAATAATAAAGAAATTAACCCTTAATCCGCAAATTACACTACTCAAATGACATAATTAAAATATTAACCCCAAAACCGCCAACCCCCCATCGCATAAATTAGGCTTCAATCTTTATGTATTTGTTCTCATAAGGAAATATAGCTGATTTAAGGGGGCATATGTTTCTGATCTGGGTTCACTTGGCAATCTGGAAAACTTTTCTCTCTGTGTTTTTATTGAAAAAATAAATATTCTCTTACGCCTATTTTAGAGTTCTGCGTTAGCCGTCAAAACCAGCGTTAAGGGCTCCTAACGATTTAGAGTCAGTCAGGAAAGGGTCTAACGCTCACTTTCTAGCCGCGACTTTTCCATACCGCAGATCCCCTTACGCCAATTGCGTATCCTATCTTTTCAATGGGATCTTCCTAACGCTGGTATTTAGAGTCTTGGCTTAAGTGAGCGTTAAAACTCTAACGACAAAACTCCAGCCGCAGAAAAAAGTCAGGAGTTAAGAGCTTTCTGGGCTAACGCCGGTTTATAAAGCTCTTAACTACTGTGCTCTAAAATACACTAACACCCATAAACTACCTATGTACCCCTAAACCGAGGTCCCCCCACATCGCCGCCACTATAATAAAAAAATTTAAGCCCTAACCTGCCGACCGCACACCGCCGCCACCTACATTATCCCTATGAACCCCTAATCTGCTGCCCCTAACATCGGCGACACCTATATTATATTTATTAACCCCTAATCTGCCCCCCCCAACGTCGCCGCTACCTTACCTACACTTATTAACCCCTAATCTGCCGACCAGACCTCGCCGCCACTATAATAAATGTATTAACCCCTAAACCGCCGCACTCCCGCCTCGCAAACCCTATGATAAATAGTATTAACCCCTAATCTGCCCTCCCTAATATCTTTGACACCTAACTTCAAGTATTAACCCCTAATCTGCCGACCGGACCTCGCCGCTACTCTAATAAATGTATTAACCCCTAAAGCTAAGTCTAACACTAACATCCCCCTAAGTTAAATATAATTTTTATCTAACGAAATAAATTAACTTTTATTAAATAAAGTAATTCTATTTAAAGCTAAGTACTTACCTGTAAAATAAACCCTAATATAGCTACAAGATAACGAATAATTATATTGTAGCTATTTTAGGATTTATATTTATTTTACAGGCAACTTTGTATTTATTTTAACTAGGTACAATAGCTATTAAATAGTTAATAACTATTTAATAGCTACCTAGCTAAAATACTTACAAAATTACCTGTAAAATAAATCTTAACCTAAGTTACAATTAAACCTAACACTACACTATCAATAAATAAATTAACTAAACTACCTACAATTACCTACAATTAAATCAACTAAACTAAATTACAAAAAAAAAAAACACTAAATTACAAAAAATAAAAAAAGATTACAAGAATTTTAAACTAATTACACCTACTCTAAGCCCCCTAAAAAAATAACAAAGCTCCCCAAAATAAAAAAATGCCCTACCCTATTCTAAAATAAAAAGTTAACAGCTCTATTACCTTACCAGCCCTTAAAAGGGCCTTTTGCGGGGCATGCCCCAAAGAAAACAGCTCTTTTGCCTGTAAAAAAACCATACAATACCCCCCCCCAACATTACAACCCACCACCCACATACCCCTAATCTAACCCACCCAAACCCCCCTTAAAAAACCTAACACTAAGCTCTTGAAGATTTTCCTACCTTATCTTCACCCAGCCGGGTATCACCGATCCGTCCAGAAGAGGGTCCGAAGTCTTCATCCTATCCGGACAGAAGAGCTTCTCCAGAGGGTCCGAAGTCTTCATCCTATCCGGGCAGAAGAGGACATCCGGACCGGCAGACATCTTCATCCAGGCGGCATCTTCTATCTTCTTCCATCCGGCGCGGAGCGGGACCATCTTGAAGCAGCCGACGCGGAGCCATCCTTCTTCACCGACGGACTAACGACGAATGAAGGTTCCTTTAAATGACATCATCCAAGATGGCGTCCGTCGAATTCCGATCAGCCAACAGAATGCGAGCTCAATCTGATTGGCTGATCCAATCAGCCAATCGGATTGAACTTGAATCTGATTGGCTGATTCAATCAGCCAATCAGATTTTTCCTACCTTAATTCCGATTGGCTGATAGAATCCTATCAGCCAATCGGAATTCGAGGGACGCCATCTTGAATGACGTCATTTAAAGGAACCTTCATTCGTCGTTAGTCCGTCGGTGAAGAAGGATGGCTCCGCGTCGGCTGCTTCAAGATGGTCATGCTCCGCGCCGGATGGAAGAAGATAGAAGATGCCGCCTGGATGAAGATGTCTGCAGGTCCGGATGTCCTCTTCTGCCCGGATAGGATGAAGACTTCGGACCCTCTGGAGGAGCTCTTCTGCCCGGATAGGATGAAGACTTCAGACCCTCTTCTGGACAGATCGGTGATACCCGGCTTGGTGAAGATAAGGTAGGAAGATCTTCAGGGGCTTAGTGTTTGTTTTTTTAAGGGGGGTTTGGGTGGGTTAGATTAGGGGTATGTGGGTGGTGGGTTGTAATGTTGGAGGGGGGTATTGTATGTTTTTTTTACAGGCAAAAGAGCTGTTTTCTTTGGGGCATGGCCCGCAAAAGGCCATTTTTAAGGGCTGGTAAGGTAATAGAGCTGTTAACTTTTTATTTTAGAATAGGGTAGGGCATTTTTTTATTTTGGGGGGCTTTGTTGATTTTTTTTAGGGGGTTTAGAGTAGGTGTAATTAGTTTAAAATTCTTGTAATCTTTTTTTATTTTTTGTAATTTAGTGTTTTTTTTTTGTAATTTAGTTTAGTTGATTTAATTGTAGGTAATTGTAGGTAGTTTAGTTAATTTATTTATTGATATTGTAGTGTTAGGTTTAATTGTAACTTAGGTTAGGATTTATTTTACAGGTAATTTTGTAAGTATTTTAGCTAGGTAGCTATTAAATAGTTATTAACTATTTAATAGCTATTGTACCTAGTTAAAATAAATACAAAGTTGCCTGTAAAATAAATATAAATCCTAAAATAGCTACAATATAATTATTCGTTATATTGTAGCTATATTAGGGTTTATTTTACAGGTAAGCATTTAGCTTTAAATAGAATTAATTTATTTAATAAGAGTTAATTTATTTCGTTAGATAAAAATTATATTTAACTTAGGGGGGTGTTAGTGTTAGACTTAGCTTTAGGGGTTAATACATTTATAAGAGTAGCAGCGAGCTCTGGTTGGCAGATTAGGGGTTAATACTTGAAGTTAGGTGTCAAATATGTTAGGGAGGGCAGATTAGGGGTTAATACTATATATTATAGGGTTTGCGAGGCGGGAGTGCGGCGGTTTAGGGGTTAATACATTTATTATAGTGGCGGCGAGGTCCGGTCGGCAGATTAGGGGTTAATAAGTGTAGGTAAGGTAGCTGCGACGTTGGGGGGGGACAGATTAGGGGTTAATAATTATAATGTAGGTGTCGGCGAAGTTGGGGGCAGCAGATTAGGGATTCATAGGGATAACGTAGGTTGCGGCGGTGTCCGGAGCGGAAGATTAGGGGTTAATAATATAATGCAGGGGTCAGCGATAGCGGGGGCGGCAGATTAGGGGTTAATAAGTGTAAGGTTAGGGGTGTTTAGACTCGGGGTTCATGTTAGGGTGTTAGGTGCAGACTTAGAGAGTGTTTCCCCATAGGAAACAATAGGGCTGCGTTAGGAGCTGAACGCTGCTTTTTTGCAGGTGTTAGGTTTTTTTTTTCAGCTCAAACTGCCCCATTGTTTCCTATGGGGAAATCGTGCACAAGCACGTTTTTCAAGCTGGCCGCTACCGTAAGCAACGCTGGTATTTAGAGTTGAAGTGGCGGTAAATTATGCTCTACGCTCCCTTTTTGGAGCCTAACGCAGCCCTTCAGAGAACTCTAAATACCAGCGGTATTTAAAAGGTGCGGGGGGGGGGGAAACACGCGTAGCTAACGCACCGCTTTGGCCGCAAAACTCTAAATCTAGCCGTTATATTTTTATTTATAAATTAGTGTTTCCAATGATTATTAGTTGCCAAAGTATTTTGCATTATTAGTACATAATATTTCAAGATTTAATATATTTTATCTCCATATTTATAGGTACATTTTATATTTAAAATATTATAGTGAACATTTTTTTAAGGTTCACATATCTACATATTTAAAAAAATATATATATTCTTTTACAACTAGTTAAAAACAGCATTGAACCCCAGAAGGCCCAACTGAAAGTCTTTATAGAATAGCATTATTTGAGAAGCTAAAAAAAATGTTTACAACTGCCTTGTGAACTCAATGAAATTATGTTTTGGCTCCCTTTAACTTCACAAGGAGTTTAAAACAACTTTTAGCTGCCGTAATGTGATTACCACAAAATTGTATTCTGACTCGCATATGACAAAAAGGCTTAATCTTTTTGCATTCATTTTAAAAATTAGCATCCTATCTAAAATGATCTGTCTTCAATATAAATATGTCAGGACATTTTTTGCACCAGGACACAAAGGGCCAGATTACGAGTGGAGCGCTAATGTTTGTGCCCGAGCGATAAGGGGTTTATTGCAGGTGTTTGTGCTTGTCGGGCTTACTCGTATTACAAGTTCAAAGTAAATGCGATTGCTTGAGCGCAATCGCGACTTATGCTAGAATGATTACTGCAACATCAAAAATACATTATAGAGTACAGTTACACCCATAAAAACAGCATCTAATAAAAATAATTCAAAAATAATATTGCACACAAAAGTTATAAAGATATGAGGTCTCAGGTGTTAGAAAAAAGGCAGGAGGGTGCGGAGCTACAAATATACCCTGATTTATGTCCAACAACCCTAGCCAAACGCCGAAAAGCGAGATATCTTACTTTACACCTCAGAGAACTGGGGACCCCATATCGTTGGGGATTCCCATTCCCTATGAAAGTTAATAAAGACAACAAGACCTATCAGGACCCAGATGATATAGAAAGTTTCTGCTCTAGTCTTAGGGCTCCATGTACTAAGCCGTCAATTCATCCGTCATTGTAGACGCGGATAAACTCGCCGTTACTCGCCGCGGGCGAAATGGTGTCCGCTGTCGCTATGTACTAATATTCCCCCAATAAATAGACAAGTCTAGCCCGCCGCGAGCAGTTGCGGATTGTTGATAAATTTGACGCCTCGCTCGCCGCGACTAAGCTGATGGTACTTAACTTTCAGTTGAATTGTCTGGCCAATTATTAACACGTGACATGCAAGGTGTCACGAACATCATAGTAGTCGCGGGAATAGAATTTTGCTCCTATAAAAGTTCAACCTATCTAAACAACTTTATTATTGATCAAAATTTTTTGAAGAGTGATAACAGAGCGTTATTTTTGTAATATTTATTTACAATTTGGATATGGCTTCATCTGGATCTGATAATATATAAATATTAATATAAAAATAATTATAAAGATTGACAACTAACAATACAAATTTAAATAGATTACTCTTTATTTACAGTCGACAAATTGTACATGGAAATGAGAGACAAATTAGACGCCAGTTATGCTGTAAGTACAATGCTGATATTACTGCCTTTTATATATGTCTAGACTGGCGTCCAGATTGACTTTCCTATTGTTTTGTACCTTGCCCGCCACCTAAAAGGTGGCGAGGCAAAAATAGCGAGGTGGGAGCGGAAATTGTAGCGAGCGGACAAATAGATTTTTTAGTACATTCGTTTTTTGGCGAGTTGGTGGTCAAATGTGTCTAATTACAGTGAAAAATGGAGCGGTAGCGAGGTTTGGCGGATAAGTACGCTCGCAATTTTAAAGATGCGAGTTTTAACATAATTGACGGCTTTGTACATATCAGTTTGCGAGTTTTGACGCGAGATTTGTTGCGGGTAGCTCGCTGACTGCTTAGTACTAGATTTATCAAAGCTGAGGCGGACAGGGGCGCGTATACACGCCCCTGTATGCCTCAGCTCGCCTGTGGCAGGGCGAAATTACCCGCAGGTAATCACCATTGCACACGAGCGCAATTTTGCGCTCGTGTGCAATCCCACCCGCTGCCCACGCACAGCCAATCACGCGCGGGCAGGAGCTGTTAATCTGCTTGGTCGGACTAGACCACAGAGATTGAATTTTGCCACCTTAGAGGTGGCGAAGAGGTTAGGGAAGCGGCGGTCTGGTGACCGCTGCTTGATAAATTACGGTGAGCAAGTTCTTGAGAGAACTTGCAGCCGTAGGGCTTTGATAAATCGAGCCCTTTATATCCCTCAACCAACATTACCAACTATAAAAGAAAACAAATAAAGCACTTCCAAATCACAATCCTTCAAGATGAAAGCAGCAGCCTCTAGTCTACATGAACCACAGTGAACAAAAAGTGCAAAACCCTCACAAATGATTCACAACTTACAGCCAGTGCTTCAACAGGACTTACTTGAACTCAATCATCTTGACATGAGACATTAAAAAGATAAGTAGATTGTTATTACCAGTGAATATGACTTTAAAGTCTAAGACTCTTATAAACAAAAACATAGCTAGTTCTTCATGCTAAAAATGTAAAATTGTGCCCAAAACCAGTTAACACAATGCATACTAGTCATCTTATGTCTTTTCTCTCTCATTAACAAAAATATTGTGTACTGTTACTTGAATTACAGTTACGACAATTCCCTTCTCCTCCTAACCTTTAATCATCCACTGATTTTTCTCATTCTGATAGCTCCTTACACGAGAGAATACACCAATGGTTAAAATTGGTACTCCCTCTAACATTAAAAAGTTGTTTGATAGTGTTGTTACATGTTTTAAATTGTTACTTGTTTACCTCATACAACTACTGAGTTCCTATAAGAGCCAATGCACACAACAGGGCCAAAATGTGTGTTCTTTATTTTGCAATATATTGCATAGACCTTTGCAGGTGTATGTTATGTTTTTGAAATGTTTCATTGTTTTGTGTTTATTTAGATTATCCTCTGCAGCAGCATCACAATACCACCTTATCCTACCTCCTGCCTTTCCTTTACCATCTCCCTCGGTGGGGGGGGGGGGGGGGAGACTTATATACATTCCACTATCAAACTTAACAGGAAATATCCAGTATATACAAAAGATTACACATACACCACAAGTAAGCTCACAAACATTGCAAATCATCTCACAGAATGTGAAAGGTTTAAATTCCTCCATGAAGAGGTTGGTAGCATTAAAATGGCTAGAAAAATATAAAAACTCAATTATATTTATTCAGGAAACTCATTTTATGTCTAACGCTGAACCCACATTTTAGTCCAAAACATTCCCAATGGGATCTTTTCACTCCTCAGCTAAGAAAAAAAAACAGAGTTGGAATTTTGTTTCACAACCAGATACCCTTTCAACTAACCAAAAACGTGACTGACACAGAAGGGCGGGTTTTGATTTTGACAGGACTTCTCTTTAAGCGTCCTGTCACTTTAGTGAATGTATACGCTCCCAATAGAAAAAAATCCATCTTTCTATGTAAACTCCTAAATTTTATAATAGAAAATAAGAAAGTCATACTAATTTTTGGGAGAGATCTCAATCTAGTTTTAGATCCTATCATGGACTCTTCATCAACTAGGCCCAGCCCTTCTTCAAGACCGCCCAACAATATTTTTCACCTTCTCAACAACTGGGTTTAGTTGATATATGGAGGATCCAACATCCCTACAATATTCCCGCATTGATTACTTATTTATAGATCAGCTACATTTGAGACTGATTAGGGATTCAGACATTGACCCAACAACATGGTCAGACCATGACGCCACTACTATCACCATAGACTGTACCAATCACCCAACCACCCCATACATCTGAAAATTTGACGCTTCATTGATGCATTACCCAGACACTCACAAACAACTCACAAAAACCATTAAAGAATATTTTGTACACAACATCACTGATGACATATCATCATTCACTATCTAGGAAGCTCATAAAGCTGTGATCAGGGGTGAATGTATAAAACAAAAGGCCTTAAAGAAAAAAGCTTATGACAGCTCAGTCAGACATTGGACTGCCCAAATTAACACCCTCAAATTGCAACACAAGGCCACAGCTTCTCACAATTTTTCAAGCATTAGACAAAGGAGCCAGAATGTCCCCGACTATGCAGGAAGCTTTTATAGTTGTCATTCCTAAACCAGGCAGCTCTACAGAAGACCCAAGTAATTACAGACCCATTTCTCTTTTAAATGCTGACCTGAAAACATTGGGCAAGATATTATCCAACAGAATAAACACAGTTCTTAGCGACCTTATCCATACAGAGGCGAGAGATAATACCATTAGGGCAATTACCCTAGCAGCATACGAAAAATCACAAAGGTTTAGATCAGTGTATCTCGCCACCGACGCGGAAAAGGCCTTTGATCGCCTGGATTGGAGATTTCTGAAGGTCGCTTTGGAGAGATTTGGGTTTGGTGAAACAATGATTGGGCGTATACTTAGCTTATACACATCACTATCAGCCAAAGTTAAGCCTAATGGCACATTGTCGAGACCCTTCCAAATCAAGAATGGCACCCGACAGGCATACCAATAGGAGAGCAGGAATTCAAAATAACTATACGCGGACGAAATTCTTTTCAAAATCACATCCCTTGAAAACTCGATTCCAGAAATCTGCAAAGAACTTTCCTTATTTTTTTTTTTTCCAATCTCTCAGTAAATATGTCAAAATCAGACATACTCAATATCTCCTTCTCAAACACTGACTTTGAACACTTAAAAAACATATGCCCATTTTGATTACAAAATAAATCTATTAAATACTTAGGGACGTATATGTCTCCTCAGACGACATCCTTTTCAATAAAAACTATATATCCCTTTTAAAAAAATTACACACAGAACTAAAAGAATGGAGTCTAAAGCCTATTTAATGGTGGGGCCATATCTAATCTGTTAAGATGACATCCCTTCCAAGGATTCTATATATACTCCAAACAGTACCACTACATTTGCCTAATTGGTTCCTCTCACAGTTACAAAAAAACAATAAAAACATATATGGGGAAAGAGTAAACCAATATTAAATAATCTCACACTTTATAGAACCACAGAAGCAGGAGGACTGGGGGTACCGTACCTTGAGGACTATTATAAAGCAGTCACCTTGCAAAGGATATTAGACTGGCACACCTCCTATGATACTAAAGCCTGGGTAGCCTTACATTTAAACATTCTGAGGGTTCCTAGAGTGGGAGCTTTGTGTTGGGTTCCGAGAGAATCTAGACCACCACAATGTTACAATTTGGACATTCACAAACACCTTTTCCAAATATGGGATAAGATAATAAAAACAGATAATAACATAACACACAAACGGTCCCCAATGTTTCCCATTCCATTGAATACTGAATTAATAGGGGGCCTAGACAAAGGCTATCGGAAACTGCTAGAATGGGATCATACCATACCTTTAGCTAACTTTCTTGCAGAAGGTAAACTAATAGAAAAAGAACATTTAACCAACCAAACCATTGCTTACGCCAAAAATTGGCTTAAATATGCTCAAATCTCACACTACATCACTACCAGCCCATACAAGGATGACTTAATCAGACCACTAACAACATTTGAATCTATGTGTTTTAAACAAAAACCAATAAAGCATCACCTATCTATCTCACTGCAACTCATACAGAATGCTAGACACAACCACCCACCTAACTACATTAATAAATGGCAAAGAGATTTAGACACACAAATCGACAAAAAAGACAGAGACAAAATAATAAAATCAACCCGTCAATCCTCATCTTCACCGCAGATACTAAAATTAAATTAAAAAATCATTCTGAGGTGTTATCTCACACCTGTAAAACTGAATAGTATTTATCCGTGATCTTCATCCAATTGTTGGAGGGGTTGTGGGAAAAAGGGCACTCTACCTTATATGTGGTGGGAGTGCGAGTACATTCATCCACTTTGGCAAATACTGGAACACCACTTCAAACTGGTAATGAATACAGATCTTAATTTAACACCTAGAAATACTTTATTAAAGGGCCATAATACCCAAATGTTTAAACACTTGAAAATGATGCAGCATAGCTGTAAAAAGCTGACTAGAAAATATCTCCTGAACATCTCTATGTAAAAAAGAAAGATATTTTACCTCAAAAGTTCCTGAGTAGCCACCTCCCATTGTAAATGATTTCTAAGCAGCATTTTAGTGTGTCTGTCCTGGGACAGCTTAGGGGATGAGTCTCGTGAACTCTCATATTATTTCACCAATAAGGTAAAGGAAGCTTACTATGAAATTTCATGAGAGTTAAGTCAAATCTCATGAGATCACAGTAAGAGTTCATGACCTCAGCACTGCTGATGCTGATTGGCTGCTGTTCATTTCTTAATTTTTTTATTTTTTTTTACCTGCAGCTGGGAGCAGGTGAAGTATAACTTTATACACAGAACTTACTCTGCTGAGCTGAGGAGATTGTGAGGTAAAATATCTACCTTTTTTACATAGAGATGCTCAGGTGATATTTTCCTGTCAGCTTTTTACAGTTATACTGCATCAGTTTCAAGTGATTTAGCATATGAGTATTATGTCCCTTTAAACAATATTCCGAAGTATCCTTGTGAGTTGAGAACACTTTTATTACAAATAGGCATCAATGCAGTTAAATCCCTTATAGCAATACACTGGAAGACACCTTTTACCCCTAATTAATCAATGTGGTTAGATAAAACACAAGATTTAATCTCCCTAGAGGAATACGGGCACAAAAGATTAAATAAAAACACCCCATTCCCTGAGTTAAAATTTATTTGGGAAGATCATATATATTCCCAAAACGCTACCTAGGACCACTATCATCCATACTGCAACCTGAGAATACACAATTAATAAGTCATGTGAGAGATGATCACCCCCCTCCCCCCCTTGGCTTACTTTTTATGCAACTAGTTAAACATATTCATAGTCAGATGAGATGCTGTTATCCAACAGAGGAAGAAAGAAAATACCAAAGATTTTACTTGAAGTTGAAGCTAAGCAGTATGAACTTGCAACTGTATTTTATTTTTTCTTTTCATTGTACGATACGGACTATATCAAATATCCTCTGTACCTTTTCAAACACTTAAGTATGACTTGTACCATTTCTAAGGTTTATAAAAAGAAATATATAAAAAAAAGAAAAAAAGTCAGACATACAAAGGGCTTTCACATAGACATACATAAATATACAGCTTTAAAAATGTATATATATATATATATATATATAAATGTTTCTATATGATTGTGTACAAATGTATTTATATGTGTATATATGTATTTACAGACATATATACACATAGAAACACACAAATACATATGTATACATATACCTTTGCTGCTAAGTAGATGAAAACATGTAAAAGCATATTTATGCAATATTCATATTTAATAAAGTGTTATAGTGTATATTTATTGTAAATATTTCACATTCACATATAGCAGAATATGTTCTATGTATTAATAAATAGATATTCCTATATATATATATATATATATATATATATATATATATATATATATATATATATGTATATATATATATATATATATATATATATATATATATGTATATATCTATACCTATATATAATTTTATATATAGGTATAGATATATATTGTACCAAAAAACCCCATCAGATATATGTAGAAATATTTATTTAAGAATAAATAGAACTTATTCTCCTATATGAAGAACATTGGAATGTGAAATATTCATATTTTCATGTTGGGTTAGGTCACATGAGAATATGCTATGGGGTTTGTGCTAGAGTGGGGTGTTAGGTTTTTTCCACATTTTTTGTTCCATTGACTTCTGGGGGAATACGTGAACACGCACGCGATATTCTAAGTTCGGCTGTTTGCGCTTGTAGGGTTAGCACTCAAACAAAACCAGTTTGCTTTAAACTCGTAATTGAAGTGCAATCCAATAAGCGCAAAAAGCTTACTTCTACTGCAATTAACACTCAACCTAGAGCATTAATTATCGCTCCACTTGTAATCTGATCTTTTAGTTCCACCTCTGTTATGTCCCTTTATGTTCTGTAACTGTATACATTCATTACTAAACTGTTCATAAACAACATATTACTCTACTACCATTACATTTTATATGTCCTTGCATTTAGCTCAGCTGTTATCTGTAGCGCCTTACTTCAGCTTGCTGACATGCACTGCTGCCTTGTAAAATACTTTCTCTCGTATTGTGCATTAGTCATACAGTAGTTTCAGTTTGACTGCTGTAATACAATTTTGTTTTCTTAATGTCAAATGAGTCACACAGCAGAGTAACACGGCTCTTGCACAAGCTCCACCTTGGTGTGAATTTCAGAACTAAACACTGAGAGTAATACGAGGGGACCTTTCCTAAAGTCAAAGGGTATTAGCGCACATTTAAAAAGGGGAGGCTGAATGTCACTATGATTGAATCTTAATTAAAAATAAAACTTAATAATTAAAGAAGGTATTTAGGGAACTGGAGTCTGGGACACACAGGATTATTAATGAAATTCACATTGATTTGTTTTGAACAACAAATCTAATGATATCATTTTCATACACTGAGGTATTTATCAAAGCGAGTGGAATAAAATATTAGGGTTAAACAATTCTATATAATGTTATGCTATGGGTGATAAAAAAAAGCCGCCTTAGTCTAGGTTTACTGTGATTTTAAGGAGCTCTACAGTGTGATAAACTGTCTAGTTTCTGTACCAAATTCTGCTATGCAGGTTTCTCTTTACTTTAAATACATCATTATATGTAACATTTCTTTTCTATTTTATGTCCTTTTAAATTTGAGAGAGATCTGTTTGGATTAAAGAAAATTTCACCATTTCTTTTCTATTTATTCCCACTATTGTTCCTATGGTATACATAGTAAAGGCTATTAGAACTGTAAACCTACAACTTATATTTTATATATACATATGTAATAAACATTCATAATTATATATATATATATATATATATATATATATATAGTTTTATTTGGAAGTATATATATATATATATAGTTTTATTTGTAAGTATATATATATATATATATATATATATATATATATATATATATATATATATATATATATACTTCCAAATGAAATGCACTCACAGGACCTTTTGGGTGAAGTTTATTTAACGTTTCGGAGATGTACAAATCCCCTTCATCTCCGAAACGTTAATTAAACTTTGGATTTCTTCACCCAAAACGTCCTGTGATTGCATTTCATTTGCAAGTATTATTTACATATTTTCACCCAGGTAGCTGCCAATAGGTGGGCGGATCGGCTATTTGGACTTTATATATATATATATATATATATATATATATATATATATATATATATATATATATATATATATAATTGTACATTCTCATCATCATCTCTTTATTCAGTAACAAGCAACTCACTGTAAACTCCATAGTCTAGATTCACTAACATCCTTCCCAGCCTCCAGTTCTCATGTGATTCTGTGGAGCTCAATCGATAAAGCTCACACACACTCTTTAGCGAATAACCTCAAAGGAATAACACAGGAACTAAGGGACTTTTTTGCAGTAAGGTATTAATAAAATGTTTATTTAACCTTTTATCAGGGGTTCACAAGTATAGTTATATTCAATAAAACTTGCAAATACTGGCAACACTGGCAAGAAGGACAGACACATTCAAGTTTATGTAAAAAACAAAAACTGATTAAAAAGTTAATTAAAAAATAAAAGCAGTAATTTCCTTCCTATGAAAATTTAAATGATATACTCTTCATATGGAAAGATTTTGGGCTAGATAACAAGTGGAGCGTTAATTTATTGCACGCCCGCAAATGGGCAAATTTGCCCATTTACGGGCGAGCGATAAATAACCAGCCAGTGGCTGGTTTTTGCTATTGCGAACTTGCAATTAGCACTCAGAAATTTAACCAGAGTTCAGATCTATGGTTAATTTTCTTAATTGCCCCCAAAATGAAGTGGTGTTTTTGTTTATTCAAATAAAAAAAGCATATTTATTTTAAAAAAATAACTGCTAAACGCAGCAATAAGTGGTTAAAAGTGGAAGGTGTGGGGTGTTAGAAAATAAACAGCCCTGAAAAGTGCCTTTACATTGCGGTCTAAAGGGACTGTGTTATTTGTGTAAATATATATGTATATACAAATATTAACATGGCTTACCCCCCTTGCTGCACTAGTTCTCATGCCGTGTCTCACAACATGAGAACGAGGCTCCCATTGGAGCCTATAGAAGTGCGCTCTCGTGAGCACAACGCTTCCATGCAATGCAAACGCAAGGTTACGTTCACCTTGCACTTCACTTGTAATACCAGTGCTGATATTACTCAGTTAAGTGAAAATATCGCTTTCGCAGAAGCGACATTTTGCGCTCAGTTTACAATCTGGCCCTTTACCAGTTTCACATACCAGCATCATAAAGGTACAGTATACACTTTGAGATAACAATATAAAATATTTGAGTATGTGTGGTTAGTGTGGTCGGCAATATACTTTTTCTATTTATTACGGGTTTTTTCCAGCTCTGAGTACTGATAGAGCAAATGGCAGGTTTTCACATAACTAACCCTGCCACATATCCTAATTGTCTTCAGCAGAGATGATTAGATAAGAACTAAAAAACACTGAAGAGTTTGCTAACATAATGACAGCAGCTAACTGTGTCTCCTCTAGTAACAAGTCCAAATTGGCTTCTACACAAAAAAAAAGTTGTGGGTAGATTATGGCTATTGAAAAACATTTGTAGCAAACAAGGTGATATTTTCAAATTCACAAGTATGTTTAACTAATTGCAAGACTGTAGAGAAAACCCTATTAGAAAATAGGTAATAGCATGCGCCAAATATGTTTGGAATATGAAAGAAAAAGTATTAGTGTATATTAATAAAGTGACACATACGTGAGACTGAAAAATGAAAAAAGTGGTTTTTGTGAGGGGAAAAAATTGATTAAAAACTTTATTTAGGGAACAACAGTGCACTACTGGAAGCTAGTGAACCAATGACAACAAGCTTATATGTGCAGTCTTCAATCAGCAGCTAACTTCTAGTAGTGCATTGCGGCTCCTGAGCATACCTAGGCATTTTTTCCAACAACGGACACAAAGAAAAACAAAGCAAAATGGATAATATAAGTCAATTCTTTATGTGACGGACCCCGACTACCCTGACTGGGTAGCTCTGCCAAAAGGGTCCTGCTTCATCCCTGCCGACTACAGCTGTGTAACCGCCAAGTGATTGTAGCCCACCCCTGACAGATACCGGCTACCCCGACTGGGTAGCTCTGCCATAAGGATCCATCCTATACCTGGAACAGGCCGCTATGTAGCAAAGAAAGTGATTATAGCGAGCCCCCCCCCCCCCCCAAATAACTAGACAGACTAGTATTCAGGAGCCCACCCAAAGAACTAGACAGACTAGTATTCAGGTGGAACAAAAACTAACTATATTGGGAAACACACTCCGCACACAAAGGGTCTTATCTGACTCTCAAATCTCCCGCCATTCCCGCCCCTCCCAGTCCCATAAAGCCCCACAGTACCTAGATTGCGGTTTCTGGGTGATCCCGGGGGAGCGACGGCAATGAGCGGTGTCATTGGAAAGCTCCTGGTCCCCAGATGCCACAGTCCAAAAAACTGCATTATCCGTTACTGGGGACCGGAGTTATAGCCTGGTAAAGATATGGAGGTGAGGGTGTCCAAAACACCGGTTCCCAAGGGAGCGCCTTTCTGGCAGTCACCCCACCTCTGGTCCTCCCTAGGGGCTACCAATCCCCAAAAGAGCAGAGCTTTGGGGCAAGGGGCTGCTGTAGCGACCTGGGGTAAAGGTTAGCGGGTGTCCGGAGTGATGTGGCTGACCGGCAATTCCAGGAGCCCGGCCAGTCGAGGAGGGCTTTCCCGGTCAGAGATCAGCTCTTTCCTAACAATGTTCAAAGCACAAAACAAAGCAAACCAACAGTCTGGGAGATCAAGTATGCTCTCAAAAGCCCAGATCCACTGAGAAACAGGAGGGGACTAGGTAGTAGGGGGTGGAGGTTTAACCCTTGCAGCCTGGTATCCATGACAGCTCCTCCCTTCCAATTCTGTTTTCCGGGAAAGTTCATCAGCGTTCCCATTGTTTCATCCCGGCCTGTATTGGATGTCAAAGTTAAAGGGATGCAAGGCTAAACTCCACCGTAACAAGCGTCCATTGTCCCCAGAAACCCGGTGAAGCCAGACTAGGGGGTTGTGATCCGTGAGGACGGTGAAGGGCCTTCCATAGAGGTACGGTTGAAGCTTCTTAAGGGACCACAACAGGGCCAGGCACTCCTCCACCGCCACGTAGACTACCTCCCTGGGCAACAGCTTCCTGCTGATGTAGGCTACAGGGTGGTCCTGCCCTTCTGTGTGGACACAAAACCGTTTGTTTGGGTTAGGAGTGGCCAGGACAGGGGCAGAGATCAATGCAGTCTTAAGGTTTTGGAATGCAGTTTCACATTCTGGGGACCACAGGACCTGTTGGGGTAATTGTTTTGGGTTAAGCTGGTTAGGGGTTTGGCCAAGGCACTGTAATTGGGGACAAATTTGCAGAAGTACCCTGCGATCCCTAGGAAAGCTAAGACTTGGCTTTTGGTCTTGGGGGTGGGCCAATTCGCGACTGCGTCAATCTTGGCTGGCTCCGGCCGCTGCTTCCCACAGCCCAACCGGTGCCCAAGGTACTGGACCTCCGTGTGCCCTATCGTACACTTGTCAGGCTTCAGGGTCAGACCGGCGGCCCTGATGCGGTCTAGAACGATGCCTAATGGTCATCCCAGGTATCGCTGTAGATCGCAGTGTCATCCAGGTATGCGCAGGCATAGTCCTGGAGGCCATTCAGAAGGTGATCTACCATTCTCTGGAAGGTTGCCGGAGCATTCTTCATTCCCAATGGCATGACCTTGAGCTGGTATAGGACAAGGGGGGTGATGAATGCCGACTTTGGGATGGACTCTGGGTCCAAGGGGATCTGCCAGTATCCTTTGCAGAGGTCTAGGGTGGTCAGGAAGTGGCCACAGGTGATCCGATCTAATAGGTCATCGACCCTGGGCATGGGGTAAGCGTCGGTCGTGGTTCTGTCATTGAGCCTACGGTAGTTGATGCAGAATTTGGTGGACCAGTCCTGCTTGGGTACCAGCATTACTGGAGTGGCCCAGGGACTGTTGGATGGTCCAATAACACCTAGATCCAGCATTTCCCTGAGCTCTCGGTGCATACTTTCTCTAACTGCCTCAGGGACCCGGTACGCTGCCTGTCGCAAGGGCACCTGCCCAGGGGTCTCCACTCAGTGTATTGCCGTGGTGGTGTACCCAGGGGTAGTGGAGAACATGTCTCGCCTGCCCTCTAGCATTTGCCGAACATGCTCCTTCTGCCTAGTCCCTAGCCTCTCGTCCAGCTGTATGTCTCCTATGCCTGGGGGTACCTCATCTCACCCGGGGAGCTGCGGCATGGGAAGACTCTTGGAGTCCTCCACAGCCAGAGCACAAATAGCGGCTACGTCCCTGGCCCTCTCAAGGTATGCCGTCACATGTTCACATGAAAGGTCCGGCGGACCTGGTCATCTGAACATTTAGCTAGGTTGTGTCATTCAGCTGCTCTACCACTCGGTAGGGTCCCTGCCAGGATGCCTGTAGCTTGTCAGTTTTGACAGGCTTTAAAACTACCACCGCTTCTGTCTGCTTTGAGCAACCTGAAGGTTCTCTCGCACCCTTTCGGCAAGGTCCTTCAGTCGGTCCCTGAATTCAAGAACGTACTCCACAATGGAGTGTCCCTCCTCTTCTGTTGATCCCTCCCAGTGGGCTCTCAATAGGTCTAGGGGCCCCCTTATTTTCCCACCTTATACTAGTTAAAATGGGGAGAATCCCGTGGATTCTTAGGGCACCTCTCTATATGCAAATAGGAGGTGTGGCAAGTATCTTTCCCAGTCCTTGTGAGAGGCCGAGAACGTCCTAAGCAACTGCTTCAGGGTCCCGTTTAACCTCTCACATAACCCATTATTCTGGGGGTAGTATGGAGCACTGTGCAGGGGTCTGATCCCGCAAAGTCTCCATAACTGCCGGGTGATCTCCGCAGTGAACTGGGTTCCCTGGTCGGAGATCACTTCCCGGGGAAAGCCTACCCTGGTGAATATCCGGAGCATTGCATCTGCCACTGTCTCCGTCTGGATATTAGCCAAAGGCATTGCCTCCGGGTACCAAGTGGCGTAATCTACCACTGTGAGTATATACTTTTTACCTGTGGGGCTGGGCCGGGCCAATGTACCAATGATATCTACAGAGACCCTGCTGAAGAGTTCGCCAACGATGGGGGGGTGCAAGGCAGCTTTGGAATGGTCCCCTGTCTTTCCAACTTTCTGGCATACGTTGCAGGTCTTACAATACCGCTTAATATCAACTGCAATTCCTGGCCAAAAGAATGTCTGAGTCAGTCAGTGATGGGTCCTAGACTTCCCCAGATGCCCTGCTAGGGGGATGTCATGCCCTATCAGCAGCAGGTCGTACCGATATTTCTGCGGTACTACCAGCTGGCGTTTGGGCACCGGCTCTTTTCTCCTCTCGGAGATCCGGTACAGGAGCCCTTTCTCCCACTCTTGGGGTCAGTCCCTACTCGGTCACGGTAAGGGGCTAGGGTCAGGTCACTCAATGTCTCCTGGGCGAAGTCAGTGAGGAATGCCCAGGAGATCTAGTCAGAGGCAGGGCAGGAGTTAGGGCGGAGTGCCTTACCTGGCTTGCTGACAGGTGGTGACCAGGCAAACATCCATGGGGTTATCCCACATAAAGGCTGAGGCAAGGTGGCCAAGGTCGTTCCCCAGCAAGACCTGGGCGGGCAGATGGCTCATGATTCCCACTTCTACAGCACGGGAGCAGACACCACAATCCATGTGCACCCGTGCCATGGGGATCTGTAGTACTGCACCCCCAGCCACCCGAACTGTGAGAGACCTCCCTGGTCGGTCTGAGGTGGGTAACAGGTGTGCGGCTGGATCAGTGTAACTGTAGCTCCACTGTCTCATAGTCCCTGAATTTGCTGACTGGGTGGAACAAGTGGTCGGGGGTCCTGCATGAGGTGAACCCAGACGTCCTGGCAATGTTGCTGATGGTTGTCGCCGGTCGCTGGGTTCACCTCATGCAGGACCCCCGACCTCTTCTTCCGCCCAGTCAGCAAATTCCATAGGGCCCTCTGCATACAAACAGTGGGCTGCAGCTTGGTAACTTCCGACAGGGCGGACCTGACACCGGACATCCAGATATTGGTCAGCCTGGATGGCTGCTTGGTCTGCTGTTTCAGGTCGCCGATCGTGGACCCATTCTCTTATCTCTGCCGGAGCATGGTTATAGAAGTGCTCCAGAAGGATGAGCTGTGTGGCTTTGGCCCAGCTGGTTACTTTGCAGCCGGTGAACCAAGAGTCCATAAGCACGGGTGAACCGGTGTGTCCACTCTGTGAAAGGCTGCCCCCTCTTGCCTCCTTAGCTTCCTGAATTTCTGCCGGTGAGCTTCCGGCGTGAGGCCATATCGGGCAAGGATGCGCTCCTTAACTTTGTCATAGTCTTTTCTGTCCCCTGAAGGAACAGTGTGAAAAGCCTCCAGGGCTTGGCCGGACAACTTTCCGAGCAAGATAATAACTCGGTTGGCATCAGCGACCCCCTGCAGCTCACACTGTATCTCAAAGACTTGGAGATAGCTGTTGATCTCTTTCTCCTCGTCTTTGAAGGCTTGGAAAGCCAGGAGGGTTGATCTGAAGGAGCCGGTGGGGCTCCCCCCATAGACTTGTGGACCTCTGCTAGCTTGAGCTGTGCGGTTTTGGATACTATCCAAGTGATGACCTCCACTGGTGGGGTGGTGTCGTAGAGCGCCAGTCACCACTGGACCTCTCTCTGTACTTCGGACAGTGCCGATTCTACCATGGACACCATACTGGGCCGCTTACTGCTCTGGTCGCTATCGGACCCACCAGCCGACTCGTTAGCCCGATCGTCCTCCATAAGCTCAGCGATGATGGCTGCCTTAGATCTGTTGCCAGCAACTTTCTCCCGAGCTTCTAGCAAGTCCTTCAGTGTTTCCTTTTCGGAGGCCAGTATACTGCTGTGCCATCCGAAGAAGTCTTCAGTTGATGGTTTGGACGTTTCAGGTAGATGGAAGCATCCCACCGCTGCCAACCAATGTGACGGACCCCGGCTACCCCGACTGGGTAGCTCCGCCAAAAGGGTCCTGCTTCCTCCCTGCCGACTGCAGCTGTGTAGCCGCCAAGGGATTGTAGCCCACCCCTGACGGATACAGGCTACCCTAACTGGGTAGCTCTGTCAGAAGGATTCTTCCTACACCTCGAACAGGCTGTTATGAAGCAAAGAAAGTGATTATAGCAAGCCCCCCCCCCCAAATAACTAGACAGACTAGTATTCAGGAGCCCACCCAAAGAACTAGACACTGACAGACTAGTATTCAGGTGAAACAAAAACTAATTTTATTGGGAAACACACTCTGCTTATATAAACACACAAAGGGTATTATCTGACTCCCAAATCTCCCGCCATTCCCACCCCTCCAGACAGTCCAGCAGGTGATCCCGGGGGAGCGGCGGGACTTCCAGGGTGTCTCAGTCCCCAGATGCCACAGTCCAAAAAGCAGCATGATCCATTACTGGGGACCGGAGTTACAGCCTGGTAAAGATATGGAGATGGGGGTGTCCCCTTTCAGCAATCACCCCACCTCTGGTCCTCCCTAGGGGCTACCAATCCCCAAAAGAGCGGAGTGGCCGCTGGAGTGACCTCAGGTAAAGTTTAGCGAGTGTCCGGGGTGATGAGGGCGACCAGCAGTTCCAGGAGCCCGGCCAGCCAGAGATGGGTTAGGCGGGTGTCTGGGGTGATGCGGCCGACCAGCAGTTCCAGGACCCTGGCCAGCCGAGGAGGGTTTTCCCGGGCAGAGATCAGCTCTTTCCTAAAAATGTTCAAAGCACAAAACAAAGCAAACCAACGGTCTGGGAGATCGCGTATGCTCTCAAAAGTTCAGATCCGCTGAGAAACAGGAGGGAACTAGGTAGTAGGGGGTGGAGGTTTAACCCTTGCAGCCTGGTATCCGTGACACTTTACATTTGTATGGTCTAAATCATTAAAGTCAAATTTTGAGTTTCATGTCCCTTTAAGTCCTGTTTTAGTAGATATTGAAAAGATAGAAAGATTAAAAGGCAATTAGTTAATTTTGCCTTCAGTATTTAATACTGGCATGAAACCCTTTTGAACTGTATTGTGTATAGTAAGACTACTGATGAGATCATACCTTTACTTATAACAATTAGATAGTTGACAGTACTTTGCGATGGGCTGAAATTATTGCTGAGAGAAAAATAAAACTATTTTGCTAACATAAGACAAGGAAGCTGTGGTTATGATACAATGGGTGTGTGGTATTACTCAAAATTAGTACTATACATTTTCAAGTTTCTAAAATAATAATAATAGAAGCATTTTTGTAATATATATGTAATAGCAAAAATGCTTTTAATAAAAGCTATAGCTGTTTCAAGAGTATTTAAGTGTGCACCATGCATTAGCATTTGAAACACAACACTTGCTTAGAGAACCTAAGGTGCCACCTGGCAATGACTCAATTTGTCAATTGCTGAAATGATACAAACCCCACTTGCTCTCAGAGCAGCTGGTGCACTGAGAATATCTAGCTATGCTTCACATGCACATGCAGAGAAAAATGCTTAAACAGTTATAACTATTACTATAAGCATTTTTTCCAATACAAGTATATTGTAAATCTGTTTATATTCACAGATGTAATTTATCTATGTGCACTTAAATGTTGAATAGAATGTCCCTTTAAATAAACGAGTTTCCTTTGAAAATATCTTGTGCGTCTATACAAAATTTAAAGGGACATAAAAATGAATTCATCATTCAGATAGAGCATACCGTCTTAAACAACTTTCTAATTTACTATTATCAAATTTTCTTTATTCTTTTGGTATCCTTTATTGAGGGATCACCAATGCACTACTGGAAGCTAGCTGAACACATTGGGTGGACCAATAACACCAAGGTTATATGTGCAGCCTTCAATCAGCAGCTAGCTTCCAGTAGTGCATTGCGGCTCCTGAGCATACCTAGATATACTTTCCAACAACAGACACAAAGAGAACAAAGCAAATTGGATAATAGAAGTCAATTAGATAATTCTTTACATTTATATGGTCTGAATCATTAAGGTCAAATTTTGAGTTTCATGTCCCTTTAAGTCCTGTTTTAGTAGACATTGAAAAGATAGAGAGATTAAAAGGCAATTAGTTAATTTTGCCTTCAGTATTTAATACTGGCATGAAACCCATGTGAACTGTATTGTGTATAGTAGGACTACTGATGAGATCATACCTTTACTTATAACAATTAGATAGTTGACAGTACTTTGCGATGGGCTGATATTATTGCTGAGAGAAAAATAAAACTATTTTTGCTAACATAAGACAAGGAAGCTGTGGTTATGATACAATGGGTGTGTGGTATTACTAAAAACTAGTACTATACATTTTCAAGTTTCTAAAATAATTGCATTGCCCTGGCCAATATATAAAATGAAAATGACCCATGTAGCCATAAAAAGAAAATGTTTGCTTACCTGATAACTTTATTTCTTTCCGGATATGGTGAGTCCACGGCTTCATCAATTACTGTTGGGAATACCACTCCAGCAGGAGGAGGCAAAGAGCACCACAGTCAAACTGTTAAGTATCACTTCCTTCCCACAACCCCCAGTCATTCGACCAAAAGGAAATGGAGAAAAAAGGAGTAACACAAGGTGTAGAGGAGCCTGAGGTTTAGTAAAAAATAACTGAAATAAAGGGCGGGACCGTGGACTCACCATATCCGGAAAGAAACAAATTTACTAGGTAAGCATACATTTTCTTTTCTTTCCTAAGATATGGTGAGTCCACGGCTTCATTAATTACTGTTGGGAAACAATACCCAAGCTAGAAGACGCAGATGAATAGGGAGGGAGAAGACAGGCAGAACTAAACAGAAGGCACCACCGCTTGACGAACCTTTCTCCCAAAAGAAGCCTCAGCCGAGGTAAAAGTATCAAATTTAAAAAAATTGGAAAAGCATGTATAGAAGACTAAGTTGCAGCCTTGCAATCTGTTCTACAGAAGCTTCATTGAAGAAACAGTCCTCATGGAATAAGCTGAAATTCTCTCAAGAGACTGCTAACCAGCAGATTCAAAAACAAAACAAATTATACTACTCAACCATAAAAAGGAGAAGTATCAGTAGCTTTCTTGCCCTACTTCTTCCAGAGAAACACACAAACAGGGCAGAGGACTGGCGAAAATCCTTAGTTGCCTGAAATTAGAATTCAGAGCACGCACAACATCCAGATTGTGCAACAAACGTTCCTTATGAGAAGAAGGCTCGGGATACAGATAAGGAAAAACTATTTTCTATCTGAAACCACTTAAGGAAGAAAATCCAACTTTGAACGATTCTTGCAATTCCCCAAGACCAAAAAGAGTCTTCCTAAGGTGACAAATTTCAGAAACTCAGGAAAGATAAGATAAGGCGATCACACTGCAAAAATGAGAGCTCCAAAACTCTCAGAGCAGAAGAGATAACAAAGAGAAACAAAGCCTTCCAAGATAAAAAGGCTCACACCGAGCCTGTGCAAAAATCTTTGAACAAGGTTTAACGGCTCCAAAGGGGAGCACAGACTTAAACACAGGCTTGATACTGACTAGAACCTTACAAAAAGATAGAACATCTGGCACATCCGCCAGAGGTTAGAGAAACCAATTCCTTCTCCAGTCCTGGATAAAGGACAAAATCTTAGGAATCCTGACCTGACTCCAAGAGAAGTCCTTGGATTCAAACCAATAAAGGTATGTACACCATAACCTATGGAAATATTTCTAGAAACAGACTTCCAAACCTGAATCAGAAAAAACACGCTTAGATAGAAGTAAGCGTTCAATCTCCAAGCAATCAGCTTCAGAGCAACAAGATCTGGCTGAAGGAATGGACCCTGAGAAAAGAAAAGTCCTTCCTCAGAGGAAACCACCAAGGTGGAAGAGATGACATCTTCACTAGGTCTACAATCCCAAGGAACCGCTAGATCAACTATCAGGGTGGCCTGCGGATCTCTTGACCTTGAACTGTGACTTGGAAGCTTGGCGTTCTGCCGAAATGCCATCAAATCCAACTCCAACCACCACCCCCATTTGAGGGTTAACCTGGAGAACACCTCCAGATGGAGAATCCACTCCCCAGGATGAAAATTCTGTTTACTCAGGAAGTCCTCTTCCCAGATGTTCACTCCTAGAATGTGAATGGCAGATAAACAGCCATTGTGAACTATTGCCCATTGAACAAGCCGAACCACCTCCTTCATGGCTAAGGAACCCCAAGTTCCTCCCTGGGACACTGAGGGGAAAAAGTCTGACTGGAACCTGATAAGCCGGCTAAGGACAACTGAGGACAAGCCCTCAGAGCAGGGAAAATCGATCTCCACTCCAAGATGTTGATTGGGAGAACAGACTCCTCTTGAGTCCAAAGTCCTAGCGCCTTTAAAAAGTTTCAGACTGCTCCCCAGCCCAGCAGGCTGGCGTCCGTTTTAACAATCACCCAGGAATGTCTCCAGAAACATGTGCCCTGAGACAGATACTCCTGAGAAAGTCTGAAAGCTGAACCAGATCTATCCTCTGAGAATTATCCGAATGGTCACCGCTCCATTGATTAAGCATGCATAACTGCAGAGCTCTCAAATGGTCTTTAGAAAAGGGATGACATCTCTGGAACCCTCATACCAATTAGCTCTATAAATTGAGCCACTGGAAAGTGAAGGAAAATCAGCCACAGCTGGATTCAAACTCCCAACCATCTGGTTACAAGATGGCTAAGCTATCTACCGAACCACTAGAGCTAGTTGAGGGCCGAACAGTAGACTGCAGAAAGAGGTAAGAGAAAGAAATCTGAGATTATCTGACCTCTGATAGAAATATTCTCATAGATAGAGAATCTATTAAGGTCCCTAAACAATCACCCTTGAAGGTGAAACAAGGGAACTTTTCCTCAGATTCACTTCCCATCCATGCGAACGTAAAGGGGACAAGATCTCTTGAAAAAGAGATTGCTCGAGGAAGGATGACATCTGAACCAAAAATTGTCCAGGATGGCACCCTTGCAATTCCCCAAGACCAAAAAGAGTCTTCCTAAGGTGACGAATTTCAGAAACTTGAGAAGATTCCGGATAATGGGAACAATAAGATACATATCCTTCAGGTCTATGTTCGCCATGAGCAGACCTCCTTGAATCAAAGGAGAATGGATACTACTTTGAATGCCTGTACACTGAGAAACTTAAGGAGAAACCTATATCCCGTTCCCAGACTGGGACTGGAACTATCACTCCCAGAGAGGAAGGTCTTGAACCCCGTTCAAAAATGCCTCTCATTATACCTGGTTTGCAGATACTCTAGAAAGGAGAAATCTGTCCCTGGGAGGAAATCTTAGATTGCTACCCCCTGGACCCGGACTGATTGATCTCCAGCAATCAGGATTCCAAGAGACTGGATTGTTCCTGCAGCAAGAGGAAAAGGAATATTTTCCTTAAGTCTATTCCACATGATGTGTGGTAGAAAAGACCTTTTTTCACCCAAAAGTCAGCTGTTAAGTCTGGCAATCCAGGTCCCAACAAAGTCTCACCCTTGTAAGAAAGCGACAGAAGCTTGGACTTGGAGTAAATATAAAAATAGATTCTAATTATGGCCAAAGTTGTCAGATGTTTTGGTCTAATTGGATATTGAACCTGCAAAGTTATAAAGCCTAGGCTGTGCATCTAAGTCACAAGTAGGCTTCTCAGCTGACCAAGATTTCAGCCACAACACCCCACGGGCTAGCACAGCAAGCCTAATTATACAAAGACATTGCTCTAGATGATTAAATAAACCTCCAGCTTCTATCCTTAGATCCATAAAGGAGCAACTATCCTTTATAGGGATCGAAGTTCTCTGAGCCATAGTAGAAATGTTCCCTTCTACTTAAGGCACCGTGCATTTCAATGGAGTCAACAACAGGAAAATCCTTAAATGGACGCGAGACAGAGAGAAAGGTATTCCTAGCTTCTCCTATTTGTGTGAAAATTTCCATAGCACGTCTATGAAAAACTTCCTCATAGGAAGGAACATTATAGAATGATAAAGTTTACAAAATAAAAACTTCCAAGGGTTGAGAACGACAGGGTTATCAATGTCATCCAAGTAGCTAAAACCTCCTTTAACAATACACGAGGTGTTCAAGCATATATCTGAAGGAGACCACTTCAGCATTAGATGAAGGAATTATACTGTCCTAATCTAAGATTTCACCCTCAGAAGCTACCGGCAAAACCTCCTCACCAGACGTAGGAGAGAAAACAACCTGTGTAGCAGTAAGTGGAACAGAAACCATACTATCTGAATCTTCAAATGTCCTCTTGCGTTTTCCCTGTATGAAAGGAAAAGCAGATAAAGCTACAGATACCACAGAGGATACATGAGCTGCAAAATCTGCCGGCAAAAAAACTCCTCCAGGCAGGGGCGTATTATGGTCTAGGCCAACAAGGCCGGTGCCTAGGGAGGCAGATTTTGGAGGGACATCTGCCCTATCCTCTCTCTAAAAGCCAGCACACAGTACAGTGAGCGATAAAGTGCAGGCTTTTACAGAGAAGACAAGGCACGTGCGCTGATTAAGGTCGCTCTTCACAGGCAGTGGTCCTTTAAACCATTGCTTCATTTAGAGCCGCCGGCATTTTTGCAGTGGAAGCGTTCTTGTTGAGAAACTTGCCCAGGGATATGCTTACAAGGTGAGGCTGGAGGAGAAGACCTTGTGCCGATATGCTGCCTCCTCTTGTCGGCTGTGGTGGGTCTGCGAGCGCAGTGCTTATTGCAGGTCTTAGTAACTAACAGACTGGATGCATCTGTGCACTGCTTAGATCAGCTTGTGATGTCTAGTCTAATAAACTCTCAGCACTAATGCATGTTAGCTACTAATAGCTAGCATTCTCTGCATTCATGAACCCATGGAGTAAATAGTAAACAGACACTTAAAAAGTTTCATTACTTGAATGATGGTAATTATTGTATGTTGTTGCATGTGAAGGGCAGTGATTGTTTCAAAGTGTATTCTTCTTTCCCTTTCTCCCTCCATTCCTCCCTCAACTCCTTTCCTCCCTCAACTCACTCACTCCCTTTCTCCCTCCCTTGCTCCATTCTTTCACTCCTTTCTTTCCCTGCCTTCTTTCCCTCCACCCTTTTCTCCTCTCCCTCCCCACTTTTCTCTTTTCTCTCTCTCTTCCTCCCTTCCTTTTTTCCTTTCCCTCCCTTTTCTCTCCTCTCCTTCTTTTCTCTCAGGGAGAAAATGGTATGAGATGCATGCAATTCAACCTACTTGTATGCAAGTGTTTTGCTAGCCCATGTTCTTTTGAATTGTTATAAAATAAAAAACAAAAAACATTTTACACATCGACCCTAAAAAAATATTATGGGGAAAAAAGGCCTAAAACCTTTGGGGGGGGGCAGCAGAATTTTGAATGCCTCGGGCAGCACAAAAACTAAATACACCACTGCCTCCAGGAGATTGAGAGGAACCGTAGGGCACTGCATGTGACGCCATGAAGGCTTCAGAAGCTGAAGGAGAAAGCTGTAGCATTGCCTAAACAGCATCATCCTGAGAGACATGGGGCTCAGAAAACCAAAAAAAAAGGAATATTCCTTTAATTTAAACAGTTCTCATAACAATAGGAGAAACAAAATCTGAAAATTCAAGGCCGAGCAGAGGTATGTTTATAGGAGCAGAAGCTCCCACTCGGTGGATAAAATTCACAGAAAACAACCACAACAATTGAAACATTTGAAAAAGTTGTGCTATCACTTTAAATGATTGCTGAATCACAAGAACAGACCCCTGTTCTAAAATTAAGATAAAATATCTTTAATATTATATGTACTGTCACTTTATGAAAGTCCTGTGAAAGCTATAAACCTCATGCAGCTTCAAAAGGATCTATATAACCGTTGAAACACACTTTATGTCCCAAATCACCCTTGGACCACAACCCCTCAGAGCACTTGAAACTCTGACATCGGGAACAGAAGTCAAACTCCCCGCTCCGTACTTTGACGGATAAGGCGGTGTCACATGACTGAACTTTTAGCAACATGCTGAAAATGGCGCCGCCCTGTTATGCAAACTAAGAAGAAGAAGGCAGAGTCATCCCACAGGCGCGCAAACAGTGAGCTCAGATTAAAACCTCCCGAAATGCAAGCTAGTCAGAATAAAACACCACAACACCTCTCCAGCAAGGAGGTGAAGGCATTAGAGATATACAAAAAAAATCGGCCTGAGGAGAGAGCTACGCTTTAACAAAGCGCGTGCTTCCAGAGAGACAGATACACATCTGCTATAATTTTCGCTATAACCTTGCAAAACATCATGGTTATGCAAACAGAGCACTCGCTGTACTCTATAGCTGTGCCACAAAATCGCCCCTTGCAGGGACCGATAGACAATACAAACGGCACGTTGTTGCACAAGTCATGTTTGTCTTTACAAGTCAAAAGAACAAGTCAAGTTTGAAAGACTTCTGAAATCTAATGTAAATTTACACTGAACATATAAAAGTCTGCCGCCAATTAGTACCAATAAAATGAGCCCCAATATACTTGTTTAACCCCTTCATTACCAATAGGGTAAACACTCACTCTCACATAACCGTGTCACCCTGAGTGCCTGCACGCTGCCTTAATAAATATCATAAATAGGATATATAATGTCCCAAATAATGTCTGCGGTTTCAAGTACACAATCTCCAATACTTAGAAGATAAAAGGCAGCCTACCCGGTGTGAGAGGATGCCACTTCTCCCAGAGACCTGTAGAAAAAAGAAAGATCAGAGTAAACCTACTCTGGCTTTCTATACGAGGGCAGCAACATGTTAGGAAAACGCAGTGAGGCCCACCTCACAAGTTCCTAACTGCTTTAAAGCCACCACTACCCTACTGAAGAGATTAAAATGGAGTACGGCTAGACCCAATCCTTGACAAAGGGGAAAGAACAGAGTAAACCTACTCTGGCTTTCTAAAGTAGTTAAAATCTTGCTTGCAGTGAAAAAAATACAATTCTTCTTCAGACACCAAAACTTCACCTACTCCATGCACATAAGGCAAAGAGAATGACTGGGGTTGTGGGAAGGAAGTGATACTTAACAGTTTGACTCTGGTGCTATTTGCCTCCTCCTGCTGGCCAGGAGTGATATTCCCAACAGTAATTGATGAAGCCTTGGACTCACCATATCTTAGGAAAGAAACCATGTTTTATTATATCTTTAAATATAATTGCCGAGAACAGGATATTTGGGACGTGTGGTACCATCTAGGACATTATCAACAAGTCTCGGAATTGCTGTTTTGTGTCTGAGAATCAAGGCTCATTAAAGGCAACTGTTTACTTTGTTACATACAAAAATTCACATTATAAAATGTATTACAGTTTTTTGTTTATTGGGTGTTCCTTATCTAAATAAAGTTCTTGCAAATTTCAATATCATGTTAAATAAATGCAACTTAACGCTACACAAAGAGCAAAAATATAATGTTCTAATCTAATGTTTTAGAGCATGTTCGTATTCCACTATTTACTGAACAGAACTGTTTGTTTAACCTCCAAAAAGGCCATTGAGCCAATCAACAGTGGCAATAACAGAGCTGAGCTGTGTCATTACTGCTGCTGATTTGCTTACCAGATGTCTCTGCTTGTGCAGTTTCCAAGCGGTACTTTAACTATGTGTTTAACCTAATTTGCAGGGGTTGTATAGAGTTACAGGGTCACTAACTGTAAAATGACATGTTCTAACAAATTAGAGCACTAAAATGTTCCTTTAAATTATGTAAATGCTGGCTACTCTCTCTCTCTCTCTCTCTCTCTCTCTCTATATATATATATATATATATATATATATATATATATATATATATATATATATATATATATATATATATATATATATATATATATTATCTACAATTGTTTTGGCATGACATAATATGCTGATACTTTGTTGATACCCTAAAATGTAGTTTTGTATGCCATTTTACAGTTAAATGTGTTTTGTGCATATCATTCACAAGCACTTATAAACAATGAGCAACAAAATAACATATAGGGGCCTATCTATCAAGCTCCGAAAGGAGCTTGACGGCCCGTGTTTCTGGCGAGTCTTCAGACTCGCCAGAAACAGCAGTTATGAAGCAGTGGTCACAAAGACCGCTGCTCCATAACCTGTCCGCCTGCTCTGAGCAGGCGGACAGACATCACCGGAAATCAACCCGATCGAGTACGATCGGGTTGATTGACACCTCCCTGCTGGCGGCCCATTGGCCTTGAGTCAGCAGGGGGCGGAGTTGCACCAGCAGCTCTTGTGCGCTGCTGGTGCAATGTTAAATGCGGAGAGCAATACGCTCTCAGGTCCGCAAGACATTTCTTAAATATGTCTCATAGTACACAAGGAGAAAAACAGATTATTTAATTAAAAATAAAATAAATAGATAGCTTGTGTTTCAAATAGACACTTAAAGTACTGCCAGGAGCTGCAATCCCAATCCCTATCCAACAGCTAAAGAGGTAAAATAAACAATTTGCAGATGTAAGTTTCAGGTAAGGTAAAGAGTAGCATTTCAAAACATTTTCAATGTGCCCAGTAAATTGTCAGGTCAGCCCATATATTTTGTGATTTTGAGCAGGTTGTAAAATGTGAGATTGGCCTAGGTTGACCAGACGTCCAGTTTTTGAGTGGATTGTCCATTTTTTTAACAGACTGCCCTTTGTCCCCTGACGCCAAAACTTCCCGCTTTTTGTTGTTTTTTTTATTTTATCATGACTGTTTCTTTATTATTATTTTTTTATATTTGTACAATGTTTGTGCTGGTTTTGTTTTTATGTCCATCGCAGTGCTATAGCATGCAATATCTGCAGCTGTTAGAGGCTCTGCAACCAAGGGAACCACAGTTCCCTGCATGCTGGTGGACTGGAAATTTATAAAAGGATTCGGGAGAAGTCTGCACACCTTGTTTGTGGTGTCTGGGGGTGGGGGCAGGAGGCTTGTGAACAAAGAGATAAGCTGTAAAAGAGACAGAGTTTTTCTGCAGAGAGAGAACAATTGAACATCAGAGAACAGTTAAATATCAGAGAGAGGGTTGAAAAGCAGAGACAAAGCTGAATAGCAGAGGGAGAGAGAAAGTTGAACAGCAGAGAGATTACTCTGTGAGGTTATGGTTAATAACTACTTTATACTTTATTGTGAAGTGATACCAATATATATTATATTAAAATTACCAAATGTGCAGGGGGTGTGAGAGGTAGAAGAAACGCCTTTCAAAATTTAAAATAAAAAGAGCCCGTTACGACTTGTAGGAATTACAGTTGATTATGTGCCTGATTAGGAATGTTGCGCTCAAGCTAAACAGGGTTTATCACGGCTCTTTGAACCCGTTGAAAGTAGTGCATTTATTACAGGTTGAAAGTAAATGCAATCTAATTTAATGTGTGTCCGGATAGCACAACCTCAAAGCTCTGGTTATTTGTTACGCGAGTCAAAAAACTTGCACAAACCATCAAAAATAAATTTAAAAGTATAATTAAACTCATAATAACACTATCTAATAAAGATTATTAAAAAAACAATATTGCATAAAAAAGTTATAAGGGCTCAAAGATATGAGGTCTCTGGTGTTTAAGAAAAAGGCATGCAAACGGCTTTAACATATTTATATATCTGTGTGTACATATGTATTTATATGTGTATATATGTATTTACAGACATATATACACATTTAAACATATAAATATATATGTATACATATATAGACATAAATATAAATGCATTGGAGCCCTTTGCAGTCAAGTAGCTGAAAACATGAAAAAACAGAATTTATGTTTACCTGATAAATTTCTTTCTCCTACGGTGTATCCGGTCCACGGCTTCATCCTTACTTGTGGGAACCAATACCAAAGCTTTAGGACACGGATGAAGGGAGGGAACAAGTCAGGTAACCTAAACGGAAGGCACCACTGCTTGTAAAACCTTTCTCCCAAAATTAGCCTCCGAAGAAGCATAAGTATCGAATTTGTAAAATTTGGCAAATGTATGCAGTGAAGACCAAGTCCCTGACTTACAGATCTGTTCAACAGAAGCCTCATTCTTCAAAGCCCATGTGGAAGCCACAGCTCTAGTAGAGTGAGCTGTAATTCGTTCAGGAGGCTGCCTTCCAGCAGTCTCATAAGCCAACCGGATGATGCTTTTCAGCCAGAAAGACAGAGAGGTCGCAAGTCGCCTTTTGACCTCTCCTCTTGCCAGAATAGATGACAAACAAGGACGATGTTTGTCTGAAGTCTTTAGTTGCTTTTAGATAAAACTTCAAAGCACGAACCACATCAAGATTGTGTAACAGATGTTCCTTGTTAGAAACTGGGTTAACACAGAGAAGGAACAACTATTTCCTGGTTAATATTCTTATTGGAAACCACTTTTGGAAGAAAACCAGGCTTGGTACGTAAAACGACCTTATCTGATGATAATGAGCGTATAGTTATTATTAAAATAGAAATTAATTCCGAAGTTTTTACAATTTGCAATGTATATGGCCCCAATGAGTTTGACAAAGATTTTTGGGAGGAGGTACAATATAAACTACTGGGATATTTAGATACAAAAGTAATCTTAGGAGGCGATTTTAATATGGCTCCTATAATGCCAATAGATAGGTGCCAAGCTGGAAATAAAAGGAAGATAGGTAGGAATTCTCGAAGAGAGACTAAGATATTTAAAGATATATTTGATAACATAGGTTTATGTGACCTATGGAGATATAGGAACCCAGGAGTTCAGGAATACACTTGTGTCTCAAAAACTCACAGGTCATATTCAAGGATAGATTTACTTTTGGTCCCAAAAAATTTAATACCAAAAATTACAGACATATCTATCTACCCTATAACATTGTCGGACCATGCACCTGTAGGTTTAGTGTACGGGCACCAAATTAAGAAAGGGAATAACTTTTTTCCCCAAATACCTGGCAGAAAATACAGAATTCTTTAATTTCCTTAAAAATAAAATGGAAGATTTTAAGAAAACTAATAGTCAACACATAAGGGAACCATTATTGTTCTGGGAAACAACAAAAGCAGTTTTAAAATCAGAGATGATTACTTTTATGGCCAAAAAAAAAAGGAAATTAGGTAACCTAGAAATACAGCTGCTAAATACCTTAAATAATGCATATAATAAGTATCTAAGAGATGCCTCTATAAACAATTGGAATAAATATATATTGGCTAACAATAAAAGAAATCTATTTATAATGCAAAGAGCTACGCAAGAGGAGGTTAGGGGTAGAAGTAGATTCCAAAGATTTGGTAATAAGTCTGGTAGATATTTGGCAGCCCTAAATAAAATACATAAAAAAAAAACAGTCATTGCCAGCATAAAAAGAGAGGATATTAATATATCCTCTCAAGAAGGGATTTTAAAAGCTTTTAAAGAATATTATTCTGACATATACAGAACACAGGGAATAAATTGGGAAAAGAAGAAGAATTTTTGGGATAATATTAGAGTCCCTCAAATCTCTGAAGCTCAGCTGGATTGGGTGAATCGCCCGATAGAATTGGAGGAAATAGTTGGGAAGATTAAATCTCTTCCAGCAAATAAAGTGAGTGGGCCAGATAACCTCCCAAATGAGTTCTACAGATTAATGAGCACAGAAATAGCACCAATACTGGAAAGAGTTTATAATTTCATATTTTCTCCTCTTCAGAAGCCTAGGACAGATAGGTTTATGGATTCTATTACTATATTTCTACTTAAACCAGGGAAAGAACATCAGGATATGGCATCTTACAGACCCATTTCACTATTGAATTCGGATTTAAAAATATTAACGAGTATAATAGCTGACAGGTTACAAAGAACGATCCCGACTCTAATACATCCAGATCAATCAAGATTCATAAATGGTAGAGCATCTTTCTATAATATTAGGAGAGTGATAAATGTTATTTCATATGTTTGGGCTAACAAGGATAAATTTATTTAAAAAAGAGAAGATTTACTTCTACTAACCTTGGACGCACAAAAAGCATTTGACTCGATAGAATGGGATCATCTTTTTCAGTCTTTAAGTATGTTCGGGTTTAAGGGAAACATCTTGGAATCTATAAAAAATTTGTACTCCTCCCCAAAGACCGCCTTTTGTATAAATGGCCAACAATCAGAATATATAGAAATGTTTAGAGGTACCCGACAAGGGTGCCCCCTCTCACCAATATTATTTGACTTAGCACTTGAGCCATTAATGATTCAAATTAGAGAGTCAATTAAAGGTATAAGAATTGGAAATACTGAAATAAAAGTAGCAGCATATGCGGATGATATGTTAATTTTTTTAAGAAATTCAAAAGAACAGATTCCAATAATATCGGACTTAATAGAAATATTTGGGTCATTCTCTGGGTACAGAGTCAATATACAAAAATCAGAGATCTTATGGTTACTAAAACAGAAAGTCTCTATTAGAAATCCTAAGTTCAAGGTAGCGGACACATGTATAAAATACTTGGGCATAAACTTTTCAAATATTCCAGGTGATTGGTATAAGTTAAATTATGAGCCATTGCTTCTCAAAATCATAGAAGAGATTAAGAGATGGACACATTTACCCATAACTCTGGCGGGGAAAATTAATATGTTTAAGATGATAACAACACCTAAAATTCTATACTTAATGCAAAATTTACCATTAAAAATAAAAAATAAAGATTTACTATGCATTAAAAAAGCATTAATTCAATTATGCTGGAAAGGTAAAAAAGCTAGAATATCATATGCAAAATTGTCCATATCAAATGAATGGGGAGGATTGGGCCTACCTGACTTAAATTTATATAATCAGGTGTTTTTGGCTAAAATAGTCTTGGCTTGGATCTCCAATAATAATAAATTCCTAGATCTAGAACTAGAAGAAAATATGGTAAAACCTTTCAGATTAAAATCCTTAATACATATGGACTATAAAAAGCTACCAGATAGTGTTAAAAAATTAGATAATATAAAAAAATCTTATAATAGCTTGGCAAAAATAGACTTTCATTTTTCAAACTTCTTACCTTTGGTAGGGAACCCGGAAGTAATGATCAATGAAGAAATATGCCATTCTTGGCAAGATAGAGGCCTTACTTACTTATATCAGATAATTGATAATGAAAATAAATGCATTTGGGATTTTAACTACTTGAAGGCCTCGTATGGCTGGGAGAAATCACACTTTTTTATATATTTACAGTTGAGGCATTATTGTAACTCACTTGGTAAAGTGATCTATATGAAGGATAATTGGGATAACTTAAGCTTAGTAATGAAATTATTCTCTCAAGGGAATACTAGATGCTCAGCACTATATAATAAACTCAACGATCAGAGTAGGATAAAATATATATATGAATCAATCAATAAATGGCTGAGAATCTCCCCAGAGCTTGAAATAACTAAGGAGGATATAAGAGAAAGTATAAATAGAGTAAAAAAAGCTACTTTACTATCTAGCTGGAGAGAGTCACAAGCTAAAATACTGCACCATGTATATCTAACCCCCTATGTTCTGGCTAAGTGGGGCAATACACAAAACAATTTTTTGCAAGAAATGCAGCTTTGAAAAAGCAGACATAGTACATTGTATGTATTCATGCCCTAAGATTAATACCTTTTGGCTAAAAATAAGGTACTGGTTAGAAAAAAAAAATGTAAAATTAAGATGAGTATTACTTTGAAGGAAGTTTTATTCTTAGCAAAAGGTTTAGAATATGGGTCGGTTACCCGTTTATTAAACACCATAATATTAATTGGTAGGAATATGATACTATGTGAATGGAACTCTAAAAAGAGCTTGAGCATGAAGGTTTTTCTAAGACGAATACAGAAACAAATGACCCTCAAGCAATTTGATACAAATAACCAATCGGAAAAACAAATTGCAAAATTTATGACTAAATGGGAGTTTTACATTAGATCACTAGATCCTTCAATGCAACTAATTATTATTAAACCATTTGAAAACTCATTATACATTCAAGAGGAACAACTTAGAGCTGGAGGATGCTGGCGGAGAGAGGGTAGGAGGTAGGGGCATCTATTATTATTTTTTCCCTTTTTTTTTTTTTCCTTTCCTCCCCCCCCCCCCCCATGAAACGATAAAGGTTATTTACTAACTACATGTAACAAAGAAAATGTGATATGTAGTGTGTACTCGCTTTGATTTATTTAGAGAAATAACCAAATATTACATAAATGGAAAAAAAAAAAAAGAAAAAGAGAGAAATGCTATGATGTAATTTATGTTAATAAGTGAATAATTGATTTTTGTTAAGAAAATGCTGAAACATATTTGGATATCTAACACTGGATGCATTATTCTGTGTGTGAAAATATATTCAAAGTAATTCTCAATAAAAAAAAAACAAAAAAAACAAACAAAAAAAAACGACCTTATCTGTATGAAACACAAGATAGGGTGAATTACACTGCAAAGCAAACAATTCAGAAACTCTTCTAGCAGAAGAAATAGCAACCAAAAACAAAACTTTCCAAGATAGTAACTTAATATCTATGGAATGTAGAGGTTCAAACGGAACCCCTTTAAGAACTGAAAGAACTAAATTTTGACTCCATGGAGGAGCCACAGGTCTGTAGACAGGCTTGAGTCTGACTAAAGCCTGTAAGAACACCTGAACATCTGGCACGGCTGCCAGACGCTTGTGCAACAAAACAGACAGAGCAGATATCTGTCCTTTTAGGGAACTAGCTGACAGACCTTTCTCCAATCCTTCTTGGAGAAAAAATAGTATCCTTGGAATCCTAATCTTACTCCATGAGTAACCCTTGGATTCGCACCAGCAAAGATATTTCCGCCATATCTTATGGTAAATCTTCCTGGTGACAGGCTTTCTAGCCTGAATCAGAGTATCTATAACTGATTCCGAAAACCCACGCTTAGCTAGAATCAAGCGTTCAATCTCCAAGCAGTCAGTTGCAGAGAAACTAGGTTTGGATGTTCGAATGGACCTTGGATTAGAAGGTCCTGCCTTAAAGGTAGCTTCCATGGTGGAACTGATGACATATTCACCAGGTCTGCATACCAAGTCCTGTGTGGCCACGCAGGAGCTATTAGAATTACCGAAGCCTTCTCCTGCTTAGGAACTGATGGTGATCTTTGTGGATAGGAATATGCAGGTACGCATCCTTTAAGTCCACGGTAGTCATATATTGATCCTCCTGAATCATTGGTAAAATTGTCCGAATGGTTTCCATTTTGAATGATGGAACTCTGAGGAATTTGTTTAGGATTTTTAAGTCCAGAATTGGCCTGAAAGTTCCTTCCTTTTTGGGAACTACAAACAGGTTTGAGTAAAAACCCAGTCCTTGTTCTGCTGTTGGAACTGGGTGTATCACTCCCATTTTTAAAAGGTCTTCTACGCAATGTAAGAATGCCCGTCTCTTTATCTGGTCTAAAGACAAGCGAGACATGTGGAACCTTCCCTTTGGAGGAAGGTCCTTGAATTCTAGAAGATACCCCTGAGAGACAATTTCTAGAGCCCAGGGGTCCGGAACATCTCTTGCCCAAGCCTGAGCAAATAGAGAAAGTCTGCCCCCTACTAGATCCGGTCCCGGATCGGGGGCTACCCCTTCATGCTGGTAGCAGCAGCAGGCTTCTTGGCCTGTTTACCCTTGTTCCAGCCTTGCAATGGTTTCCATGCTGGTTTGGGCTGGGATGCGTTACCCTCTTGCCTAGAGGCTGTAGAGGTAGAAGCTGGTCCATTCCTGAAATTGCGAAAGGAACGAAAATTAGACTTAATTTTAGCTTTGAAAGGTCTATGCTGTGGAAGGGCATGGCCCTTTCCCCCGGTGATATCTGAAATAATTTCTTTCAACTCTGGCCCGAATAGGGTCTTACCCTTGAAAAGAATATTAAGCAATTTTGTTTTGGACGACACGTCCGCCGACCAAGATTTTAGCCAAAGCGCTCTGCGCGCCACGATTGCAAAACCAGAATTTTTCGCCGCTAATTTAGCTAACTGAAAAGCGGCATCTGTAATGAAAGAATTAGCCAACTTCAGGGCGTGAATTCTGTCCATGACTTCATCATAAGAAGTCTCCTTCTGGAGCGAGTTTTCTAGTTCCTCAAACCAAAAAGCCGCTGCAGTGGTTACAGGAATAATGCAAGAAATTGGTTGAAGAAAACCTTGTTGAACAAAAATGTTCTTAAGTAAACCTTCTAATTTTTTATCCATAGGATCTTTGAAAGTGCAACTGTCTTCTATTGGTATAGTCGTGCGCTTAGCTAGCGTTGAAACTGCCCCCTCTACCTTGGGGACCGTCTGCCACGTGTCCCTTCTGGGGTCAACAATTGGGAACATTTTCTTAAATATAGGAGGGGGAACAAAAGGTACACCTGGCTTCTCCCACTCCTAATTCACTATATCCGCCACCCTCTTAGGTATCGGAAACGCATCAGTGTGTACTGGGACCTCTAAGAATTTATCCATTTTACACAATTTTTCTGGGACCACCAAGGGGTCACAATCATCAAGCGTAGCTAGGACCTCCTTAAGTAGGGCGCGGAGGTGTTCTAGCTTAAATTTAAATGCTATGGTATCAGGCTCTGCCTGCTGAGAAATTTTTCCTGTGTCAGAAATTTCTCCCTCAGACAGGCCCTCCCTCACCGCCAAGTCAGATTGATGTGAGGGCACTACCGATAAATTATCCTCTGCGTCTGCTTGCTCATTTTCTGTATTTAAAACTGAGCAATCACGCTTCCTTGGAAAAGCTGGCAGTTTGGATAAAAATGCTGCGAGAGAATTATCCATTACTGCTGCTAACTGCTGCATAGTAATAGCAATTGGAGCGCTAGATGTACTGGGCATTGCTTGAGCGGGCATAGCTGGTGTTGACACAGAAGGAGGGGATAGCGAGCTATCCTCACTACCTTCAGCTAAAGAATCATCTTGGGCTTCATCTTTAAGCGTGATTGTACGGTCCTTAAGCTGTTTGGATGCTATGGCACACTTCACACATAAATTTAATGGGGGAACCACCTTGGCCTTTAAACATACAGAACATAGGCTATCTGAAGGGTCAGACATGTTTGACAGACTTAGACAGAACTTCAATGCAATAAAAATTATTTTTGACACAAACGTTACTGTCTCTTTAAATAATAAAAGTGCACACTTTATTACTGAAACATCAGAAAACCATCAAATAAACATCCGATTTTAATGAAATTTTCACCACAGTGTCTTAATGCTTTGAGAAGATTGCACACAAATTTTCAAACCAATTAACCCCTTAATGCCCAAACCGGAGCTAATAACAGCAGTTAACCAGTTAAAAACACTACAGTCCCATGCCACAGTCTCTACTGTGGCCTTTACCTTCCTTAGGGATTATTTAAGTAAGAAATAAGCCTCTCTGAAGTCCTTTCTGATGCCTCTGGACTCCCCACGTGAAGCTGCATGAACTGCCTAGTGAAAACAACTGCGCAATTGAGGCGCAAAAATGAGGCCTCCTCCCTCTACATTCCAGAGTGGAGGGGCCTTTCAGACTAGATTAGGTGTTTAAGTAACTGCCAGGCGTAATATTAAACCCCATAATTGTTTCAAAGTCTGAAAAAACACCTTATTTATACTTCAAACATGCCAAAAAGCAATCGATTTAGCCCACAATAGTGTCAACCAGCATAGAGCCCTTAATATAAGCCATAATTTTATACAGAGTCTAAGAAAAATGGCTTACCTATCCCAGAGGGGATTTCTGACAGTCTTCTAACATTACTTGGTCTTGTTAGAAAAATGACTGATCATACCTGAAGCAGTTAAGCCTACAAACTGTTCCCCCCCAACTGAAGTTCTCTGGTTTCAACAGTCCTGCGTGGGAACAGCAATGGATTTTAGTTACTGGTGCTAAAATCATATTCCTCTCAGCAGAAATCTTCATCACTTTCTGCTGCAGAGTAAATAGTACAAGCCGGCACTATTTTAAAATAACAAACTCTTGATAGAAGAAATAAAAAACTACAACTAACACCACATACTCTTTACCACCCCCGTGGAGATGCTACTAGTTAGAGCGGCAAAGAGAATGACTGGGGGGGGGCGGAGCCTGAGGGGAGCTATATGGACAGCTCTGCTGTGTGCTCTCTTTGCCACTTCCTGTAGGGATTGAGAATATCCCACAAGTAAGGATGAAGCCGTGGACCGGATACACCAATGTAGGAGAAATCATATTTATGCAATTAATAAAGTGCTTAACTATGTATTTGCTGTAAATATTCCATATTGCAATGTACTTCACATAAGGGAAGATGTTCTAAGTATTTTTAAATAGATATTCCTATATTTATCTGTGTATATATATATATATATATATATATATATATATATATATATATATATATATATATAGGTATAGATATATATTTTACCAAAAAAACATCATAAATATATAGAAATATTTATTTAAGAATAAATAGAATATATTCTGCTATGTGAAGAACATTGGAATGTGAGTGAAATATTAATATTTCATGTCCAGTTAGCACACTTAAGAAAACACGATCGGGTTTGCGCAACTTGTTGGGTGTTAGTTTTTTTCCCACTTTCCGTGCTCCATTAAAGTATATGGGGGAAAACATTTAAAGCGAGGTTTCGGAGTTCGGCTTTTTGCGCACATCGGGTTAGTGCTCGTGTAAAAACATTTTATTTTCAACTTGTAATACATACGCTACCCAACGCTCACAAAAATCTTACTTCTAGCAAAGTGAAAGTGCGAGCAGAAGCGATAAATAGTGCTCCACTCTTAATAAAGCCCTATGCCTGATATATATTGTTATCTGTATGTTTTAAGCAATGCTGCATGTGAAGTTGTTAATTAATTCATTCATTAACAGTAAATATTTTCATTTATTATTTAATTTAAAATAATTGGCTTGAAATGCTACAAAGTATGCTGCATGTTATCAATTAAGTGTCCGTTTTTTTTTCCCTTTAGATCTGGTCACCCTAATCCTATTCATCCTTAGTGAATCTACATGATCAATTATTTATTTATTAAATATGAAAACAAAGATGTTTATATTCCTGGTAAAGTTTTATTTAAAATCACTGGAAAATGTGCCTCTTACAAAATTCTGAAAAGGGTAAAGCAACATCAAAACTTTTAAGGGATCACTTTGACTAAAAAGGATGTATTTTGGGTGTATGTATTCTAAAGTTTAGTTACAAATTCTAAAAATTCATTGGATAATATATATTAGTGGAAATAATTTATACATGCATACCTCGAGATATTTTGCGGGTTTGGTTCCAGACCACCGCAATAAAGCGAATATAGCAATAAAGTGAGTCACACTATTTGTTTTTGGTTTCCCAGTGCCAACAAAAGTTATGTTTATACTATACTATAGTCTATAAAGTGTGCAATATCATTATCTCTAAAAAAAACAATGTACATACCTTAATTAAAAAATACATTATTGCTAAAAAATACTAACCATCATCTGAGCCTTCAGTAAGCCATAATATTTTTGCTGGTGGTTTGTATACATAGGTGTGCATATATGTGTATTTTTTGTGTTTATATATATATATATATATATATATATATATATATATATATATATATATATATATATATATATATATATATATATATATATATAAAAATGGAGCTGATAGATTTGCTGCGACAAAAGTTCAATTTGTAAAAAGAGCAATATAGCGAGGTATACCTGTATATGGCTAAACATATTCACTAGTTTTAACCTATCATTTATTGACTAAACTAGTGTTTTTTCCTTTTCTAACTAGTAGTAACCACATTTTGTCACCCTGAGTTACTGAAATGTTCCATCTCCTTATTGATAGTAATGAATTCAGAAACATATTAAGCCGGATACAGTTTATGGAATGTATATCTATGATTAAATATTACACCTTTAAAAACATGAAATAATAATTTTTGGAACATGAATAAAATAGTTTGATCAGTATTTTTCCAACACTAAATATGTGGATTTACTTCTAACTTATAATAAAAGAAAACATTGTTTAAATCAGAAGAAGAAATTAGCAAACAGATAACTTACATGAGTTGATCTTCTTTATTTTTTTAGTCCCTTTGCTGCAGACTTTCTCTCTGCGCACACAGGGTACTTATGCTTGTGAAAAGTGTATTACTTACTACATTACACATCTTTTTTTTCTGTTCGACCAACTGCTGTCACTAAATTTAAGATTGACTATGATGTAATAAAAACCATGACTAAATGAACTTTCTAGCAAATGCCCTTCAGATCATCAGCACATGAAGCAGTGTTCTCATAATAACGTATGATTTGAAGAGATGCTTATGCTCGCAAAATTTAAGCACAACATGTGTGGATTTGAGCCGTACAGCTGTGCTGGTAATTAGTATTTTACTAGATCTCATTCTTTCCGTATGCCTTAACCATTTTTTTTCAGTGCCATAGAAAGTGACATCATTTCACGGGAGTTTGTGTAATGGAAAAGTCACATTGATGACTGAACACTCATCTCTCCAGTAATGTATAGTAGAGATATGAGGATATCTGAAGAGAGCAAGAAAACTTAGCTTTAAGAATAAATGCACCAGTTTAACTGGGATCATATTTTTAAATAATAGACAAGCATGAGTTACAATGAGTCATAACCCAAAGGGCCAATTATTGACTCCTCTAACGCTACAATAGCAATAGAAAGCTGGGCTGTACTTTCCAGCTCCTTGATAAAAACGTGAGAAGAAAAAAAAGTTCTTTGTTGTGCTTGTGGGATGAGTAATCCTTGATATAGACCTCATGTAAAAAGCCACATTGTTCTCTGTTTCTGTGGCCACTTACCACAAAGCACTTAAAATTCAACAAACAAGGAGAGTCTTCATTGTTCCCAAAAAGTTCTGAAAGTTTAAAAGTAATCCTTTATTCAAGCAGGCATAAAAAGAAGTGCCTATTTCATTTATAGTTCTAAAGTGGGGTGTCCAAAATTCAGTTTTTAAAAACAGAAAAAAAGGTTATTTTAGGTCAGTCACATCTAACTGGGTTTTGTAAAAAAATCTCAAATTTTAAATTCCACAATAAAGTGCCAGATTACGAGTGCAGCACTATTTAGCACTTTCGCTTCCACACTAACTGCACAAGAAGTAAACGTTTTGTGCATTTCGGATTGTGCTCGTATTACAAGTTGAAAGTAAAAAGTTATCCCTCACGAGCTAACTTGATGTTAGAATATTGTGTGCGCGATAACCTATTACCCCATAGAAGTCAATGGTAAAAAAAAGGTGGAAAACAAACCTAATATCCCACTCTCAAACTAACCGAAACGCATATTCTTGAGTGCGTTAACCTGACATAAAAATATTAATAGTTCATATTCCAATGTTCTTTACATAGCCGAATATGTTCTATTTATTCCTAAATACATATTTCTACATATATCTGATGGTATTTTGGTACAATATATTTATACCTATATGTGTGTGTGTACAATATATATATATATATATATATATATATATATATATATATATATATATATATATATTTATGCTAATATATAGGTATAGATATATACAGATATATATATGAATATATATTTAGAAATACATAGAACATAGTATGCTAGGTGCAGAACATTGGAATGTGAAATATTTACAGTAAATACACAGTATAACACTTTATTAAATATGAATATTGCATAAATATGATTTTACATGTTTTACTCTACTTGACAGCAAAGGGCTCCAATGCACTTCTATATATGTCTATATATGTATACATATGTATTTATGTGGTTATAATTGTGTATATATGTCTGTAAATCCATATATACACATATAAATACATATGTATATGTATATATATATATATATATATATATATATACACATTATCTCACAAAAGTGAGTACACCCCTCACATTTTTGTAAATATTTTATTATATCTTTTCATTTGACAACACTGAAGAAATTAAACTTTGCTACAATGTTAAGTAGTGAGTGTACAGCCTGTATTATAGTGTACATTTGCTGTCCCCTCAAAATAACTCAACACACAGCCATTAATGTATAAACCGTTGGCAACAAAAGTGAGTACACCCCTAAGTGGAAATGTCCAAATTGGGCCCAAAGTGTCAATATTTTGTGTGGTCACTATTATTTTCCAGCGATGCCTTAACCCTCTTGGGCATGGAGTTCACCAGAGCTTCACAGGTTGTCACTGGAGTCCTCTTCCACTCCTCCATGACAACATCACGGAGCTGGTGGATGTTAGAGACCTTGCGCTCCCCCACCTTCTGCTTGAGGATGCCCCACAGATGCTCAATAGGGTTTAGGTCTGGAGACATGCTTGGCCAGTCCATAACTTTTACCCTCAGCTTCTTTAGCAACGCAGTGGAGGTGTATTTGAGGTTGTTATTATGTTGTAATACTGCCCTGCGGCACATTCTCCGAAGGGAGGGGATCATGCTCTGCTTCAGTATGTCACAGTACATGTTGGCATTCATGGTTCTCTCAATGAACTGTAGCTCCCAAGTGCCGGCAGCACTCATGCAGGCCCAGACCATGACACTCCCACCATCATGCTTGACTGTAGGTAAGACACACTTGTCTTTGTACTCCTCACCTGGTTGCTGCCACACACACTTGACACCATCTGAACCAAATACGTTTATCTTGGTCTCATCGGACCACAGGACATGGTTCCAGTAATCCATGTCCTTAGTCTGCTTGTCTTCAGCAAACTGTTTGTGGTATTTCTTGCGCATCATCTTTATAAGAGGCTTCCTTCTGGGACGACAGCCATGCAGACCAATTTGATGCAGTGTGCAGCGTATGGTCTGAGCACTGATAGGCTGACCCCCCACCCCTTCAACCTCTGCAGCAATGCTGGCAGCTCTCATACGTCAATTTCCTAAAGACAACCTCTGGATATGACACTGAGCATGTGCACTTAACTTATTTGGTCGATCATGGCAAAGCATGTTCTGAGTGGAACCTGTCCTGTGAAACCGCTGTATGGTCTTGCCCACCGTGTTGCAGCTCAGTTTCAGGGTCTTGGCAATCTTCTTATAGCCTAGGCCATCTTTATGTAGAGCAACAATTGTTTTTTTTCAGATCCTCAGAGAGTTCTTTGCTATGAGGTGCCATGTTGAACTTCCAGAGACCAGTATGAGAGAGTAAGAGAGCGATAACACCAAATTTAATACACCTGCTCCCCATTCACACCTGAGACCTTGTAACACTAACAAGTCACATGAAACCAGGGAGGAAATATGGCTTATTGGGCCCAATTTGGATATTTCCACTTAGGCCATCTTTATGTAGAGCAACAATTGTTTTTTTCAGATCCTCAGAGAGTTCTTTGCCATGAGGTGGCATGTTGAACTTCCAGTGACCAGTATGAGAGAGTGTGAGAGCGATAACACCAAATTTAACACACTTGCTCCCCATTCACACCTGAGACCTTGTAACACTAACAAGTCACATGAAACCAGGGAGGAAATATGGCTTATTGGGCCCAATTTGGAGATTTCCACTTAGGCCATCTTTATGTAGAGCAACAATTGTTTTTTTCAGATCCTCAGAGAGTTCTTTGCCATGAGGTGGCATGTTGAACTTCCAGTGACCAGTATGAGAGAGTGTGAGAGCGATAACACCAAATTTAACACACTTGCTCCCCATTCACACCTGAGACCTTGTAACACTAACAAGTCACATGACACCAGGGAGGAAAAATGGCTTATTGGGCCCAATTTGGACAAAGGGGTATACTCAGTTTTATTGTCAACGGTTTAGACATTAATGGCTGTGTGTTGAGTTATTATGAGGGGACAGCAAATTTACACTGTTATACAGGCTGTACACTCACTAATTTACATTGTAGCAAAATGTCATTTCTCCAGTGTTGTCACATGAAAAGATATAGCAAAATATTTACAAAAATGTGAGGGGTGTACTCACTTATGTGAGATACTGTGTATATATATATATATATATTCATGCAAATACATCTTTAGACATGTATATGTATGTATCTCTATGTTAAAGCTCTTTGCCTGCATTTTTTTTCTAGCACATGAGATCTCAAATCTCTAAACCTTTATAAGTTTTTGTGTGCAATATTTTTTTAAGAATAAACTCTTAAAGTGCGGCGGTTTAGGGGTTAATATGTTTATTATAGTGGCGGCGATGTCCGGAGCGGCAGATTAGGGGTTAATAATTTTATTTTAGTGTTTGCGATGCGGGAGGGCCTCGGTTTAGTGGTTAATAGGTAGTTTATGGGTGTTAGTGTACTTTTTAGCACTTTAGTTTTGAGTTTTATGTTACAGCGTTGTAGCATAAAACCCATAACTACTGACTTTAGAATGCGTTACGAATCTTGACGGTATAGGGTGTACCACTCACTTTTTGGCCTCCCAGGAAAAGCTTGTAATATCGACGCTATGAAAATCCCATTGAAAAAAGACTTTACGCAATTTGCTTTGTAACGCATTCTAAAGTCAGTAGTTATGGGTTTTATGCTACAACGCTGTAACATAAAACTCAAAACTAAAGTGCTAAAAAGTACACTAACACCCATAAACTATCTATTAACCCCTAAACCGAGGCCCTCCTGCATCGCAAACACTAAAATAAAATTATTAACCCCTAATCTGCCGCTCTGGACATCGCCGCCACTATAATAAACATATTAACCCCTAAACCGCCGCACTCCCACATCGCAAACACTAGTTAAATATTAGGTTAGAAAGAAAATAGGGGCCTCATAGTGAAATCCATATGTGATATATAATAAAGAAGGTAAATGGTAAAACTCACAATTTTTGAAGGCACTAGATAGTGCAAACAGGCAGGCTGACACTTGCAGTAGTCAGCTAACTGGATACTGATTCTGTATCAAGGTAGAGACCAGATCTCAGGTCACAGGTAAGATCACAGGGAAGTTTGAAACCAAGTATCAAACAACAGGCTGAAGATATGGTGCAGGCAAACCAATTGTGATGTAATGGTTTGTAAAGTTATCTGAGCCGATAGAGCAAATTCAATCTGAATAATCAGGCAGAAAGACTTCTCCGTATATAAATGTTAAAAGACAAGTTTAATGTTGCTGCAACGTGTTTCTCGACCACACAACACGGTCGTTTCATCAGGCATAAAAATAAGAACGTATTTTTATGCCTGATGAAACGACTGTGTTGTGTGGTCGAGAAACGCATTGCAGCAACATTAAACGTCTTTTGGATGAAATGTAGGTAATTGTATTTAATTTAGTTATATGTATTTAATTTAGGTAATGTATTTAATTGTAGTGTAAGGTTAGGTGTTAGTGTAAGACAGGTTAGGTTTTATTTTAGAGTTAAAGTTGTATTTATTTTAGCTAGGTAGTTAGTAAATAGTTAATAACTATTTACTAACTATTCTACCTAGTAAAAATAAATACAAACTTGCCTGTAAAATAAAAATAAACCCTAAGCTAGCTACAATGTAACTATTAGTTATATTGTAGCTATCTTAGGGTATATCTTACAGGTAAGCATTTAGCTTTAAATATGTATTATTTAGTTATTAATAGTAGGTTTTCTTTAGATTTATTTTAATTATATTTAAGTTAGTGGGTGTTAGGGTTAGACTTAGGTTTAGGGGTTAATAAATTTAGTATAGTGGCGGCGATGTTGGGGCGGCAGATTAGGGGTTAATAAATGTAGGTGGGGTGGTGGCGATGTTTAGGGGCGGCAGATTAGAGGTTAATAATATTTAACTAATGTTTGTGATGCGGGAGTGCGGCGGTTTAGGGGTAAATATGTTTATTATAGTGGCAGCGATGTCCGGAGCGGCAGATTAGGGGTTAATAAGTATAATATAGGTGTCGGCGATGGCAGATTAGGGGTTAATAAGTGTAAGATTAGGGGTGTTTAGACTCGGGGTTAATGTTAGGGTGTTAGGTGTAAACATAAATTTTGTTTCCCCATAGGAATCAATGGGGCTGCGTTACGGAGCTTTACGCTGCTTTATTGCAGGTGTTAGACTTTTTATCAGCCGGCTCTCCCCATTGATATGGGGAAATCATGCACGAGCACGTAAAACTAGCTCACCGCTGACTTAAGCAGCGCTGGTATTGGAGTGCGGTATGGACTCAATTTTGCTCTACGCTCACTTCTTGTCTTTTAACGCCGGGCTTATAAAAACCTGTAATACCAGCGCTGCAGGTAAGTGAGCGGTGACAATAACGCGCAAATTAGCACCGCACCCCTCATAATGCAAAACTCATAATCTAGCGAATTGTTAATTAGATTTCCACTTTTATATATACTCTCTCATTATTCTCACTGTTTAAGAATAAGCTTCTAAAAATGGATATATGATCCTTATTTAACCTCAGTACTGAGTCATTAAGTATTACATAACTCTTTAAATATATAGTATGAGAGCTAAGGTCCATTTACAAAATGCTTTCAGTGATACAGCTCCCAATACATAGAAATATTTATAGGTGTGGTTAACCCATAGCCTGTCAAAGGGTCAGATTACGAGTGGTGCGCTAACAGTTCTTCGTGAGCGAAAAGGAATTTATTGTGGCTGTTTGCGCAAGTCGGATGTAGCACTCATATTACAACTTAATAGTAAAATAAAATCGTTTGAGCGCAATTGAAATTAACGTGCATCGGGATAGCATCAAAAATACCTTGAAAAGTACAGTAACACTCATATTAACACTATCTAGTAAAAACTATTCAAAGAAATTGCACAAAAAAGTTATAAGAGCTCAAAGAAATTAGGTCTCTGGTGTTCGAAAAAAAGGCAGCCAAAGAGCTTTAACATTGAGATACATACATATACATGTCTAAATATGAATATGTACTATATATATATATATATATATATATATATACAGTATATATATAATTGTTTGTATATGTAATGTGAAGAACATTGGAATGTGAAATATTGTTATTTTCATGTTGGGTTAGCGCATTTGAGAATGTGTAATCAGGTTTTCACACGAGTAGGGTGTTTTTTTCCACTTTTTTTGCTCCATTGACTTCTATAGGGGAATACGGTAATGCGATCGCAATATTCTATAACTTTGACTTTTTGCGTCCATCGGGTTAGCGCAATAATTTTTTTTTTACTTTCAACCTGTAATACGCGTACTACCTGATGTGCGCAAAAAGCTTACTTCTAGCGGAGTAAGCGTGCGAGTATAGCTCTGTAATATGTTGCTGTTTCCTATAACAAATGGCTAAATTCAAAGATGCTGAAATATTAAATTGAGGCTGACATCAAAACTATGTATATTATTATAATAATTATTTATAATATCAACTTCTTTGGTGCTTTAACTCGATTACTGCCTGAATAAAATATGCCTGTTTTTCTATAGATAATCCTGCACCATATCTGGACCATTTTCTCCCTCGTTTTGCCATAATTATATTGCTCGACTCTTCTTCTTTAAAAATGTCCTATTCCATTTTAATCTTAGCTTTAAATAACAATGGTGACATATTTTAAATACTTTTAACATACAATATCTTAACACAAAAAATGGCTTTTCCAATTAATATTATAAGATGCTTGTTTCTTTTTGAGTGAACTAAATATATTACTATATATGAAACTTTGCAAGTTCACTGATGAATCAAGGCTGGGAGTGTGTGACTGAAAGGGTTAGTAGAAGGAGAAACTCAGAGAATATTCTATGCCTTGATCCACACATACACAGCTCTGACACGTCACTTTCCGGGAAATGGACACGTCACGCGTTCTTTGGCACAAAAACAACTAGGGAAGTAAAGAGGGACTAGAGCGCATGCGTAACGAGAGTAGACAGCAGGGACAATGTCTGTGATGTCACGGTGTATATTAAGGGGTTCAGACACAGGCCAGAATATTTAACTGGCTCCTAAACCACAGTAGGTCTCGTAGCTCTTTCTCAGGCTTTCAGCTGCCAACTCCTCCTCTGTCACAGCCTCTCCCCTATTTCTGTGCTTAAGGAGGTTTTGTAGAGTTCTTGCTCATGAAAAATCACAGGGATTAGATACAGTTTCAATCCACGAATGTTAATTAGCTAAATGTAAACTGGTTATGATATTGTATGTTTAGAGATTGAGCAAAACTGTCATCCAGGTAATAAATAAGCAGACCAAAATACACAAGCACAAAATGTTTTTTTTCCTATATGTAAAATAGAACTAGTGTGTCTGTCTATCTATCTATCTATCTATCTATCTATCTATCTATCTATCCATCTATCTATTTATCAATCATCTATTTATTTATCTGTCTAGTATCTATCTAATCTGTCTATGTATTGTCTATCTATCTATCTAAATATCTATTATGTATGTATGTATGTATGTATTGGGTACTTGTAAAGCACGGCTAATCACCCGTAAGGGTCTCAAGGCGCTGCTCATTTTTATCGACTTTAGAAGGATGAAAGGCTGAGTGAACCTTGCCGGGGATCGAACCTGCAACCATCGGGTTGCTACAGAGCTCAGCCACAGTGCATTAGCATGCTGAGCCATTAGATCTATCTATTGATCTAATATATCAATCATTCTTTATTTTGTCTTTAGTTATGTCTCAACACTATGGAAAGTTTTTGTATTTTTAGAATTGCACAAAGAGCAAAAACGTTTCTGGGTATCCTTCTATTACTACCTGTGCTAGAGGTCAAACCTTAAAAGGATCATAAATAAATGTATGAACTGCAAAAAGTCTCCATAAAAAATAAAGGTTTTCAAAGCATGTAAGCTGTAATTTCTTTAGAAAAACTTTTATTTTGCAGTCTAGGAACACATTCCTTAAAAAGCCCCCTAAGTGCTGTGTATCTGCTGTGGCCAATTAGGGACAGATATGTAAGCTCAGCATGTAGAAGGGTCAGGGTTATGAATTTCACAGAACACACTCCAAGAAAAGCTGGACTTACATGCGCAGAATTGAGAAAATCTACTCCATTTTCATCTTGCCACAAATAGGCAAGCACAGCAACCCTTGCACTGACTACAAATGCAACGTAACTCCCTGGAAGCCTTAACAAACACATACATTTACGCAGCATCTCAAATAGTTAAAGGGACAGTATACTATAAAATAGTTTTTCTCTTTCCAATTACTTTTTTTTTTACTAGCTGCAGAGTATAAAATGCTTTTTTAAGGTTTATTTGTTTATATGAAATAGCTGATTTTGTGTTTTGAAGTCACAACCTAATAAAATGGATTGAGCTTGTAGGTATAATCAGATCTCATTACTTTATCACAGTCTGTTCATATACTTGCTTCATTATTTTATATCTGTTCATAAACCAATCACCAATACTTGGAGAGAACAGTGGAAAATTAACATTTTATTATCTTATCTCCTCTATAACCCACTGGGAGTGTAATTTATTCTACTGGCTGTGTTAACACAGCTTGGCCTTGAGGCCAAAATATATAAGGATGGGTGGGGATACCACAGGCTAAATACAATATTTAAAATGCAATCATAAGGGTAAAGGAAATATTTGTAAACAATTTAATACACTCCAGCAGATAAAGTGGATCATTGAGAACAAATTAAAGGGGAATTTTTTTTTTGAATAAATGGTCCCTTTAAACCTTGCTGCCAACTTAATTATTAAAATCAATATTCCTCCTCTGCAATTGTGTCAAACCAATCACAAACAACACAACCTCTCACCTGCAGCCTTAAAACACCTGACAATGCACACCCTATCAGTAACATCAGTATTATATATATACCCATGTGTCAATTTATATTGGATGTGAGATACATTGGTTTACATCTTATATAAGTGAATATTACTATATGTACCCTTCATACACAACTATGTGGATGTGAGTTATAGTACAAGAATATGTCATAAACATGATTACCTGTTTTTTATTACCATTTCAACACAGGTCATATTATATGTTTTAACAACATTAGTGTAATAAAACCCACCTCACATGGATGTGTATGACAATTACATGGTAAATAACAGAGGACAAGGTTTATGGTGAACTATAATATTTTTTTTTGGCTTCTTGGATGAGGGAGCTGAGGTTCCTGTAGTGGATTGCCTTGTTCTCCTTGTTCTAGCCGATTCTGGTATTTCTGATGGTCTGTAAAGTGCTCAACCAACACACCCAAAAGTTGATTTTGTTCTCTCCATCTGCATCTGCATATCAGACAGAATTCGCATCATCTGTGACTGGTTTTGAACACTTGCACTTAACGATGATGCAATGTCCCTCTGCAGCTCTATGCTACTTTTGTGTAACCTCTCTTGGCCCCTGAAGAACCTCTCTTGGCCTCTTTGTATGCTCTCCGTGCTTGTGACAAGCATCCTCTGAAGTGTAATGTATTCCTCCCCCATACACAGGCTCTTGATCAACAGGGCTGGCAGTTGCTTGAGGGCCACGATATTGCTTGAGGGGCATCTGTAGTTTCTGATGCTTGAGGGGCAGCTGTAGTGTCTGGGGCTCGAGGGGCAGCTGTAGTTTCTGCTGCTTGAGGGGCAGTTGTAGTTTCTGCTGCTTGAGGGGCAGCTGTAGTTTCTGCTGTATTTTCATCTGCAGATGTTGAAGCTCATCCCAGGGAACAGGATGGTGGAGCTCGTCCAAGGGAAGAGGATGGTGGAGCTTGTCCTAGTGAATAATATGGTGGAGTTCGTCCCAGTGAATAATATGGTGGAGCTCTCATAGATGATTGGTATTCCCACAGATGACCAGTGTGTGACCACTCAGCCTCTACAATAGGCATATCCAGTCTGTGGGTAAAATCAATGACTGACATGAGACTGTGATTGTGTTGTGGGGGGGTGTAAATACATGGACCCTTTGTGCCTGTCTTGGCTCCACCTCAAAACCAAAGGGAGGATATTCCTCTGGCCAGGAATGTTGCCAGGGGTCATATGGCAATGTCGGTGGCATCACTCCCAGGTCCTCAACTGAAGCCATCCAAACATGCTCATGCCTGGGAGCCCACTGTTCATGCGTGTCAGGGTTTTTTCCCTGTTTTGTTTGCCATGTGCTGCTGGCAGCCATTTTACTCACCTCTCTTGCTGACTATGGTGCATTGTGGGGGATGCTGCTCATTTCCTGCACTTCCTTTTATGGCCAGACTGGTGTGCATCATCCATCTGAGACAGGATGCAGTCTCAGAATTGTGATGTCATCACTTATTTAAAGGGCCTCTGTTCAGTATGCTTTGCCTTTGCGTTGTCTCAGACCTGTTAGTGAGAGTTCCTGTGTATTACCTGGCTGCCTGACATCCTTCCTGGTTACTGATCCCTGGCTTGTTCCTGACTCTGCTGTTTTCCTTGTTCCTGATTACGGCTCATCTGACTATTCGCTTTGGCTCCTGACTCGGCTCGTCTGACTACCAGCTCTGGCTTTGACTCCTGGCTTGATATTTGACTTGTGGACTTTTTATTATTTTTTGCTATTAATAAAGGTTTGATTATTTTTGCACTTCTCGTCTCAGTCTGATTCCTGGCACCCTGACACTGCGGTTGCCTAAAGACTGGTAGTGGTGGTGGCATGGCTGTTTCTATCCTTGTGACAGGAGGTTCTGTTGAGAAGTTAAAGGATGAGAGGGACTAGTACAGTCAGTTATATGTCCATGTGGGCATACAATGTACATTGATACATGCTAGGGCCTATACTGATTCCCATGTCAAACTCTAAAACATGCATGTGCACATTGTGAGTTGGTCTATGAGGGATTTGAATAAGAGCAGTATACAGGGATGTGTTTTATACAATAGTTATGTGTACATGTCAATGATGAAATAATGTGTTCTTTAAGTGACACTATGGTCACACAATTTATTTTAGCTTGATCTAGGCACAGAACCTGCTTTATTGAGATAAATGTATTGGGATGGCTATAGTGTCCATTTAATGAAAACTCTACATGTGGTTTGTGGCCTGTGTTACTCTGAGACATGTTAGTATTGCACTATTCCACCTCACATCAGGAATTACATTGTGTTATGTAGCAGTAATGTCAAGTATAATTGTAGATGTTTTTGTTGGTACTCATAATACCATGCTCTTCATCATGTACATGAATGTGTGATATTAAAGGATGTCGTATTGCAATTAAATATAATACAGGTGTGTGGGATATTACTCACCAGCATGATGTGCTGTGGTTGCAATCCCTGAGTCACGAGCCCCTGGAAGTCCAGGGACTGCTGTGATACTCAGAGATCTGCATATCATCTCCTGCCAGGTGTTGTACTCCATTTCCAGGGATGGCCCACCACCTGTTCCCTTCTGGTGGACTGCTTCCTGCCCCATCTTCTCTTTGACCCGCCTCTTACAATCATTCTACCTCTTTTTCAGGCCCTCTACAGTCCTCCTCTGCGGGACCACACTGTTGACGGCATCCTCTACCGCCATCCATGCACTCCTTTTTTTCACACTGCCTTTGCCCTTCTCCTGCCCGAAGAGGTCACTGTAGTTGTCCATGATGGCCTGGGCTAGGGCAACATTTTCATCAAATGAGAAGTTGGAATATCTCAGCCTCTCATCCTCCATGGCCACTTGGCTCCCTCCCTGTGATGTCCCTGGCAGTGTGAGTTCCTCCCTATTCTCTCCTCCTCCCCCTTCTGTCCCCATGTGCACCCTCTGTCCCTCTCCTGGATGTGCCTGGTATATGGGGCTCTCTGGCATCTCTCCTCCCATCATCCCTTCTGGCTCTCCCTCTCCCCACTTACTCCCTGTCAGGGGCCCACTGCTCCTCCTGTCTTCTCCTATCCTCCTCTCCCTGCCACTCCTCTGTCTCCTCCCCTCATCCCTATCTCTCCCTGTCAACCTCACACTAAACACACTACACACACTTCCACTCACTCCCAGTCCAGTCACACACAATCACAACCAAACACTCAGCCTATCACACTGTATAAATAAAATATGTGAGGTGTTAGAAAAAAAAGTGTGGTGTATTTGTATATGTATGTATGCAATGTGTGCAATATGTCAGAATATGTGTAAGTATACAAGTTTACTCAATCCACCAATGCGACCTATTTATTCTGTTTGCGCCTCTCTCAGTTCTCTCACTAATCCTCCACTCCTGGGCCGTATGTTGTAGCTCAACGAACAATCCAAACACATGCAAGAAAATGGTGGCTGCACAGGGGTTTATATAGGGATTTTGAATAGCGTAAAAACGTGTTGCTTTTTTAGTTTAATGCCGGTTTCGTTTTTACGTGCGTTATCCTCATTTGCATAAAGCTACTCTTTATTGACACTTTACGCGGACATAATACTGGTGTAAGATATTTGCGACGACAGAAATGTGTATTTGCGCACATTTCTGAAGATCGCCAGTTTGTCCTACTTACGCCAGTCTATCATCTTACGGCGCCGTATATGTGATACCCTGATGTGCGAGGTGAAATTACGGGCGGCACGAGTTTCAGAAGTTACGCTGAAGCCTGCTCAGCATATGTAATCTCGCCCATGAGGTCTAAGGGGTAGGAAGGTAAGAAAAAAAAAAAAAAAGGCTGCAAAGGGTTTTAACATAGAGATAAATACAGATACATGTCTAAAGATGTATGTATATATATATATATATATATATATATATAACGTCCCAAAATGGACTAGCACTCTCACTTTATACAGGTAACTGCCAGGGTGTCAGGAAATGTGGATTCAATTCAAATGCAACAAAAATATCCGTACTCACTGGACTTATATGAAAAAACTTTATAGAAGGGACGTTTCAGGGTACAAAACGTCACTTCTATAAAGTTTTTTCATATAAGTCCAGTGAGTGCGGATATTTTTGTTGCATATTATATATATATATATGTACATATGTATTTATATGTGTATATATATATATATACTGTATATTTGCAGACATATATACACATATGGTAGGAATCCTCTTCTTTTACTTTTCGGCTGCCTGTTTATAGTGGGACTTTTATTTTATTATCTCATTGTATTTGATTATATTTGCCTCCCTTACTAGGCTTAGATATTATTTTTGTTGTTATTAACAATAATAATATTTTTTTTTATCTCATCTTTGATTTTACACATATATAATAGTATTATTATTTTTTAATATACTGTCTGATCATAGGTGCACATTATCTCTTAATTACATACTCTAATTTTAAAGTTTTCTTTCCCTTGAGGCATAGCGCAGGGTATCAACTTCTTTTTTTTAATACACATATAAACACATAAATACATAAGTAAACACATATAGACCTATATATATATATACACACTGTGTATATATATATATATATATATATATATATATATATATATATATATATGTGCATTGGAGCTCTTTGCAGTTAAGTAGATGAGAACATGAAAAAAGCATATTTATGCAATATTATTTTTTAATAAAGTGTTATACTGTGTATTTACTGTAAATATTTCACATTCCAATTTTCTAAACATAGCAGAATATGTTCTATGTATTCATAAATAAATATTCCTATACATATGTGTGTATATATCTATAGCTTTATATAATCATGTACTATACAATTAACAATATCAAGAAATGGCCTCAATAAAAGTTGTGAAACAAAACCAAAATATCTCCTCTAGGTAGCATACACAAGTAATTTGCGTGTTTGTAATTGCTGCACTGTCCTTGCTACATAAGTTAAATTGGAATTGAATCAATCAATTTAGGACCTCTTATGCAGCAAATCAAGAGAATATTAGTCTCTAGTATTGAGACAACGTCCCAATCTTAAAGTTGGTAAGTAACAGTACTTATTCTTGATTCCTTAGGCTGGGTTCAAACAATCCATAATAGCGCTTGTATATTTCTGCTATGCAGTAGTAGGTAAGAATAGCCAATCACATTGGAAACACCTTTCATATGGTATGACCTGTTGTAATGGACAACTTTTGTAAGCGATCCTGGTCTAGCGATTAGGCCCTCCAGTCACGGTTGTAGGGAATGTCCTCAGTGCAAAGTCAGGATCCTTCTGTCTCGGTGGGCGTGTCACCCTCCTCCTTGACTCCGGGATCTGACGTCAGTACATCCATGCCTATGATAGGCTGCAAATGCTGAGGGAGGTGGTGGCTAGAGATAGGCAGCTCCAATCAGCCTTGGGCAGGGCTTATGACTTATGACAGTAATGCGAATAGCGGTATTCGCAACCACTCAATCAGCAAATATATCCAAAGAACACAGAACAAAAAAAGAAAGCTGCGTATAGCTCAGTTTATTTGGACATGCCAAACAAGTTTGGGTAGACAGTCAAACAACACCTGACGCATTTCACGCATGTGCACATGCGCTTCATCAGAGGCTAATAATTCTATGAACAAGGAGGCTTAAGTAGGCTGTAATGGCCAATCGCCACAGCAGATACTCTTAACCAATAGTGGTATACTCAATCAGGCTCAGCTGTGTAAAGTGGGCAGGCACTCTAATGGCCTCCTGTTCATATTTTTTCTGGTAGAAGTTTACAATTAATAAATCATTGAATTTATATGCACATAATAATAGTAGTAATAGTAATCCTTCACAGTATGCGTACTGAGTCATTAATAAATAAAAATATATACTTAAAAATTAAACAAGTTTTAACATCAAAATTAATACCTTTCATAATGTCATATATAAAAAAATAATATTGCAACATAAATAATAAATAAACAAATTAATAAAGGTATTTAGTAATATGAAATAAAATATGAAATTATAACTCAATGCAAATGATATTGAAATCGTCATAGGGGGAATGGTCCTTAACTGTAATAAAGGCATCTATTTTGTTCATAACCTAGAACCTATACCTGCTATATACAAGTAATAAAACATTATTAAGACTGGTATCTATTGATATGTAAATGGTAGCAGATATGTAGTACCCTAGTACAAGTAAAGTCTAGTATGAACTATATCATATACCCCTGTAGATTCTAAAAGTATTACTACCAAAAATTGTTAAAATTCAAAAATATATAAGGAGGATTTTCAAGAGTATATATAACTGTAGGCAACATTTAAGAATCTAAGGGGGGGGGGGGGCTCAGTATTCATTCTACAAAGAGGTCCACATCTAGCCTTCTATTCATGCCTTCTGGATATCTAGTCTGTAATTTCAGTATCCAAAAGACCTCCTTCTTGAGGAGTTTTTGTAATCCGTCTCCCCCTCTTGGGTGTCTCTTTATACAATCAATAGCAATAAATGAGTAATATTTTGTGCCTAGTCTATGTGACCGAAAATGCTTCGCCACTGGAGTTCTGGGTTCTTTCTCATCTAGGGACAATTAATGTTCTCGTATTCGGTCTTTGAGAAGTCGTGTAGTAACCCCCACATATTTATCAGATAAATTACATATTTGGATGTGCAACCCATTCTATTTCTTAAATTGAATATTTGTCCTGTAGTGTGTGAAGGGAATGTTCTAGTTTTCGTAGTATAATGACATAGTAGTATAATGACAACCTTTACACGGAACATGGCCACATCTGAAAAAAACTGTTTTGGAATTTAACCAATTTGAATTGTGAATTTGAATTGTGAGGTATTTTGCCAACAAAATTCTTTCTCATGATGTCTCCTATAGTGGGTGCTTTCTTTGCTATACATTTAATTCCTTTTGAAATAATTTTAGATAACGTATCATCACCTTTAAGGATTGTTAATTTTTTCTTAATTATATTGCAGACTTGTTGGTATTGTCTGTTAAATTTTGTAATGAACAAGATATTATTGCCAAATTTATTTTTGTTTTTTGATCTTGATCTTGAATTTTTAGTAAAAAGATACTGTCTGTCCATTTGAGCAACCTCTATCTCTAATTTTTTAAGGGATTTCAATGTTACCCTCTATCCGATAACCTTAAGGTTAACTCTTTAGCTTGTTCATGATATTCAGATGTGGTATATGACAAGAATCTGCTCTTAATATTGAAGTTGTGGTCAGAGGTTTTCAATATGTGGATGTTACTATTTTATTATCTATAGTGTCTAATTTGAGATCTAGAAAATCTATACTTTTATTATCCTGTTGAGCCATGAAAGTAAGGTTAAACTCATTGTCATTCATGAATTTCATAAATAATTCTACTGTATGTAGGTCATTTTCTTGCCAAATAATCACAATATCATTAATAAATCATGTTGTTTTTAAAGGGAAAATTTTCTGCAAAAATGTGGTTGTATTCAAGCCATCCCATGTAAATGTTAGCATAGGCTGGGGCAATTTTGCCTCCATCGTCGTGCCGCATTTCTGTAAAAAATATTCGCCTTGGTACATGAAAAAGTTATGATTCAACAAAAATTCTGTGATTTGTACAATAAACAGGATATAGTCAGAATGTCTGTGTAGCATATAATTGATGGCCTCCAAGCCTTTTTTAATGAGGTATGTTGGAATAAAAAGCTGACCCATTTGTAATTATCTTTCCAATTAATTTCCTTAAGTTGGGTAATCAAGTGGGCACTATCTCTAATGTAGTCTGGTAATGCTAACATTATTGGCTGAAGTATATGGTCAAGCCAACCTCCTAGCCTCTCGCACAGTGAACCATTGATGGCCACAATGGGCCTGCCTGGTGGTTTCATTAAGCTTTTATGAATTTTTGGCACTGCGCAAAAGTATGGGGTTGTAGGTTCATCAATTGATAAATATATGGCTAGAACTTTGTTTATAAAATGCTGTTCAGTTGCATGATCTAATAAATGTGACAATTTGTTTTTTAAGGATGAAGTGGGATTGAACGAAAGTTTAGTATATTAATGAATATCATTTAATTGTGAAAATATTTCTGATGTATAGTTAATTTTGTTCAATATCACCACTGCTCCTCCCTTATCTGCTTGGGTGATGACTATATCCTCACTTTGTTGTAAATTAGCGAGGGCCCTTCTTTGTTTTGAATTATAGCAATTTCTGGTAGTAATACTTTTAGAATCGACAGGCGTATATGATATAGTTCACACTAGACTTTACATGTACTAGAGTACTACATATCTGCTTCCATTTACATATCAATAGATAACAATCTTAATAATGTTTAATTACTTATATATAGCAGGTATAGGTTCTAGGTTATGAATAAAATAGAAGCCTTTATTACAGTTAAGGACCAATCCCCCTATGACGATTTTAATATCATTTGAGTTATAAATTCATATTTTATTTCACATTAATTAATACCTTTATTAATTTGTGTATTTATTATGTTGCAAAAAAATGTTTTTATCCTTTATGTATTTTTTAACATATTTTTTTTTTATATATGACATTATGAACTGTTTTCATTTTGATGTTAAAACTTGTTTAATTTTTAAGTATATATTTTTTTATGTATAATTGACTCATACTGTGAAGGATTACTATTACTATTATGTGCATATAAATTTAATGATTTATTAATTATAGACTTCTATCAGAATAAAATATGAACAGGGGGGGGAACTTCCAGGCAGCGGCCATGACAGGTCGCAGATTCAGGTGCTGCTCCTGCTCTTAGAAGATTTGGCTTGATAAAATTCCTCATTAAGGTGCCATTTAGCACAAATGTCTATCTCTCCCAAACAAGCTATCCATTCTGCAGCTGATGATCCTAAAATTTTGGAGCTGGTTGCAAGCACGAGGACACCGGAGCAAATATTGAGGCTGCGGCCTTCTATCTACCCCCCGGCAGAGTGCTTGTCACTTCTGTCGTTAAGCAACGCCAAAGGTGCGTTGCAACACTTACCAGACATGGAGGAAGCATATCTAACTATACAGTCCCTTCTGAAGACTCAGGAGCTTAAGTTCGCTGCCAGATTTGACCGGCTCCAGCTGATGGTGGAAAGGGTGATCACGGCGAGAGTCGCCCCTGCAGCCCCATTAGAAAATGAAGCAGACACTGCAGGACCGCGACAACCTAATTCAGCGACAGGTGAGCAGCATTCCATAGAAGATCAGACTTGCCTCCCGATACAGCCTACCTTCCATGATGAGAGAGAAGAACCTGGCATCCCGGATGAGGTCGCTGGGGTGGGCCTGAGGGACCGCACTGCTCTTGTGAAACGCAGGAGCCTATACGTTGAGATATATAGACAGCTAGAGGTGCTGGTCCAGAAAGGAGCTCCGGGGACGCTATATGGTCCGAGAGTACAGACAGAGGTGCCGTGGGATGGCCTAGAAGATTATGCTTCACCCACATTTAGGCCTAACAGTGAAGGTCGGGGAGCCTCCAGTGTCAGATGTGATCTAGCGGCAGTGATATGGCTTGCCATTCTCAGGGGAGTGAATATTTACAGACAAAATAGGACTGGCGTGGGCTAGACTGTGGAGGGAGACCTATTGCCCCTATTCTACTCTAACTTAACTTTGGCTCATGGGGACTTATTGAGATCGCTTTGGAATTATTTTTTCCCATATAGGGGTAAGAGTTGGAACATTTCGTGGACTATTTGATACCATGCCATTCAGTTTCAAAGTATATAGGACCACTGCAGAGTAAGCGACAAGAATACCCGATTACCTGTTTCCCTGAATTGTATATATCTTACCTGCATCGCCTGCATAGTTGATGTAATTTATATGATTGGGTAATTTGTTATATGTACACTGCTGAGTTTATCTTCTATACCCTTTCCTTACTGATGTTGGGTGCTCCAGATAAGCTGTTAACCAAGCTAACTAAATATTTCATTCCAGATTCTATCTACTACTCTGGAAATTATACATACTCCAGTTAGGGACTATAGTATCTGACCCATCCCTTGGGTTAATAAAGAAGCTTTGTGGTATATTTATTATGAACATGATTTCCCCCAACTTATAGCTGAATGCTGAATATGAGTGCTACCGCAGCCAGGTACTTTAGTGAGAATGATGTATGTACTAATGCAATAGTTACCCAACTACCTGCTGCTGTGCCATAGTATCTTATAATATTTTGGACCCCATTGGAGATTCCTAGTAGTGGTTCAGATAGGCCCTGTCAGCGGCCGAGATGGGGTAGTCTGTTACCATTATAAGCCTTCATGGGGATTGGACACCTAGACTCAACAATATACTTAATTCCCATACTTTGCCACAAAGTAACATTAGAGGATATCTCTTAAGTTTGACTCATATATGAAAATATATTGTTGGGGGGAATTTGATTTGTTACGGGTTAATGTTATTTATACAGCTGTCTAATTGCCTTCTATGTTACACACATTAGACACTTAAGGTCCAGGAGAGACCCTAATGCAGTTAGGAGGTTAGCAAAGCTAATAGTATACAGGTTACCACTTTAGTAGTATGAAGATCTTATAGATATGCTGTTATTTGTTCAGAACACCAAACGACCATGCAACCCTGATATATATTTGTTTTTACCTGTAAATGCTAAACTAAAAGGCCCATGTTTTCTGCATAATATCCCCCTTCCACCCGCCCCCCCCCCCCCCCGCTGTATTGAATTGAACTGAATTGCATAATTATGGCCAGAAGTCCAGCGGGGGCTACGGGTTGACTGGGAGATAGGTATTTTATACCGTGGTTTAAGGTTTAGCTTCATGTTTGGTTGTGAATATTCTAGACGTATGAAGGCCTACCTTTTTTCCACTTGACATTCATTTATGGAAATTAGGCCACACAGTTAGCATATGTTATTTTAAAAAATTGGATGTCCAATTGAAAATGTATATATGTTAAAAGAGGTGCTGCTCATGGCTACGTATATTCCCCTATTGATTAGTGTTTAAAACTGTTCATAGTCACTGGGACATACCTTTTGTACTAGCGGCATATGTACTGATGTATATTGGCAGGTGTGTTGCCATGATAACTGTAACGATTTGTTTGTTTGTCATGCTACCTCGATAAAAAAATACTTTAAAAAAAAAAAAAAATATGAACAGGAGGCCATTAGAGTGCCTGCCACTTTACACAGCTGAGCCTGATTGAGTATACCACTATTGGTTAAGATTATCTGCTGTGTTGATTGCCCATTACAACCTACTTAAGCCTCTCCTTGTTTATAGAATCCTTAGCCTCTGATGAAGCGCATGTGCGCATGAGCAAAACGTGTCAGGTGTTTATTTATCCAAATAAACTGAGCTATACCCAGCTTTGAACTTCAGTTTTGTTCTGTGTTCTTTATATATATATATATATATATATATATATATATATATATATATATACACACACACACATAGGTATAGATTGCACCAAAATACCATCAGATATATGTAGAAATATATATTTATAAATAAATAGAATACATTCTGCTATGTGAAGAACATTGGAATGTTAAATATTCCTATTTTCATGTCAGGTTGGCACACTTGAGAATATGTGATCAGGTTTACGGGCGAGTAAGGTTTTAGTTTTTTTTCCACTTTTTTTGCTCTATTGACTTCTATGGGGGAATATGTTATTGCCTGCGTGATCATTTAGGTTTGGCTTTTTAAGTGCATCGAATTGTTGCGCAACCAAAAACCTAATTTAATTTCTATCTGAGTTCTATCTGAGTTAGTGCTTCAACGGGAGCGTTAAATACCACTCCCCTTTTAATCTGGCCCTATATTGCTAAACTATGGAACATTGAAGAAGTCATCATGTCAGAAACTATTAAAGTGGAAAAGAGTGCCATGAACGAGTCAGAAAGGAAAAGGGGTATATAAGTATGGGAAGGGAAAAGGAAAGGAGAGATAGGTGTAGGGGGGGAAGGACATGGGGGCCTCTACAATTCCATGAAAATCCAGGCACAGCTGTCTCAGATGCATGGTGCTATTTCCTTGCGTGAACTTTTGGTCAAGGTTAGACAGTGTGTTAAGAGCTGAAGCTCTAATTAATTATTGGGTGGATTCTTCCCAATATAACAATAAATGGGTTTCCACCACCTACAACAGGGATTGTACCTGACCATAGTGCCACCAACATGTGAATTAGAATTCCACACTCCCACATTGGTGCGATACCAAAGGAGCAAGATTTTGAAATTCAGTTCAAACATCTGTGAAGACGTAGAGGTCCTTGGGGTGTGTTATAAAACCATTTCCCAGTCTTCCACTTCCAGATTTGTGTCTAGAGTGTAATGTCATCTGTACATATATAATGGCAATTGTGTTCTATGGCTAGATTGGAGAAATGTATGTGATAGTGACAAAGGGCTCTTTACCATTTCACTCCTAGCACACAAACTTTCAAAAGGTATTAGTGCTCTCAGAATATCTAATTTATATGTTGATGTGTGGATAAAGTGATGTAGTTGTGCATATTTGAGCCACCCTGCGAATTTACCTTCCATTACACCAGTTAATTTGTTTCTCTCTAAAAGCTTTCCCTTATCAATGACTTTAAAAAGAGGGACTGTAAAATCAAATTCAATGAGTCTTTTATAGCCAATATTAAGGCCACCATCATTCAGAGAAAATGAGAATAGGGAAGGTCTCTGAGAAGATATATATTTTTAAGATTATATCATTGAGCCCCATATGCTAAATAGGTGTTTATGAATTTCTAGATGTAAACACTGTGGGGGTCTGAGATTTCTGGACACCCAGCATACACCCCTATATTAGGGACTTTTAGAACATGAAAATCTATGGTAACCCATGCCTTAAACTCACCTGAGCCATTTCAAACTATAACCCATTGGAGGGTCACAACCTCATAATAGCCGCTGATGTTTGGGAGACCCAGAGTCCCACATGTGGTGGATCTCTAAAGGTTGTCTCTGACCCTACTGAAACTAGGTTTACATTTCCCTAAAATAAATGAGCTGATATGCCCTTGTAATTGGCCATTAAACCAGTTAGGTGAATGAATTTGCAGGGCTTGTAAGATGCATACAATTCTGGGAAGAGTGGTCATTTTTATAGATTGGACCCGACACCACCATGAGATAGGCTTTCCAGACCAAGATTTTAGATCCCAATTATGAATGAGGGAGGTGTAGTTGTTATCAAAAAGTATTGATGGCGTAGAAGAAATATAAATCCTGAGATATTTGACTGTAACTATAGCCAACAGATAGAATTCAGAGAATGGAATTTGGCAGAAGGCAAAGAAATGTTTAAAATTTCTGATTTTTATTTTGTCACAAGAAAATTGGAGAATTGCCCTAATTTATGTAACTCTGCCAGAACAGCCGGGATAGATTGAAAAGGAGAGGATAACAGAATGCCATCTGCATACATCACTATCTTAAAGTTATGAGGACCAAGTCTTATACCATCAATACACTTATTTTTATGGATATGTGACAAGCCCTCCATGGTTAAAATAAATAGAATAGACGATAAGGGGCAGCCTTGACGAGTGCCATTCCAGATGTGTAAGGAGTGAGATAGCATTCCGCTAGCCTTCACTTTGGCATAGGGTTGTTAGTAAAGACTGAAAATTTGGAAGATCAATTTGGGGTTGAACCCGAAGTCTTCTAATGTAGCCTTTAAAAACTGCTAATTGGTGTGATCAAATGCTTATCCTGCGACCGTCAAAATGAATACAGATTTAATCTCATAAAATTTAGCATAAGACATCAACGTCAACCCCCTAATTGTGTTGTCTCTTCCCGAAGCAGTACAAAGCCACCCTGGCTTGTATGTATAATACATGTTAAGCATGGTATTAATGCATTTGGATAGGAACATACCATTTTTTATTAAAGTGTTAAAGAAACTGTCCTAAGTATCATTGCTACTGCAAATTTTATATAAGCACTCTGCATGTAGGATTACAGAGAAGGCATTTTAAATGAACTGATGTTAAATGGACATTGTGAGATTGCTACTTTCTCAGTTATTTTATAACTGTTCCTAAATGGAATACATAAGACAATCTAGAAAAACCTTGGTTACAACATTGTGGTGTCAAATACTTTACAGAAACTAGAACCTTACACTTAGTTTTTAGTATTTTAAGGGACAGTAAAATCAAAAGCAAACTCATCATTCCGATGTAGAATGCTATTTTAAACAATTTTTCAAATTACTTATTTTATTTGCTTTGTTCTTTTGGTATCCTTTGTTAAAAAATACCTTGGTAAGCTCAGAAGTAACAATGCAGTACTGGGAGCTAGCTGCTGATTGGTGGCTGCACATATATGCCATTTGCCATTACCTCACCAGATGTGTTTAGCTACTTCCCAGTAGTGAATTGCTGCTCCCGCAACAAAGGATACCATTGACCATTTAACAATACATAATAAAATACAATGCAATAGCACTTACTTTGAATTTGAAATGAGCAGTAGAATATTTTCTGGCACATTTCAAAGTTAATCCAATTTCCCATCCCCCTTCATCATGAGACAGCTATTAGCCAATCACAAAATGCACATACATATATACCAAGTACTTTTGTACTTGCTCATTAGGAGCTGGAGCCTCAGAAAGTGTGCATATAAAAAGAATGTGCACATTTTGATAATGGAGGTATATTGGAAAGTTTTTTTTAAAGTTGCATACTTTATCTGAATTATGAAAATTAAATTTTGACTTTAAGAAAATTTGATAATAGAGGTAAGTTAGATTGTTTTGGTGCTATACAAATAAATGATTGTAATAATAATAATATAAAAAGTTGTTTAACACCTTCAGGAAGGACCTATCCGTCCAAGTTCTGATCGTAAACAAAAAAAGAAAGGAAAATGAAGCACATGATCGTGGCTGTGATCATGTGCTTCAAAAACTGCACTGATTGGCTCCTGGAGACAGCCTGCATTGCTAGGCACATACCCCAGTCAGATCAACTGCCGTTTGTTTCCAGAATGGAGCAGGACGCCTCAAAAGTTAGGACGTTCCATGCCGTCCTAAAGGAGTTTATGCCCAGTGTTTTTAGGACGGCATGGAACATACTAATGGTGTCTAGGGGTTAAAATGGTACGCTCTGAGTCATAAAAGAAAATATGGGTTTTATGTCCCTTTAAACACTTAAGAGAACTGTAAAATATACATCTTTGTATGAATCTCAGGCTATAGTTTGCTTTGAGTGCATCATTATATATAGCAATTTGTTTACTCTTTTTTTATGTCCCTTTAATTACCTAAGCCAAGGTAATTACATCCACAGACAGGTTGTGGTCAAGGAGAAAGTGTATCAGCTCTGATAGGTGCCAGATATCAGGCAGAGGAAGTGGTGAGCCAATCCTTGTGGAGCTGATTGTAGGGTGAACCTGTGTTAGAGTAGTTCTGGGTTCTGCCCCTTTGGTACTTGTTATTGTTAAATGGAAAAAGTTTGTTGTCTTCTACATTTATTAGATTAGATCAATTGGAGGCATAAAATGAAGTAGGAGTAATTGGCAAAAACCAATGACAGTAAACGCCATCTGTCTATATCTCCACCTATCTGTTTCACTAAACATATAAATCATTGTTTCCATACAAATACAAGTTAAAATAGAACTGTTTGCAAATAATGGCCTCCATTACAATCCATAAAAGCCATTCAAACCTATTTGAATAGCTGATAAGCTGTCTAAATTCTGTGTTCCATATCACAGAAAAAAAAATGGATTAAACAGACAAAAAAAATTACAAAAACAGATATTTCACGTCTTTTCAAGTTATTTTTTGCAGGGGTTTTCACAGACATTTCCAGAAGCAGAAGATATACAGTCAATGCAAATGTAAATCTTGCTGACTAATTAAATCAGTATTGATGATTTTTCTAATGAATACAGTTTTTTTCGCTTAACCAAAACCAATAATATCCTTTAATACTGTGCACAATAAACGTTATATACAGTAATTGTTAGTGATATATATATATAAAAGGCATGTGCATTTGTCAGTTTTGTTAGCAGTCGAATGCGGAAGGCGGTGGCTGCTCGTGGTATTCAGCTCTTTTCAGAGACGGATTTCTTCTTGTGAAAGTGCAACAAGCTAATATCTGGATTGTTGCACTTTCACAAGAAGAAATCCGGCCACAAAAAGAGCCAAATGTCGCATGTGGCCGCCATCTTCCGTGCTAAATGTAGCCACCAATCAGTAAACGCTACCCAGGGTGCTGAACCAAGAATAGGCAGGCTCCTAAGCTTACATTCCTGTTTTTTCAAATAAAGATACCAATAGAACGAATACAAATTGATAATAAGAGTAAATTAGAAAGTTGCTTAAAATTGCATCCTCTGTCTGAATCATGAAAGACGTTGTTGGTATTGGAAAGAGGTGGAAGCGATCCTGATCGCTTCCAGCCACTTTCCGGTTATTGCAGTGATGCCTCGATATCGAGGCATCCTGCAATAACAGTCCTTGGCCATCCGATGCAGAGAGAGCCACTCTGTGGCCCTCTCTGCACCGGACATCGATGGCCGGTATCGGTGGGTGGGAGTCGACGTGGGAGGCGGGTGGGCAGCCATCGATGGGCCGTGTGATGAGGAGGGGCAGGATCAGGGGCAGGATTGACGGGTGCGCGTAACGACGCGTGCACGGGGCGGGAGAGGGTGGGAACCGCTACACTACAGAAAAAAATTAATAATATAAGTGGGAGAAAGGGGGCATACAATATTTAAAAAAAAAAATCTAAGGGATCTGGGAGGGGGTCGGTCTTTGGGGGGGAAGCTACACTACAGAACAGGGAAAACATAAATAAAAAAAACACAATTTTATTCTAAACTAGGTACTGGCAGACAGCTGCCAGTACCCAAGATGGCGCCCATTAAGGTAGAGGGGGAAGGTTAGAGAGCTGTTTGGAGGGGATCAGGGAGGTTGGGGGCTAAGGTGGGATCCTACACAGCAGCATATGTAAATATGCTCAAAAAACATTTAAAAAATTACACCTTTTACTTTAGTACTGGCAGACTTTCTGCCAATACTTAAGATGGCGGGGACAATTGTGGGGTGGGGGAGGGAAGAGAGCTGTTTGGGAGGGATCAGGGGGTCTGATGTGTCAGGTGAGAGGCTGATCTCTACACTAAAGCTAAAATTAACCCTGCAAGCTACCTAATTAACCCCTTCACTGCTAGCCATAATACACGTGTGATGCACAGCAGCATTAAGCTGCCTTCTAATTACCAAAAAGCAATGCCAAAGCCATATATGTCTGCTATTTCTGAACAAAGGGGATCCCAGAGAAGAATTTACAACTATTTATGCCATAATTGCACAAGCTGTAATTTCAGTGAGAAACCTAAAGTTTGTGAAAAAGTGAACATTTTTTTTATTTGATCGCATTTGGCGGTGAAATGGTGGCATGAAATATACCAAAAAGGGCCTAGATCAATACTTTGGGATGTCTTCTAAAAAAAAATATAAACAAAGGGGATCCCAAAGAAGAATTTACAACCATTTATGCCATAATTGCACAAGCTGTTTGTAAATAATTTCAGTGAGAAACCTAAAGTTTGTGAAAAAGTGAACATTTTTTTTTTATTTGATCGCATTTGGCTGTGAAATGGTGGCATGAAATATACCAAAAAGGGCCTTGATCAATACTTTGGGGTGTCTTCTAAAAAAAAATATATATACATGTCAAGGGATATTCAGGGATTCCTAAAAGATATCAGTGTCCCAATGTAACTAGCGCTAATTTTGAAAAAAAAAAGTGGTTTGGAAATAGCAAATTGCTACTTGTATTTATTCCCCTATAACTTGCAAAAAAAAGCAAACATAACAAACATTGGGTATTTCTAAACTCAGGACAATATTTAGAAACTATTTAGCATGTTTTTTTTTTGGTAGTTGTAGATGTGCAACAGATTTTGGAGGTCTAAGTTAGAAAAAGTGTGTTTTTTTCCATTTTTTCCTCATATTTTATCATTTTTTATAGTACATTATAAGATATGATTAAAATAATGGTATCTTTAGAAAGTCCATTTAATGGCGAGAAAAACGGTATATAATATGTGTGGGTACAGTAAATGAGTAAGAGGAAAATTACAGCTAAACACAAACACTGCAAAAATGTAAAAATAGCCTTGGTCCCAAATGGTCAGAAAATGGAAAAGTGCTGTGGTCATTAAAGGGGTTAAACACATTTATCAGTTTTGCCACAAACTTGTAAATAGGCCGATTTTTAAGCTTCTGGTTCAATCTGTGTTTCTCAAAGGACAGTCTACTCTCAAATGTTTATTGTTTAAAAAGATAGACAATCCTTCATCACTCATTCCCCAGTTTTGCATAACCAACACTGTTATAATAATATACTTTTTTACCTCTGTGATTACCTTGCATCTAAGCCTCTGCAGATTGCCGCCTTATTTCAGTTTTTTTGACAGACTTGCAGTCTAGCCAATCAGTGACCTCTTACAAGTAACTCCACTGGCATGAGTACAATGTTATCTATATGGCACAAATGAACTAGCACTGTCTAGCTGTGAAAAACTGTCAAATGCATTCAGATAAGAGGCGGCCATCCAGGGATTAGATATTAGCATATGAGCCTACCTAGGTTTAGCTTTCAACTAAGAATAGCAAGAGAACAAAGCAAATTTGATGATAAAAGTAAATTGGAAAGTTGTTTAAAATGACATGCCCTATCTGAATCATGAAAGTTTATTTTTGACTAGACTGTCCCTTTAAGCTGCCTTTGTATCATGTTTATTGCAAACTATTTGCTATATTTAATGATTGATTGAATGTAAGTATTTAGAAGTAAAACAGTTTGCACTTGAATAACCTACTTCATTTTGTCCATGAACAGTAACTGTGCTTAGCCACCTTAAGTGAAGAGTGGGGGAGAATCTGTGGTAAGGGGGGGGAGAGATTTCCAACTGAATGCTGGTGTAAGACAGAGAGGGACACGGAGCTGCTGCAAATATAATATCTGCTACCCTAGAGAAATAGAAGTGACGAAGGACCAAATTGGCATTTGATGCTCATACCCTGCAAATGTTCTATACTAAATCGCTTTCCTTCTAGGATTTCAGCGGGACAGATACAGCACTTGTGAAGATTATCTAGCAAAATGGAGGTGGGGACTCCCTAGCAGTGACTCATCATCAGAGGACCAGCCCCATTCTCTCTCACAACTGTAGCTGGATAATTATAGAAGGCGTTTCAGGATGATGTAATTGCCGGGTAATCGGGAGCTGCTGCTGTATGTTATTGTTGCTGCTAGTTGCCTAGGCTGCGCGTCATCGTGAAATGAGGCGAGAGGTGAAAGCGCGCTGAATAATGAATCTCTACCACACGGCTCTGTTTACGGGAATATTGTTCAGAAAGATCAGGAGACCGAAAGCCATAGAATTTCCGGCTCATTGGGGAAACGATTACGGAAATATCTCTAGGTTTATACTTATTTCACCAATTAACTGTCCGATGGGACTATGCACTGATGGTAATTTTGACAGATTTAATGAAATCTCGATATAGTAAAACCGCAGCCAGGAATTTTGCACTTTTCCTGGTTTGCTTATAATTAATAGTTTGCTATTGTCTAATTAGCAATGTTATTAACCCTGGTTCTTTTATTGTTACCCTTTATTACCTTTAATAATCTATATAACACCAGACCCTAGCAAGCTGCTAACGGATGTGCAATAAATCAAATTATTATTCCTACATAATTAAATTAAAAAGGAACAGTGACCTATTCTGATGAGAAAGTGAAAGGGAATTGCACCCTGGTATATATTTCACTCATTTTCATGATATCCCTGTAAATATGCAAAAATGCATCAACACAGAAACTGAACAGGAAAACGTTTGATTAAAACTTAGTTTATAAAATTAGAATCATCCTTTTAGTTTTAGTTCCTCATGTTTTCTTTACAGAATGTGTTTCATACTATTGTGGGAATACTAAACGTGACAGCATAAAACAATTACTGGCAGAGCAGAAGACATAAAACCCCAAAAACATTTTCATGATTTGGATAGAACTTTCCAATTTACTTCTATTATCAAATGTTCTTATTTTTTGTTGAAAAGCAGGAAAGTAAATTCAGGAGTGTGCATGTGTCTGCAGCACTATTGCCTGTCATGTAGTGCTCCAAACGTGCACACTACCAATCTAGATATCTCTTCAACAAAGTATAACATGAGAACAAAGCAAACTTGATAATAGAAGTAAATTAGAGTCCTGAAAGAAGAGTTTGTGGTTTCATGTCCCTTTAAAGGGATATAAAATGGTGTAATATGTTAGAGCATTTTATTATTGCACCATTACTTGCATTTAACTGTTTAACCCCTACAAAAAAAGATTAAACACATAGTTAAAGTCAGCTCCAGAATAGCAATACTAGGAGTTAGCTGAACACATCTGGTGAGCCAATGACACGAGATAAACGTGTGTGTGTGTATAAACACGTGTGTAAAACCATATTTATAACATATAGTGGCAACAGATTTCATAGAGGAGTGCTTTAACACATTTTGACAATGTATTCTTGACTTTCCCAAACTCCTTTTTCTCATATCAAAAATGAAACACAAAATACTTGCAACAATTAATCATCCTATTTCGGTACATAAACATGTCGCCATTTTTTTTCTCAACCCCCCCCCCCCTTTCCTGCCACTTAATATGCCCCTACACATGCATTTACTGAGAGAACCAACAGCAAATCAACATACGACTATTAACTGGTTGTTTCAGGTGATCATTATTACAATACATGATAACAATAGGGACATAATCCCAATTATTTAAATTGTGAGACCCCCTTATTTAAAGGGACAGTCAAGTCCAATTTTTTTTTCATGATTCAGATAGGGCATGTAATTTTAAACAACTTTCCAATTTAGTTTTATCACTAATTTTGCTTTGTTCTCTTGGTATTCTTAGTTGAAAGCTAAACCTAGGAGGTTCATATGCTAATTTCTTAGACCTTAAAGGCCACCTCTAATCTAAATTCCTTTTTTTATAGTTTTTCACCACTAGAGGGCATTAGTTCATGTGTTTCATATAGATAACATTGAGCTCATGCACGTGAATTTACCATGGAGACAGCTCTGATTGGCTAAAATGCAAGTCTGTCAAAAGAACTGAAATAAGGGGGCAGTCTGCTGAGGCTTAGATACAAGGTAATTACAGAGGTAAAACGTGTATAATTATAACTGTGTTGGTTATGCAAAACTGGGCAATTGGTAATTAAGGGATTATCTATCTTTTTAAACAACAACAATTCTGGTGTTGACTATCCCTTTAATTAGATGGGATCAGGATGATAAGGGTTTCTCTAGAGTTACTAAACTCATCCAAATTAGGACTAGCTGGATGGGCATAGACCAACTCAGTTAAAAGAGCAGGAATAAGAGATTACATTTCTCTGGTTATTTTGCCGGCTGATATAGAAGGTATACTACTCTACATGATGCTGTTCCATATGCTCATGGATCTGGCAGGTGATTGCTATAACCACATGAGTGCAGTGTTAATTTCGTAGACTAAAACTAGACTAAAATGACTATAAAACTAATGAAATTCTGGTGACTAAAATACGACTAAAACTAAAATGGCATTTTAGTCAAAAGACTATGACTAAAACTAAATCAAAATTTGCTGACAAAAACATTTTATGCAAGGTGTTATAATCAATCCATATCCAATTACTGTTTTTTTGTAAATTTTACAAAACTTAATTTTATTAAATTTTAAGATAAATAAAGACATGTTATATACCACAACAGTTAAATCTGTTAAATCTGTATTGCATGTTCAAACCTTAATGCCATAAATAGAAACAGGTTAATAAACCTTTACTCCAGGAGTATATAATGAGTTTGTAAGTTCTAGAGCAGTGCTATTATCGTTGCCAAATTGTTTTAGAATCTGTGAACAATGAATTGATTCTTCCTATAGAAATAAGCATATCCCACGAATATGGGTTTGTTATGCTGTGCCTGTGCTAGCTGCAGAAACTTTTTGTTGTGTTGAGTTACTTAAAGGGACACTGTACCCAAATTTTTTCTTTCGTGATTTAGATAGAGCATGCAATTTTAAGCAACTTTCTAATTTACTCCTATTATCAATTTTTCTTCGTTTTCTTGCTATCTTTATTTGAAAGAGAAGGCATCTAAGCTTTTTTTGGGGTTCAGGACTCTGGACAGCACTTTTTTTTATTGGTGGATGAATTTATCCACCAATCAGCAAGGACAATCCAGGTTGTTCACCAAAAATGGGCCGGCATCTAAACTTACATTCTTGCATTTAAAATAAAGATACTTTGAGAATAAAGAAAAATTGATAATAGGAGTAAATTAGAAAGTTTCTTAAAATGTCATGCTCTATCTAAATCATGAAAGAAAAAAATTTGGGTACAGTGTCCCTTTAACCTCTTAAGGACATATGACGGAATTTTTCCGTCATAAAACAATTGAGCAAACTGAAAGCTGTGTCCTTAAAGGGTTAATACTTGTTTTTTTTTTTTTTAATTGTTTATTTATAACCAACAAGGTGTACAATCAAATGAATTCAACCTCTTATGCCTCGCAGGGCCAGGTAAAACATAATATATTGCAAAGCAAGACAATTTTAAATTGAAAATTTCACATTTCACATACCAAATTACTTATATGAAGTATTTGTACACCTAGTTGGGATTTTTCTAATTTTAAATAGATAGAGAACCAATTGAACACTCATTAAATTAAATAGACAAAAATAAAAATAATAATAATAAAAAAAAAAAAAAAGATGAAAAACAAACAAACAAAAAAATAATAATATTTCTCTTTTCTCCCTCCCTCTCCCCTCCCCTTCCATGGCTGTAGCTTTTGGCTGGGGAGGGTCACCATAATCCCAAAAGGACCAGTTCCGTATCTTTGAATGGATATATTAAATATTCAATCTCGCTGGGGGATAAAGCTTTAATAAAATTCGACCACTTAGAGAAAAAACTCTTCACATCTAGGTCACTATGTAGATCGGTATCAAATTGTTCGATAATGCATTGCTTTTTTAAACAATTTTTTACCTCTGAAATACTCGGGGTTGCTTTCAGCTTCCATTTTTTCAAGATTAAATATCTAACCGCAAGTATTACCAAGGTAACTGTTTTAAGTTTATCCTGAGGCAGGCCTAGATCTGTGAGAGGAAAGATTATGTTTGAAGGAGATAATGTCAAAGAGGGGACACCCACCATGTTTCTTAACCAGTACTGTATCTTTAGCCAAAAGTTTCTAATTTTTGGACAATGCCAAAACATATGAATAAGGCTAGCCGATATATATGAACATTTTGGGCATTTGTTAAAGCTGGGATTTCGGCATTTAGTCCCTTTTTCTGGAGTAAAATATGTCATGTGGACTAGTTTTACATGTGCCTCACGCCATGAGGCAGAGTGAGTAGCACGCGAGATTGCTTGACATGATGAGGTTACAACATTTGCCTGCAATGAAGTTTCCAGTAGAGCTGCTGCCCACTTGGCCTGCAACTTTTCTATTATATCTGGACCTTTAAGTGAGATAAGTTTTTGATAGATATATGAAATCGAAGTTATACCACTTTTAACTAACGTAAGCCAGTTTTCAAGAAGACCTAAAGACCAATCCCAGCCAAAGTCATTTGTTAATTGAAGAGCAAAGTGTCTCGCTTGGAGGTAAGCATAAAAATTTTTGTTAGAAAGGTGATATTCCTCTTTAAGAGAATTAAATGTTTTAATGCACCTTCTTTCGAAGTCTAACAGCTGAGAAATATTTATAAGGCCCAGCGATTTCCACTTAGTGAAGAGAGCAGATTGTATCCCAGGTTGAAATTGTGGGTTGTTTAAAAGTGGTAAATACCTTGAGATCCTAAATTCAGTGTGCGACAAAGAACATAACTTCTTCCACATCTGAATTGGATTATAGATAGATTTTATCTTTTTTATTTCAGGCGGAAGTATGCTATTATTACAGTGTAATAAGGCTATCAGGGAGCATGGAGAGGCTATGTTACTTTCCAGATCAAAACTTGTTACATAGTTAGAATTAGCTAGCCAATCCATAGCTACTCTGGCCTGAAACACTACGTTGTATAGTCTAATATCTGGTAAGGAGAATCCCCCAAATTCTGTGGAGAGCACTAACTTAGACAATGAGATCCTTGGTTTCCTATTCTGCCAGATGAAAGAGCGGAGTTAAAGGATAGTATATCTTTCATTTTCAAGACAAGTGGAGTGTTCTGAAGCACATATAAGATTTTAGGTAACAGAGACATTTTATAGAGTGCTATTCGTCCTGATAGAGACAGAGGGAGATTCTGCCAGTTTTTAAAGGCTTGCTTAACTTTATTAAGAACGGGTACAATATTAAGGTCATACCAGGCATTGGGATTAGGAGAGATCCAGATACCTAAGTATCTGAATGCATTCTGAACTATAGAAAACGGAATATTTTCACAAGAGTCTTTGGTTTGTTTAAGCCAACATAACTCAGACTTTAAGATGTTCACCTTATAGCCAGAAAATGAGCCAAACTGCTCCACAATTTCAAGAAGTTTAGGGATGTTTCTAGCTGTATCCGATATATATACCAATACGTCATCTGCGTATAATGCGATTTGCAGTTCTTTTTTTTTTATTTTAATCCCTTGCAATTGATGTCGAATCTGTATAGCAAGAGGCTCAATGGCCATATCGAAGAGGAGAGGAGAGAGAGGACACCCCTGCCTGGTTCCCCTCTCGAGTCTTATATCTTGAGTCATATCACCATTTACTAAGATTTTTGTGGAGGCATTCCTATATAAGTTATTAAATAAACGGAGCATATTACCTCCTATACCAAACTGCTGTAGTGTAAAGGACAAATGATCATGATGTACCGAGTCAAATGCCTTTTCAGCATCTATAGAAATGATTGCCCTGTCAGAGGTGTCCTCCCCCCCCAGCCCTCCTGATTCCTCCGTCTTCTTAAAATATTCTATAGTCAAGAAAACCTCTCTTATCTTAGCTGAAGAGTTTCGCTTCAAGATAAAACCAGCTTGATCTTGAAGGATTCTAAGTAAAATTTGGCTGCCTCTCGTGCTGTATCAAAGAAGTGTGAGTGTCCATCTATCGTAATTTTCAACCTGGCTGGATACAGCAAGGTTGCTTGGATTCCTTTCTTGATAAAGTTTGTGCAATGTGGAGCTAGCTCCCTCCTTTTAGTGGCAGTGCCAGCTGAGTAATCTTGAAACAGATAGATTTTTGCATCACCTAGAAAAATAGGTTGATGTTTGCGAAAGGCCTGAAGAAAAATGACTTTCTGTTGAAAATGCAAAAACTTTGCTATAATTGGTCTTGTCTTTGTGTTAGTTCTATGTGTGTCGAGTGTACCTATCCTATGGATTCTTTCAATAATAATAGATGGATAGCTTTCTGGAATCTGAAGTAAACGAGGAAGTGTGACAGTTATTAACTTGTCTAGGTCCTCAAATTGCCTATCCTCCGGAACCCCTATAATCCTGAGGTTGTTCCTCCTTGACCTGTCCTCCAGATCTTCAATTTTGTTTTGCATTTTCAACAGAATACCATTTGTGGACTCACGATTTGCTGTGTAATTTGCAGTCAGATCCTCCAGATCAGAAATTCTCTGTTCAGCCTCGGATAATCTAGAGGCGAACTGCTTCACTTCATTGGATAGAGAGGCAATATCTTGTTTGATTTCTACTTTTAATAGATCAAGTTTAGGGGTTAGTGCCTCTGAAATTTTCAAAACTAATGTATGTATGTCCAGCGAGTCAGGTGTGCCAGGTAATGAGGAAGTAGGTGGATGTACATCCGTTGAGATTTCAGGAGCAGCTTTGTTCCTCTTATCTCTTTGCCTCCCCGCCATAGCTGCAGGAGAAGTTGTGGAGTGCCCGTGAAGAAATTTATCCATCTAAAAAAGGGTGAATTAGGAAAACTTCTAGAGTGATTCTCCAAAATGTGGAGTGACGTGAAGAGAAAGAAGAAAAAAAAAAAAAAAAGAAGAAAGTGAAATATACGTGATTTTAATTAGAAAAAGGGGGTAATATATACCCACTAAAATTAGTGTGAAAAAAGGGGGGGGGGGGGAAGAAAGGGAAAAAAAAAAAAAAAGGAGCAAAGTGTTAGCGGTTTACGCTGTGAGATTATGACATAATGTGTAAAAAAAAAGGTGATTGTAAGTGATATAAATTCTCCTAAACAGCTATAAAGGAGACGCTGGGCAGCCAGTGAGAGGAAAAAAAAAAAAAAAGAGGAGCAAAAAACTCCCTTACCTAAATTATTCCTCTATATTAGTTAAGAGGAAATATAGAAGGACAGTGCTTTAATGGATAAACTGAGTCCTCAAAAAAAAAAAAAAAAAAGAAATAATGCTAAAGCTTATCTAAAAGGAGAGGCATCCACTAGGGAAAGACTTGAAAGGGGAAAGATTTAGTCTTACCCACACTGTTTTATATATTCTCCTTTTTTTTCCTTTTTTTTAAAAAAAGAGAGGGATTTAAATATTATGCACTAGTCCTCTAAGTTTCTAAGAGTGTTCCAGAGTTACCCATAGGTGTCAATGGGTGCCAGAGAAGTAAGATTATGAATCCCTATAAATGTATTGTTTCTATGTTACTTAGGAATTACAATGTTTTAACCTCTCAAAATACAGCAGTTTGAATATGTAGAGTTATCCTAACTTTCTAGGGTTAACCCAAGACAGAGAGAGAAAGAAAAAACAATCAAAGCGAGGTGGCTTAATAAAGAGGGGGGAGAACTAAATTCCCCAATAAAAGATGTAACACTTAGGCAAACCTATTTAAGCAAGAAGAGACAGTATAACACTTGATATTACAATGTTGCAATAATGTTACTATTTGGCAGCTTTAAAATTACACTTCCTAGAAAAGAAAAACTACTTTAGTCGTGCAAAGAGAAAACAGAAAGAAAAACCCTTTCCAGGGGGTACAATGATTAAGGTTACAATTACTAAGGCGGTTCCACCGTACTGGGCAGAGTAGACTTTTAGTAACCAGTAATTGGAAATAGTGATATAGTTCTGCTATTTCTTAGCGTTATGTTTAGTCTTTTATAGATTTAGTCCTGAGTTTTTCTTCCCCCTCATTTATTCTCATCCTCACGGCTGTTCCCCTTTTCCTTCCACAGTAATCAGTTGGTATACTCTTTACCCCCTCTCCTCTCAGGCCACTCTATGCCTGTAGCTCCTGCAGGGCCTCTTTATAAACTTCTTGTTAAGATGGGGGTATTTCATTAGCAGATAAACAGTGAGTACAGGTATGTATTTATCCCCAACAAATTTTACAGGTGTGAGTCAGAGTCCAGGAATAACCCCCCTCCTCAAGCGGGCAGACAATAGGAAACACAGTACCTGCAGAGCTTACCCTCTCCAGCCGTCTTTGGTTCGCCACCTGATGATTTAGTATGAGGCCCTTAGGGGCGATGATCCATGTGGTGCAGCCGCCTTTTGCCTACCCCTCTTGCAACTGCTTAGGCTCGGTGCAGCGTTCACAACCCCTCCTCCTCTCTCGCAGCACCGGTGGGAGAGGAGTGAGAGGCGCTAGTTCCAGGAGCGAAGAAAGAGGCAGGATCGCAGACCAGGCTGCAAGAAATCCCGCCGCAGGATGCCAAGCAAACACTCACCCCCTCTCTCGCAGCACCGGTGGGAGAGGGGGGAGTCAGATACAGGGGGATGGAGCCCCAGCAGGCAACAGGGCAGAGAACGCCAACAGGTCAGTCAGGCGGCAGCTCACCGCCGTCCAGCGGAGTCCCACAAGGGGGCGTGAAGGTAGACAGGTGGGTGCAGGTGCGGCCAGATGGTGAGGAGCCCTGCGGTCAGGAGGCGGTAAGTCCCAGAGGGGAGGAGGGGGGGGGGACAGGAGACGTTTGCAGGATCTTAACTCCTTATGGCTCGATTTTCATTAGAGCTCCAAGAGAGGGTAGAGAGAAAAAGAACAGTGCGGGGGGGATTTTTAAAGTGTTCTTTAGATATAACTTTTCCTGAGGATAGTTAGCGGGCTGATCCCCGAGCCAGAGCCATGTCCGCCGGGGCTTTGTAAAAGGAACAGTGCAATGGAAGGGCACTGCTAGGTTCCCAGAACGCTGTAGCTGTATATCCCGGTAGCAACCCCTATTTTGGGGTGAGGCGCGAGAAAGTTACCGCCAGCAGCCGTTGGGACTGGAGGTGAGAGCACAGCAGCAATTCCTTGCTCCTCCTCCACCGGAAACCCCTTTAATACTTGTTTTAATTAGTAACAGAGAACTGTTAAAGTTTTTATTATGGGTAATTTGTTCAATACAGCCAATACAGTTTACAGGTTTTTTTTTTTTTTTATATTTTAAAGTTAAACTTCTGTTTGTTTATGAAACTTGGTTTTATTTAATTTTAAGCTTAATAAAGATGTTACATATCACAACGGCTAAATCTGTGCCTGTATTGCATGTTTAAACCTTAATATCATAAATATTAACAGGTGTTATGTTTACTCCTGGAGTATATAATCAGTTTGCAAATTATAGAGAAATGCTTAAATAATGCATTACACTTTAACTACACCCCTAAGATTTTAGTCGACTAAAATCTACTGGAGATTCAGTCAACTAAAACTAGACTAAAACTAAAACAATTCAGATGACTAAAATACGACTAAAACTAAAATGGAATTTTAGTCAAAAGACTAAAACTAAGACTAAATAGAAACTTGCTGCCAAAATTAACACTGCATGAGTGTGTAACCCTGTACCTTTTTTGTTTTTAGGTGGGTGTGCTAGGCTTTATTTTAGCGCACAGAACATCATAACATTCACCTACAAGAAGCCATTTAAATTGGATACTCTCTTCAAATGTGGTGTGTTTTGTCATATGGTTTTTATTATAGAGGATCCATTTTAGCATCAATGCTAATTGGGGCATGTGATCTGTCACTAGAAATAGGGGATGCTCCCGTTTACAAAGTGGGTTTCATGTTTCTTTGTATGGTTCATGGTAGGCAGTAAGGGCTAGTGGTGCAAGGGATCACTTGAATTTTAGAAGTGTTAAACAAAACAAAAAACTCATTCAGAAGTGGAATTCCCCCTCTTTCAAATCCTTTTACAGCATGATTGAGATAAGTGTTATGTATTAGACCTCTTTACAGAAATCCTCCTTGTTTCCAATGGAACAGGTGAATACCATTACCTGTAGTGATCGCCTGTATTGCCGTGTCTGACAACCGAAAAAGAAATGCCCCTGTTATACCATGGCAGTGACAGTATACTATGTCCATTCTTGTTTTGTGTCTGGTTGCAATGCTCTTGCAAACATTGCAAACCTCCCCTTTCCTTATAAATGCCTTGACTGGTGTAAAATCCGTACCCGAAGCTCAATGCCAATGAATTATCTTTTACATTAATAAGTACCCACCCGCCACTGCAGTAAAGCATAACCACTGCCCAGCCTCTATCAGATTCCTATACCCTAAGCCACTGGTTTGTAAACCTGTCCTCAGGCCTCCCTAACAGGCCAGATTTTCTAGATATCTGAACTGGAGCACAGGTGAAATAATCAGATGATTGTTAAACATGGTTATTAACCTGCTCTCAACCAAGGCAATCCTGCAAATCTGGCCTGTTAGGGAGGCACGAGGACAGGTTTGAAAACCAGTGTTCTAAGCTCAAAGCCCTCCAGTGACAAACTTTAGTCTTGACAATGCCACACCACAGTAAAACCTACAAATTAAATGTTGGAGTTTGCAAAACAAAATTGTACTTTTTCCCACGCTCCCTAAAGAGGCAGAAAAGCAAATTCTTTAACCTTGTATTTCAAAATGCCGCTTGTTGCATATTCTAGTTATTTAATTTGCAGGTTACAGAATTTGCTTTTGGCATCTCTGAGGAGTGGGGACAAGCAACATTTTATACAAAGCCAAGGAGTATTTAATGTCCTTTTCAAATATTTTAACCTCTTCGCCCAATCTGACATATATATATATATATACATTGTACTGTACTTTGGCTACCGTACCGCACAATGTATATATATGTATGAGCTTCAGGAAGCTCCAGCAGTCTCGGCTGTTAAGTTACAGCCCCGAGCTGGGGTTCCTGAGCTCCAGGCATCTGCCCGCATATGGAACCAGAGCTCCAGTTCCAATTGAGGGCAGATGCCAGATCGTTACAGACTGTGTGTCACCCTCTGTAACAATCCTCTGCTAGTGCCGGTGGGAGGTGTGGGAGAGAATCTGATATGCGGATGGGCAGCGATGGGCGGAGGGAGTGAAAGGGACCTACACTGCAGAAAATAAATAATAAAGGGAGAGAAGGGGCACTATGCTACAGGAAAAAAAAAATGTTGGTTTCTAATGATCGCGGGAGGTGAGGGGACCACTACACTACAGAAAAAAACTAATAATAATATATACAGTATATATAAATATATATTTTAAAAAAAAAGGGTCTATAGGTACTGGCAGACAGCTGGGGGGTTAAAAGAGCTGTTTGGGAGGGATCAGGGAGGTTGGATCCTACAATGCCTTTAATTTTCATATTGGCATACTGTCAGATGGGAGGGTAATCTCTACACTAAATCTAACATTAAAGGGTTACTGAACCCAATTGTTTTCTTTTGTGATTCAGATAGAGCATGCAATTTTTTTTTTTTTTTAATTACTCTTTATTAACCAACAGTAAGAGAAGAAATAAATGATATTGTACAATAGTATAGTCTTGACTTGTTTCAAGATCAAAGAGATAAATAAAGAAAACAAATAGCAAAAAAAAAATAAAAAAATTCATCCACCTCTCTAGAAATTTAAAGGATTTCAACCTGGAGATATAGAGGAAAACCAAATAGTCAAAATATATTGAATGATCTTTAGCCCTCCATATTCTCCTGGAGGAATTTATATTTTGTCAAAGGATCAAAGCTAAAAAGTACCCTATTACTTTGTACCATTTTCTGTCGGGATTTTCTAGTTTTATATAGAAAAGAAAAAAGAAAGAAAAAGAGAGAGAGAAAAAAAAAAAAAAATAAAAAAAAAAATAAAGAAAATAGAAAAAATAATAATTTTTAAATATCTCCACCTCTCGCTCAGCTCCCCCCATTCCCTCGGCTACCAAATGCCCAATAGCATTAAATCTGAGTTTTGAAAGGGAAAGATCATATATTCCTTTTCGTTTTCAGGGAGTGATTTAATATATACTATCCATTTGTTAAAAAATTTCCTTATGTCATCATCATTATTTATGTCTGTATCCTTTTGTTCTAGTAGGCATTGCTTTTTTAAGCAGTTCTGGATTTCAGACACGCTGGGCACTGAGCGCATTTTCCATTTTTTGCAGATTAGATATCTAGTAGCTAAGATGGAAATAGATATTAATTTATCATTAGGGTGACCTTTAATCTGGTTGTCTTTACAAAATATAATTTGATGTGGGGTGAAAGTTACAGGAGGGATTTCCAACACCTTATTTAGCCAGTATTCTAACTTGCACCAGGTTTTTCTCACTTTTGGACAAAACCAAAACATATGTTCTATATTGGCTGCTAGAAGTGAACATTTGGGGCATTTATCAAAACCTGAGTTGTAAACCCTGCGACCCATCTCCGGAGTGAAGTATGCCCTATGAAGAATTTTGAAATGCGCTTCCCGCCAAGTGGCTGAAAGAGTTATTTTTTTCACTTTACTTATGGATTGTTGGATTGTTTTTGAATCAACCCAATTCCATCCCGATAAAGAGGACCATGTTGCAGCAAGTCTTGCTAAGTTCTGATTACCCCTGTTAGTTCCTAGGAGGTGATAGCACACTGATATAGACATCCGATTCACAGTCATGAGAGTAAGCCAATTTTCGATTTTACCAAGTTTCCAACACCACCCTGCCTCCCTAATTGCATCCAAAAGATAGTGCCTTATCTGCAGGTACGCAAAGAAGTCTTTATTAGATAAATTATATTCCCCTTTTAATTTTTCAAATGTTTTGATAGTTTTTTTGTCATCATCTATCAAAAGGGTCAATTTATTAAGCCCATTCTTATGCCATCTATTGAAGACCTCAGATTGCAGACCAGGTTGAAACTTTGGGTTCCCTATCAGGGTAAGATAATTTGAAATCTCAGGATTAAAAGACAGAAGTTTTGAAATTTTCCACCAAGCCTTTATGGGGTTAGAGATAGATTTAAGTCTTTTAATTTCTGGGGGTAACTCTTTTGGAGAAGAATGCAGGAGTGCTAAGGGTAAATAGGGATCGCAAATATTTAATTCAAGTTGGTTATTTAGAACATAGTCCTTAGACAAAATCCAGCCACTCGCTATTCGTGCTAGGGAGGTAAGATTATATGCTCTAATATCCGGGAGTGCCAAGCCTCCAAACTCTGATGGGAGAGAAAGTTTATTAAGGGAAATTCGCGCCTTTTTCCCTTGCCAAAGAAATTGACTGATTAAACTATTAATCAGCCTTACATCCCTCTCAAAGAGAATCACTGGAACATTCAGGAGTATATATAGCAGCTTGGGGAGAAGGATCATTTTAAACAGTGCCAATCGGCCCGAGAGCGAGAGAGGTAGTGTATGCCAAATTCTCAGTTTTTCTTTAATTTGTCTAATGATAGGAGGTATATTAAGTTCATATAATTTATCAGGGTTCACCGGAATATTTATTCCTAAATATTTAAATGAATCTAAAATTCTTTTGAAGGGATTATCTATACATGAGTCTTTATCCTTACGGATCCAATAAATTTCTGACTTAGATGCATTTATTTTATATCCTGAAAAAGTGCCAAAGTGGTCAATTATATGCATAAGTTTTGGAATATTAATTTTTGTGTTTGATATGTACAATAGCACATCGTCTGCATATAGACCAATTTTGATCTCATAGTTTGAAATCTTTATTCCTTCTAGGCTTTGTCGTACCATAATTGCCAGAGGTTCAATAGCCACATTGAACAAGAGGGGGGAGAGAGGGCACCCCTGGCGAGTTCCCCTTTCCAGGGTTATCGATGAAGATACAGCACCGTTAATAATCAAGCGTGTAGCTGAACATTTATAAAGGTTCTCCACAAATTCAGGAAACTTGCCCTTGATTCCAAATTTGATCAGAGATGTATTGAGGTGCTTAAAAGTAACGGAGTCAAACGCTTTTTCTGCATCAATAGAAAGAATAGCCATGTCTGATCCTCCATACCTCTCCTCTATCCCCCCTCCTGTCTGAGATGCCCTTTCAAAGTGTTCCAAGGTAAGAATTACTTCTCTTATTTTTGCCGAGGAGTTCCGACCATTCATAAAACCAGCTTGGTCCGGGTGGATCACCTGTGGTAATATTTGCTGAAGTCTAAGTGCTAAGATAGAGGTAAGGATCTTATAGTCAGAATTAAGTAAGGCTATTGGCCTATAAGATTCTTTAAGCCTTGGATCCTTCCCTTCCTTAAGAATCAGAGTCGTATGTGAAGCCGAAAATGCAGGTGAAACTGGTTTACCATTCATATAATAATTATTATATAGATTTATTAAATATGGAGAGATTTCTGAAGATAATATTTTGTAGAATTCACTAGGTAAGCCATCCGGACCCGCTGCCTTATTAGTAGAAAGACCTGAAATTACCTCGGATAGTTCTTGCTCTGATATAGGGGAATTAAGGCTACTGATATCATCCTCCGCCAATATGGGAGTTTTGATCTTGTTCCAAAACTCTGCTGCCTTATCATGATCATATCCTTTACAGGAATATAGATCCTGATAATATTTCACCAGAGTGGATGTAATTTTATCTGGGTTTAAGATTTGCTCACCCTTCTCTAGAATTTCTCCTATGTAAGATTGCTTTTTCTCATTGTTAACCATTCTGGCCAACATCTTTCCAGACTTGTTTCCAAATCTGTAGAGTTTGGCCTGGGTTTTTAGTTCCTTTTGTGTTTGTCGTGTTAAGATAAATGTGTCCCGGGCTTCTTTAGCCTGCACATATTTAGACCAATTTAAAGCATTCTTATGTAACATAAATTTGTTGTATGCGTTAGTCAGTGCTTTTTGTATCTCGCTATCCCTTACCTTCAGTTTCTTAGTCAGGGTTATATTGTAAGCTAGGATTTCACCCCTAAGAACCGCTTTAGCGGCTTCCCAGAACAATTCTGGACATTCGATGTATTCTGAATTGAAATGAAGATATTCCACAAATTTAGATCTAAGATGAGTTTTAAATTTCATATCCATCGCTAAATAGTATGGAAAATAAAAACGCGAGGATTTAAATCTTGGTTGTTCAAACTTGATGTCCAAGGTAATAGGGGCATGATCTGACAGCAGTATAGGGGCGATACCTGCTTGCACTCTTAGAGAGCCAAGGCGCTCATCTACAAGAAATAAGTCTATTCGGGACAAGGTTTTGTGTGCTTTTGAAAGACACGTGAATTCCTGAGTGTCTGGGTTCTGACTTCTCCAAATATCATATAGTGCTAAGTTCTGCTTTATTTTCTTAAACATTTTAGATTCTAAATTGTCCTTTTTCTGCTTTTTCTGCTTCGCAGATTCTCTAAGTCTATCTAACGGGCAATGCGGTGCCATGTTAAAATCGCCACCTATGATTAAAAGCCCCGGATTACCGAGAAGGAGTTTAGTTTGAATTCTGTTCCAGAATTCTGGATCAAAGATGTTGGGACCATAGATATTACAGATTGTATAAATTTCCTGGGCAATTTTTACCTTTAACAGGACATACCTTCCCTCCGGATCGGGTTCGCAGTGAATCACCTCAAGGTGGGCTCTTTTCCCTATTAGGATTGCCACTCCCCTTTTTTTACCTACACTTGGCGAGAAGTATACCTCTCTAACCCATGAAGATTTAAGTTTGATAGATTCTTCTGAATTAAGATGGGTTTCTTGAATTAGCCCTATATCTGTCTGAGATTTCCTTAATTGTGTCAAAATGGTTTTTCGTTTGATTGGGGTGCAAATCCCTCCCACATTCCATGAGACTATTCTAAGTTTTTCTATTTCTTTGTGTCTTTAACTTGTCTTGCAGGGGAGGTAAGAGAGAGAGAGCGAGAAAAGTGGACATAATCACTAGCAAAAAAGAAAAAAAAAAAAAAAAAAAGGAAAAGAAAAAAGATATGTAGAAAAAAGTAAGTAAAGACTAAGACAAACTCCATTTGCCCCATCGACCCCAAATTGTGGGGTTTTCCCAGTTCTAAATTTATGCTGACTAAGTAAGGACTGCCTTCTCTGTTACTCCTGAGTCTAAGGATAAGAAGAATTTCTCGGCTGTGTGTGCCTCCAGAAAAAAATGTACTGTTCCATTGATGTTTACTTTAAGTTTGGCTGGATAAATTATGGTTGCGTTTATTCCAGAGTTTATGAATTTAGTACATATAGGTGCCAAATTTCTTCTCTTGGAAGCTGTCTCAGCCGAGAAATCCTGAAACATAAGGATTTTAGTTCCATTAATGATAAGAGGTTGTGCTTTGCGGTAAGATTGGAAAAGAGAGACTTTGTCTTGATAATTTAGTAGTTTTACAATAACAGGTCTAGGCCTATTGGAGTTTTGGGCTGACTGTGCTGAACCCAGTCTATGAGCCCGCTCTACCAAGATGTTATTATGTGTGGATGGGAGTTTAAGAGCTACTTTTAATGTAACAGAAACAAAGAGGGCTAAGTCCTCATATTGTTTCTCCTCTGGGAGGCCTATTATTCTAAAGTTGTTTCTTCTGCTATAATTTTCTAAATCTTCTAGTCTCGTGAAAATCTTTTGATTACTACTATTAATACTGTCCAACTTAGTGCCTTGCACTGCTACCATGTCTTCCAAATCAGATACTCTCTGCTCAACTTCCTGTATTCTTGAGGAGAATTGTCTAATTTCTTGTGATAGAGAGGAAATATCCTGCTTAATCTCCATCCTTAGAGCATCGAATTTAGGAGAGAGAGCATCAGAGATGTTGGCAACTAAGTTTTGGACATTTAATAGTTCAGTTGTAGCTACAGTTGATAGGGTTGATTGAATGTCAGGAATTGGGTCCTGTATACTCTTAGATTTCTTATCTCTTTGTCTACCTGCCATTCCTAGTGGAGATGTTTTTGGAGAGATACCAAGGAATTTATCCATATACTACAATAGGGGAAGAAGGAAAAAAAAAAAAAAAAAAAAAAAAGGAGAAAGAGAAAAGGGGGATAAGAAAGTGGGAGGGGGGAGGACCAAGTGAAGGGTGATTGGGTGACCTGTGTAAAGTGGATAACCGTGAAGGTGCTGTGATTGCACCAGTGTAGGTGGTAGCTTCCGTGTGGAATTATGCAATTATTGTGCTAGTGATTATAGTTAAGGAGGGGGATGTGTTGGGTAGTGAGAGAAAAAAAATAAAAAATCAGGACCCTTAATAGGGAGTCAGTGGAGTGGTGGTGAAAATGTGTCAGTTCTATGTGAGGGGCTATGGAGTGTGGTGCCCTAATTAATGTGTATGTGAATTGGTCTATGCCAGTGGGGGGAAGAAAAAGGAGGAAAAACAAGGAATAGGAATGAGAAAAAAAAAGAAAAAGAGAAAAAAAGAGAATTTCTTCTTTTTCCCTTCTCCCCTTTTATCTTGTAAAGATGAGCGAGTAGACTTGTTATTATAGTTTCACAATCTGTGACTTATTGTAACAGTGTATCTAGAGACGTTTAAGATAATACTATATATTTGAGACAATCCTACATATTATTAATTTACTCTTTCTTTTAAACAACAGGGACCTTAATGTTTTTAGCCTCTGAGATTAATATATTTAAGTAAATAGTAACAAGTAAAAATTAATGTATCACCTTATGAGCAGTAGAAACAAAAATTATAAGATGATACCTTTCAGAGATTTAGTTTTCCATAGTATCAAAGACTTTCAGTCTCTTAGAAAGAGATAGTGAAAAAATGTAGACAAAATTTAGGTTATAAAACAGGTCTCAGGTGCACAAGATTTTCTAAGTTCATAAACAATTGAGCACTGTTTCAGCCCCCAACATAATTCAAACATTACAGGAATTAAATTGAAATAATTTGTTCTAAAAAAAAACAGAGAAAAGAAAAAAAAAAAAAGAAAAACCAGTAGCATATAAAAAACAAAACAAACAACAAAAAAAAAAAAAACAAAGCAATTTGATTAGGCCATTAAACAGTCTTATAGGACTAAGACTTATAATGTCTGTAAACCTGGAGTTGTTATCTCCTTTGGTAACGTTATATTCAATCTAAGATGTGGCAATTGGCAACAAAGTTATGGCTGTATTAATCCGTTATCCACCTTTCTTAAATGTCCAAGCAGGAATGGAATATGTCTGTTTGGCTTGATTAGTACTTTCCTATGATGCCTTCCAGGATTAAACAGTCAATCTGTATATCAAATTAACTAACCTCTTTTTAATTAAGTTCAATATTGCCCCGCATTAGCAGTAACTTTTACTGAGGCTTGTGGTTTGCCGCTGCAATGTGAGATATAGTGCAGTGTTCTTTTTTTTTTTTCCCTTTTTCCTTTTTTTAAGCAGAACTCACCCCCTCCTACGCTGTTACTCCGCTTACCACCCGCGACGTCCGGCTTCAGGCTGCTGCAAGACCAATCCGGGCCAGTCAAACCGGAGCTCGCCCCCTCAATCTTCCGCTCCAGGTAAGGAACACGACCAACTCCCCCCGCGCAGCACCGGTGGGGGGGGAGAGGATGGCGCCGCACCAAGCGGGCAATGCAGCTCCAAGTCAGCCACACACCGGGTTCACCAGCCCGTCCAGGCCCGACTCCTTCCCACGCAGCACCGGTGGGGGAAGGCAGGGGGCGGGCCCAAGGCGGCGTGACCCGTAGGGACCGATGGAAGAGCAGACAAGCTGGCAGAGCTGCAGACCACTATTAGAGTTGACCTGTCAGGGGTGGGAGCCGCACGGAGGGGGAGAGAGTAAAATTTCCAAGGGATAGCGAAGATCCAGGCAAACTTAAGGACATTGAAGCTCCAGCAGTTCAAAACCTTTTCCAAAGCTAAGCGGGGAATAAGAAAAGAGTTCTCAGCCGAAAAAGCAGGCCAATTAGTCAGCAAGGTAGGCTCTAAACAGTGGGATGGCGTGCCACTGAAAGGTTCCAGAGTGGTTATATAGTAGCTATCAGGGGGATAGCCCCAAGACCTGAGGCTGGTGCGGGAGTCCACCACCAATTTCCCAGTGACTGGAGAGACGAGCTGAGCAACACCTGTGCAGCACCTGTGTGTAGCTCCTCCTCCACCGGAACCACCTCTGAGCATGACATTTTCAGAGCATGCAATTTTAAGCAACTTTCTAATTTACTCCTTGTATCAAATTTTCTTCATTCTCTTGGTATCTTTATTTGAAATGCAAGAATGTAAGTTTAGATGCCGGCCCATTTTTGGTAAACAACCTCAGTTGTTCTTGCTGATTGGTGGATAAATTCACCCACTAATAAACAAGTGCTGTCCAGAGTTCTGAATAAAAAAATTGCTTAGATGCCTTCTTTTTCAAATAAAGATAGCAAGAGAACGAAGAAAAATTGATAAAAGGAGTAAATTAGAAAGTTGCTTAAAATTGCACGCTCTATCTGAATCATGAAAGAAAAAAATTGGGTTCAGTGTCCCTTTAACCTTCCAAGCTACCTGATTAACCCCTTCACTACCGGGAATAATAGAAGTGTGGTGCGCAGCTGCAGTTAGCGGTCTTCTAACAAAAAAACAATGGCAAAGCCATGCATGTCTGCTATTTCTGAGCAAAAGGGATCCAGAGAAGCTTTTACAATTATTTGTGCTATGACTGCACAAGCGGTATGTAAATTTCAGTGAGAAACCCAAAGTTTGTGAAAAAGTTTTTTTTTTAATGATCGCATGTCGTGGGGAAATGGTGGCATGAAATATACCAAAATGGGCCTAGATCAATACCTTGGGTTGTCTACTTAAAAAAATATATATAGTTTTGACAGGTAAATAGAAAAAAACATTATTTTGGGCAAGTTTTCTCTGAAAGTCCCGGTAGTAAAGGCATTAAAAGATTTATTTTGCAATGTGTGTGTGTATATATATATATATATATATATATATATATATATATATATATATATATATATATATATATATATATATATATATATATATATATATATATATATATATATATATATATACACCATAATTTTAATGTCCCTTTAAAGGTCAACTTTGGTAGTAAGGTCACAATTTGCAACCATAACTATTAGTAATAATAAGAATGATTACTTAATATTATATAAGACTGTGTTTTCATTTTCTTATTCTTTGTGGCAGACATGTTCTGTTTACAGTAAGTTATTTTCTGGGAACTAGATAATTGCATTTTGAGAAAAACTGCAACTTGGAAACTTTCTCAAGTCATACAAACAGACCCTTGTGACTTTAAATGTCTTTTGATGACTTATTGTGTTGCATGACATAATTTGTTGACAACTATGCCGCATGCATCAGTGTAGGTAGACACAGAACCCTATGTGTTCTGTAGAAAATAGACCAGTCACAAAGCTAATTTCAACACTCAATCATCATTCTATTATATTTATTTTTTATGTTTCAGCTGTGTCATTAAGCATATTTTGCCCTCCAGACGATACATGTATTGTGTGTATATGAATAGAGCTAATTTATTAATTCTGATATGCCCTAAAATTTTACTTCAGATTTTATTAGTGCTTATCAAACCAAACACTAATACTGTATTATGACCCTTCCTTGCTAAAAGTACCTACAATTTAAAGTGCCGTAAAACATTTTGAGTTATGTGCATATTATAAAAGGGTCGACTGATGTGAAACACTGTGTGGAAAAAAAAAGTGTTAAAAAAAGCTTATAAGTATTTTAATAAAATTTCCGAAAATCTGCAAAATTAATTACACTTTAGTGTTGCCAGGTCTAGCCTGCTCCACCCCCTCAGCAATGACCTACTCCAAACCTTTTGGTATCATGTAACAAAGTGTGCAAGTGAGGATAATTACATATGCAAGCAAGGGGGGGTTGAGGAGGGACAACATGTACTGCTATTGTTTGTTGCCATGAGGCTTGCTCGTTTCCATGTGGATAATGTCACATGCTTTGTGGAAGCTTCAGCATTATACTGTGCACTGCTTTAGTCAGGTACCATGTGACTCTGCCCCCTACCGTGCACATGCATGAGTGCATTCTGCAGAAGCTATGGCCTGGATAGCACCTTCCATATATGGAAATGCCCGGGGGGGGGAGCTTACTGCAAACAAAACTATGCCTGAATTAAAGGGGTTAATGGGGGTTAAAACAGGAACCATTTTGCAGGTAAGCTTTGGCTGCAAAGGTAGATTCTTTCACCACCCTGCCATTTTCAGAATCCACTGGATGCAGCAAAGGCAAATGGAGCATTACAAAAGCAACACCTAATCGCCCACATTAAAGTATTTTAAAAAAAAAACACCGCCCGCACGAAATATAACAAAAGAAAATCCTACACGAAGTATTAACTCCTAAACCGCAAAATCCCCACATTGCAATAAACCTATTTACCCTATTAACCGCAAAACCCCTACATTGCAATAAACCTATTTAACTTATTAACCCTTTAAACCGCCAAAACCCGCAACGCAAATAACTATTTAAATAACTAAGTACAGTACACTAACCTAACACCCCCTAATCTAACAACCCCTAACCTAACACCCCATTAAATAAACCCAAATTACTTAAACTAATACATTCTAAAGTTACAAAAAATAAAAAAAAGCTAACATTACAGAAAATAAAAAATTTTGAGCTGCAACAACTAATCGGCATAATTGATTAGTTGGTTTGCAATTAGTTGTCTGTGCACAGAACCAGCTGCTTCACTCCAATTAACTCCTGCACATGGTATTGTGTTTTATGGTTATGTCCTTAGTCTAAAGGACGTCTACAGACATTTACTTTTCACTTTTTCAGGGCACTATAAGTTTATTTTTAAAGTGAATGTAAAGTCATCCTCTGTTCTAAACACCTGTGTAACATATGTCAATAAAAAACTATAGTTTAATTCATGAAATTCTACCTTTTTCAATCGTTAGCTTTATTTTCATAATTTTAGCCTTGTTTTCGCTGAAATCAACTTCCTCCCGGCATTCGCGCTCCGTTCCTCAATTTTTTGATTGACGCCTTGATAGCCAATAACGTCTCTAACCACAGGGGGACCCACCCCATTACAATGACGTAATACGTCTTCATTGCGCATGCGTTCGTTTGCGGTGTAGAGCTAATTTAATATAAGCTCGTGCACATTTCGCGCATGCGCATTATACCGAAACACGGCATCGCAATAATTAAAAAATTAAGAAATTACTGGATAATAGGTTAGACTTCGCTCCTGTCCTTCACCACTCGCAAAAATAGTTTTCATTGAATGGAGTTAGACTCATTCAATGAATACTATGTTGATGAAAACCGGAAACAGGAGTAACGCATGCGCAATTGAAAGAATACACGGGAGTGGGGCCGCTGTTTCCGTAAGATGGAGGAGAATAAGCAAACTGAGAGTGGGAGGAGCGGGTAAGTGAATGACCGATAATACTAATATAAAATAACATTGCAATAATACATTTTATTAAAAAAGGATTGTGGCGGTATGCTTTAGCGTATGATTCTCTACAACTATATATAATACAATATTGAAAAATTTACATTCACTTTAAGTTTAAACCAACTCTTGGCTTATGTGCAACCCAGAAATAAAATAGGAGTCATAATTTGGATTGTTGATATTAAATCAGGTGATTTGGGACTATGCTTTGCATGATATAGTGCTGAGCTTGTTATTTACACCTAGCCCTAGATTGATGGCATTTGTTATATGAATTGATCACTATTACCTGTTTGCACATTTTTTTGAGGATCACTTGCTATTGCTGATTATATGTACTCTATAGATAAATGTGTAAGGCTGTGTCCTGTTACTGATATACAGTATAGTCTTTAGCCCTTTTGCCTTTTTTTGTTTTTTTTATATTTTTAATTACTTGGAATATGTACCAAATTCAACCTCTGTAATTATATATCTGTTTTTTTAAAGAGTTGCCTAGATTTTTCCCCCCTAACCTTATAGCTGGTTGTTTACCATTGCATATAGATATTCAAGATGAAGTCCAGGCTTTCATTGTTAAGAGGCCCCTTGCATTGGTGGAGAGCTAACAAAGATAAATAGCCCACCTTGGTGAAATTGGCAAAACACTACTTATGCATCTCAGGCACCTCAACACCACCTGAGCACCTCTTCTCTGCAGCTGGCAAAATAGCTTGCAAAAAAGAGAGTCGGCCTCAGCCAGGAGCATGTGGTCATGTTGACATTTTTGCATTTCAATGCAAAGTTTCTGAAAGAGTGAATAACAGAATCTTATAAACAATCGTAGTCTGTCTCTTACTAGTTCTACCTCTTTTCAAACAGTTTGTGATTTTGTTTTGTGATAAAAATGTATTCTGCTGCTTAAACATTGGACCAACAGTTGTGTTAATGTAAAGTTGTAGTCTGAAGTTTATATTTATAACACTCAGTATGTGGAATTTTTTTTTTTTTAAATATAGGAAAAAAATTGATTTATTTATTTTTTATCCGATTAGTCGATTAATCGAAAAAATAATCGGCTGATTAATCGATTATGAAAATAATAGTTAGTTGCAGCCCTAAAAAAAATCAAATTACCAAATTTAACAAAATTAAACCTAATCCCTATTAAAATAAAAAAAGACCCCCCAAAATAAAAACACCCCCTACTTTAATAATAAACTACCAGTAGCCCTTAAAAGGGCTTTTTGCAGGGCATTGCCCCAAGATAATCAGCTCTTTTACAAAAAATATACAAAGTCCCACCTAACATTAAACCCCACCCCCCAAGATAAAAGAACCTAACACTAAAAAACCTAAACTACCCATTGCCCTGAAAAGGGCATTTGTTTGGGCATTGCCCTTAAAAGGGCATTTAGCTCTTTTTCTGCCCATCCCTAATCTAAATAAAACAAATCCCCCCCCCCCCCCAAAAAAACCTTAAAAAATCCTATGTCTAACTCCCCAGGTTGGTACTCACGGTTCCTGAAGTCCAGCGGAGAAGGTCCTGTTCCAGACGGTGAAGTCTTCTTCCAAGCGTAACCTCTTCTTCCAGGAACATCCTGCTCGGAGCGGTGCTGAAGACTGAAGACCAGCAACCCTGGAACTGAAGACCGGCGACCGCGGAGCCATGGAGCGTGGAGGATCCTCTTTGTACGATTTCCACCGTACACTGAATAGTGAATTCAAGGTACGCGATTAAAGATGGTGTCCCTTGAATTCCTATTGGCTGATTTGATTCTTCCAATTCAAATCAGCCAATAGGATGAAAGCTACTCAAATCCTGTTGGCTATTTAAATTAGCCAATAGCATGAGAGCAAGTGAAATTCTATTGGCTGATTTAAATAGCCAATAAAATTTCACTTGCACTCATCCTGGAAGAAGAAGAGGTTGCGCTTGGAAGAAGACTTCACCGCCTGGAACAGGACCTTCTCCACCGGACTTCAGGAACCGTGAGTACCAACCTGGGGGTTAGACTTAAGATTTTTTAAGGGTTTTTGGGGGGATTTGTTTTATTTAGATTAGGGATGGGCAGAAAAAGAGCTAAATGCCCTTTTAAGGGCAATGCCCAAACAAATGCCCTTTTCAGGGCAATGGGTAGATTAGGTTTTTTAGTGTTAGGTTATTTTATTTTGGGTGGTGGGGGGTTTAATGTTAGGTGGGACTTTGTATATTTTTTTGTAAAAAAAGAGCTGCTTATCTTGGTAAATTTGGTAATTTTTTTTATTTTTTATTTTCTGTAATGTTAGCTTTTTTTTTTGTAACTTTAGAATGTATTAGTTTTAGGTAATTTGGGTTTATTTAATGGGGTGTTAGGTTAGGGGGTGTTAGGTTAGTGTACTGTACTTAGTTATTTAAATAGTTATTTTCGTTGTGGGTTTTGGCGGTTTAAAGGGTTAATAAGTTAAATAGGTTTATTGCGATGTAGGGGTTTTGCGGTTTAGGGGTTAATAGGGTAAATAGGTTTATTGCGATGTTGGGATTTTGCGGTTTAGGGGTTAATAAGTTAAATCGGTTTATTGCGATGTAGGGATTTTGCAGGTTAAGGGGTTAATAGGGTAAATAGGTTTATTGCGATGTGTGGGTTTAGGGGTTAATAGGGTAAATAGGTTTATTGCGATGTAGGCATTTTGCGGTTTAGGGGTTAATTGGGTAAATACTGTAGGTTTATTTCGATGTGGGGGTTTTGCGGTTTAGTGGTTAATAGGTTAAATAGGTTTATTGCGATGTGGGGATTTTGCCGTTTAGGGGTTAATAGGGTAAATAGGTTTATTGCAATGTGGGGATTTTGCCGTTTAGGGGTTAATAGGGTAAATAGGTTTATTGCGATGTGGGGGTTTTGCGGTTTAAGGGTTAATAGGGTAAATAGGTTTATTGCGATGTAGGGGTTTAGGGGTTAATAGGGTAAATAGGTTTATTGCGATGTTGGGGTTTAGGGGTTAATAGGGTAAATAGGTTTATTGCGATGTTGGGGTTTAGGGGTTAATAAGTTAAATAGGTTTATTGCGATGTAGGGGTTTTGCGGTTTAGGGGTTAATAGGGTAAATAGGTTTATTGCGATGTGTGGGTTTAGGGGTAAATAGGTTTATTGCGATATAGGCATTTTGCGGCTTCGGGGTTAATAGGGTAAATAGGTTTATTGCGATGTGGGGGTTTTGCGGCTTCGGGGTTAATAGGTTTATTGCGATGTGGGGGTTTTGCGGTTTAGTGATTAATAGGGTAATTAGGTGTATTGCGATGTGGGTGGTTGACGGTAAAGTTGTTATTAATTTTAGTTTTAATTGTGATTTTTTTGGGGGGAAGGTGGAAATATAGGTTAAGAAATGTTAGGTTTATTTTAGGGAGGCGGCTCAGTCTAAACATTATTTATATAGTCACAATACATATAGTTACTGTATAAGTAATGTAGACACTGACATTTTTAATTAATGCTTATTTTTTCTGTGTCAGTGTCTACATTATTGATAAAGTAACTATGCATTGATACAGTATAAATTATGTGTGGGCAGAGTTACGGAAATTGCCGATCGCAACTTCCGAAAATATTTTACGGAGATTGTAATTAACATATATGTCAGTTTCAATCAAACACTGCATGTTAGTGGAAAGCCACGCCTCTCGCTCGTGGCAAATCTGTAGTTTAAAAAATAATTAGACTGCCCTCTGGGCAGACTTATCAACTAGTACATAATAATAACAAAAAACTCATAGCTGATTCCCACAGTAAAACATACACGCAGAGTCCACATCTCTGTGCAGATTTCTACAAATCAGCACAGGCTCCCAGGAAAATTACACCATGGGACAAGAGGGTAAAATCAGGACAGTTAGAAGTAAAGATATTCCAGAAGTTGACTCTGTCATATGTCTGGTGATATATTCAAACATTAAAGTTTTACGAGGATTAAAGTACCATTTTATTGATTACAAAATTTATAGGAACAATATTTCATACATCAAAACTAAAATAAATGAAAATACCCTTTTATGTAATTCCACAAGTAATTTAATACTGAAAAATGGGACAAAAATGAAAAAACAAACTATTTTTTGCAGTTTTCTTTATAACCAGCTAACAAAAAATACCTCCAAATACATTCATTATGTTGCCCTGATATATGTCTAGGTTTCTAAGAAATGTATTAAAAATATAGGCCAAATACTACAAAGATGGAATTATTTGATGTAACGCTAAAATTTGCTGTGCTTGGAGAGTAAGCTAAATAGTGGTGGCATCGCACAAGCATCGGCTTGAGCAATGTTAAATGCAGGCAGCTAATGCTGCCCGCTCACCGCAAGGCTGGGCAGACTATGTTCATGACATTGAACCTCGTCCGCCCATTGTTTCATAAATGGAGTCCAATGATTGCACCTGATGACTGGACAAACTAGGAATATACTGATTATTATTGTCTGTGGTTACCGGCACATATAAGTAAAGAGCATGCAGTGTGTGTATAGCTAAGTGTGACTACTGACAGCCCAGATCTGTGTGTATTTGTCACTGAATAGTGCTAGGACTGCTGTATGTATACTGTATGGAGCCCCAGGGGGCTAAACAATATTTGTTTTTATAAATCATGCCACACTATTTACTAAAATGTGAGCACGATTTACTAAATCATGCGCACATTTTACCAAATCGTGATGAGCACTATTTAAAGGGACAGTATAGTCCAAAAAAAACTTTCATTCAGATAGGGCATGTCATTTTAAAAAAATTTCAAATTTACTTCTATCACCAATTTTGCTTTGTTCCCTTGATATTCTTAGTTGAAAGCTAGATCTAGTAGGTTCATATGCTAATTTCAAAGCCCTTGAAGGCCGCCTTTTAGTTCAGGGCATGTTTACAGTTTTTCACCCCTAGAGGGTGTTAGTTCATGTGTTTCATATAGATAACACTGTGCTCACACACGTGGAGTTCCTAGGAGCCAGCACTGATTGGCTAAAATGCATGTCTTTCAAAATAACTGAAATAAGGGGGCAGTCTACAGAGCATTAGATACAAGGTAATCACAGAGGTAAAAAGTGTATTAATATAACTCTGTTGGTTAAGCAAAACTGGAGAATGGGTAATAAAGGGATTATCTATCTTTTAAAACAAATATTCTGGTGTAGACTGTCCCTTTAAGTATTTCATATGCACACAATAACAGAGAAATAATAATTAACTAAACATTGGGGACATAAAAAATAATAAAATTTTAATATGATGGATGCTTCATAACATAAAGGCACAGTCTATAATGAGATCCATTTATTAACCCTGTAGCTGCAATGAAGTTGTTAAACTGGTAGAAGGCAGGAATTTGGAGGGGTGGAACCAATTGTATTATGTGCTGTTTCCGGAGGACTGTTATTCTGTGTAGATGTCTATCACATGATCTTTTCAGGGTTAGATAGAAGTTGGTGGATTCTTTTTAACCAAAATATGTTTGAGACCAATGGCACTACTTCATTTTTAAACATCTTCCTTATATCAGAAAATGTCAATTAAATAAGAATGTATTGTTGATAAGGATGGGGTGCAGTGTACTGTAACATCATGAGAATTTGGATTCAGTAAAGAAATAAAAAAAGAATACACAGAATTGCACTCTCGACGTGGTTTACATATTAATCATTTAAAGGGACAGTCTACCATAGAATTGTTATTGTTGTAAAAGATAGATTATCCCTTTATTGCCCATTCCCCAGTTTTGCATAACCAACACAGTTATATTAATATACTTTTCTCTTGCAAGGTGTATCCAGTCCACGGATTCATCCTTTACTTGTGGGATTTTCTCCTTCCCTACAGGAAGTGGCAAAGAGAACACACAGCAGAGCTGTCCATATAGCTCCCCCTCTAGCTCCACCCCCCAGTCATTCTCTTTGCCGGCTCTAAGCACTAGGGTCTCTCTCGGGAGTGTAAAATGAATGTGGTGTTAGAATTGTAGTTTTTATTATCTTCAATCAAAAGTTTGTTATTTTAAATGGTACCGGTTTGTACTATTTACTCTCTAGCAGAAAAGTGATGAAGATTTCTGCTGAGAGGAAAATGATTTTAGCATGTTGTAACTAAAATCCACTGCTGTTCCCACACAGGACTGAGGAGTACCAGAAAACTTCAGTTGAGGGGAACAGTTTGCAGGGTGAACTGCAATGTGGTATGTTCAGTCATTTATTTCTAGACAAGACTGAGATAATGCTAGAAGAGACTGACAATATCCCCATGAGGGGAGGGTAAGCTATGTTCACAGACTTGGTAAGGAATTGAATGCTTACATAACAGGGCTAATTATGCTGGTTGACACTTATTCAGGGCAATCGATTGTTTAGCTAAGGAAAATATTGTTTGCAAGACACTTTGAAAGCCCTTTTGGGTTCTTTCTGGGGTTATTACCCACATGGCTATTTTTTATTCACTTAGGAGTGATTTCTTAGGCCTCACAGCTCCGGAATAGAGTGGGAGGAGCCTAATTTTGCGCCTCAGGTGCGCAGTTAGAATTGCAGAGAAGTTCATGCTGCTTCACATGGAGGGTCCTGCTGCTGTTTGAGGGCCTTAAAGAAGCTATATTTCCCAAATCTGATCCCTAAGGGCAGGTAGGGCCACAGCAAGGCTGTGGCAAGGTGCTGTAGTAATTTTAACCGGGTGTTGGCTTTAGGCTGCTCCGGTTTGGGCATTAAGGGGTTAATCGTTTTGCAACTTGTGGTGCAATCTTATTAAGGCTTTAGGTACATACTGTGAAAATTTCAAAAGGATTGCTGCATTTTTCACTGTTTTGTAAAATTGTGTGCTCCTTTTATCTCTTAAAGGCACAGTAACTTTTTTTCAAATTGTGTTTTTTATTTGATTAAAGTGATTTCCAAGCCTGCTTGTGTATACTACTAGTCTGTTAAACATGTCTGACACTAAGGAAAATCCTTGTTCAATGTGTTTAGAAGCCATGGTCGAACCCCCTCTCAGAATGTGTCCCACTTGTACTGATATGTCTATACACTTTAAAGATCATATTGTTGCACTTAAGAATGTGGCCCAAGATGATTCTCAGACTGAAGGTAACGAGGGTAGCCCGTCTGCCTCTCCCCAAGTGTCACAACCAGTTACGCCCGTGCAAGCGACGCCTATTACAACTAGTGCGTCTAACCCTTTTACATTACAAGACTTAGCGGCAGTCATGGATAATTCTCTTACAGCCTTCTTATCTAAACTGCCCGTGTTACCTGCAAAGCGTGATAGCTCCGTTTTAACAGATTATGAGCATTCTGACGCTTTGGTAGCCGTATCCGATATACCCTCACAACGCTCTGAAATGGGAGCGAGGGATTTGATGTCTGAGGGAGAAGTCTCTGATTCAGGAAGGGTTCCTCCTCAGACAGATTCAGATACATTGGCTTTTAAATTTAAACTAGAACACCTCCGCGTTTTGCTTAGGGAGGTATTAGCTACTCTGGATGACTGCGACCCTTTTGGTGATCCCAGAGAAATTGTGTAAAATGGACAAGTACCTAGAGGTCCCTGTTTACACGGATGTGTTTCCGGTCCCTAAGAGGATTGCGGATATCGTTACTAGGGAGTGGGATAGACCAGGTGTTCCCTTTGTTCCCCCTCCTGTTTTTAAGAAAATGTTCCCCATTTCTGACCCTGTGCGGGACTCGTGGAGGGGGCTGTTTCTTCACTTGCTAAACGCTCAACCATACCAATTGAAGACAGTTGTGCTTTTAAAGACCCTATGGATAAGAAGTTAGAGGGTTTACTTAAGAAGATTTTTGTTCAACAAGGTTTTCTTCTCCAGCCTATTGCCTGCATTATTCCTGTAACTACTGCAGCTGCTTTCTGGTTTGAGGCACTGGAAGACTCGCTCCAGACGGAGACCTTATATGAGGATATTATGGATAGAATTAAGGCTCTAAAGCTAGCTAATTCTTTTATCACTGACGCCGCTTTCCAAATAGCTAAGTTATCGGCAAAAAATTCAGGTTTCGCCAATTTGGCACGCAGGGCGCTATGGCTAAAGTCCTGGTCGGCTGATGTGTCGTCTAAATCCAAGCTTTTGAACATCCCTTTCAAAGGAAAGACCCTCTTCGGGCCTGAATTGAAAGAAATTATTTCAGAAATCACCGGGGGAAAAGGCCATGCTCTCCCTCAGGACAAGCCCTTTAAGACAAAGAACAAAGCTAATTTTCGTTCCTTTCGTAATTTCAGGAACGGCCCTGCTTCATCCTCTCCGGCTGCAAAGCAAGAGGGTAACGCTTCACAGCCCAAGGCAACCTGGAAACCTTACCAGGGCTGGAATAAGGGTAAACAGGCCAAAAAGCCTGCAGCTGCCACCAAGACAGCTTGAAGGGGTAGCCCCTGATCCGGGACCGGATCTAGTAGGGGGCAGACTCTCTCTCTTCGCTCAGGCCTGGGCAAGAGATGTACATGATCATTGGGCGTTAGATATTGTATCCCAGGGATATCTTCTAGAATTCAAGGGTTCTCCTCCAAGGGGGGGGTTCCACATTTCTCGTCTGTCTACAGATCAGACAAAGAGGCGTTTTTACGCTGTGTAGAAGATCTACATACAATGGGAGTGATCCACCCAGTTCCAATGGCGGAACAAGGGTTGGGTTTTTACTCAAACCTGTTTGTGGTTCCCAAAAAAGAGGGAACTTTCAGACCCATCCTGGATCTAAAAATTCTAAACAGATTCCTCAGAGTCCCATCATTCAAAATGGAGACCATTCGGACAATCTTACCAATGATCCAGGAAGTTCAATATATGACTACCGTGGATCTAAAGGATGCATACCTACACATTCCTATCCACAAAGATCATCACCAGTTTCTCAGGTTTTCTGGACAAGCATTACCAGTTTGTGGCTCTTCCTTTCGGCTTAGCCACTGCTCCCAGAATTTTCACAAAGGTGCTAGGGTCCCTCCTGGCGGTTCTAAGACCGTGGGGCATAGCAGTGGCGCCTTACCTAGACGACATCTTAATTCAGGCGCTGTCTTTCCAAAGAGCCAAGTCTCACACGAAGATTGTATTGGCCTTTCTGAGGTCTCATGGGTGGAAGGTGAACATCAAAAAGAGTTCTCTTTCCCCTCTCACAAGGGTTCCCTTCCTAGGGACTCTAATAGACTCGGTAGAAATGAAAATATTTCTGAAAATTAAAACTCTTAACTACTTGCCGAGTTCTTCATTCCATTCCCCGGCCATCTGTGGCTCAGTGCATGGAGACAATCTGATTAATGGTAGCGGCAATGGACATAATCCCTTTTGCTCGAATACACCTCAGACCACTGCAACTATGCATGCTCAAACAGTGGAATGGGGATTATGCAGATTTGTCTCCTCAAATTCAGTTGGACCAGGAGACCAGAGATTCTCTTCTCTGGTGGTTGTCTCAGGATCACCTGTCTCAGGGAATATGTTTCCGCAGACCAGAGTGGATCATTGTAACGACCGACGCCAGTCTGTTAGGCTGGGGTGCGGTCTGGGACTCCCTGAAAGCTCAGGGCTTATGGTCTCGGGAAGAAAAGCTTCTCCCGATAAACATTCTGGAACTGAGGGTGATATTCAACGCTCTTCAGGCATGGCCTCAACTAGCTGCGGCCAAATTCATCAGATTTCAGTCTGACAAAATCACGACTGTAGCTTACGTCAATCATCAGGGGGGAACAAAGAGTTCCCTAGCGATGACGGAAGTAACCAAAATAATAAGGTGGGCGGAGGATCACTCCTGCCAGCTCTCAGCAATTCACATCCCAGGAGTAGACAACTGGGAGGCGGATTTCCTAAGTCGTCAGACTTTTCACCCGGGGGACTGACTCAGCTATGGGGCACTCCAGAGTTGGATCTGATGGCGTCCCGTCAGAACACCAAACTTCCTCTCTACAGGTCCCGGGACCCCAAGGTGGTATTGATAGATGCTCTAGCAGCGCCTTGGTCCTTCAATCTGGCTTATGTTTTTCCACCGTTTCCCCTTCTCCCTCGTCTGGTCGCCAGAATCAAGCAGGAGAAGGCTTCAGTGATTCTGATAGCGCCTGCGTGGCCACGCAGGACTTGGTATGCAGACCTAGTGGACATGTCATCTGTCCCACCATGGACACTGCCAATGAGGCAGGATCTTCTAATACAGGGTCCGTTCAAGCATCCAAATCTAGTTTCTCTGCGTCTGACTGCTTGGAGATTGAACGCTTAATTCTATCAAAGCGTGGGTTCTCTGAGTCAGTTATAGATACTCTGATTCAGGCTAGAAAGCCTGTCACCAGGAAAATCTACCATAAGATATGGCGGAAATATCTGGGTTGGTGTGAATCCAAGGGTTACTCATGGAGTAAGATTAGGATTCCCAGGATATTGTCTTTCCTCCAAGAAGGATTGGAGAAAGGATTGTCAGCTAGTTCCTTAAAGGGACAGATACCTGCTCTGTCTATCCTTTTTACACAAGCGTCTGGCAGAGGTACCAGACGTTCAAGCGTTTGCTCAGGCTTTAGTCAGAATCAAGCCTGTCTATAAACCTGTGGCTCCGCCATGGAGTCTAAATCTAGTTCTTTCAGTTCTTCAAGGGGTTCCGTTTGAACCTTTACATTCCATAGATATTAAGTTGTTATCTTGGAAAGTTTTGTTTTTGGTAGCTATCTCTTCTGCTCGAAGAGTTTCAGAATTATCTGCCTTACAGTGTGATTCACCTTACCTGGTGTTCCACGCAGATAAGGTAGTTTTGCGTACCAAGCCTGGTTTTCTTCCTAAAGTTGTTTCTAACAAGAATATTAACCAGGAAATAGTTGTTCCTTCTCTGTGTCCTAATCCTTCTTAGAAGAAGGAACGTCTGTTACACAATCTTGATGTAGTTTGTGCTTTAAAGTTCTATTTACAAGCAACTAAGGATTTCAGACAAACATCCTCCTTGTTTGTTATCTATTCTGGTAAGAGGAGAGGTCAGAAAGCGACTGCTACCTCTCTTTCTTTCCTTTTGGCTGAAAAGCATCATCCGTTTGGCCTATGAGACTGCTGGCCAGCAGCCTCCTGAAACAATTACTGCTCATTCTACTAGAGCAGTGGCTTCCACATGGGCTTTCAAAAATGAGGCTTCTGTTGAACAGATTTGTAAGGCAGCGACTTGGTCTTCACTGCATACTTTTTCCAAATTTTTCAAATTTTACAAATTCGATACTTTTGCTTCTTCGGAGGCTATTTTTGGGAGAGAGGTTTTGCAAGCAGTGGTGCCTTCTGTTTAAGGTACCTGTCTTGTTCCCTTCCTTCATCCGTGTCCTAAAGCTTTGGTATTGGTATCCCACAAGTAAAGGATGAATCCGTGGACTGGATACACCTTGCAAGAGAAAACAGAATTTATGCTTACCTGATAAATTACTTTCTCTTGCGGTGTATCCAGTCCACGGCCCGCCCTGGCATTTAAGTCAGGTAAACATTTTTTGTTTAAACTACAGTCACCACTTCACCCTATGGTTTCTCCTTTTTCTTCCTAACCTTTGGTCGAATGACTGGGGGGTGGAGCTAGAGGTGGAGCTATATGGACAGCTCTGCTGTGTGCTCTCGTTGCCACTTCCTGTAGGGAAGGAGAATATCCCACAAGTAAAGGATGAATCCGTGGACTGGATACACCGCAAGAGAAAGTAATTTATCAGGTAAGCATAAATTCTGTTTTTACCTCTGTGATTACCTTGTATCTAGAAACCTTCTTCCAGCCCCCTGATCACATGACTGTGACTGTTTATTATCTATTGTCTTGCATTTAGCATTGTGTTGTGCTAGATCTTAAATAACTCCCTGTGCCTGAACACTGTGTTATCTATATGGCCCACGTGTACTTCCTATCTCTTTGTGTTGAAAAGAGATTTAAAAAGCATGTGATAAGAGGCAGCCCTCAAAGGCTTAGAAATTTACATTTGAGCCTACCAATGTTTAGTTTAAACTAAGAATACCAAGCGAAAAAAGCAAATTTGATGATAAAAGTAAATTGGAAAGTTGATTAAAATTCCTATCTGAATAATGAAAGTTTAGTTTATACTAAACTGTCCCTTTAACCATGGTATAGTTAAAACTTTTAATAAAATAATGAATAAAACAGAGAGAGAGAATTATTAAAAACACTATAATGGGTTTAATAGTAAGATCAGACAGGGGAAGAAATTTTGTTTGTCATGTATTGAGAACCAATGTTATCGTCTACAAATATTTATGGGATTTTGTCTATGGTATTGTATATAATTGTTACAACTATAATTTCAATACATTAGTGTGTAAGATAAAGGGGTTTCCTTTATGTCCCCTTTCTATAAAGTATCAGAATTAATGTACTTGAACCCTAGTTTATTGGTTAATTTGCCAAACAAATGTCCATATTTGGTATATCATAAGTTCTCAAAAACATTACTCATAGGTTCTTCTTAAGTTGTTTCTAACTATTACGATCCCATTAAGCTATTTAAAATGTTCGAGAAAACACACAAATGTCACTGACGCTTTTCGCTGTCATGGATTTTTCAAAGGGCCCTCTAGAGATAACCCAGATAATGGTATGGGCTTGTATGTTCTAGTTTGTTTCAAAGTATCTCTTATTGGTTCCCCTCTTGTGTATACTGAAGAACTGGTTAAAGGGACATTCCAGTCAAAATTTAAATGCACATAGATGAATTACATCTTTGAATAGAAACATATTTGCAATATACATGTATTGGCATAAATGCTTATAGTAAAAGTGAGTGTTAGAATTTTTCTCTGCATGTGAAGCATTGCTAAATATTGTAACTGCACCCACATTTTAAATAATGCAGCTGCTCATATCATCACTGGGACTTGTATCATTATTATTACTATTATTATTATTATTATTATTATAAGGTATTTGTAGAGCTCCAACAGATTCTGCAGCGCTGTAAACGTAGTCGGTGTACAGGATAGCTTTTGTAGGGGTCAAGTGGGTAGAGGGCCCTGCCGAGAGTTTCACTGTTGCAGTCGGGTCTTATGAAGGCGATCTGTAAACAGCTGGGCCTATAGGCTTACAATCTAATGGGTTCAAGGGGAAAGCAATGGCGTTAGGAAAGGTTAGTGTTGGTTGTAAGCATCCCTGAATAGTAGAGTTTTTAGGGAGTGCTTGAAGCTGTTAAAACTAGGGGAGAGTCTTATGGAGCGAGGCAGGGAGTTCCACAAGATGGGGGACAGTCTGGAGAAGTCCTGTAAACGGGAATGTGAGGAAGTAACAAGAGTGGAGGAGAGGAGGAGATCCTTAGCTGATCGAAGGGGACGGGAGGGAGAGTATCTAGAGACAAGTTCTGAGATGTAGGGGGGAGCAGTGCAGTTGAGAGCTTTGTATGTCAGAGTGAGGATTCAAATTGAGTCATTACCATATGGTACAAGCACCTTAGGCTTTCTGAGAAAGTGCTGTGTTTAAAATGCTGGTGCACGTTGCATACTTAAAGCGACACTGAACCCAATTTTTTTCTTTTGCGATTCAGATAGAGCATGCAGTTTTAAACAACTTTCTAATTTACTCCTATTATCAATTTTTCTTCGTTCTCTTGCTTTCTATATTTGAAAAAGAAGTCATCTGAGCTATTTTTTTGGTTCAGATCATGGAAAGCACTTGTTTATTGGTAGGGGAATTTACCCACCAATCAGCAAGAACAACACTGTGTGTTCACCAAAAATGGGCCGGCATCTAAACTTACATTCTTGCTTTTCAAATAAAGATACCAAGAAAATGAAAAGAATTTGATAATAGGAGTAAATTAGAAAGTTGCTTCAAATTGCATGCTCTATCTGAATCATGATAGAAAAAAATTGGGTTCAGTGTCCCTTTTTAAATACACCTTTGAAACAGCTATAGCTTTTATTAGAATCATTTTTGCCAAAGCATGTATATAACAAAATTGCTTCTGTTCAATACCAAAATGCACCTATGTGGTTTCCAATTTTGGCTGGAATGTCCCATTAAGTACTGCAGCCTTCTCCCTGTCACTGTTAATCATGCTACCCTCCACGCATTTTAATGTACTTATATTTTCACTTTACAATGACAGCACTGTCTGAGTAAACATAGCTTACTGGGGTTACAGTATAAGTGCTAGAGGTGTTAGAGCAGAGTGTGTATAGTAAATTTAGCAAGGACCAACAACAGTCTTATTAACTTGTACATGTATGTTGCAGTGTCAGTATATTAGGTATTACACTGCAAAAAGCATTTCAGGTTACAAACATTATTCTTACATAAATCTGGCAAGAAACCTGTTGCAACAAAACAGTAATACTTATCACTGAATGTATTTACAGGGCAAGTACAGGCATGTTCTTAAAGTTGGATTTATGAAACTGCTGATATCTTTATGACCTTAATACTACAGTCAGGGTAAATGATGTAACAAAGTGAAATATGACATGTCATTTTTCTTAGAATTGTAGCATTTTTATTACATATTTAAAGGACCATTATAGTTGAAAAATGACATGCTCTAATTTGAATGTAATTTTAAGACTAGCAATACTGCACCTAAAATAAATAATAAATGTATAGTGCATTGTTTATTGTCCGTTATTAAGCATTTTAGGATGGATTTAATTTAGAATTGAATGTCCCGTTAAATCACTATATATTTGAAAGTAGATTACCTCAAATGTACTAGAAATACAAGTCATGACTGATTTATGTAAGACAGCTGATGAAAAAGCTCATATATCTTATTCTATGCTTAGTTAAAAACCTAAAGGCAGCATCATAACCTGCATGTGCCATTTACAAAGGAGAATCTTCCTGCAATGTTTCAGCCTAGTCCCAGACAATCTCCCTCTGAGAGACATGGCAACCCCTGATATGTGTTTTATCCTTTTCAGTGATAGCAGCCACATCCATCTGGGTATTCTGGTTATGTATTATGTGGACACATCTGTTTCCCCTATTACCCTTAGGGAGACTGATATGAGTGAGACAGTCAACTATGAAAGGAGCAAAGCTTCACCCACAGTGAGAGAACATTTAAAACCCAAACAAGCCTTTTCACACATAAGACAGTATGTCAGTCTGGTCTTAAAAAGAGTCAAGCCCCAAAATACCAGAAATCCCCCTTTGCAATACATGAAAACCCCAGATGTACATTCCTGTCTTCCCTAGGCTTTGTCAGTGAGGTGCAGTCACATCTCTCGAGGTATTATTTGCAAGTAAGCAAGAATTACACAAGGAAATGTCTCCCTATTTGGTGATGGGGAAATCAGGTGTGCACTCCCATCCAAATGTACCTGCAGAAGGCCAAAATTATTTCCTCTTTGCCATGTTCCTCGTTCTGAGGGTGATTGACTGGTAGTTTAGAGCAGGATCAGATTGATATACTTCAGGAAACTTCTCTGAGAAAAGCATAAGTGGGCTAAAAGAGGCTGCTCCCAGTGGCGACACCCTAAAGAACCAGCTACCAAGACATTGTTTTGTTCCTGGTTGACCATATTTTTTTTTCTTCTTCATGTATTATGACCTTGGGGAATGTCTCTCTAGGGGTGATGCGGAAACCCAGATATCGACTCTCAACCCAATGTGTCTGGAGGAATATAGCTGCACCTCACTGGCGAGGCCCACAGAAGACTGAAATCCTTGTCTGCAGGTGCCCTGTTTCTTGTTTAGGAGAGGATTGCCTGGTATTTTGGGTTGGACCATCTTTATGGGGGGGATCAGACTGATATACTTCAGGAAAGCTCTCATCTGGGAAAAGCATACTTGGGCTAAAAGAGGCTACTCCCAGGTACTGAGCCATTGTTTATTCCTAGTTGATTGCTTATTTATCTTTGTATACTTCTAATCTATACATATAATCAACAGCCATTCCAGAAGGTATCCAAGTCACCTGTTGTCCTCCCACTTCTGACAAGTGACAGTTATAAATAATATGTGCTGACATTTATATTTGTCAGTCATTAGAGCTGGCATACAAGTAAAAGTGGCTTAAATGCATTCTGTATTATAATTTTGCCTAATATATTTAGTACTGTTATCTATAAAGCACACTTTCCCAGATTCTATTCCATTTAATAGTCATAAAATGTCACTATCAAGACTTCTAAGTGGGGGGAACTTCCGGGCAGCGGCCATGTTTGGTCGCATTGTTGTGTGCTGCTACAGCTTTCCTTTGAAAATCTTCCAAATTTACCTCTTTGCAGACCAATCTATATAACTAACTACTAGCATAGCCTTATACTTTGGAAGCCACAACTTTTTATATCTGCAGTCAATGGAATCGCTGCTGGCATCAGCGCCTGGAGCCGAAACAAGATCTTGGCCTTCACTATACCCCCCGGCGGGACGCCCTCGGCCCTGTCGTTAAAATGCACTGAGTGTGCTTTATTGAAAATCTACTACATCCAATTTGCCTGCTTACAAATTTATATAAAATATACAGGACTATGGAGAGCGCTACCGATATTTTAAGGACGCTGGACTATATGCTAACCAAACACCACGCTGCCTTTGAAGATATTTTGCGTGTAGCATTCAAGCCCAATGGCACTCAGTTGCCACATACAGCCATTAACATTGAGCCTGTTATAATGGAAGGACGGAGCGATAGCATGTCGGGACCTCAGCGCTCCATCTGTACACAGACCAATGGCGAGAGGCCAACGGAATCTAACACCACACTGCCCGCACTGAAAAATTGGTCAACAGTTAACGGCTATATCAGCGCTGCTGTGAACACTATTGCCGTGTCAGGGAATACTCACAATTCTGCAGCGGGTAGCCAGCAAACCCTCTCATCAAACTTACCAGCTGATTCAAGTGCATTCAAGAGATCCCTGAGCATACATTACCTCCAAGACCTCAGAGAGACTTGGCTAAGAGCGATCTTCCCTTTAAGATTCTCTCCCCTCAGGGAACTTGTGCAACTTCAATGGGCGACAAGCAGCTTCTTGCTCGCTCTAGGGAACTCCTTGCCCATATCACCGGCTGGGATAGGGTAGTCATGGAACGCGCTGCATGAGACTCTGAAGCGTGTCCCATGGGGACATGCTCACACCTTGCATACAGCCTAACTCTGTTAATGTCCACAGTGACAAGCTCCCACAGTCGCTTTAGTGTCTACTAGCAGCAGTCTTTGCCCAGACCGACAACTCCATATCATTAAGCGTAGCGCAAATCCCACAAATATAATACCCTACTCACTGGATGCCCGCTCCTATGTGGCCCTGCTGGACTTGGGCTGGGATCCTGGCGGGCGGCATCGGTCCGCTCCTTGAGGCTTTTATAATATGAGTTGTGGCGATTCAACACCAATACCCGCACACGCTTGCTGCAGTTAAGTTGGGACACTGACATTCTTTTATATGCGCAAGCAAGACTATGGCTACAGGTGCATCTTACCAGGTTTAAAGGACAACACATTCCTTATCTAAGGGGTTTGCGCTTAGTGACTGGTTTACCTAATATCTTACACAGGATTCTGTTATATAGGGGGTAACTGTATTATTTTGAGTATGTGATTTTGGTTCCATGGTTATACCACTATATATGCCAGCAGTTTAAGCAGAACCACTTTAGGACCTTTCAATACACCTTTCAGAGTACAGCTAACTATGACGTATTAACTGTCTCACACTCAATAACACCTTATGATCTGTTTATTGTCTGCCACCCTTCACTTGCATATACATAATTAGAGGGTTGCTTTAGGCTCTACGCTACAAACACTGCAAGGTGATGGGATGACTCTCTGTGGACCCCTTTATATATGTACAGCGACTGCTGGGGAAAGTGCCAACAGCAATGCAAGTGACATTATCTAACTGCTAGTTACCTGTTTGTGTTCTATTTTTTCTTAAATGTTTGCTTTTCATGTTGAGAATGTTTTTTGTGTTCCTTCAATTCTGCAGATTATACATAAGGAATGATAGCGACCGCAGGGGAGGAGGGAGAGGAAATGTACTTTATCTATTTTTTCCTAAAGGATGGGTCTCTCAACTATTGCTGCAAATTTTCGTTATGCAAGTATTAATATGTCAATTATATAGCTCCTACCATGAGAGTACAGCTTTGGCCGCTTGGGTTTAACAATATGTCTGTCAATATTCTCTGTAGGCCCCTTCTGGGAATCTGAAATAATCCCTTCAGTGCTAAAGCGCTTAGACAGAATTATATTGCTTACATTTAATTATCTTCTAAGGCCTGTGTACTATTTACCACTATCCACTTAGTTATACTGCTGAAGTCTTATAGATCACTATATTATGTATGCACATAAGTGTGGCTCTTAGGGCCACCTCCTCAGTTAAAAGTTCCTGCTTATATCCTTAAGAGTTTAGTTCCCTATGGGGGGAGGAGGTCGTGCCGTCAGTGGCCAGGATGGCGTGACTATTCTCTCCCTATATTTGTACCTACTTGTATGGTAATTGTTCCCAGTATCTTAGATCTTAGAGCTTATAATTTACACCTCTGGTACTTCTGTTAATTCCCTTACCCCTTGATAGCAGGACATTCAGAAACATATTATTGTGCACAACCCTACCCCCAAGTGGACAAGACTTATTTAATGTTACCAGCTTGATCTATCACTGATATTCTAATGCAGTATTCCTATGGGCACTGTACTAAGTGACTGATTGTACCCTTCTTTGGTCACTGAGGTTGGGCCTCTTTTCCTACTATTTGTACTGTATGCGCTTATTTTAGCTTTGGAAATTTCCTTTCTCTTGATAGTCTTATATTCTATGAGTGAATCACGCTTCCCATATGTATTGGACCTTTTGTTTCACATAGCCACAGTTCTCAGGTGATAGCGCGCTCCTCCTTACATTATATTAAACTACAAAAATTTCCTACTCTAGTTACTTAGCAGGCAAGGCTCTAATTATGTTTATTTAATATGATGTTATAATACCCTGATATATACATCTTAAGACTTATAAGCTTATAAAATAGAGGTTCCCATATGGAGATCCAAAAGTGGTCTCTCTTCTTAGAAGCAGCCTTCTGTCTACGGTTATGAGCGCATAATTGGGGTCCAAGAGTGGCCTCTTCTGTTATTCAGAGGGCTTACAGAATATTTGGCATTATACTTATACACTATACTTTGAATTATTCTTTTTGGAAATGTACTTTGTTTTTATATAGAACTTATACGATATCTGTATTTCGTCATCATTGTTTCACTTTTTATATTTGTTGTATGCCTACTCAGAACCTCAATAAAAATATTTATAAAAAAAAAAAAAAAAAAAGACTTCTAAGTGTATTAAACTGTTTCACTCAACTGTACTTATTTTTTTTTAATTTCAAAGTATTATCATCTCCAACCCGGAGAAAAGCACTAAATAAGTTATTCTTATTATCAATAATTTTATATCTATATCCATGTTAAAAAGACACAGGAAAACTGAAAGTGAAACCTTAAAAGTAATAAAATCAAATCTAAACTTCACTAATTTAGGAGTGGTTATATGCTGTCATACTGCCATTATAAATATGGGAAGGTTTAGCTGTACAATACAATAAGATGTATTGAGTCCACGGATTCATCCATACTTGTGGGATATTCTCCTTCCCTACAGGAAGTGGCAAAGAGAGCACCCACAGCAGAGCTGTCTATATAGCTCCTACCTTAGCTCCGCCCCCAGTCATTCTCTTTGCCTGCTTAACTGTTTGGAAGGGTAAAGTGAGTGTGGTGACAAAAATGTTAGTTTTTGTTTTCTCAAGCAAAAGTTTAATTTACTCTCTGGCAGAAAAGGGATGAGGATTTCTGCAAGGAGGATAATGATCTTAGCATTTTGTAACTAAGATCCACTGCTGTTCTCACAAGAGCTGAAGAGTACAGGAAAACTTCAATTGGGGGAACAGTTTGGAGGCTAAACTGCATTAAGGTATGTTCAGTCTATTTTTTTCTAGACAGCCTGTGTTATTTCTAGAAAAGGCTGGCAAGATCCCCATGAGGGAAAGGTAAGCTGTATTCAGTAAAAGAGGAATCCAAGCTTGCATAAAGGGCTCATAGTTACTGGTGACACTAATAGGAAAAAAAAAAACGTTTTGGTTTAATTACAAATATGTTTTTTGAGGGACTTTAAGGGGTCTTTGTGGCTCGTTTAAGGGTTATTAACCCACATGGCTAGTTTATTTACCTCCAGAAGCATCCAGCTACTTCTCCAGAGGTTCCTGCTGTATTTGAGGGCTGTAAAGAGGTTTTTTCCCCACAAATCGTTCCAAAAGGGCAGGGTGCTGAACGTTATTTCTCTTGCAAGGTGTATCCAGTCCACGGCTTCATCCTTTACTTGTGGGATATTCTCATTCCCTACAGGAAGTGACAAAGAGAGCACACAGCAGAACTGTCCATATAGCTCCCCCTCTAGCCCCACCCCCCAGTCATTCTCTTTGCCGGCTCTAAGCACTAGGGTCTCTCTACGGGTGATCCTATGGTGGTCCCAGAGAAATTGTGTAAAATGGACAAGTACCTAGAGGTCCCTGTATACACTGATGCGTTTCCGATCCCTAAAAGGGTTGCGGATATTGTTACTAGGGAGTGGGATAGCCCAGATGTCCCGTTTGTTCCCCCCCCCCTATCTTTAAGAAAATGTTCCTCATAACTGACCCCAGGCGGGACTCGTGGCAGACGGTCCCTAAGGTAGAGGGGGCTGTTTCTTCTCTTGCTAAGCGCACAACCATACAAATTGAAAATCCTTGTTCAATGTGTTTGGAAGCCATGGTGGAACCCCCTCTCAGAATGTGTCCCAATTGCACTAATATGTCTATACACTTTAAAGATCATATTGTTGCACTTAAAAGTGTGGCCCTAGATGATTCTCAGACTGAAGGTAATGAGGATAGTCCACCTACCTCTCCCCATGTGTCACAACCAGTTACGCCCGCTCAAGCGATGCCTAGTACCTCTAGTGCGTCTGCCCCTATTACATTGCAACAACTAGCGACAGTCATGGATAATTCCCTTGCGGCCTTTCTATCCAAACTGCCAGGTTTTCCTGCAAAGCGCGATAGCTCTGTTTTAAGAACAGATTATGAGCAGTCTGATGCTTTGGTAGCTTTATCTGATGTACCCTCACAACACTCCGAAGTGGGGGTGAGGGATTTGATGTCTGAGGGAGAAATTTCCGACTCAGGAAAGGTTTCTCATCAGGCAGAGTCAGATTCATTAGCGTTTAAATTTGACTGCTTGGAGATTGAACGCTTAATTCTATCAAAACGTGGGTTCTCTGAGTCAGTTATAGATACTCTGGTTCAGGCTAGAAAGCCTGTCACCAGGAAAATCTACCATAAGATATGGCGGAAATATCTTTTTTGGTGTGAATCCAAGGGTTACTCATGGAGTAAGATTAGGATTCCCAGGATATTGTCCTTTCTCCAAGAACGATTGTAGAAAGGTTTGTCAGCTAGTTCCTTAAAAGCGTCTGGCAGAGGTACCAGACGTTCAAGCGTTTGCTCAGGCTTTAGTCAGAATTAAGCCTGTCTATAAACCTGTGGCTCCGCCATGGAGTCTAAATCTAGTTCTTTCAGTTCTTCAAGGGGTTCCGTTTGAACCTTTACATTTCATAGATATTAAGTTGTTATCTTGGAAAGTTTTGTTTTTAGTAGCTATCTCTTCTGCTCGAAGAGTTTTAGAATTTTCTGCCTTACAGTGTGATTCACCTTATCTGGTGTTCCACGCAGATAAGGTAGTTTTGCGTACCAAGCCTGGTTTTCTTCCTAAAGTTGTTTCTAACAAGAATATTAACCAGGAAATAGTTGTTCCTTCTCTGTGTCCTAATCCTTCTTCGAAGAAGGAACGTCTGTTACACAATCTTGATGTAGTTCGTGCTTTAAAGTTCTATTTACAAGCAACTAAGGATTTCAGACAAACATCTTCCTTGTTTGTTATCTATTCTGGTAAGAGGAGAGGTCAGAAAGCGACTGCTACCTCTCTTTCCTTTTGGCTGAAAAGCATCATCCGTTTGGCCTATGAGACTGCTGGCCAGCAGCCTCCTGAAAGAATTACTGCTCATTCTACCAGAGCAGTGGCTTCCACATGGGCTTTCAAAAATGAGGCTTCTGTTGAACAGATTTGTAAGGCAGCAACTTGGTCTTCACTGCATACTTTTGCCAAATTTTACAAATTCAATACATTTGCTTCTTCGGAGGCTATTTTTGGGAGAAAGGTTTTGCAAGCAGTGGTGCCTTCTGTTTAAGGTACCTGTCTTGTTCCCTCCCTTCATCCGTGTCCTAAAGCTTTGGTATTGGTATCCCACAAGTAAAGGATGAAGCCGTGGACTGGATACACCTTGCAAGAGAAAACAGAATTTATGCTTACCTGAAAAATTACTTTCTCTTGCGGTGTATCCAGTCCACGGCCCGCCCTGGCATTTAAGTCAGGTAAAAAATGTTTTGCTTAAACTACAGTCACCACTGCACCCTATGGTTTCTCCTTTTTCTTCCTAACCTTTGGTCGAATGACTGGGGGGTGGAGCTAGAGGGGGAGCTATATTGACAGCTCTGCTGTGTGCTCTCTTTGCCACTTCCTGTAGGAAATGAGAATATCCCACAAGTAAAGGATGAAGCCGTGGACTGGATACACCGCAAGAGAAAGTAATTTATCAGGTAAGCATAAATTCTGTTTTTACCGGTTTTGAGGTTTTTTCAATCCGGTTTGTACATTAAGGGGTTAATTGTTTATTTGCATAGTGGTGCAAAGTTACTAAGGCTTTATGATGCTACTGTAAAAATTTTGTTTTGTTTACTGCTTTTTTACACTGTTTTGCAGAGTTTGTGCAGCTTTTTTTCTCTTAAAGGCACAGTACCGTTTTTGTTTAAAGTGTTATTTACTTTCATTAAAGTGTTTTCCAAGCTTGTTTGTTACATTACTAGCCTGTTTAACATGTCTGACACCAAGGAAAATAATCCTTGTTCTATGTGTTTAGAAGCCATTGTGGAAACCCCTCTTAGAATGTGTCCCACTTGCACTGATATGTCTATAAATTATAAAGAGCATATTTGAGCACTTAAAAATATGGCATTAGATGATTCTCAGTTAGAAGGAAATGTGGGTTTAGCATCTAGCTCTCCCCAAGTGTCACAACCAGTAACGCCCGCACAAGTGACGCAAAGTACCTCTAATGCGTTGAATTAATTTACTTTACAAGACATGGCCATAGTTATGAATAAAACCCTCAGAGGTTTTCTCTAAACTGCCTGGTTTATAAGGAAAGCGTGACAGCTCTGGGTTAAGAACAAATGCTGAGCCGTCTGACGCTTTAGTAGCCGTATCCGATATACCCTCACAATGTTTTGAAGTAGGGGTAAGGGATTTGTTATCTGAGGGAGAGATTTCTGATTCAGGGAAGACGCTCCCTCAGACAGATTCTGATATGACGGCCTTTAAATTTAAGCTTGAACACCTCCGCTTATTTCTCAAGGAGGTATTAGCTACTCTAGACGATTGTGACCCTATAGTGGAGAAATTGTGTAAAATGGACAGATACTTAGAGGTTCCTGTTTACACTGATGTTTTTCCAGTCCCTAAGAGGATCGTGACTATTTTTACTAAGGAGTGGGATAGACCAGGTATTCCGTTCGCACCCCCTCCTGTTTTTAAGAAAATGTTTCCCATATCTGACACCATACAGGACTCGTGGCAGACTGTTCCTAAGGTGGAGGGAGCCATTTCTACTCTTAGCTAAGCGTACAACTATACCTATCGAAGACAGTTGTGCTTTCAAAGATTCTATGGATAAAAAATTAGAGGGTCTCCTAAAGAAAATTTTTGTTCATCAAGGTTTTCTTCTCCAACCTATTGCATGCATTGTTCCTGTAACTACTGCAGCTGCTTTCTGGTTTGAGGCTCTAGAAGAGGCTCTCTAGGTGGAGACTCCATTAGAGGATATTATGGATAGAATTAAGGCCCTTAAGTTGGCTAATTCTTTCATTACAGATACCGCTTTCCAAATGGCAAAATTAGCGGAAAAGAATTCAGGTTTTGCCATTTTAGCACGCAGGGCGTTATGGCTTAAGTCCTGGTCTGCTGATGTGTCATCAAAATCTAAATTGTTGAACATCCCTTTCAAAGGAAAGACCCTATTCGGGCCTGCACTGAAAGAAATTATTGCAGACATTACTTGAGGGAAAGGCCATGCCCTCCCTCAGGATAAAACAAATAAGATGAGGACCAAACAAAATAATTTTCGTTCCTTTCGGAACTTCAAAGGTCCCGCTTCAGCTTCCCCTGCAGCAAAGCAAGAGGGGAATTCTGTCCAATCCAAGTCAGTCTGGAGACCTAACCAGGCTTGGAACAAAGGTAAACAGGCCAAGAAGCCGGCTGCTGCCTCTAAGACAGCATGAAGGGGTAGCCCCTGATCCGGGACCGGATCTAGTAGGGGGCAGTCTCTCTCTCTTCGCTCATACCATGGGAGTGATCCGCCCAGTTCCAAGAGCGGAACAAGGGCTAGGTTTTTACTCCAACCTATTTGTGGTTCCCAAAAAAGACGGAACTTTCAGACCAATCTTGGATCTCAAAATTCTAAACAAATTCCTCAAGAGTACCATCTTTCAAGATGGAGACTATTCGGACTATTCTTCCTCTGATCCAGGAGGGTCAATATATGACTACCGTGGATTTAAAGGATGCGTATCTACACATCCCTATTCACAGAGATCATCATCAATTCCTCAGATTCGCCTTTCTGGACAGGCATTACCAGTTTGTGGCCCTTCCTTTCGTGTTGGCCACGGCTCCCAGAATTTTCACAAAGGTGCTAGGGTCCCTTTTGGCGGTTCTAAGACCGCGGGGTATAGCAGTGACACCTTATCTAGACGACATCTTAATTCAGGCATCGACTTTCCAGCTAGCCAAGTCTCACACGGACATTGTGTTGGCTTTTCTAAGATCTCACGGATGGAAGGTGAACATAAAAAAAAAAAAAGAGTTCTCTCGTCCCTCTCACAAGAGTTTACTTCCTAGGGACTCTGATAGACTCGGTAGAAATGAAAATATTTTTGACGGAGGTCAGAAAATCAAAACTTTTAATCACTTGCCGAGCTCTTCATTCCATTCCTCGGCCATCAGTGGCTCAATGTATAGAGGTAATCGGACTCATGGTAGCGGCAATGGACATAATTCCTTATACCCGCCTACACCTCAGACCACTGCAACTATGCATGCTCAAACAGTGGAATGGGGATTATGCAGATTTATCTCCTCAACTGCATCTGGACCAAGAGACCAGAGATTATCTTCTCTGGTGGTTGTCTCAGGACCACCTGTCTCAGGGAATGTGTTTCCGCAGGCCAGAGTGGCTCATAGTAACGACAGATGCCAGCCTGCTAGGCTGGCTTGCAGTCTGGAAATCCCTGAAAGCACAGGGCTTATGGTCTCGGGAGGAATCTCTCCTCCCGATAAACATTCTAGAACTGAGAGTGATATTCAATGCGCTTCAGGCATGGCCTCAGCTAGCTGCGGCCAAATTCATCAGATTTCAGTCGGACAACATCACGACTGTAGCCTATATCAATCTTCAAGGAGGAACACGGAGTTCTCTAGCGATGGAGGTAATCAAAATAATCCGATGGGCGGAGGATCACTCTTGCCATCTCTCAGCAATCCATATCCCAGGGGTAGAGAACTGGGAGGCGGATTTCCTAAGTCGGCAGACTTTTCATCCGGGGGAGTGGGAACTCCATCCGGAGGTATTTGCCCAGCTGACTCAGCTATGGGGCACACCAGAATTGGATCTGATGGCGTCCCGACAGAACGCCAAACTTCCTTGTTACGGGTCCAGGTCCCGGGATCCCCAGGCGGTACTGATAGATGCTCTAGCAGTGCCCTAGTCCTTCAATCTGGCTTATGTATTTCCACCGTTTACTCTCCTCCCACGTCTGGCTGCCAGAATCAAGCAGTAGAGAGCTTCAGTGATTCTGATAGCGCCTGCGTGGCCACGCAGGACTTGGTATGCAGACCTGGTGGACATATCATCTGTTCCACCGTGGACTCTGCCAATGAGGCAGGACCTTCAAGCATCCAAATCTAATTTCCCTGCGTCTGACTGCTTGGAGATTGAACGCCTGATTCTATCAAAGTGTGGTTTCTCTGAGTCGGTCATTGATACCCTGATTCAGACTAGAAAGCCTGTCACCAGGAAAATCTATCATAAGATTTTGCGCAGATATCTTTGTTGGTGTGAATCCAAGGGTTACTCATGGAGTAAGATTAGGATTCCTAGAATTTTGTCCTTTGTCCAAGAAGGATTGGAGAAGGGATTATCAGATAGTTCCTTAAAAGGACAAATATCTGCTTTGTCTATTCTTTTACACAAACGCCTGGCAGATGTCCCAGACGTTCAAGCGTTTAGTCAGGCCTTGGTCAGGATCAAGCCTGTATTTAAACCTGTTGCTCCACCATGGAGCCTAAACTTGGTTCTTAATGTTCTTCAAGGGGTTCCTTTTGAACCTATGCATTCCATAGATATTAAGCTTCTATCTTGGAAAGTTTTTTGTTTTTAGTAGCTATCTCTTCGGCTCGAAGAGTTTCTCTTTACCTTGTTTTCCATGCAGATAAGGTGGTTCTGCGTACCAATCCTGGGTTTCTTCCTAAGGTTGTTTCTAATAGGAATATCAATCAGGAGATTGTTGTTCCTTCTCTGTGTCCTAATCCTTCATCAAAGAAGGAACATCTGTTGCACAATCTTGATGTGGTTCGTGCTTTAAAGTTCTACTTACAAGCAACTAAAGATTTCCGTCAAACATCTTCATTGTTTGTTGTTTATTCTGGTAAACGGAGAGGTCAAAAGGCTACGGCTACCTCTCTTTCCTTTTGGCTGAAAAGCATCATCCGTTTGGCTTATGAGACTGCTGGCCAGCAGCATCCTGAAATAATTACTGCTCATTCTACTAGAGCAGTGGCTTCCACATGGGCTTTTAAAAATGAGGCTTCTGTTGAACAGATTTGTAAGGCGGCGACTTGGTCTTCGCGTCATACTTTTTCCAAATTTTACAAATTCGATACTTTTGCTTCTTCGGAGGCTATTTTTGGGAGGTTTTATAAGCAGTGGTGCCTTCCGTTTAGGGTACCTGTCTTGTCCCTCCCTTCATCCGTGTCCTAAAGCTTTGGTATTGGTATCCCACAAGTATGGATGAATCCGTGGACTTGATACATCTTACAAGAGAAAACAGAATTTATGCTTAACTGATAAATTTCTTTCTCTTGTGATGTATCGAGTCCACGGCCCGCTCTTTCTGTTTAAGACAGGTAGTAGATTTTTAATTAAAAAACTTCAGTCACCACTGCACCCTATAGTTTCTCCTTTTTCTTCCTAGCCTTCGGTCGAATGACTGGGGGCGGAGCTAAGGGAGGAGCTATATAGACGGCTCTGCTGTGGGTGCTCTCTTTGCCACTTCCTGTAGGGAAGGAGAATATCCCACAAGTATGGATGAATCCGTGGACTCGATACATCACAAGAGAGAGAAATTTATCAGGTAAGCATAAATTCTGTTTTTTTTGTGCTTTGCTTGCAAATGTGGTAAAATGCCTGACATTTCAAATGTATTTAAAAAGTAAAATAAAATAGCCTTTCCCTAATCTTAGTTGTCTCCAAGAGCAAGCAGGTTGCAAGTGTATATAATAAAAGGTGTACCAAAGGAAGATCACTTGTTCAAAGTCTTCATTCAGTATTTCATTAGAAAAAAATGTGAGGATTTTAGTGCAGCTGTTGTGAACCCAGGGTGGTGGGACACTGTAATGTGTTGCAGCGCCGTTTTGAGGTTACCCAATTAATTAAAGCTGCAGATTATAAGTGAAATAAGTTGTTATATGAGTCTAAAAACCAAACACTGTGCCTAATAATATTTTAAAGAAAGGAAAATGCGAGGGATAATTCCACAGTGTTTTAAATCAAAATTCTGGTACTTATGAATTGGTGCTTGTATTAGCTGTCCCTAAAATTTTAAAGTCTAAGACAGTAATATACACGTTTATGTACAAACAATGCAAGTAGGTTTGCGAAAGAGAGACTGCCTAAAATATGTGTGTCCAAAAAAATTTACGTTAAAAACGAGAGATAATTTATCTCTTAATATTAGGCATTCATACTAAATAACTTTATTAAGAAAAATAAATAAATAAAAGTCCGCCTGGGCTTGTACACATGCGCGCACACACACTGTTAAAAGTAGCTTGAACTCAATATACTGACTGAAATAAGTAAAAATAATAATTATAACAAAAGTCAGTGTAGCACTATCTGATACTGTAAATATATACTGGTAATATGCAATACCCCTTTTATAAGGTATTACCACTAATCTGAGTATCAAATGTTTAGATTTATTGTTTTAGCGTGATATCTCTTGTAATTATAGTTAAAGTGAATGTAAACTCAACAGTGTCGCTTATTGCCATATTATCACTCTCAACAATTTAGGTGGACCTTAATTCATCAATTTTTTCTGTTTACTTGCTAATCCCAAATATATACCTTTGTATCTCATTTTTGGAGCCGAGATTCCTCCACCCGCCATTTGGTCCCTATATTTGGAAATGATTGACAATAGCGATTGCCAATCCGTTTTTTTACCCCGTGGCGTTCAACCCCTTTTTGGCAACGTCATGCGCTTATTCTGCGCATGCGTTAGCTTCTAATCCCCAGCTTCAGAAGTGATGCGTGTCCACGAGACGCGCATGCTCTGTAACACCTTCAATTTCAGACTCTATCAGCGGTATACAGTGAAGGCTATGTGATTAGTATTGTACAGTGCTGCTAAGGATACTGTGATTAGATGAATACATATTTTTCGGCTGCATTCGCTATCACAATAGTATTCAATTAACGGATACATTCATTGAATACTAGATAGCGCTTTGAGGAGGTCGGATGTTAACGCATGCGCAGCCTGTCTATCCTACTTTCACGCTTGCGCACATTAAGTATTTAGTTTTTAAACGCATGCGCAGATTAAGTACAAATGTTTTTCACGCATGCGCAAAGTAAGGGCATCACGGGTGCGCGCATCAGAGATACGTATAGAGTAGGTGAGACCACTCTATACGTCACTCTCTGCAAAACAAGGAAGTGCCTTATGGGAGGAGTTGTGGCTCAAAACGGAGCGAAGTTAGTAATTAAAATATATTATAAATTATTATTATTATTTTTTTTTAAAGTTCACGGTTTGAATAAACATGTCTAATATAAGTATTAGGAGCCTTCAGTAGCTTGTAAATTGACATTCACTTTAATGGTGACTCAGTAACGTTGACAAATTAATATTGCAAAATAGATACACATGCAAATAAAATCAGGTATACTAATGTTTGTCACCTGTGATAAGATTAAGTTGCGCACAAAACGTATCTACTAGTATCTAATAGCTTGATATATCACTAAATCTTGTGGCTAATCATAGCTGGCATTGGATGTTTGTCTGTGTGGACGAATATTAACGTCTTCTATACAGCTTTAAACAATTATGCTTATGTCAGAGCTGTGATGAAATATGGTAATAACAGTTAAGTACAAATACTGTCAAAATAGCAGTATGCATTTAATATGCACTGTTACTCTAGCTTAATATTTATCCACAGCTAGATTGTCATTAAAGCGGCTTAATAGCATGAGTGATATCCCTACAAGTGAACCTAACTTGAGGCCACAATATTACAGGTCATATTACCATAAATAGTATTGTGCCACTAAGGGCTCCTAATCAAACTAAGGTAGCAATGTATGAGAAGAGAGATTAAGTATGAGTTAAATATTTGGTGAGTCAAACCACACTGAAATGAAATAACGCTAAGCTAAAAAAAGCCTCTTCTATAGTGGAGGCGTGAATTAACGTTACACTGACTAAATTAGTACCATTAGACTTAAATATGTTATGTCAGATATTAAGTAAGCGCATTAAAAGTAGCAAGAGGTACTATGACCCTGTAAGAGAGCCCCTGACGCGCGTTTCACATAACGCTTCTTCAGAGGGGTACAAAGAAGCGTTTATACTAATAGATATGTTTTGTGCGCAACTTAATTTATCTTATACCAGATGACAAACATTATTATACCTGATTTTATTCGCATGTGTATCTATTTTGCAATATTAATATGTCCGTTACTGAGTCACCATTAACTATAATTACAATAGATATCACGCTAAAACAATAAATCTAAACATTTGATACTCCGACTAGTGGTAATACCTTTATAAAAGGGGTATCTCATATTACCAGTATATATTTACAGTATCAGATAGTGCTACACTGACTTTTGTAATAATTATCCATACTTATTTCAGTCAGTATATTGAGTTCAAGCTACGTTTAACAGTCCAGGCGGACTTTTATTTATATATATTTCTTAATAAAGTTATTTAGTATAAATGCCTAACATTAAGAGATAATTCTCTCTCGTTTTCAACGGTAATTTTTTTGGACACACTTATTTCTAGAGTCAGACAGTCTTTCTCTTTCACAAACCTACTGTGCCTAATATCAGTGAGCATTTCCATGCTTTCTAAGGATGACTGTATTTGCAAGCATCTATAAATCTGTTTTTATTTCGCTTACTCTTCTTCATGGTCAGAGACGTTGCAGGGTACCCAAAAGATCTGGGTCTTGAGCCAATGGGAACACTAAATAGTTGCAATATTAACTTGTTTGGCATATTTTCTGTGCCCCTTACAACATAATGTACATTTACTAATCTCTTGGTTAGGAAGGCTGTAGCTTCTTATAAAACTGGATGATGTGTAGCCTTAATTCCCTGCAACCAGGGCCAACCTTAGCATTTGTGGGGCCCTGGTTAAGACAATTTTATTTAGGTCCCTCAGCGTGCTTATTCTCCTTTCCCTATATGCTCTGCTCCCTGTATGACCCACCCCGTATGACCCACCCCTCAAAAATTATAAATCCACACAAGGATAAAAAAATAACTGCAAGCTCCCAGGACATTAAGGTAGGGACCTTGGTGTCTTTCAGCTAATAAATGTATTACCTTGACATCACTTTTTAATATATTTTTTTAAATAACTTTGTTCACTTATCTGAGTATTAGAGACACAGACCTTATTATGAGATTAGGAGAAAGATCAAGATCACATGATACAACCTGCACAGGATTTCCATTGCTGTATAAGTGTACAAATTATATTATGTGTTGAATATTTATCTGTGGAAAAGCAGTGAAACAAAGTTAGTAATAAGACTATAATGATAATAAACTAACCAGAATACATTCACTGTCTCATTATGTCAATATAACTCCCAAAATTTTACAAATAGTATATGGGACCGGGATATTGGGGACTGAGTCAGGGAGAATCATGTCATGGCAACCCAGGAGTGGAATCATGGTGGGGCTGGGTGAAGTCAAGCTGGGCCAGAGCATGGCTAAGCCATCCCCATGTTTTAGTTTGGAAAATATGGACATGTAAAGGAATACTGTAGAAGTGAGAGTGGGACTGTGAGCATCTGGAGAGCATAGCAACTGGAGCAGTTGTGCAGGTTTTATGCTCCATAGTCACCATTCTTAAAATAATGTACAACTCATTTATAGAATCCATGACTATCTCACAAAATAGAAAAAAATCTTGCAAGATCACAGTAAAGGAAGAGTAACATCAGCACTGATGAAGCTGATTGACTGTTTCTTCAACAACATGCAGCTGACAGTAGCTAAAGGATAATTGTCCACAGAACACTTACTCTAGTGAGCTAAAGAAATTGTGAGGTTTCATAGAGATGTACAGGTGATATTTTCTTGTCAGTTTTTACAATTAGCATATGGGTATTATGTCCCTTTAATGAGTAAAATTAATGTTTTCTCTTGTAAGGTGTATCCAGTCCACGGGTTCATCCATTACTTGTGGGATATTCTCCTTCCCAACAGGAAGCTGCAAGAGGACACCCACAGCAGAGCTGTCTATATAGCTCCTCCCCTAACTGCCACCCCCAGTCATTCTCTTGCAGCTCTCGACAAGATAGGAAATATCAAGAGATATGTGGTAACTTAGTGTAGTTTTTACCTTCAATCAAGAGTTTGTTATTTTTAAACGGTACCGGCGTGGTACTGTTTTACTCTCAGGCAGAAATTAGAAGAAGAATCTGCCTGGAGGTTGATGATCTTAGCGGTTTGTAACTAAGGTCCATTGCTGTTCTCACGCATAACTGAAGAGTATGGGAAAGACTTCAGTTGGGGGAACGGTTTGCAGATTACCTGCTTTGAGGTATGTTCAGTATATTTATTTCTAGAGAGATGATAAGATCTAGAAAATGCTGACAGAGCCTTGTATAATTGAGGTAAGCCTGATGCAGTGATTTAACAACGACTGGGTTCATGCTTACAAAAAAGGGTAATATTCATGTTAATACTCCTATTTCTTAGTGACAAAACGTTTACATGTTATATAGAAAAAACGTTTTTTCTCTGAGGGTGATAAATCGTTTTTTTGGGGCCTAGTTTCCTCATGGCTAGTCAGATACTCCCAGGAGTATTTTCTTAAGGCCCTCTGACATCGAGTGCATGGTGGAAGGGGCCTAGTTTTGCGCTCTAGATGCACAGTTCTTATTCAGACTGAGACATCCAGCTTCCCTAAAGGAGTCCTCTGGCATCTGAGGACCACTATAGAGGGCTTATTCATTTCCTAAATCGTATTTGAGGGCAGGTAGGAGCCACAGCAGAGCTGTGGCAAGGTGTTTAACTGTTAATTAACGTTTTTCAAATCCGGTTTGGGGCCTAAAGGGTTAATCATCCATTTGCAAGTTGGTGCAATGCTGCTTTAGTCCCTTATACACACTGTAAAAATTTCGAAGAGTTTACTACTTTTTAACACTGTTTTGCAGTTTATGTGTTAGTTTTTTTTTCTCTTAAAGGCACAGTACCGTTTTTATTTAATTGCTGTTTCACATTAATGAAAGTGTTTTACAAGTTTGCTGGTCTCATTACTAGTCTGTTAAACATGTCTGACTTAGAGGGAACTCCTTGTTCAATATGTTTAGAAGCCATTGTGGAACCCCCTCTTAGAATGTGTACCAAATGTACTGAAATTTCTATAAGTTATAAAGACCATATTATGGCATTTAAAGATTTATCACCAGAGGTTTCTCAGACTGACAAAAGGGAGGTTATGCCATCTAGCTCTCCCCACATGTCAGAACCTATAACTCCCGCTCAAGTGACGCCAAGTACATCTAGCGCGTCCAATGGGTTTACCCTACAAGACATGGCGGCAGTTATGAATCATACCCTCACAGAGGTATTATCCAAACTGCCAGGGTAACAAGGAAAGCGAAAAAATGGGGTTTATTTAGCAGCGCTAATAAAAGCTTGGAAATGATGATGCCAATCTAACTAATGTATTATACAATCTTGTTTATTTAAAAATTCGAAGGCGTTACGCTCACCTTCTAATTACAGTTGAATAAATTTGAACATTAGCGCTGAATCTATTTGCTTTTAATATATTAAGATTGATACATTTGTGCCTTTTAAATATTCAATTCACCAATTTGTTGCTTACCATATGTTATCTATAGAATTAATTCTTTTATACCTGGAATTCTAGGGTTTATAAATATATGGTTCTAGTCTGTTTATATAAGTGTTGTATAAGGGAGACGTCCCTTTATTAATTAAGAATAGCATTTGCTGTTGTTTTTATGTGTTATAAGAATTTTTAAATAAACAAGATTGTATAATACATTAGTTAGATTGGCATCATCATTTCCAAGCTTTTATTAGCGCTGCTAAATAAACCCATTTTTTCCTCTTATCCACAATTTAGTTCTCTTTGAGGGAAGAACTTTTTTAGCAGCAGGAATCCACCTTTAGGCGCTCCTATCACACTACACATACTTTACAAGGAAAGCGAGACAGCTCTGGGGCTAGAACAAATACAGAGCTTTCTGACGCTTTAGTAGCTATGTCCGATATACCCTCACAATGCTCCGAAGCCGTGGCAAGGGATTTGCTATCTGAGGGTGAGATTTCAGATTCAGGGAAAACGTTGCTTCAGTCCGATTCTGAAATGACAGCCTTTTAAGCTTGAACACCTCAGCTTATTGCTCAGGGAGGTTTTAGCGACTCTGGATGATTGTGACCCCATTGTAGTTCCAGACAAATTGTGTAAAATGGACAAATACTTTGCAGTGCTGGTTTACACTGATGTTTTTCCAGTCCCTAAGAGGTTTTCGGAAATTATTACTAAGGAATGGGATAGACCAGGTGTACCGTTCTCTCCCCCTCCTGCTTTTAAAAAGATGTTTCCCGTAGATGCCACCACACGGGACTCGTGGCAGACGGTCCCTAAGGTGGAGGGAGCAGTCTCTACCCTAGCTAAGCGTACAACTATCCCCGTCGAGGACAGTTGTGCTTTCTTAGATCCTATGGATAAAAAATTGGAGGGTCTCCTTAAGAAAATTTTTATACATCAAGGTTTTATTCTCCAGCCTCTTGCATGCATTGCCCCAGTTACTGCTGCAGCGGCTTTTTGGTTCGAGTCTCTTGAGGAGGCTCTACAGGTGGAGACCCCGTTAGATGATATTTTAGACAGGATTAAAGCTCTCAAGTTAGCTTATTCCTTTATTTCTGACGCAGTTTTTCATCTAACCAAACTAACGGCTAAGAATTCAGGTTTTGCAATTCTGACGCGCAGGGCGCTATGGCTTAAGTCCTGGTCAGCAGACGTTACTTCAAAGTCTAAGCTTCTTAACATCCCCTTCAAGGGACAGACCCTATTCGGGCCTGGTCTGAAGGAGATCATTTCTGATATTACTGGAGGAAAAGGTCATGCCCTTCCTCAGGAAAGGTCCAATAAATTAATGACCAAACAGAATAATATTTGTTCATTTCGAAACTTCAAGAGTGGCGCAGCTTCAGCTTCCTCTAATGCAAAACAAGAGGGAAATTTTGCCTAGTTCAAAACAGTCTGCAGACCGAACCAGGCTTTGAACAAGGGGAAGCAGGCCAAAAAACCTGCTGCCGCCTCTAAGACAGCATGAAGGAGTAACCCCCGATCCGTGACCGGATCTAGTAGGGGGCAGACTTTCTCTCTTCGCCCAGGCTTGGGCAAGAGACGTCCAGGATCCCTGGGCATTAGAGATTGTTTCCCAGGGATATCTTCTGGACTTCAAAGCTTCATCTCCAAAGGGGAGATTTCATCTCTCACAATTATCTGTAAACCAGATAAAGAGAGGGGCATTCTTACGTTGTGTTCAAGACCTACTGGTTATGGGAGTGATCCACCCAGTTCAGGGCTTCTATTCAGATCTGTTTATAGTTCCCAAAAAAGAGGGAACTTTCAGACCAATCTTGGATCTCAAGATCCTAAACAAATATCTCAGAGTGCCATCCTTCAAGATGGAGACTATCCGAACCATCCTCCCTATGATCCAGTAGGGTCAATTTATGACTACCGTGGACTTAAAGGATGCTTATCTCCACATTCCGATTCACAGAGATCATCATCAGTTCCTCAGGTTCGCCTTCCTAGACAGGCATTACCAGTTTGTGGCTCTTCCCTTCAGGCTAGCCACGGCACCAAGAATCTTTACGAAGGTTCTAGGGTCCCTACTGGCGGTTCTAAGGCCACGAGGCATAGCGGTGGCTCCTTACCTAGACGACATTCTGATACAGCCATCGACTTTTCAATTTGCCAAGTCCCATACGGACATTGTTCTGGTTTTTCTGAGGTCTCAGGGGTGGAAGGTGAACGAAGAAAAGAGTTCTCTCTCCCCTCTCACAAGAGTTTCCTTCCTAGGAACACTGATAGATTCAGTAGAAATTAAAAATTTTCGGACAGAGGTCAGGTTATCAAAGCTTCTAACTTTCTGCCGTGCTCTTCATTCCACTTCTCGGCCGTCAGTGGCTCAGTGTATGGAAGTAATCGGCCTTATGGTAGCGGCAATGGACATAGTTCCGTTTGCCCGCCTACATCTCAGACCACTGCAACTTTGCATGCTCAATCAGTGGAATGGGGACTACACAGATTTGTCCCCTCTGCTAAATCTGGATCAAGAGACCAGGGATTCTCTGGGCTGGGGCGCAGTCTGGAACTCCCTGAAGGCTCAGGGTTCGTGGACTCGGGAGGAAGCCCTCCTTCCGATAAACATTCTGGAACTGAGAGTGATATTCAATGCTCTTCAGGCTTGGCCTCAACTAGCTGCGGTCAGGTTAATCAGATTTCAGTCGGACAATATCACGACTGTAGCCTATATCAACCATCAGGGGGTAACAAGAAACCCCCTGGCAATGTTGGAGGTTTCAAAGATAATTCTATGGGCAGAGGTTCACTCTTGCCATCTCTCAGCTATCCATATCTCAGGAGTTGAGAACTGGGAGGCGGATTTTCTAAGTCGGCAGACTTTTCATCCGGGGGAGTGGGAGCTCCATCCGGAGGTATTTGCCCAGCTCATCCAACTATGGGGCAAACCAGAACTGGATCTGATGGCGTCTCGTCAGAACGCCAAGCTTCCTTGTTGCGGGTCCAGGTCAAGGGATCCCCAGGCAGCGCTGATAGATGCTCTAGCAGTGCCCTGGTCCTTCAGCCTGGCTTATGTGTTCCCACCATTTCCTCTCCTCCCTCATCTGATTGCCAAGATCAAGCAGGAGAGAGCTTCGGTGATTTTGATAGCACCTGCGTGGCCACGCAGGACTTGGTATGCAAATCTGGTGGACATGTCATCCTTTCCACCATGGACTCTGCCACTGAGGCAGGACCTTCTACTCCAAGGTCCATTCAAAATCTAATTTCTCTGCGGCTGACTGCTTGGAGATTGAATGCTTGATTTTATCAAAACGTGGTTTCTCTGAGTCGGTCATTGATATCTTGATTCAGGCTCGAAAGCCTGTCACCAGGAAAATCTATCATAATATATAGTGTAAATATCTTCATTGGTGTGAATCTAAGGGTTACTCATGGAGTAAGGGCAGGATTCCTAAGATATTATCCTTTCTCCAAGAAGGATTGGAGAAGGGATTGTCAGCTAGTTCCTTAAAGGGACAGATTTCTGCTCTGTCTGTTCTTCTGCACAAGCGTCTGGCAGATGTTCCAGGCGTTTTGTCAGGCTTTAGTTAGAATCAAGCCTGTGTTTAAACCTGTTGCTCCGCCATGGAGTTTAAATTTAGTTCTTAAAGGGGTTCCGTTTGAACCTCTGCATTCCATAGATATCAAGCTTTTATCTTGGAAAGTTCTGTTTTTTGGTAGCTATCTCTTCGGCTCGAAGAGTTTCAGAGTTATCTGCCTTACAGTGTGATTCCCCTTATCTGATCTTCCATGCAGATAAGGTAGTTTTGCGTACCAAACCTGGGTTTCTTCCTAAGGTGGTATCTAATAAGAATATTAATCAGGAGATTGTTGTTCAGTCACTGTGTCCTAATCCTTCTTCAAAGAAGGAACGTCTATTACACAATCTTGACGTGGTTCGTGCTTTAAAGTTTTATTTACAAGCTACTAAGGATTTTCGTCAAACATCTGCATTGTTTGTTGTCTACTCTGGACAGAGGAGAGGCCAAAAGGCTTCGGCATCTTCTCTTTTTGGCTGAGAAGCATAATCCGTTTAGCTTATGAGACTGCTGGCCAGCAGCCTCCTAAAAGAATTACAGCTCATTCCACTAGAGCGGTAGCTTCCACATGGGCTTTTAAAAATGAGGCCTCTGTTGAACAGATTTATAAGGCGGCGACTTGGTCTTCGCTTCATACTGTTTCTAAATTCTACAAGTTTTATACTTTTGCTTCCTCGGAGGCTATTTTTGGGAGAAAGGTCTTGCAGGCAGTGGTGCCTTCCGTTTAAGTTCCTGCCTTGTCCCTCCCTTCATCCGTGTCCTAAAGCTTTGGTATTGGTATCCCACAAGTAATGGATGAACCCGTGGACTGGATACACCTTACAAGAGAAAACAAAATTTATGCTTACCTGATAAATTTCTTTCTCTTGTGGTGTATCCAGTCCACGGCCCGCCCTGTCACTTTAAGGCAGGTGTTTTTTGTTTTTAAACTACAGTCACCACTGCACCCTATAGTTTCTCCTTTTTTCTTGCTTGTCTTCGGTCGAATGACTGGGGGTGGCAGTTAGGGGAGGAGCTATATAGACAGCTCTGCTGTGGGTGTCCTCTTGCAGCTTCCTGTTGGGAAGGAGAATATCCCACAAGTAATGGATGAACCCGTGGACTGGATACACCACAAGAGAAATTTATCAGGTAAGCATAAATTTTGTTTTCTCGGGGGCGGAGCTAGCCGTTGCAGAGTGAGGACGCATCTCAGCAGAGCTCCTGCCATACTTATTAAATTTAGGGGTAAAATTATGCCTAACACCCCTCCAAATGTACACTAGTTTGTGGAAGATGGGTCTCAACACTGCCCAGAGCATTTGTAGCTGAGAAGCTTGTCTCCAGAGCACGGTTGAGCGAAGATCACCGTATTAGGACCTGTCTGCACTATGACCGATGTTTGCTATCCTCCCTGCTGCGATCTCGGCTGTAAAGTCTAAAGGAACCTGAGGACATGAAGCAGACAGATACCCTACGACCCAAAATCAAAAAGCTACAGTAGCTGCACATTTACGATAAGAGAGCCGCCACCCAAGCTACGCAGACCTCCTTTTGGAATCCGCATGGTCCCACACTGACTCATACTAAGCTAGCACATAACCAATACCAGTGATTCCTATATGATGGAGTGCATCATTTACCTTCTAAATGATTTGTCCATTCGCCTAGATCAGCACTATGCGGTTTGCAGGGAGGTGCTGAGGCCTGGAAGTTACGTGCCTTCGGATGCCTTGTTTTCTGAAGATTCATACGTTCTTCACTATGCACACAGGATCAAGCCAGACAATAGCGACACTAACAAAGCGGAAGAGGAGTTGGTCACAGAGATGCATCAGCCTGCCTGCTTTACGGAGGTATCAATGGCTATAGCGGCAACTTCAGTGTTAGTGGACATGCGTTTTCCAGATCACACACATGGCGCATCTGGACTATCTACGCTACCCCAGGACATCTGTATACCCAAATTGTTGATTGAAGAAGTTTTACGGTTTGGATGGATGAGGTTCTATGCGGACCTATCATTGTTGAACTGGGGGTTTGGATTGCACCGTTCCCTTGCTCACACAGAGGAACGCTATACTCATAACCAAGTCAGGAGTAGGGTAGAGTTACATAGTACTCTACTATGGATAGGACACCTTAACTATTTCTGTTTTGGAATACTCTCCCAATCTGTCTTAATCCTTTTGTCCTTATTAGGCCGCTTAGCTGGGGATGTCTGGGCCTTTCATGATAACACTGTTGTTTGATGTACTGGACGTTTATGTTTTTGCTGTTTGGTTCTTTCAGATTTCCTGTTATATCTTTGGCTTAACACTTACTAACCTACTTATAATTAAGACTTCCCATTTAGGATCTTCTACCTTTACATATGCCCACCTTGTGTATTTTTAAATGTTTGTGACGTTTCACACAGTTCGTAGCCTTTTAGTAACGTGCAGGAGACCCAGATTTACACAACAGAAATGTCTCCTCTCATAACAGCTATCCCCTACCCCCCTTGAAGTACTCCTCTATTTTTATGCCTCCCAGAATTAATCCTACATAGAGGAAAAATAGCGAGTCATATGCCAACATCTCTTTAGTAACCTAGACATTTTTGTAAGCTCTGTTATCCTACATATCTGTTTATATGAGACATGGATAATCTTAGTATTCACTAAATAATTTAGTACATGTTCACTTAGCATTTTGGTGCTGCAGCTAGAAGAATAGTGAAGTTTAGTGTATATGGTTGATTCACGGATGAGCTATAATACTTATACTGTAGACAGTCTCTAACTGATATGAATGGTGACATTTGACTTGCTTATACCAAATTGCTTCATGTTTGTGGGGTGCTGTTGGTGGCCGGCTTAGCGCTCTGTGAATATGTTATAAGATGATAATCTAGGTACTGTATTAAAGGGACACTGTACCCAAAAATTTTCTTTCTTGATTCAGATTGAGCATGAAATTTTAAGCAACTTTCCAATTTACTCCTATTATCAAATTTTCTTCTTTTTCTTGGTATCTTTATTTGAAATGCAAGAATGTAAGTTTAGATGCCGGCCCATTTTTGGTGAACAACCTGGGTTGTCCTTGCTGATTGATAGATACATTCATCCACCAATAAAAAAGTGCTGTCCAGAGTACTGAAACTAAAAAAAAAGCTTAGATGCCTTCTTTTTCAAATAATGATAGCAAGAGAACAAAGAAAAATTGATAATAGGAGTAAATTAGAAAGTTGCTTAAAATTGCATGCTCTTTCTGAATTACAAAAGAAATTTTTTGGGTACAGTGTCCCTTTAACTACAACCAAATTCAGGTGCTAGTACACCCTTCTTCACCCTGCTATACAGTTACCAGGGATGTTTTAATAGATCTCATACCCATCTTGGACCTGGTTATATATAGGCACCACCTTACCCTACAATCTGCTGCTAACCAGCAGAATATGATTGAACTGTACATTAGTGTTTCCTCTTAACCATGTACAAGGTATAAGGGAGTTTGTGGGTGATTTGGACTATCTAGTTTGATATCTATCTATACTGCAGTATAGCCTACTGCCCCACCATCTATAATACCCATAACATTGTCAGAGTCCCAACCTTAATATTATAACTATACTCAGACTACCCTCAGTAATCTAGCATAATTTTATTGACCCAGAAGATCTATTCTAAATCTATCTTTACCTGTCTCATAACCAATACCCCATGAGGACCCTTGGAATGTCGTAGTTCTCATCTTATGCCGTACAATCCCACTACTCTAGAAACTACGGCTCTGCAGCCATTAGACTGCCATATACCAGTAAGCTCTCTTATAGTGAAAAGCCTACTCAGGACCCGTTGACACTCCTTAAAATGCTCTTTTGGGCGTGCAAAGTTGTTTTGTATCATAACATTGTTTATTTTTGCTAATCTCCTTAAAGGGACACTGTACCCAAAAATTTTATTTCGTGATTCAGATTGAGCATGAAATTTTAAGCAACTTTCTAATTTACTCCTATTGTCAAATTGTCTTCATTCTCTTGGTATCTTTATTTGAAATGCAAGAATGTAAGTTTAGATGCCGGCCCATTTTTGGTGAACAACCTGGGTTGTCCTTGCTGATTGGTGGATAAATTCATCCACCAATAAAAAAAAGTGCTGTCCAGAGTACTGAAACCAAAAAAAAGCTTAGATGCCTTCTTTTTCAAATAATGATAGCAAGAGAACGAAGAAAAATTGATAATAGGAGTAAATTAGAAAGTTGCTTAAAATTGCATGCTTTTTCTGAATTACAAAAGAAAAAATTTGGGTTCAGTGTCCCTTTAAGGACCTTGAGACAACAATGTAGTCATCACAATAGTTATATTCCAATGGATATCCACGTACCAACCATTAGGCCTTCACTTACACCCCTTCTTGTTCTCAACGCTAATAAGAGACTTAAATTTAGAGATCCCCACTAGGCATCCCTAATGTCCCAGTACGTTTTATTCCCTATATTTCTACATGGTCCAGAGGCCCAAATATGAATTGGAAAGTAGCGCTGAAAGTCATATTTTACTAACATATATATATTACAAGTGTTTACCTTTCTTAATAATATGTCTCATGAAGTTGGTATATACCATTTTGCTTATTGCTCCCGCCTCCCTTTATACAACACATTGTGTGGAGTTACTTATGTCATTAGCAAGTTCGCCAGTATTTATATATTAGTGTGTACTGAGTCCTGTAGATTTCTGGAATATGTCATACTTAGCTCACAACTATGGAGATATCTAAACTTTATTTTCAAGTTATTTACATTTTAATAGTTAGTCTGTGGTGTTAACTCTCTCCTATGTAGATTGCACTGCCATATATAATTTTCTTCTACTTTTTTATTGGCTCATAATACCACGCTGTCTGTAAATCTCCTATACTCATGGGTTCTGATAGCTATTGGTCCGTGGTGTCAGTTTTGTATGTAAGGGGGGTTCAACAGGTTATTGGTCAGGCATGTGCATATGGCCCATGGTTAATAATAGCACTTCAATGCTATTCCTATCACACTTACAGTTGTGAGTTTAATACAAAGTAGGATCATTCTTCCATATGTAGACACCTCTGTATAACATTAACCCCTGTAGAGGTAGATCTAAACAACAAAGATACTTAGGCCTAGATTTAGAGTTGGGCGGTAGCCGTGAAAACCAGCGTTAGAGGCTCCTAACGCTGGTTTTTACCGCCCTCTGGTATTTGGAGTCAGTCAGGAAAGGGTCTAACGCTCACTTTCCAGCCGCGACTTTTCCATACCGCAGATCCCCCTACGCCATTTGCGTATCCTATCTTTTCAATGGGATCTTTCTAACGCCGGTATTTAGAGTCTTGGCTGAAGTGAGCGTTAGAAATCTAACGACAAAACTCCAGCCGCAGAAAAAAGTCAGTAACGCCGGTTCATAAAGCTCTTAACTACTGTGCTCTAAAGTACACTAACACCCATAAACTACCTATGTACCCCTAAACCGAGGCCCCCCCCCCCCCACATCGCCACCACTCTATAAAAAAAATTTAACCCCTAATCTGCCGACCGCCACCTACGTTATACTTATGTACCCCTAATCTGCTGCCCCTAACACCGCCGACCCCTATATTATATTTATTAAGCCCTAACCTGCCCCCCACAACGTCGCCGCCAGCTACCTACAATAATTAACCCCTAATCTGCCGACAGCAAAGCGACGCCAGCTAAGTTATCCCTATGTACCCCTAATCTGCTGCCCCTAACACCGCCGACCCCTATATTATATTTATTAAACCCTAATCTGCCCCCCCAACGTCGCCGCCACCTACCTACACTTATTAACCCCTAATCTGCCGAGCGGACCGCACCGCTACTATAATAAAATTATTAACCCCTAATCCGCCTCACTCCCGCCTCAATAACCCTATAATAAATAGTATTAACCCCTAATCTGCCCTCCCTAACATCGCCGACACCTAACTTCAAACATTAACCCCTAATCTGCCGACCGGAGCTCACCGCTATTCTAATAAATTTTTTAACCCCTAAAGCTAAGTCTAACCCTAACACTAACACCCCCCTAAGTTAAATATAATTTAAATCTAACGAAATAAATTAACTCTTATTATATAAATTATTCCTATTTAAAGCTAAATACTTACCTGTAAAATAAACCCTAATATAGCTACAATATAAATAATAATTATATTTTAGCTATTTTAGGATTAATATTTATTTTACAGGCAACTTTGTATTTATTTTAATCAGGTACAATAGCTATTAAATAGTTAATAACTATTTAATAGCTAAAATAGTTAAAATAATTACAAAATTACCTGTAAAATAAATCCTAACCTAAGTTACAATTAAACCTAACACTACACTATCAATAAATTAATTAAATAAAATACCTACAATTATCTACAATTAAACCTAACACTACACTATCAATAAATTAATTAAATACAATATCTACAAATAAATACAATGAAATAAACTAACTAAAGTACAAAAAATAAAAAAGAACTAAGTTACAAAAAATAAAAAAATATTTACAAACATTAGAAAAATATTACAACAATTTTAAACTAATTACACCTACTCTAAGCCCCCTAATAAAATAACAAAGACCCCCAAAATAAAAAAATGCCCTACCCTATTCTAAAATTAAAAAGTTCAAAGCTCTTTTACCTTACCAGCCCTGAAAAGGACCTTTTGCGGGGCATGCCCCAAAGAATTCAGCTCTTTTGCCTGTAAAAAAAAACACATACAATACCCCCCCCCAACATTACAACCCACCACCCACATACCCCTAATCTAACCCAAACCCCCCTTAAATAAACCTAACACTAAGCCCCTGAAGATCTTCCTACCTTATCTTCACCATGCCAGGTTCACCGATCCGTCCTCGGAAGTCTTGATCCAAGCCTCGGAAGTGTTGATCCAAGCCTAAGCGGGGGGCTGAAGAGTGACGTCCATCCTCGGGCTGAAGTCTGGATCCAATCGGCGGCTGAAGAAATCCATCATCGGGCTGAAGTCGGAAGTCCATCATCGGGATGAAGTCTTCTATCAAGCAGCATCTTCTTTCTTCCGGAGCGGAGCCATCTTCTTCCCAGCCGACGCGGATCCATCCTCTTCTAACGACGCCTACTAGCCGAATGACGGTTCCTTTAAATGACGTCTGTCGAATTCCTTTAAATGACGTCCGTCGAATTCCAATTGGCTGATAGGATTCTATCAGCCAATCGGAATTAAGGTAGGAAAATTCTGATTGGCTGATGGAATCAGCCAATCAGATTCATGTTCAATCCGATTGGCTGATCCGATCAGCCAATCAGATTGAGCTCGCATTCTATTGGCTGTTCCGATCAGCCAATAGAATGCGAGCTCAATCTGATTGGCTAATTCCATCAGCCAATCAGAATTTTCCTACCTTAATTCCGATTGGCTGATAGAATCCTATCAGCCAATCGGAATTCGACGGACGCCATCTTGAATGACGTCATTTAAAGGAACCGTCATTCGGCTAGTAGGCGTCGTTAGAAGAGGATGGATCCGCGTCGGCTGGGAAGAAGATGGCTCTGCTCCGGAAGAAAGAAGATTGAAGATGCTGCTTGATAGAAGACTTCATCCCGATGATGGACTTCCGACTTCAGCCCGATGATGGATTTCTTCAGCCGCCGCTTGGATCCAGACTTCAGCCCGAGGATGGACGTCACTCTTCAGCCCCCCGCTTGGGCTTGGATCAACACTTCCGAGGCTTAGATCAAGACTTCCGAGGACGGATCGGTGAACCTGGCATGGTGAAGATAAGGTAGGAAGATCTTCAGGGGCTTAGTGTTAGGTTTATTTAAGGGGGGTTTGGGTTAGATTAGGGGTATGTGTGTGGTGGGTTGTAATGTTGGGGGGGGGGAATTGTATGTGTTTTTTTACAGGCAAAAGAGCTGAATTCTTTGGGGCATGCCCCGCAAGGGGCCCTGTTCAGGGCTGGTAAGGTAAAAGAGCTTTGAACTTTTTTAATTTAGAATAGGGTAGGGCATTTTTTTATTTTGGGGGTCTTTGTTATTTTATTAGGGGGCTTAGAGTAGGTGTAATTAGTTTAAAATTGTTGTAATATTTTTCTAATGTTTGTAAATTATTTTTTGTAACTTAGTTCTTTTTTATTTTTTGTACTTTAGTTAGTTTATTTCATTGTATTTATTTGTAGATATTGTATTTAATTAATTTATTGATAGTGTAGTGTTAGGTTTAATTGTAGATAATTGTGGGTATTTTATTTAATTTATTGATAGTGTAGTGTTAGGTTTAATTGTAACTTAGGTTAGGATTTATTTTACAGGTAATTTTGTAATTATTTTAACTATTTTAGCTATTAAATAGTTATTAACTATTTAATAGCTATTGTACCTGGTTAAAATAAATACAAAGTTACCTGTAAAATAAATATAAATCCTAAAATAGCTATAATATAATTATAATTTATATTGTAGCTATATTAGGGTTTATTTTACAGGTAAGTATTTAGCTTTAAATAGGAATAATTTATTTAATAAGAGTTAATTTATTTCGTTAGATTTAAATTATATTTAACTTAGGGGGGTGTTAGTGTTAGGGTTAGACTTAGCTTTAGGGGTTAATCCATTTATTACAGTAGCGGCGAGATTCTGTCGGCAGATTAGGGGTTAATAATTGAAGTTAGGTGTCGGCGATGTTAGGGAGGGCAGATTAGGGGTTAATACTATTTATTATAGGGTTATTGAGGCGGGAGTGAGGCGGATTAGGGGTTAATAACTTTATTATAGTAGCGGTGCAGTCCGCTCGGCAGATTAGGGGTTAATAAGTGTAGGTAGGTGGTGGCGACGTTGGGGGGGCAGATTAGGGTTTAATAAATATAATATAGGGGTCGGCGGTGTTAGGCGCAGCAGATTAGGGGTACATAGCTATAATGTAGGTGGCAGCGGTGTACGGAGCGGCAGATTAGGGGTTAATAATAATATGCAGGGGTCAGCGATAGCGGGGGCGGCAGATTAGGAGTTAATAAGTGTAAGGTTAGGGGTGTTTAGACTCAGGGTTCATGTTAGGGTGTTAGGTGCAGACTTAGGAGGTGTTTCCGCATAGCAAACAATGGGGCTGCGTTAGGAGCTGAACGCTGCTTTTTTGCAGGTGTTAGGTTTTTTTTCAGCTCAAACTGCCCCATTGTTTCCTATGGGGGAATCGTGCACGAGCACGTTTTTGAAGCTGGCCGCGTCCGTAAGCACCGCTGGTATCGAGAGTTGAAGTTGCGGTAAATATGCTATACACTCCTTTTTTGGAGCCTAACGCAGCCATTCTGTGAACTCTAAATACCAGCGGTATTTAAAAGGTGCGGCCAGAAAAAAGCATGAGTAGCTAACGCACCCCTTTGGCCGCAAAACTCTAAATCTAGGCGTTAGACTCCACATAATAATATATATATCCTCCCTCATGGAGTATTTAAGCGCATTAATGGCTATCTCTTATAGACATATCTCTTATTACCTGTTGTATTCTATACCGTACTAGACTATAAATTTGTACTATACTCAGAGACCCAAGCCCCACCCTAGACTAATACCCTGATTCCCTCCGCCCCCCTCTCCTTTCATCTAAAGCGGCTCTGGCCCGCTGTCTTCCCCTTCCCCTAAATTTAAAAAAAAAATGAGGTTTTACCATTATATGATCCAGCTACTCATAAATGTCACACACTAGTTCACACATATTATGATCTATATATAAACTCTTATAAACCATTCCAGACACTATTCTCCTACTAGTGATTTTGCCATATTATATAGTAAAAGCCCTCACCTGTACGTAGTTTGTATCACTGCAGTTTAGACATGGTAATTATAACCACAATATTGGCACCCTAATGTTTTTGATAAAGTCTGTTGAGAAATGTATAGATGTTTTTATCAAGTCTGCTTTGTATCTGGACATATTTTCTGTTTTGTTGATGATACTCTTTACTTCAATAAAAAAAATGTTTTCTCTTCAAGGGCTAGATTATCTAATATCACACTAACTATTGCCTGGGCAGACTTGACTTTATTCTCTAACAAAGGGTGGCAAGCTGTTTCCTATAGAAAGTAATGAAGCTATCTGGAATGCAGAATCCCACAGGGGAGAGGAAATGGGTCAGGGATACCGGGCATTAATAGCAACATTTTTTTTTAAGCACATACAAATCAAATTACACTGTTTTCAGTGTACTTTACTTTGCATTCCCTTACAATCTGTCAATAAATCAGTACATTGTATATTTTGAAACAAAATTGCCAGCTTTCATTACCTAAGATACAGCAAGCACTGCAGATGTCACATGCTTACAGAATATAATCAAACCTGTGAGAGAACTTCAGGCACACTCAAGGAACCCTAGGTTCAGCCCACTCAACAAGGCTGTGTGTACACTTTGAATTTTTGACTTTTTGTGTACTTTTACCTTTTTTTGTAAATTATATTTACATTTAGAGATATATGATTTTTACTGTGAAAATTAAATTTACTTTGTAAATTCATATTTGGTGCATTTAAAAAATAAATTCAATATGTATTATTAATACAATTTTATGCACTTTGAATACAATTTTTACATCGTTCTTTCATCATGTTTTTTTAAACTGACAATTTTATTGAGCACTATGCTATAATGTATGTGTTTCGCCTTTGCATACAGAAATGTAGGCTAAGCCCCTTTCCCAGCTGTCAAAGTAAAACTTGCTATTACAGAATTATGTAATAGACCCTTATATCACTAATTAATTTTCAGAGAATATTTCCTGAGTGGAGGACTTTATAAAATCAGGCCCGAAGTGAGGAGGGAAAAAACAAAAGACAGAAAAAACTAATGGTAGTGTTAGGCAAAAATTTGGTTAAAAAAATTGGTGAGTTCATGAAGAGAAGAGAGAGTAAGGGTAAATGTTTAAAACTTCCCCTGGCCAGAAATGGAAAAACCCTGCCAATATTTGCACTGACTGCCACCATTCTAACAAACAATATAATTGTTTAGGCTTTCTTTTCAGCTTACTTTTTGTCTCTGTTAAGTCTCTAGGACCCTCCTTTAGTTTTTATAGTGTTATCTCTCATTTTCTTATGGCATGTCATATAAACCCAAAGATTTCTAGACTTAAAGGGACATTATACACTTGTTTTTTCTTTGAATAAATGTTTTGTAGATTATATATTTATATAGATCTAATACTCTAATGAGAGGGTGCTAAAGCTAAAGTAACTTGACACACCTAATCATATGAATAATACATACAATGGAGGTTAAGAATAATCAATTTTACTCAGTATTTTAAAAGATAACAGGGACGTCTCCCTAATAAAGATACATTTCTCAATACAAAATAAAAAACAATAAAAATCGATCAAAATAACAATATTACTGGCCCGCTGTCTTCCCCTTCCCCTAAATTTAAAAAAAAAATGAGGTTTTACCATTATATGTTCCAGCTACTCATAAATGTCACACACTAGTTCACACATATTATGATCTATATATAAACTCTTATAAACCATTCCAGACACTATTCTCCTACTAGTGATTTTGCCATATTATATAGTAAAAGCCCTCACCTGTACGTAGTTTGTATCACTGCAGTTTAGACATGGTAATTATAACCACAATATTGGCACCCTAATGTTTTTGATAAAGTCTGTTGAGAAATGTATAGATGTTTTTATCAAGTCTGCTTTGTATCTGGACATATTTTCTGTTTTGTTGATGATACTCTTTACTTCAATAAAAAAAATGTTTTCTCTTCAAGGGCTAGATTATCTAATATCACACTAACTATTGCCTGGGCAGACTTGACTTTATTCTCTAACAAAGGGTGGCAAGCTGTTTCCTATAGAAAGTAATGAAGCTATCTGGAATGCAGAATCCCACAGGGGAGAGGAAATGGGTCAGGGATACCGGGCATTAATAGCAACATTTTTTTTTAAGCACATACAAATCAAATTACACTGTTTTCAGTGTACTTTACTTTGCATTCCCTTACAATCTGTCAATAAATCAGTACATTGTATATTTTGAAACAAAATTGCCAGCTTTCATTACCTAAGATACAGCAAGCACTGCAGATGTCACATGCTTACAGAATATGATCAAACCTGTGAGAGAACTTCAGGCACACTCAAGGAACCCTAGGTTCAGCCCACTCAACAAGGCTGTGTGTACACTTTGAATTTTTGACTTTTTGTGTACTTTTACCTTTTTTTGTAAATTATATTTACATTTAGATATATATGATTTTTACTGTGAAAATTAAATTTACTTTGTAAATTCATATTTGGTGCATTTAAAAAATAAATTCAATATGTATTATTAATACAATTTTATGCACTTTGAATACAATTTTTACATCGTTCTTTCATCAGGTTTTTTTAAACTGACAATTTTATTGAGCACTATGCTATAATGTATGTGTTTCGCCTTTGCATACAGAAATGTAGGCTAAGCCCCTTTCCCAGCTGTCAAAGTAAAACTTGCTATTACAGAATTATGTAATAGACCCTTATATCACTAATTAATTTTCAGAGAATATTTCCTGAGTGGAGGACTTTATAAAATCAGGCCCGAAGTGAGGAGGGAAAAAACAAAAGACAGAAAAAACTAATGGTAGTGTTAGGCGAAAATTTGGTTAAAAAAATTGGTGAGTTCATGAAGAGAAGAGAGAGTAAGGGTAAATGTTTAAAACTTCCCCTGGCCAGAAATGGAAAAACCCTGCCAATATTTGCACTGACTGCCACCATTCTAACAAACAATATAATTGTTTAGGCTTTCTTTTCAGCTTACTTTTTGTCTCTGTTAAGTCTCTAGGACCCTCCTTTAGTTTTTATAGTGTTATCTCTCATTTTCTTATGGCATGTCATATAAACCCAAAGATTTCTAGACTTAAAGGGACATTATACACTTGTTTTTTCTTTGAATAAATGTTTTGTAGATTATATATTTATATAGAACTAATACTCTAATGAGAGGGTGCTAAAGCTAAAGTAACTTGACACACCTAATCATATGAATAATACATACAATGGAGGTTAAGAATAATCAATTTTACTCAGTATTTTAAAAGATAACAGGGACGTCTCCCTAATAAAGATACATTTCTCAATACAAAATAAAAAACAATAAAAATCGATCAAAATAACAATATTACAAAATATCTATAAGGAATACCACCCTATTAAAAATATTGCGCAAAAAATATCAAAAAATATAAAAAATAAAGATGTCAAAAAATAAAGATGTGTTCAAAAACTTGTTAAAAAATAAAATACGGGTTTGCAAGTTCCGATCATTACATATATCTTATGGTGAATCTTCAACTTATAATGTCCCTTTATCCGGAGTTAGTCCAATGGACCTTTCTGATAATACAACAGGTGTTAGTTCGATATAGCTTTGCTTGTAATTTTGTAAGTGTAACTTTCACTCTATAGCCGTAATATGTAACAATGTTCCATTTGTTATATGTATATAACAGAATCTGTTTAAGTACACCAAAGTGTATTATTTTATGTCTTTTGTATCCGTATATCACCTCTGAATGTGGACAGTTATAACAGTGACTCACGTAATGTTGCAGCAGCTACGGTCAGATTGCTGCTGGTGTCGGTCTGATTGCCTTTAGCACGCCGCTCTTTGCATATGTGAGGCTTGTCAACCTTAGGCTTTTCGTCCTCCGTAAAAAAGACTCACCGCTCCTTGCGTATGAGAGTCCTGCTGGATCCCGGCTGACGGCCCCTGGGATGGGCCGTTTCTTGCGTGTGAATGATCCGCTGTGTCCCGGTTCAAATGAATGAATGGTTTGAGCAAACACCCGCTCTTAGCGTTTTACACGCGCGGGCTAAAACTAGGTACCTAGTGTAGTGGGTTCTTGGCAGGTGAGCAACTTCCTCCTTCTACGCGTTTCACCCGTATATCTGGACATTATAAGTTGAAGATTCACCATAAGATATATGTAATGATCGGAACTTGCAAACCCGTATTTTATTTTTTAACAAGTTTTTGAACACATCTTTATTTTTTGACATCTTTATTTTTTATATTTTTTGATATTTTTTGCGCAATATTTTTAATAGGGTGGTATTCCTTATAGATATTTTGTAATATTGTTATTTTGATCGATTTTTATTGTTTTTTATTTTGTATTGAGAAATGTATCTTTATTAGGGAGACGTCCCTGTTATCTTTTAAAATACTGAGTAAAATTGATTATTCTTAACCTCCATTGTATGTATTATTCATATGATTAGGTGTGTCAAGTTACTTTAGCTTTAGCGCCCTCTCATTAGAGTATTAGTTTGATATATTATCTATTTGGGGGAGATAGTTGGAGAGTGGCAAAGGTATCTTCTTGGATTTTAGCGCTGTATATCTTATATATTTATATAGCCCATAAAGTTGTTTTTTTAAATTTATAGTTTTGCTTATTTGTAAATAACATTGCTCTGATTTTCAGACTCCTAACCAAGCCCCAAAGTTTTAGGAGAATACCGACGTATACCTACTCCAGCTTGCTTCTGTTTGTGTAAAGGGTCTTTTCGTATGCAAATGAAGGGGGGGGGGGGTCTGCTATTTCCCACTTGCAGTGGGTGTTCCAGTAACCTTTTAAACAGAGCTAAACAGTTTTATACTGGATTTTTATATCAGTACCTGTGCATTGTATTTTTTATAGTAGTGTTTATTACATGCAGTTTATATAAAAATTGGTGTATACTGTCCTTTTAAACATTCCCTGTCCCTAGCTCAGAGAGGAGAAAAATAGATAAGAGGGTTAAGTTCAAAACAAGGAAAACTATGGAGAATATCCAGATGGGATTGGTACAAGGGGTGTGTAGATCTCCCAGGACTGCACCATGCCAGGTATTCAAACAGACCACGCTATTTAAGGGGGTAATCATCAATCGTGTTGTCTCTTGCTGCAATTTTTAATGTAATTAAACAATACCATTTTTTACTGTGCATTTTTATTTTAGTATCTCATTTATTCACTTTATACAAATTTTAAATTAAGATTTTTTGTGCATCCTATTGGAATGTATAAATTGCCTTACAAACAAAGCCCCTATGTGAGGCACTCTGTTCTCAAGGTAAAAATTGCCTTTAGAGATTTCGACAGTCTTCATAGTTCATCTACAGTGATCCTTTATCCTCCCATGAATCAGTATCCTTGCTAAGTTCCTTTTTCCTGAGAAGGTCTTTAAAGAGACACTGTACTCAAAATATATCTGCTAACCATATGAAAAAGCAGAAAAACATGTTTTTTTTAAAGCTGTATCAGTTATCTACCTCCTAAGCTCATTGGCTGATATACCGGTATAAGTGGTGCACTTTCTGTTCATGCTTATTGGTGGATAGTTGCTTACTGAACATTGGTAGCAAGTACCTATATTGCACAACTGATACTAGTAAGTTAGTTTACATTAAAATGAAAACTTACTTTATTTTTCCTTCATTCAAGAAAATGTGTATATGTTTAAAGACGCACTTTCATATCAATGACAGAAAACAATTCAGTACAGTGTCCCTTTAATGACTAGATTACTACATCACAGCTGTGGAGGGTGGTCACAGTAAGTTTTTGTGCAGTGTATTAATACAAGACCCTACAAATAATAAATTCAGTTTCCAGAAAATTGACAGTCTTTAAAAGTGCCATACAACATTTTTGATGGTACTCAAGGATGACACAACTGGGCCTTACGTTCCCCCCTCAGCAATGCCCAGCGGATGATTTGCTCAGCCATTATTTTTGAGTGTCTTCTTTGGTGCAGGAAACCTGGTATTGTGACTGGATTCTTTTAGAAAATCAATAATTCAACTTATTTGTTATGCTTTGCCTTTGTTGCTGAGATGTCAGTTCATAAAATAAAGTTGTGTTTTATAATCTGACATTACTCTCTAGTGACTAGAAATGGTGTTCCTGCTGAGAAGGTGGAGAGCATCTGATCCTTATAAAACATAGGGGTAACACAATCCTTTAAAAAATCCACAAAGACTTTAATAAATATTTTCTATAGAAAATCATTAGATACATTTTTCTAAAGGATTTCTATCAACTCCCATAATGTTCAGTCATCTTTGTGAGATATTAATAAAATAAAGATATTTATTATATACATAGTTCTTATGTTGGGAAGAGTATTAATCACAAAGCGAAACTTACTGAAGTGAGTAGTTTGGTGAAAAATGTCCCTTTAAAACTAAAATTTGAAGCAAGAGTTTGCCTGAGGGGAGAAAGTGAAGGTGTAAATACAGCAACGCACCTCTCCTGAACATCGAGCACATATTGGCAGCGTGCAAGTGAGAAACACAGTGGGGGTCACAAAAACACGCAGGAAAGAGCCCGCAAGACACTGCATGGTGTCGTGAGTATAAACAGCACCAACACTATTGCATAATTTATACCTCGTGGCAGTTAACAATCATACTGGGCCAAGTATCTGAATCTACCTAAGGACCTTATTATAAATACCTCCTCTACACAAGATACCTGCCAAACAGGGAAATACGTGACTGTTGAGCCAAGAATAGACATAAGAATGCCACGTACATATTAAGGAGTTTTATGGGCTTAGACCACACGTAGCTTTGGGGCCCCACAAACAGCCATGCAGATACTTAGATAAAAGTGATTGCTGCTGAATATTAAAGCCAAGTGTACCCTGCAGACTCCCTAAGGTTGCTTTTGACAAGGGAAACCATACAACCATTGCAAAAGACTCTGTGCTTTATTACCCAGTGCCCATACCTTTTGTTTCTTATTAATGACAAGAGCATACTCCTGGTTACTAAACTTGAGAGGGTAGCACAGTTCAAGACTAGTGAATAGCTTATCCACATACTGTATATTAGCCCCTCTTCTCATAACACTCTCATGAAAGTCGACAAGTACTTCTCCAAGATCTCAACCTGCTTACCAGAAGATATGAGTGGCAGATCAAAAACGGCTGATACATACAAACAACCCACCTATTGCTGATCATTCGCTGTCACAATCACACTCAGGGGGGCACTGCCTTGATGCAGGATTTAAAATCCTTTTTTCTACCAAAGATTGACTCACTTCAAGCAGAAATGGATAATCTAACAAGTGAGGTGCGACAGTTTTCCACACGCTTAAATGCGGCAGAAACACGCATCTCTGATACGGAGGACAGACAAGCTAACATGGATGTCTCACTCAAAAAAAATCCCGAAGCAAAACCAATATCTCCTGGACCGGGTCAAGGACCTTGAGAACAGAAGCTGCCGCAACAACCTCCGTAATGTGGGGGTGCCGAGTCAATTAAAGGCAAAGTCTTGATGGAATTTGTTGCATCTACCTTCCCAAAATTATAAGGCATACAAGCTGAACATCTTCCTATTGATGTAGAGAGAGCTCACCGAGTGTTCCCTGACAATCTTTCAGACCAACGGAATAAACCACGACAAGTGATTTTTAAATGTCTCCGGAAGAAGGTGGCCCTCCTCAGGGCATATAGATCGCAGAAAGAGATCCTTTTTGAAGATCATCGGCTGCTAATGTTCCAGGACTACTCTGCTGAGATCACCAAACAAAGAAGGGATTTTGCCCCGCATTGCTCTAAACTCCATGAGCAGGGTAGGCAAGTGGCCCTATTATACCCTGCAAAATTGCAGCTGACTCCCCCCTCCGGCCCCAAGATTTTTCATTCCCCGCAGGCCTTGGAATCGTACTTGGCCACAGAAAAGTGCGCTGATGCACCCTGAGAGCCTAACTTCATAGCTTTAGTTGACTGTACCCTGGCACAAATGTTGTCTCATCTCAGACGAAGACATGTAATGTATACACGCTATATATGTTTAATTTTGTTTTCTATGCTTAATTTATATGCTACTTGTTACGGTACCAACTGTGTACCAAGGGTTAACCCCAGATGAACAATGTCCTGCATAGACAATCAGCAATTCACAACCCAGCCAGTTTCAGGTTTAAAACAGAATGACATTTATTAAAAGGCAGCACACAGATTTATACAGGTTTTTGACCCCCCCTCAGATGGGGGTTGAAAGAATGTTGTACATTAGATAAAAGGGAGAAGCGCCCTTGACATGATACAATAGAATTATATTACTTAAATACTTTACTTAGGCAGATAACAACTTAAACACATTTGGCTTGTCTTATCACCTAGCCTCTGTTCTCTGAGGGTGATTAAACAATGGCCTGTTTATTACTTAAATGTAATTATAGCACACAATAGCTGAGGCCAGAAAACCTGTCTTTATAAATTAGATTCTTAAAGCTAAACACAGTTAACTCTTTCAGTCCTGACAGAAGGGTCTGTCACATAGCTCCCCCCTTGTGGAACACTCCGGCAGACCCGGCTTGACCCTTTTGCGGGTCAACCTGGGGATGACCGGACTAGGAGGTGGTAGGCATGTCAGTTTGCTGGGACAATCCATCTGTATTCCCGTTATGAGAGAGAATCCCTGTCTGTATAAATAAGGGTTCAACCTCTTCAGTGCCCCGACTAGGGCTAAACAGTCCTTCAAAATATCATCGGCTTCTTTACGTGGTTTTTGTACCTGCTCTTTATAGGTATCCACAATCCCTTCATACTGACATAGGGTGCCCTTGAGTTGCTGCACCTCCCTATGAGCCAGCGTCAGCTTCTCCTCCAGTGTCACTAAGTTTGTCCTTAATGTTTCATGTTCCACTCTCAAGCTGGTGTTTTCTGCAGTCTGTCGGTGCAGCTTGTCTAGCAGAGATTCCTGTTCTAAACGTGCTTTTTCCTCTGCACTCCTCTTCTCTCCCGCTAGCACTGTTACATGATTATTTAACGTGACCATTTTATCCTCTACGTGACTCTTCTCCTTCATCAGCGCATTGTAACGTGACTCCCACATATCAATAGCGTCCTGGGGCTTAGCAGCAGGGGGGTCAGTCTCTGCTGCACGGATCTGAGCACGGGTAGTCACAGGGTTAACATCAGCGGGACCCATGGGAGCATAGGCAGAAACAAGGGGGACCAAGGTATTTCCAAGGAGAACATCAGCTGGTAAATCCTTCATGACCCCCACATTCACAGGTCTAGCGCCCCCTCCCCAATCCAAATGCACCCTGGCAACAGGTAGGCGGAACACAGTGCCCCCTGCTACCCTCACAGCCACAGTGTCTCCTGTGTGCTGTTTCTCAGACACCAAGTTCTTTCGAAGCAAGGTCATGGTAGCACCAGTATCCCGTAGACCACTGACCTCCTTCCCATTCACTTTAACCAGTTGCCGGTTATTCCGGTGGGCAGCTTGCACAAGGTCTGCCTCATGTAGGATGCCCCAGCATTCTTGCGCCTCTACATAGCGGGCCGCAGGCTGAGGATTACGTGGGATTCCGCTAGCGGGTCTTCTCCAGGACTGTGCTTGGTTCGCTGCGTTTAGGGGACACTCTGGTCTTTTGTGCCCTAGTTGCTTACATCCAAAGCACCGAATAGGTTGCGAGTAGCCCCGCGAATTGGACCAGGCTCTCTGAGGGTAGTTCGTGGCCCGAGACCGTGTGGTATAGCGGTGTGCTGGGGGTTGGTAACTGGCAGGTGCTGGGGTGACTGGGGGTCTGTACTCCACTCTGGCAGGGGGCTTAGTGGTAGCAGTGTCCAGTTTGCGGGCATCCGTATACTCATCTGCCAAGCGAGCCGCTTCATGCAGGGTGGAGGGTTTACGGTCCCGAACCCACTCTCGAACTCCTGCGGGTAACTTGTCGAAGCAATGTTCCAACAGGAATAGCTGCAGCACCTCTTCCCCAGATACGGCTTGGCACCCCGCTATCCAGTGAGCTGCTGTGCGGTGCACCTTACATGCCCACTCAAGGTAGGAATCACCAGCCAATTTAACAGTGTCTCTGAACCGCCTCCGGTATGCCTCCGGTGTAACCGCATACCTGGAGAGCAGAGCCTCTTTTACAGTATTATAATCCCCGACTTCCTCATCTGGAATGGCCCGAAAAGCCTCACTGGCCCGGCCGGATAATTTTCCGGATAATATCGTGACCCAGTCCTCTGCGGGTACCTTGTGTAGTGCACATTGCCTCTCAAAATCCGCAAGGTACCCATCAATCTCTCCTTCTGTTTCCAGGAAGTTTTTAAAAGCTGCAAAATTTACTTTTCCCTTTTCCACTTGGGCTGCTGCAGCGCCGCTTTGGCGAAGTAGGTTGGCCTCCACAGCTGCTATGACCCGGTCGATAATTTCGGCAGATGGGTTGGGGCCATAATATGCCAGTCTTATTTTAACCGCCCGATCAAAGCTTGCTTCTTCAGGGGTTCTGTCTGATATGCTGGGCCCATTGGTTCCTTCTGTCCCTGGTACTCTTTCCATCTTAGTCAGTATTGTAATAATCCCCCTCTTCCTGAGGTTACTGGCTTGTGTAGTTGCTCTTCTGGGCGATAAGGTTCATTCCGTCGCTTGCCACCAATGTTACGGTACCAACTGTGTACCAAGGGTTAACCCCAGATGAACAATGTCCTGCATAGACAATCAGCAATTCACAACCCAGCCAGTTTCAGGTTTAAAACAGAATGACATTTATTAAAAGGCAGCACACAGATTTATACAGGTTTTTGACCCCCCCTCAGATGGGGGTTGAAAGAATGTTGTACATTAGATAAAAGGGAGAAGCGCCCTTGACATGATACAATAGAATTATATTACTTAAATACTTTACTTAGGCAGATAACAACTTAAACACATTTGGCTTGTCTTATCACCTAGCCTCTGTTCTCTGAGGGTGATTAAACAATGGCCTGTTTATTACTTAAATGTAATTATAGCACACAATAGCTGAGGCCAGAAAACCTGTCTTTATAAATTAGATTCTTAAAGCTAAACACAGTTAACTCTTTCAGTCCTGACAGAAGGGTCTGTCACACTACTGTCTGCAGCGTTATCTGTGCCTATTTGTCTTGCACGAACAACACATAATCCATCCCTGCCATCTTACACTCTCATTCTTGTTATGGGTAGTTTTTACTCACCAACATTAAGCACATCTCTTATGCCTCTGACCTATAAAGGGATAGGGACCTGCTTCCACGTTAGGCTCTGTGATGCAATGGGGTAGACACAATACTATACTGGCACTGGTTGCATGGTATGTAACCCAGCTCTTCCTGTATTAATGTTTAGAATGTTATTGTTGCTGTTATTATTGTTTATTGGATGCCTTTCATCTAATTCTGATGCTGACATAAAAAAATTTGAGGGCACTGTAGCTTATTAGACTATCCTACTAAGGGTTCCTCGGTGGATAACGGGACTGGTCACTGACTGGTCCCTTTCTCTTATGCCGGACCTACACATAATCTGCATGTTGGCGGGATATTTGCATACACTCACACTATTCGGTTTGAAGTAACTATATTTATGGAATGATATACTATATTTATCCCAATGGGTACTCCCGTTATTGACATGTGCCTTAGACTATATAGGCCTTACATGTTTCACACATATTTATGTCAATCTAGTATCAAGGTTTAAAATGTTGTTGTTACTTAAAATGTTACTGCTCCCAGTGGCCTCTTATTTCATTTTGATACTGACACACAAATATTTGGTTGGCCCTTCTCTCCCAGGCCAGACCTACAGCTGGCCTATATGTGGTTGGGATACTTGCACCCACTCACACTAATTGGTTATAACTTACTGTATGTACGGAATTATGTGCTATCTTTATCCCAACAGGTACTCTTGCTGCTGATGTGTGCCCTAAATTGTACAGGACTTACATGCCTCATACATTTATGTCAATCTAATATCAATATTTAAAATGTTATTTGTGGTATTCATATTTATTATGTTTTTGTTGTTCTTGAAGCTGTCTGAGTATTTCATACACGACCATACCATGGGCTAATTTGACAGGGTCTCTGGCTGGTGCATCTCTCCACCGGGATCTGCAATCCTAATTTTTCCGCTACCCCCACCCCATGGGGGACATGCCAGTAAGCCCTTTGCAGATATTTTACCTCACATATAAAGGGAAGCCACATAAGTTCCCCTCTTTCTGCTCTACTCTCCCCTATCTCAAAACAATCACTCAGCCCCTGACATGCCTGAATCTCTATAATGTAACATAATGGCTCTTAAATTAATTACTTGGAATGTAGGAGGCATTAACTCCCCGGTTAAGAGGAAATCTATTTTAACACACATCCGCAGGCTTAATGCAGACATCGCATGGGTCACGTAGTTTACTTATCATATCAGAGTAGTAGTAGGGAAATAGCTGTCTTGTTAGGTCGTAGGCTGCAGGTAGTTAACTACACCTTCTGCAACATCTATGCCCCCAACACTAACTCCCTACTTTTCTGGAAATCGCTAGTTCAGGCTTTATCCCCTTTCATAGGCACCAAACTTATTCTGGGGGGAGATTTTAATTTAACTCCACACCCAACATTGGATAGAGCATGGCCTACAGAGGATCTGACTAACAAACGTATCCTCTGCTATAAGGGAAGATTTGAACTTAGGGTGTTTAACCTGCTCTCTGATAACCTGGCTGTGTGCAATATTTGGCGTAGATGACACCCTGATGATAGGGATTTTACATGTCTCTCCAAGTCTAATTCATCCCTCTCTAGATTAGACCTCTTCCTTATTTCAGACTCCCTAGTCTCCCAGGTTCAGTCTGATAAAATTAATAACATTGTAATTTCTGATCATGCACCCGTGGAACTCACAGTGGGTGTTTTTCCGAATAAACCCAATAGAAACACACTACGTTTCCCTTCCTACCTTCTCACATCTGAATATTTCCAAAAATACCTGATCCATGCTTGGAATGATTTTTATACTGGCAATTACTCACATTCTTCTGACCCACAATTATTCTGGGAGACTGCTGAAGCAGTCCTAACGGGACATATTATCTCATACATTTTAATTTAAAACGTAAAATCCAACATAGATATAATACCCTACAAGCCAGCTTAGGACAAACGTACCTGTCATACTGCACCTTAAAATCTCGCCCAGCATATGACAGTTATATTGCTGCTAAAACGGAATTGGACACATTTGTCCAACAGCAAGCTGCCACTGGCCTTCTCAAATCAGCAGGCTGATTTTACCAATTCGGTGGAAAGTCTGGGCGTCTTCTAGCCACACTTGTAAAAGCAAGATCAGCCAAGAAAGACATTGCCGCTTTGAAACATGAGGGGAAGGTTTTCCGGACTCCCTTAGAGGTAGCCGGCTGTTTGGCAGATTACTTTTCTAACCTTTATAAAAAAAAAACAACAACCAAAGACCCCAGACTCCTTTCACACCTTCTGGCAGTCACTCACACTTCCCCACCTTACTCAGGATCAGTTAGACACACTGAACGCCCCAATCACCCTGGAGGAAATCCAATATACTATTAAGTCCCTGTCCCTGGGGAAAGTACCGGGCCTGGATGGACTCCCTACCGAGTTTTATTGACTACTGCTACCTCAGGTCTCACCAACCTTATTCAACCTATTTAATGATATGTTTACCAGAGAGGAGCAGCCATCGAGATCTTTCACAACGGCCCATATCACCCTGATTCCAAAACCAGGTAAGGACCACACACTTCCTAAAGCATACTGTCCCATATCCTTATTAAACACGGACTACAAAATACTGATGAAAATTCTGGCGAATCGATTAAAGGGGTTCCTCCCCTTATTGGTTCACCTCGATCAATCGGGCTTTGTACAGGGCAGATCCTCTGTGGTCAACTTGAGAAGGGTACTTCATGCCCTCAATCACTTCTGGACCAGACCTTCTAGCAAGCCCAAAAATGGGGCTCAGGAGGCCTTCCTGCGGTCATTGGACGCAGAGAAGGCCTTCGATAGAGTTGAGTGGTCCCCCTATTATTTGACTTAGCCTTAGAGCCACTTGCCCTGAAACTGAAACAAATCTTACCGGGTATTACTATTGGAAATTCCACTCTCCACATGGCACTATACGCAGATGATCCTGCTCTTTGTGAGTAACCCCTCCCGATATGTCCCTAGACTTTTTGATACTTTACAAACCTTCAGAGATTTCTCAGGGTACAAAATAAACATGGCCAAGTCTGAGATATTGTGGCTTACTGATCACAACATAGAGAAAGGTAGCTACCCCTTTACCATACAACCTCATACACTCACATATCTAGGTATCATCCTACACAGGAACCCACAAAAACTATATGATCTTAATATTGCCAAACAATGTACACAGTTGCAGCTCCAGCTGAAGACCTGGGCTAAGCTACCCCTGGGTCTTACGGGTAGGATAAATCTGCTTAAAATGACAATCTTGCCTAAGCTCCTCTACCCGCTTTTGATGCTGCCCTTTTTGCTTACTAAAGCAGACATGACCAATCTAAACAAAGCTATTCAAACCTTCATTTGGGGAGGTAGAAAAATGCGCATAGCAGCTGCGACCTTACAGCAACCATATCTTAATGGGGGCTAGTGCTACCCAATCTTAAACTCTACAACTGGGCATCACCACTCAGGCTTGTAATGGATTGGCAGCTTGAAATTACAAATTTCCAGGAACCGTCCTTGGAAGCAGCAATTATCGCTCCACATTCTTTAGCCTACCTACCATATATGCCCTTTACAAATTTGCCCGTTGACATTAAGAATAATTTTATGTACAGAGATGCCTTGAGAGCATGGAGACTAGCATTTAGATACTTGGGGAACAGATCCCCCACTCCTAAATATATTCCACTGATGGAAAATGTGGATTTCCCAGCTGGGAATGAAACAGCCCCCTTCCATGTTTGGAAACTACAGGGGATCAAATCTGTGGGTGATCTCTTGGACCCCTTGTCGCACACGGTCAGGACTTATCAGGACCTTAAGAACCAGTACCATCTACCAAATTCACACTTCTATGCATACCTTCAGGCCCGACACTATACTAACACACTGATGTCACGCTTGAGGATTTCTGGCAACCCTCTCCCTGGGCTCATATCCGTGTTGCATTCAAATTGGGCAATTTTTCCATATCGCCTATATTACCGCCTTTTACTCGCACATGCTTCCAAGGATGTCATGGGAAATATGCTGACTAAATTACAAAGAGAAGAATTGGGGGACAAATCCCTTAGAGACATATTTACCAGCCTGGAAAGAACAAGGACAGCTAGCTTAGCAGTACATATTAGGGAAATGCAGATTAGAATGCGTAGATTTCACTGGAACAAAGACCTGCCAAACCAATGTATTAAGTGCTCATTATAAGAGCCTACACTTAAACATTACTTCTTTGAATGTCCTTATGTAAATCAATTCTGGAGACACTTACAATACTGGGTTACGAAAACATTCAATATTGACCTCCTTTTTGACTCTAAATCAATTTTTGTGGGAAGGGCAACACAAGTCACTATATTCCATGCTTACTCTTAGCACCTTACAGGCCCGACAATGTATATTAGAACAGTGGACCTCCAAAAACACACCCACATTAACCCAATTCAAACATAAGATACTGCGGCAAATGTATATAGAGCAATTTGATGCTACTCTAGACACCAGACGTAGGCTGAGACACTGTTTGCGTAAATGGCAAGTTATATATTGAGCCTCCCTCTTAGTCAACAAAAATAAGTGAGGTGTTTATTGAGGCAACGCTTAGAGGCGAGTGGAGTAATATACATTAACCCCCTTCATGTGCTTCTTGGTGGGAGACATGGGCCAGTTACTTGGTAAAAAAACTAGCTAGAAACACGTTTATCCAATCTTGTTTTGTTATTGTTAGTATAAATGTTTGATAAATGTAAATATTAAGCTAAAAAAAATGAAAATGATGGAAGGAGACACATGATCTAGTAGACATATCTCTTACTGTTTATGAATGTGCACATTTCTCATGTATTTATGCCACATCTCCTATTGTTGAGTTGGAGAACATAAGTCTCTGTTATCTGTATGCTTGCATGTGCTTCTTGTATCTAATAAAAAGAATTTAAAAAAAAAAATTTGAAGCAAGACTTCATCCTTGAACACCTATTTTAAATCGTCTAAACCATTGAAACAGACTGATCAACCAGATATGGAAGTGGAAGAAGAAATGGATATTTCTGCAGACAAGACTCCTGTGACTACAGCAGATCTAAAATTCCTAGTTTCAAAACAATATATCTCTACCAGCTTTGACAAGTTATGGGACAAAATCGACTCCATGCACACGGCAGTCACTACCAGCCTGACAGAAATCAGATCAGATATAGCTGAACTGGGAGGCAGAATAGATACACTCGAAGAGCACACGGAAGCAATCACTGAGGATATAGCTGGAGTTTCACAAACTGTATCCTCACATCAACCACCTGTTCACAGAGATGCAAGATAAACTAGAGGACCTGGAGAACAGGAGCAGAAGAAGTAATCTAAGATTTAAAGGTATACTGGAGACAGTAGCCGGTAAAGACCTGCCCACCTACCTGCAAGAGCTCTTCAGAAGCATAACGGGAAACAAAGGAGATATGGAATTCACCATGGAAAGGGCCCACAGGGCCCTGAAAGCTAAACCCAGGGGTGAGGCTCCACCACGCGATATAAAAGGGAAAATACTACATTTCCAGGATAAGGAAAAGATACTCTCGGCATCCAGAAATACCCCCACCTTCAAATTCCAAGGGTCGGTTGTTCAATTTTACTAAGACCTGTCCATTAGGACTTTACAAAGACGGAACTCTCTGGGCCCTCTCACGCAATTATTGAGAAAGCAACAGATTCAATACAAGTGGGGGTTCCCCTTTGCTCTTTATATCCTAAAGGACAACCTGACCATAACCATTAAGGAGGCAACTGACATTCCGGATCTGTGTCAAAGATTGGGACTAGAGACACCAAAAATGCCTGAATCGCCGGTTTCAGTATTGCAACTGGAACCTCAAGCACAGCTGAAATCATGCACTCTACCCAAATGGAAAACAACAGGCAAAAGACGTCCCAAAATTAAATGAAATACAGATTTATGTCCCAGAAATCTTCTAAAGGTGAGGAGATGACAGAAGAAGGCCCAAAGATGTTTGGAGGGCCTAACCATCTCGAACAGAGTATCCTTTTTTGAGATTCTCCACTGAGCTGTACTGGAGAGTTGTTAGCTATAAGACGTTCTACAGTTGTAATGAACATTTGCATTGTGGGACTTCCTTTATGGGCTACCAGATTATTGATGATGATATATGCAGGTTCATGGGCAACCCAGAGGTAGGATGGGTGTCTACTGCAGACGATATATGCCTATGGAGGGGGTTTCACCCGTTATTGTTCGTTTCTGATATAGCACTTGCACATTTATTTTAATATTTCAATGTTATCTGTTCTATTACTTAACCCTCTCGCGGGGGAATTACTATGTTTTTGTTATGGTTAGTTTGTTACTTTGTTACTATACCCACACAACCAAACATATTCTCTGCTTGGACCCACAAGTCACTGATACATGCCATGTGTTCCCCACAGATCCTGATTGGTTAGCAGATGCTTCCCGCCAGAAAGATACCTGGTGTAATAGCATTATAAAGATACTATTTAGCTGCTCTATAGCTCCAAACAATACTTACCCTGATGGCCCCAACAATTAAACTGATTCCTCACAATGAAAGAGGTCTGAACACGGATGTTAAAAGACGAGTGGCTATGAACCAATATATAAATATTAAGGCTAACATCCTTTTCTTACAGGAGACCCATTTTCTTAGACATCAAGTTACTAAATACTGGTCCAGACACTTTCAACAACATTTTCATGCAACTGCCTCTACTAAAAAAAGGGGAGTATCCATTTTAATCCATTTGACCCTTAACTTTATACATGAATACACAATCATAGATGAGGAAGGGAGATATCTAATAGTTAACGGTCAAATTGACAACACCGATATAGTGCTTTGTAATATATACGCACCCAACGAAAAACAAGCAGAATTCTTTTCCCAGATATCTTATCTCCTGACTCAATGGTCTCAGAATAGGATCATTATGGCTGGGGATTTTAACATTGACCTGTCTCCAATCACAGCACCCAATCGGGAGGCTTTATCTCACAAGAAACAACAACTTAACCGTGATGTTAAATATACAGGGAGTGCAGAATTATTAGGCAAATGAGTATTTTGACCACATCCTCTTTATGCATGTTGTCTTACTCCAAGCTGTATAGGCTCGAAAGCCTACTACCAATTAAGCATATTAGGTGATGTGCATCTCTGTAATGAGAAGGGGTGTGGTCTAATGACATCAACACCCTATATCAGGTGTGCATAATTATTAGGCAACTTCCTTTCCTTTGGCAAAATGGGTCAAAAGAAGGACTTGACAGGCTCAGAAAAGTCAAAAATAGTGAGATATCTTGCAGAGGGATGCAGCACTCTTAAAATTGCAAAGCTTCTGAAGCGTGATCATCGAACAATCAAGCGTTTCATTCAAAATAGTCAACAGGGTCACAAGAAGCGTGTGGAAAAACCAAGGCGCAAAATAACTGCCCATGAACTGAGAAAAGTCAAGCGTGCAGCTGCCAAGATGCCACTTGCCACCAGTTTGGCCATATTTCAGAGCTGCAACATCACTGGAGTGCCCAAAAGCACAAGGTGTGCAATACTCAGAGACATGGCCAAGGTAAGAAAGGCTGAAAGACGACCACCACTGAACAAGACACACAAGCTGAAACGTCAAGACTGGGCCAAGAAATATCTCAAGACTGATTTTTCTAAGGTTTTATGGACTGATGAAATGAGAGTGAGTCTTGATGGGCCAGATGGATGGGCCGTGGCTGGATTGGTAAAGGGTAGAGAGCTCCAGTCCGACTCAGACGCCAGCAAGGTGGAGGTGGAGTACTGGTTTGGGCTGGTATCATCAAAGATGAGCTTGTGGGGCCTTTTCGGGTTGAGGATGGAGTCAAGCTCAACTCCCAGTCCTACTGCCAGTTTCTGGAAGACACCTTCTTCAAGCAGTGGTACAGGAAGAAGTCTGCATCCTTCAAGAAAAACATGATTTTCATGCAGGACAATGCTCCATCACACGCGTCCAAGTACTCCACAGCGTGGCTGGCAAGAAAGGGTATAAAAGAAGAAAATCTAATGACATGGCCTCCTTGTTCACCTGATCTGAACCCCATTGAGAACCTGTGGTCCATCATCAAATGTGAGATTTACAAGGAGGGAAAACAGTACACCTCTCTGAACAGTGTCTGGGAGGCTGTGGTTGCTGTTGCACGCAATGTTGATGGTGAACAGATCAAAACACTGACAGAATCCATGGATGGCAGGCTTTTGAGTGTCCTTGCAAAGAAAGGTGGCTATATTGGTCACTGATTTGTTTTTGTTTTGTTTTTGAATGTCAGAAATGTATATTTGTGAATGTTGAGATGTTATATTGGTTTCACTGGTAAAAAATAAATAATTGAAATGGGTATGTATTTGTTTTTTGTTAAGTTGCCTAATAATTATGCACAGTAAAATAGCTATAACTAAAAACTACTTCCAAAACTATTCAGCTTTGATATTAATGAGTTTTTTGGGTTCATTGGTTGTTGTTCAATAATAAAATTAATCCTCAAAAATACAACTTGCCTAATAATTCTGCACTCCCTGTATACAAGAACACCTTACATCCCACACTCTTATAGACACTTGGCAGGCCTTATATGGTACCACAACTGACACTACCTATTACTCTGCCGCCCATAAAATCTACACAAGGATTGATTATTTTTATGCCAGCCAAGTTTTTCATCCAGTCTTTCTATTCTCTGAGATCCATAATACTACTATTAGATGGGGTACAAGATACTAAACGAGAAAAATCGTGGACTTATGACCCACAATATTTCAATCAACCCTTAGCCCAGGAACACATCCTAAAACATCTTAGAGAATATTGGGACATAAATGTAAACACCACTTCTAACCCCCTATACACGTGGGCAGCTTATAAAGCATATTTGAGGGGCTTACTAATTCAGGTAAAGGTGGCACATACTAGACAAAAACAACAACAGATATCTGAACTCCATCAGGAGATAGCCAACTTAGAGAAGGTACATAGATTCACACACAATACTGGCACCTTGCGGACTTTATAATCGAAGAGAACAGCGTTCTCTAGTTTATTGACTACGAATGCCACTAGAACACTGCATAAATTGAAAGTACAATACTTCATATTTGCTAACAAGCCAGATAGATATTTAGCACACAAAATACGAGAGAAATAAAGCCATGGCTATCCCTCTCATCCAACAGGCAGACGGTAATACAATAACCTCTCAAGAGATAGTTGACGAGTTCGCAGGGTACTACGGGCACAAGAACATTTTACCACGACTACTTTACTTATTTCGAACTTTGTCCATACCAATCCCAACCCTGGAATTGTCCACACTGCAGAAAGAACTAATAGCTTATGTCAGAGGTAGCAAAAAAACGAGAATTCCATCAAATACACTGACACATAAAACTCTGGGGGGAGTGGGCATCCCAAACCTGTTACATTATTATAAATCAGCAAGAATATCCCAAACAATGCTGATAGGGAGAAGACAGGGGGATATACTCTGGCCTAAAGTGGAGGCGGAGATAGAGGGTCTGCCACAGGTGGATGACATCTTGTGGAGTGATCAAACAGATTGTACACTTACATACAGATCTCCAACATATGCATCCACCAGACAAGTTAAGAAATGGATAATGACACACGACAAAGTACTACCTCTACAAACAGTGATGATCCCACTTAGAAATTTTTTACCTAGAGAACTTCATGTTACTATAGACAAATGGGCCAATAAAGGGCTGTACAGAGTAGCGGATGTTCTACTTAACAACAAACTTATGACTTATACTCAGATTCAGGACAAACTGACACCAATAGAGATAAGGTCGTTTCAATACCTACAGCTATCCTCATCCATACGGAAATATATAGGCGACACTAGGATCCACCCCCCCCCCCCCCCCCACAGCACTGGAAAAAATGTACTCCTTTGCATCTAGACCTAAACGCACAATATCAATCTTATAAATACCTATTCAGGACAACGATTCCCCAAAGTCATCTCTGATGCTTAAGTGGGAAGAAGACATCAACATCACTTATGACAAATGCACATGGGAGAACATATTTAGCTTGATTAGCAAAGGTCTGATTAGCGCAGATCTACGTGAAAATTCCCTTAAACAGCATTTCGCTGGTATCTTATACCAGTCATAACCTCACACATGTCATTAGCCAAATCAAGCCTATTTTACAGGGGATGTGGGAATGTAGGTACCTTTTAAGCATATGTGAGGGGGTCAAACAGATCTGGCATTCCCTCTCAATACTACTTAGCACGATACTAGATGAGGAGATAGAGCTCAACATATCACAGGCTTTGTTACACATAGGTGATGAAAAATATAACAAACATATTAACACTTTCATTAGAATAATGTGTGCAATCACTAGGACAGCTATAGCTTACCATTGGAAAACGGGGGTTCCATCATGGTTGGAAATAAGGAATAAGATAAACCACACGTTTAGAATGTATGAATCTGCTTCATGGATCATGAATACTAGGGAGTCATTTGAGAAAATCTGGTTCTAATGGATCATGAATAACACACTTACCACCTAGCACATATAGAGTAAAAGCACTAGATTATAGCGTTGGGAACCAAATAGTACTCAGGGATATTAATTACAATGGGACCAAGTGGGAGTAATCAATTGGTCAATGCAAAGCAATTATTAAGAGTTTTCATAAAATTAAAGACAAGAGACTGTTATATAAAGGATTTGTGTTGATGATGGGTTTGTTCTATTTTTCTTTTCTTTGATTTTTTTTCTTATTTTATCTTTATATACACGGGCAGCAACTGTTGTATTAGCATGATGTTGTAATGTCAACCTTCCCCCATCTTTTGAGCTACCATTTACTAAAAAAAAAACAAAAGACGTGTTTAAGCCTAATAAATAACCATTTATTATATATTCAGGAATAATGTCTTAAACGGATAATAAACCCACATAATTCTTTCTCTCATGATTCATATAGAACGTGCAATTTTAAGCAGCTTTCTAATTTACTCCCATTATTAATTTTTATTCGTTCTCTTGCTATCTTTATTTAAAAAGCAGGAATGTAAAGCTTAAGAGTCGGCCCATTTTTGGTTCTGAACATGGGTACCACTTGCTGTTTGGTGGTTAAATGTAATCACCAATAAGCAAGCACTATCCTGGATGCTGAACCTAAAATGGATCAGCTCCTAAGCTTTACTTTTCTGCTTTTTAAACAAAGATAGCAAGAGAACGAAGAAAAATTGATAATAGGAGTAAATTAGAAAGTTGCTTAAAATGACATGCTCTATCTGAATCATGAAAGGAAAAAAATTGGGTTTAGTGTCCCTTTAACCCCTTAGTGACCGAGGACGTGCAGGGTACGTCTGAAAAAAAAAGGCAGTTAACGCCTGACGACGTACCCTGCACGTCCTCGGCTAAAGTGAGTGCTGGAAGCGATCAAGATCGCTTCCAGGCACTATTACAGTACTGCAGGGATGCCTCGATGTCTGGGCATCCCTGCAGTGCTGTTACGGAGTGCCGGGACCGGAGCGATCACTCCCCCTTGAGTGATCACTTCCGGTTTTGCTCCACGTGGAGCCCGGCAGTGCAGCAGAGCATCGGAAGCGATCGGACACGCTTCCGATGCTCTGCTAGTGTGCTAAGTGCCTCGGTGGGTCGAGGCACTTAGTATATAAATCAAAGTAAAAATGTAAAAAAAAAATATAATATATAAAATAATAAAGCCCACATATAGCGCCCCCCCCCTCCCCCATGAGGCTTCCAAAATGGCGATGCCCGGTGCATCATGGGGCATCTGGGGGTGTCCCTAGCCTGTCTCACCATAGGGGCAAGCTAGGGTCACCCAATCTGAGCCTTCTTAGAAAAAAAAAAAATAATAATAAAATACCCCATTTGTCTGATCATGTCAATATTTGTAAATATTGACTCTGATCAGTGTGGATCTCCCTCCCTCTCCTCACTTGCCATTTTGTTGGAGAAAGAGAGAGACCTGTATTTTAGCAGAGAGAGATTTATTTCTTTTATTTGTTGAAAAATTTAAAATCCAAAGGCTCTTTTCAGAGCCATTAACCCCTAGCTTGCCAGTGATCACTATAAATCACTGGCAGTAGCACAGCTGCACTTTTTTTTGCTGTCTGTGCATTTTTTTAGGGGTTAATTTTTGTTGTTGTATTTTTTTTTAAAAACTCAAAGGCTCCTTTCAGAGCCATTTAGCTAATTTAATTTAATTTAAAGACTATTTAACCCCTAGCTTGCCAGTGATCGCTATACATCACTGGCATTAGCATAGCTGTAATTTTTTGCTGTCTGTGCATTTTTTAGGGGTTAATTTTTGTTGTTGTAATTTTTTAAAAACCTAAACGCTCCTTTCAGAGCCATTTAGCTAATTTAATTTAATTTAAATAGTATTTAACCCCTAGCTTGCCAGTGATCGCTATACATCACTGGCATTAGCATAGCTGTACATTTTTGCTGTCTGTGAATTTTTTTAGGGGTTAATTTGTGTTGTTGTAATTTTTAAAAAAACCAAAGGCTCCTTTCAGAGCCATTTAGCTAATTTAATTTAAAGAGTATTTAACCCCTAGCTTGCCAGTGATCGCTATAAATCACTGGCATTAGCATAGCTCTACATTTTTGCTGTCTGTGCATTTTTTTAGGGGTTAATTTTTGTTGTTGTAATTTTTTAAAAACCTAAACGCTCCTTTCAGAGCCATTTAGCTAATTTAATTTGATTTAAAGAGTATTTAACCCCTAGCTTGCCAGTGATCGCTATAAATCACTGGCATTAGCATAGCTGTACTTTTTTAAAAAAAAACCCAAAGGCCATTTAGTTAATTTAATTTAAAGAGTATTTAACCCCTAGCTTGCCAGTGATCGCTATAAATCACTGGCATTAGCATAGCTGTACTTTTTTTAAAAAAAACCCAAAGGCCATTTAGTTAATTTAATTTAAAGAGTATTTAACCCCTAGCTTGCCAGTGATCGCTATAAATCACTGGCATTAGCATAGCTGTACTTTTTTTAAAAAAAACCCAAAGGCCATTTAGTTAATTTAATTTAAAGAGTATTTAACCCCTAGCTTGCCAGTGATCGCTATAAATCACTGGCATTAGCATAGCTGTACTTTTTTTAAAAAAAACCCAAAGGCCATTTAGTTAATTAATTAATTTTGGTTTTCTGTGACAGATACAAAAATGTCACAGAAAAGATATAGTGTTGAGGAGGCGTATGCCATCCTTGCGTCAGAGTCAGATGCCTCTATGTCTGACTCAGACCCCAATTTTGACCCTGCCATATGCTCAGATACATCATTAGATGCAGTCTCAACTGATAGTGATGTATCTGTGGCTGCTAGCCCCCCTGCCAGCCCCCCTGCTAGAAGGAGGCGTGTTGCTGCCATTGCCGCTGAAGAGTGGGTAACGCCTCATCTCCAGAGGCCAGATATCCCACCCTTCACAGCAAATGCTGGCATAAATATAGATGTGGCAGGTTTTAGCCCCCAACAGTTTCTGGAGGTGTTTCTGGGTGATGATGTATTGGGGAACATTGTCGCCCAAACTAATTTATATGCCCATCAGTACCGTGCTGCAAAGCCTGAAATATTTGGCAAAGCAGCAATGGGCCCCCATCAATGTGCCAGAATTTAAAAAATTCTGGGCATTGACTATGCTGATGGGCATCATAAAGAAACCCTCCGTTCGCTCCTACTGGAGCAGTAGCCCCATCTGCTCTACCCCCATTTTCTCCCAGAGTATGTCGAGGCAGAGATATGAAATGATTCTTCATTTCATGCACTTCAGCGACAACAGCCTGTGCCCCCCTAGGGAGCATCCCCAATTTGACAGGCTGTATAAAATCCGCCCCCTGATTACCCACTTTTCTGCCAGGTTTGCAGAGGCTTATACACCTGGAAGGAATATATGCGTTGATGAATCCCTGATGAAGTATAAGGGAAGGCTGGGATTCAAGCAGTATATTCCTTCCAAGCGCTCCAGGTATGGGGTAAAGGTGTATAAGCTCTGTGAGAGCGAGACTGGGTATACTCAGGCCTTCCGGGTGTATGAGGGAAAGGATAGCCACCTTGACCCTCCAGGTTGCCCAGAACATATGGGAACCACTGGCAAGATTGTCTGGGACCTGATATTACCCCTAATGAACAAAGGGTATCACTTGTACTTAGACAATTTTTATACAAGTGTCCTTTTGTTCAAGCTACTGTATTGCTTTGATACAGTAGCTTGCGGTACTATTAAAAAGAACCGCAAAGGTTTCCCAGGACAACTTGTACGCACCCGGCTACGAAGGGGGGAGACCTCTGCTCTGCGCCAAGAGGAGCTGTTGGCACTGAAGTACAGAGACAAGAAGGATGTATACCTTCTTACCACCATCCACACAGAGAGGACGGTGGCGGTCTCTGTACGTGGCAGAGCTGAGATCATAAGGAAGCCAGTGTGCATCAAATCTTATAACCGGCATATGGGTGGGGTTGATCTGGCAGATCAGCTGCTGCAGCCCTACCTAATTATGCAGAAGACAAGGGCCTGGTACAAAAAGGTTGCAATTTACCTAATGCAGATTGCAACCCACAACGCTTTTTTGTTGTTCAAAAAAGCAAACCCCGGAATGAAACTGACTTTTTTACAATTTCAGCTCCAGATCATTTCGGGGATTTTGTACCATGATGCACCTGCTCCCCGGGCGGTGATGGGAGAGAGCAGAGTTGGGGCTACTCATTTTATTTTTAAAATCCCCCCTACTGCCGCAAAGCAGAGACCACAAAAAAAATGCAGAGTCTGTACCAAGAGGGGGCAGAGAAGGGACACTGTATATCACTGTCCTGATTGCCCTGGACAGCCTGGACTCTGCATTGGGGACTGCTTCAAGCGGTACCATACAATGGTCAATTTTTAAAAAATAAATAAATTTGCTGTTATTTTTTTTTTGTTATGTTTACTGTTAAATTTTTTGTTATTTTTTTACTTTTAATATGCCAGATTTTTACATTTCACTAATATATTTTTTTTTCTAAAATGGGGCTGTTCTTTTTTTTTTTTTTTACAAAAACCCCTGTCAAACCTATGCATGGGGACATAGGTGTACTCAGGGTGCCTAGCAGAAAACAACCTGTAGTATTTTTTTTGCACTAACTTACAACAGTCTCTCCTAAATCATAGTCAAAAAGCAATGTGTGTGTAAAAATGAAAATTGAAAAAATGCCACCATACACTTTCTCCAATTTTTTTAGCTAAAACAGTTACTTCAAATGCATCAAAGCACACCATATACAATACCTTGGGGTGTCAACATTTCAAAAATATGCACATTCATGGCAATAAATAAAAGTGGGGTTTACAATAGGCCCCAAACTAAAGATAGGCCTATCAGAAGAAATACTCTCACTTAATAACTAAAATCACAAGTCATAAAATTGTAACATAACCTTCCCAAAATCCTGGCAAACCTATGCATGGGGGGCATAGGTGTACTCAGGGTGCCTAGCAGAAAACAACCTGAAGTATTTTTTTGCACTAACTTACAACAGTCTCTCCTAAATCATAGTCAAAAAGCAATGTGTGTGTAAAAATGAAAATTGAAAAAATGCCACCATACACTTTCTCCAATTTTTTTAGCTAAAACAGTTACTTCAAATGCATCAAAGCACACCATATACAATACCTTGGGGTGTCAACATTTCAAAAATATGCACATTCATGGCAATAAATAAAAGTGGGGTTTACAATAGGCCCCAAACTAAAGATAGGCCTATCAGAAGAAATACTCTCACTTAATAACTAAAATCACAAGTCATAAAATTGTAACATAACCTTCCCAAAATCCTGGCAAACCTATGCATGGGGGGCATAGGTGTACTCAGGGTGCCTAGCAGAAAACAACCTGAAGTATTTTTTTTGCACTAACTTACAACAGTCTCTCCTAAATCATAGTCAAAAAGCAATGTGTGTGTAAAAATGAAAATTGAAAAAATGCCACCATACACTTTCTCCAATTTTTTTAGCTAAAACAGTTACTTCAAATGCATCAAAGCACACCATATACAATACCTTGGGGTGTCAACATTTCAAAAATATGCACATTCATGGAAACAAATAAATTGGGGTATGTTAAAATACCCCCAAAAAGACAATAGGCAAAGAAAATATGTTAAATGTGAAAAAAAAATCACAAACGCATGTTGGACATTTGGCATTACACCCCCCGAACAAGCCAAGAAACTTATGCATAGGTGGTATCACTGTACTCAGGAGATGTTGGTGAACACATATTGGGGTCTTCTTTGGCAGTAACACATAACAGGAGCTGAGAATTCATGTCTAAAGTACAATGTGTGTGAAAAATAACACACAAAAAATGACTGCCTAATAGTTTGACAAAGAATTAGTGCATGGAAAGTGTTAAAATACCAGCATTTGAAATACCCTAGGGTGTCTACTTTTCAAAAATATATGGTTTGATGGGGGTAAATTACATTGGTCGGCTTCAGAAATGTCCTACATAGGACATGGGTGCATGGGATGTGAAAATTCCAAGTTGAAAAACTGGAATGCGCCCCCTAAAAATAAGGCCTTTTAGCCCCCAGAGAACCCAACACACCTATACATGGGTGGTATCACTGTACTCAGGAGATGTTGTTGAATACATATTGAGGTTTTTTTTGGCAGTAACACATAACAGGGACTGAGAATATATGCCTAAAGTACAATGTGTGTGAAAAATAATGCAAAAAAATGACTACCTAAAAGTTTGACAAAGACTAGTGGTTGAATTAGTGCATGGAAAGTGTTAAAATACCAGCATTTGAAATACCCTAGGGTGTCTACTTTTCAAAAATATATGGTTTGATGGGGGTAATTTACATTGGCCGGCTTCAGAAATGTCCCAAATAGGACATGGGTGCATGATGACAGATGCGAAAATTCCAAGTTGAAAAACTGGAATGCGCCCCCTAAAATTAAGGCCTTTTAGCCCCCAGAGAACCCGACACACCTATACATGGGGGGTATCACTGTACTCAGGAGATGTTGTTGAATACATATTGAGGTTTTTTTTGGCAGTAACACATAACAGGGACTGAGAATATATGCCTAAAGTACAATGTGTGTGAAAAATAATGCAAAAAAATGACTACCTAAAAGTTTGACAAAGACTAGTGGTTGAATTAGTGCATGGAAAGTGTTAAAATACCAGCATTTGAAATACCCTAGGGTGTCTACTTTTCAAAAATATATGGTTTGATGGGGGTAATTTACATTGGCCGGCTTCAGAAATGTCCCAAATAGGACATGGGTGCATGATGACAGATGTGAAAATTCCAAGTTGAAAAACTGGAATGCGCCCCCTAAAATTAAGGCCTTTTAGCCCCCAGAGAACCCGACACACCTATACATGGGGGGTATCACTGTACTCAGGAGATGTTGTTGAATACATATTGAGGTTTTTTTTGGCAGTAACACATAACAGGGACTGAGAATATATGCCTAAAGTACAATGTGTGTGAAAAATAATGCAAAAAAATGACTACCTAAAAGTTTGACAAAGACTAGTGGTTGAATTAGTGCATGGAAAGTGTTAAAATACCAGCATTTGAAATACCCTAGGGTGTCTACTTTTCAAAAATATATGGTTTGATGGGGGTAATTTACATTGGCCGGCTTCAGAAATGTCCCAAATAGGACATGGGTGCATGATGACAGATGTGAAAATTCCAAGTTGAAAAACTGGAATGCGCCCCCTAAAATTAAGGCCTTTTAGCCCCCAGAGAACCCGACACACCTATACATGGGGGGTATCACTGTACTCAGGAGATGTTGTTGAATACATATTGAGGTTTTTTTTGGCAGTAACACATAACAGGGACTGAGAATATATGCCTAAAGTACAATGTGTGTGAAAAATAATGCAAAAAAATGACTACCTAAAAGTTTGACAAAGACTAGTGGTTGAATTAGTGCATGGAAAGTGTTAAAATACCAGCATTTGAAATACCCTAGGATGTCTACTTTTCAAAAATATATGGTTTGATGGGGGTAATTTACATTGGCCGGCTTCAGAAATGTCCCAAATAGGACATGGGTGCATGATGACAGATGTGAAAATTCCAAGTTGAAAAACTGGAATGCGCCCCCTAAAATTAAGGCCTTTTAGCCCCCAGAGAACCCGACACACCTATACATGGGGGGTATCACTGTACTCAGGAGATGTTGTTGAATACATATTGAGGTTTTTTTTGGCAGTAACACATAACAGGGACTGAGAATATATGCCTAAAGTACAATGTGTGTGAAAAATAATGCAAAAAAATGACTACCTAAAAGTTTGACAAAGACTAGTGGTTGAATTAGTGCATGGAAAGTGTTAAAATACCAGCATTTGAAATACCCTAGGGTGTCTACTTTTCAAAAATATATGGTTTGATGGGGGTAATTTACATTGGCCGGCTTCAGAAATGTCCCAAATAGGACATGGGTGCATGATGACAGATGCGAAAATTCCAAGTTGAAAAACTGGAATGCGCCCCCTAAAATTAAGGCCTTTTAGCCCCCAGAGAACCCGACACACCTATACATGGGGGGTATCACTGTACTCAGGAGATGTTGTTGAATACATATTGAGGTTTTTTTTGGCAGTAACACATAACAGGGACTGAGAATATATGCCTAAAGTACAATGTGTGTGAAAAATAATGCAAAAAAATGACTACCTAAAAGTTTGACAAAGACTAGTGGTTGAATTAGTGCATGGAAAGTGTTAAAATACCAGCATTTGAAATACCCTAGGGTGTCTACTTTTCAAAAATATATGGTTTGATGGGGGTAATTTACATTGGCCGGCTTCAGAAATGTCCCAAATAGGACATGGGTGCATGATGACAGATGTGAAAATTCCAAGTTGAAAAACTGGAATGCGCCCCCTAAAATTAAGGCCTTTTAGCCCCCAGAGAACCCGACACACCTATACATGGGGGGTATCACTGTACTCAGGAGATGTTGTTGAATACATATTGAGGTTTTTTTTGGCAGTAACACATAACAGGGACTGAGAATATATGCCTAAAGTACAATGTGTGTGAAAAATAATGCAAAAAAATGACTACCTAAAAGTTTGACAAAGACTAGTGGTTGAATTAGTGCATGGAAAGTGTTAAAATACCAGCATTTGAAATACCCTAGGATGTCTACTTTTCAAAAATATATGGTTTGATGGGGGTAATTTACATTGGCCGGCTTCAGAAATGTCCCAAATAGGACATGGGTGCATGATGACAGATATGAAAATTCCAAGTTGAAAAACTGGAATGCGCCCCCTAAAATTAAGGCCTTTTAGCCCCCAGAGAACCCGACACACCTATACATGGGGGGTATCACTGTACTCAGAAGTTGTTGTTGAACACATATTGAGGTGTTTTTGCTCAGTAACATATAACAGGAACTGAGAATCCATGCCTAAAGTACAATGCGTGTGAAAAATAACACACCAAAATGACTACCCAAAAGTTTGACAAAGACTGGTGGTTGAATTAGTGCATGCAAAGTGTTAAAATACCAGCATTTGAAATACCCTAGGGTGTCTACTTTTTAAAAATATATGGTTTGATGGGGGTAATTTGCATTGTCCGGCTTCAGAAATGTCCCAAATAGGACATGGGTGCATGACGACAGATGTGAAAATTCCAAATTAAAAAACTGGAATGCGCCCCCTAAAAATAAGGCCTTTTAGCCCCCAGAGAACCCAACAGACCTATACATGGGTGGTATCACTGTACTCAGGAGATGCTGCTGAAGACATATTGGGGTGTTATTTGGCAGTAACCCTTAACGTTCTCAGTAAATGTATTCTTGAATTGCTATTTTGTCAAAAAATCACCATATTTTTTTTTTTTTTTCAAACTTTGGCATAGATTGGTGGTAAAATAGTTGCATGGAAAGAGTCAAAATACTCCATGTTTAATACCTTAGGTTGTGTTCTTTTAAAAAATATATATATGTGAAGGGTTAATCAGGGATTCCTGACAGATATCAGTGTTCCAATGTAACTATCGCTAATTTTTTTAAAATTTTTTTGGAAATAGCAAAGTGCTACTTGTACTTATTGCCCTATAACTTGCAAAAAAAGCAAAGAACATGTAAACATTGAGTATTTCTAAACTCAGGACAAAATTTAGAAACTATTTAGCATGGGAGTTTTTTGGTAGTTGTTGAAGTGTAGGAGATTTTGAGGGTCAAAGTTAAAAAAGTGTGTTTTTTTCAATTTTTTCCTCATATTTTATAAATTTTTTTATAGTAAATTATAAGATATGATGAAAATAATGGTATCTTTAGAAAGTCCATTTAATGGCGAGAAAAACGGTATATAATATGTGTGGGTACAGTAAATGAGTAAGAGGAAAATTACAGCTAAACACAAACACCGCAGAAATGTAAAAATAGCCTTGGTCCCAAACGGACAGAAAATGGAAAAGTGCTGCGGTCATTAAGGGGTTAACTGTTGCTGTTATGTCTTGTTGGTCTAAAGCTTTTCATTAAAATCAACAAAGGATTTATAATTTTGTAGCATAAAAATAAACAGTGAGCGGAAGGGGAGGGAGGCTATCTATTTTTGGCAAGTCCAACTGTCCTCTAAATATCCTCAAGTATTGTTTTAATTATACAAAAGACCACCTGCACTATGCCCATATACCAGAACCCAATGAACAGATGCATCATGCCTTTAACATTTTGAGGTTGGGATATATACCCCCATTAAATACATCATTTCTGGTGCTATATTTCAATAATTCACACATGACATTATAAGATCGCCTCAAGAATTTCTGGTAAAAAGAAAAATAAGATATCACATCTAATGAAGACATAAATGAAATAAGAACACTGTTTAAAGGGACATAAAACACATTTTTTTCTTTCATGATTCAGATAGAACATACAATTTTAAACAACTTTCCAATTTACTTCTGTTATCAAATTTTCTTTGTTTTCTCCTTGTCCTTTGTCGAAAAGCAGGGCTGTAAGCCCAGGAGTGTGCACATGTCTGCAGCACTTTATGGCAGCAGTTTTACAACAATGTTATACATTAGCAGGAACACTAGATGGCAGCACTATTTCCTTTCATGTAGTTCTTCAGGCATGTGCACACTACCTACCTAGGTATCCTTTCAACAAAGAATTAAGCAATTTTGATAGTAGAAGTGAATTGGAATCTTTTTTTTAAATTGTATTCTCTATCTGAATCATGAAAAAAACATTTGGGGTTTAATGTCCCTGCAGCAATATGCACAGAAATATACACAGAAAATGTATGCATACACCAACCATTTATCACTTTCATTCAGTCCATATTAGTTATTATAAACACCATTAGACCTGTAGCTTGCAATTGAAGTAGACTTTGTCACCTGCATGATTCACTGATAAGGAAATCAGAAACTTACAGATTTATAACCAGTGAACCTAGGTTTCAAGGAAATTAACTGATGTGGGGAAATCATTGATTGCAAAATGTGTTCTTAATTCAACTGACACAATCACCACACTTTCATTATGTTTAAAGCTCATGTCTGGTAAGGAACAATAAACACAAACAATATGTAATGCAGATGAAAGGGTACTATTTAAATATGTTACAATAAGTCAGCTATAGAAATAAGTATGTTGCAAACATTGTTCTTGCGTTAAGTTGTTTATTTTGATTCTGAGACTAAAAGGAACTGCTTATTTATGCACACATTAAAGGGATAGGAAAGTCAACATGATTCAGATAGAGGGGCCTATCTATGATGCCCCGTGTTTCTGGCAAGCCTGCAGGCTCGCCAGAAACAGTAGTTATGAAGCTCTGAGCAGGCGGACAGACATCGCCGGAATTCAACCCGATCCCGATCGAGTACTGTTACCAACAGCTCGTTTTTACTGCCTCTCTTGTTAACCCTTTTCTAGTATCCTCACTTTGCAGACACAATCCCAGTCACTTGACCACCTCTGTTGGATCTCCTAGGGTATCTATGTCATGACCTTGGCGTTCCAAAGTTAGAATTTTCCACAAGCTCTATATTGGTCTGTGTAAGTGACCTAACCGAGTGTCCTTCTTAAAGTTTTAGGAAATCACTTGTGACAGGGAATTTATTTAAAACACCACCACAGATTAATAGTTTATACACATAACCCATGTGTGAGATCAAAGAGTAAGGTTTTCAAAAGAACACTTAATATCAACGCTTTTCACCCATTCAACAAGGCTTTATCAAGATACTTTCTTAGGAACAAATGCCCTTTTCAGGGCAATGGGTAGTTTAGGTTTCTTAGTGTTAGGTTTTTTTTATTTTGGGGGGTTTTACTGTTAGGGGGGACTTTGTGTATTTTTAATGTAAAAGAGATGTTTATCTTGGGGCAATGCCCTGCAAACAGCCCTTTTAAGGGCTACTGGTAGTTTATTCTTAGAGTAGGGGGTGTTTTTATTTTGGGGGGGGGGCTTTTTTATTGTCATAGGGATTAGGGTTTTTTTCTGTAATATTAGATTTTTTTTTATTTTCTGTAATTTTAGCTTAATTTAAACTTAGGTTTATTTTTTTAATTTTTGGGGGTTAGATTTAAGTTGGGTTTTTTTAAATATATATATATTTTTTTTTAGATTAGGGATGGGCAGCAAAAGAGCTGAATGCCATTTTAAGGGCAATGCCCATACAAATGCCCTTTACAGGGCAATGAATAATTTAGGTTTTTTAGTGTTAGGTTTATTTATTTTGGGGGGTTTGGTGGGTGGTGGGTTTTACTGTTAGGGGGGACTTAGAATTTTTGGTAACTGCAAAAGTTGTTTAACTTAGGGCAATGCCCTACAAAAAGCCCTATTTAATGGCTATTGGTAGTTCAGCAATAGATTAGGGGGTGTTTTTATTTTCATAAGGATTAGGTTTAATTTTTTAATTTTTGATAATTTGATTCTTTTTTTCTGTAGTTTAATTTTTTTAACATCACATAGGCCTCTAGTTATCAACGTGTCTACTTACCTGCCATCACCGGCCCCAATACGCCCGCCTAAGCTCGCCTCACATCGCCGCCGCGGACCTGAATACGCTCGCCAAATTTATCAATAAAGCTGTCAAAAAGCCGCGCACCAAGTACGGGGCGATGAGCAGTGGACTGTGATAGTTATCACTCAGCCGATCTCGCTACTCCGGCTTTTTCACAGCTTTATTGATACCCCTGTCACTAAGCACTCACACTATACTATACTGTTCTACCCCCTATACCGGCACCCCCGGAGCACCCCGCAACTAAATAAAGTTATTAACCCCTAAACCGCTGCTCCTAGACCCCGCCGCAACTATAATAAATGTATTAACCCCTAAACCGCTGCTCCCGGAGCCCACCGCCACTCTAATAAACTGATTAACCCCTAAACCACCGCTCCCGGAGCCCACTGCCACTCTAATAAACTGATTAACCCCTAAACTGCCGCTCCCAGACCCCGCCGCCACCTACATAATACCTATTAACCCCTATAATGCCGATCCTGTACCCCGCCGCAACTAAATAAATTGTTTAACCCCTAAACCGCCGCTCCCGGACCCCGCCGCAACCTATATTAAACTTTTTAACCCCTAATCTGCCCCCCTACACCGTCGCCACCTATAATAAATTTATTAACCCCTATCCTGCCCCCCTATACCGCCGCAACCTATAATAAAATTATTAACCCCTAAACCTAAGTCTAACCCTAACACCCCCCTAACTTAAATATTAATTAAATAAATATTACTCTAACTAAATTAATCCTATTTAAAATTAAATACTTACCTATAAAATAAACCCTAATATAGCTACAATATAACTAATAATTACATTGTAGCTATTTTAGGATTTATATTTATTTTACAGACAAATTTTAATTTATTTTAACTAGGCACAATAGCTATTAAATAGTTATTAACTATTTAATAGCTACCTAGTTAAAATAAAGACAAATTTACCTGTAAAATAAAAACTAACCTAAGTTACAATTACACCTAACACTACACTATCATTAAATAAATTATTCCTATTTAAAACTAAATACTTACCTGTAAAATAAACCCTAAGATAGCTACAATGTAATTAATAATTACATTGTAGCTATTTTAAGATTTATATTTATTTTACAGGTAACTTTGTATTTATTTTAACTAGGTAGAATAGTTATTAAATAGTTATTAACTATTTAATAACTACCTATCAAAAAGAAATACAAAATTACCTTTTAAATAAATCCTCACCTAAGTTACAATTAAACCTAACACTACACTATCATTAAATAAATTAATTATCTACAAATACCTACAATTAAATAAACGAACTAAAGTACAAAAAAAAACTAAGTTACAAAAAATAAAAAAAACTAAGTTACAAAAAATATTACAAGATTTTTAAGCTAATTACACCTAATCTAAGCCCCCCAAAATAAAACAATGCCCTACCCTATTCTAAATTATGAAAGTTAACAGCTCTATTACCTTACCAGCCCTTAAAAGGACCTTTTGCGGGGCATGCCCCAAAGAAATCAGCTCTTTTGCCTGTAAAAAAAAACACAATACTACCCCCCAACATTACAACCCACCACCCACATACCCCTACTCTAACCCAAACCCCCCTTAAATAAACCTAACACTACCCCCCTTAAGATCATCCTACCTTTAGCCGTCTTCAGCCAGCCGACCACCGATGGAACAGAAGAGGACATCCGCAGCGGTCGAAGTCTTCATCCAAGGGGCGCTGAAGAGGTCTTCCATCCGATAGAAGTCTTCATCCAGGCGGCGTCTTCAATCTTCATCCATCCGGAGCAGAGCCATCTTCAAAGCAGCCGACGTGGAGCCATCTTCATCCACCGACGCCTACTCGCCGAATGAATATTCCTTTAAGTGACGTCATCCAAGATGGCATCCCTCGAATTCCGATTGGTTGATAGGATTCTATCAGCCAATCGGAATTAAGGTAGGAAAAATCTGATTGGCTGATCCAATCAGCCAATCAGATTCAAGTTCAATCCGATTGGCTGATCCAATTAGCCAAACAGATTGAGCTTGCATTCTATTGGCTGTTCCGATCAGCCAATAGAATGCGAGCTCAATCTGATTGGCTGATTGGATCAGCCAATCAGATTTTTCCTACCTTAATTCCGATTGGCTGATAGAATCCTATCAGCCAATCGGAATTCGAGGGACGCCATCTTGGATGACGTCACTTAAAGGAATATTCATTCGGCGAGTAGGCGTCGGTGGATGAAGATGGCTCCGCGTCGGCTGCTTTGAAGATGGCTCTGCTCCACTCCGGATGGATGAAGATTGAAGACGCCGCCTGGATGAAGACTTCTATCAGATGGAAGACCTCTTCAGCACCCCTTGGATGAAGACTTTGACCGCTGCGGATGTCTTCTTCTGTTCCATCGGTGGTCGGCTGGCTGAAGACGGCTAAAGGTAGGATGATCTTCAGGGGGGTAGTGTTAGGTTTATTTAAGGGGGGTTTGGGTTAGAGTAGGGGTATGTGGGTGGTGGGTTGTAATGTTGGGGGGTGGTATTGTGTTGTTGTTTTTTACAGGCAAAAGAGCTGATTTCTTTGGGGCATGCCCCGCAAAAGGCCCTTTTAAGGGCTGGTAAGGTAATAGAGCTGTTAACTTTCATAATTTAGAATAGGGTAGGGCATTTTTTTATTTTGGGGGGCTTTGTTATTTTATTACGGGGCTTAGATTAGGTGTAATTAGCTTAAAAATCTTGTAATATTTTTTTATTTTTTGTAACTTATTTTTTTTTATTTTTTGTACTTTAGTTAGTTTATTTAATTGTATTTAATTGTAGGTATTTGTAGATAATTAATTTAATTTATTTAATGATAGTGTAGTGTTAGGTTTAATTGTAACTTAGGTTAGGATTTATTTTACAGGTAATTTTGTATTTCTTTTAGCTAGGTAGTTATTAAGTAGTTAATAACTATTTAATAACTATTCTACCTAGTTAAAATAAATACAAAGTTACCTGTAAAATAAATATAAATCCTAAAATAGCTACAATGCAATTATTAATTACATTGTAGCTATCTTAGGGTTTATTTTACAGGTAAGTATTTAGTTTTAAATAGGATTAATTTAGTTAATAAGAGTCATTTTATTTAGATTTATTAAAATAATATTTAAGTTAGGGGGGTGTTAGGGTTAGGGTTAGACTTAGGTTTAGGGGTTAATTAGTTTAATATAGATGGCGGCGGTATGGGGTGGCAGGATAGGGGCTAATAAATTTATTATAGGTGGCGACGGTGTAGCGGGGGCAGATTAGGGGTTAATAAGTTTAATATAGGTTGCGGCGGGGTCCGGGAGTGGCGGTTTAGGGGTTAAACAATTTATTTAGATGCGGCGGGGTACGGGATCGGCAGGATAGGGGTTAATAAATTTATTATAGGTGGTGGCGGTATAGGGGGGCAGGATAGGGGTTAATAGGTATTATGTAGGTGGCGGCGGGGTCTGGGAGCGGCGGTTTAGGGGTAAATAAGTTTATTAGAGTGGCGGTGGGCTCCGGGAGCGGCGGTTTAGGGTGTAATACATTTATTTAGTTGGGGCGGTGTAGGGGGGGGCAGATTAGGGGTGTTTAGACTCGTGGTACATGTTAGGGTGTTAGGTGCAGACGTTTCCCACAGGAATCAATGGGATGTCGGGCAGCAGCGAACATGAGCTTTCGCTATGGTCAGACTCCCATTGATTCCTATGGGATCCGCCGCCTCCAGGGCGGCGGATTGAAAACCAGGTACACTGGGCCAGAAAAGTGCCGAGTGTACCTGCTAGTTATTTGATAACTACCAAAAGTAGTCAGATTGTGCCGAACTTGCGTTCGGAACATCTGGAGTGACGTAAGAATCGATCTGTGTCGGACTGAGTCCGGCGGATCGAAGCTTACGTCACAAAATTCTACTTTTGCCGGGCAGCAGGGCTTGATAACTTAGGCGAATCAGCCTCGCCACAAATACGCTGCGGAATTCCAGCGTATTTGAGGTTGACGGCTTGATAACTAGAGGCCATAGACTGCCCTCTGGGCAGGATAACCAACTAGTAATACATAAAAGAATCACAATAAAATCTAAAATATTTTTTGTACATCTATTTGAAAATATTTCAGTTAAGCCAGTTAAAAAAAAAAAAAAAACTATTTCTAAGTTTAAAGGGACATAAACCCAAAAATGTTCTTTCATGATTCAGATAGAGAATAACATTTTTTAAAAATTTGCTTAATTCTAATGTTATTCTTTGTTGAAGAAATATCTAGATAGGTAGGGTGCACAGGTCTGGAGCACCACATGACAGGAAATAGTGCTGCCATATAGTGTTCTTGCTAATGCACAACTGCTGCTATATAGTGCTGCAGACGTGCACACTCTGGAACTTACTTTCCTGCGTTTCAACAAAGGATAACAAGAAAACAAAGACACTTTGATAATGGAAGTACATTGGAAAGTTGTTTAACATTGTCTGTTCTCATATGGTAAAATCTCTAATTTCAGCATCAATATTAGTAAATCTGAGCTCCTAAACATTAATACACAACCACATCACGTACAACACTTAAAAAATAGATATAATATCTCTATTGCACAACATAAACTACGATACTTGGGAATATACTTAACCGCCACACCACAAGCCCTATTTAAATATAATTACCTCAATTTAAAACAAGAAATTTCCAGAGACTTATCTTCCTGGAAAAATAAACCACTCACATGGCTTGGTAGGATAGGAGTGATAAAAATGAATGTCCTACCTAGGATCCTATACATCTTACAAACACTACCTATTCCTATGCAAGAGGGTTACCTTGATCAGCTTCAGAAACTGTTAGAACAATTTATTTGCGCAGAATCTAAACCTAGAGTACCTAAACGAACTATGTATCTGTCCAGTAAGAGAGGTGGACTGGGAGTCCCTAAATTAATAGATTATAGAAAGGCAATCATGCTCCAACATATTGTAGATTGGGCTCTTAACACTAACCAGAAAGCTTGGACCGGACTAGACAGACACATTTTTAAATTTAATAACATGAGTGCCCTGGCGTGGACCCCTCCACAGAAAAGGCCCAGAACCTTAATCAAATACTCTGTCCCATCTGCAACATTGGCGGAAAGGGATATAATTATAGCCCTCAAGGCAGAACATACAGTGATCTGAGATGTCATTGCAGAAAATGCAGCATGTCTGCAGAAAGAACAGGACACATGCAGGAACTGTTAGTGCTTGAACTTTGTAGTGCTGCTCCACTTTAGAAAGTTCTCTTCAAACAGAGCTTTGCTCTGGCTGCACTGTATTAGGTTTCTATATCACAGTGCATCCAGAGCAAAGTGCTGTTTGAAGTGAGCAGTCAAATATGCAGTAGCACTGCAAAGCAGCAGCACATTGCTTGTTGACTGGCTCTCAGAGATTTTTTTCAAACTCGCCCCCTATCCTTTCCCAGTCTGCAAAGCTGTTTATTCTGAATGTAAGACGTTAGTATGAGCACTGCATCTTTTTTATTACTACATTTCTATGTTAGACCATGAGAAAAGGAAACAGATTTATTCAAGATAATCATAATTTAAAATGTCTTTTTTTGTATGCAGCTAATTTTTTCCAATGCAATTCTATTATAAAAAATAAAAATTGCTTTATTCTTCAGTTAACCAACACATTGCAATTGAATTGGTGCCTTAATAATTTAAAATTGAATTTTATTTAAAAATGACCTGCAGAAAATTTTTCACTAAAAAAATCTAATTGCAGAAAGTGAATAAAAGTTCTGCCTCTGGGATTATAGCTACAAGCAATCACATCTCTTCTAAATAGGGTCCCTTAACATCAATCATTGAAAACTCTGAACTTCCTTATAGCCAACTGGGGTTTCGAGTGAAACAGCCATATAGCCTTAGAACAAGCTCCATATGCTACCTTATAGAGAATGGTAGAGCCAAACCACAAGCAGCCCTTGAGGAAACCCGCAAAGAGATTTTCGTGTCGTGGCTACACTATAACCAACTCATTCACTATATCTCACAGCACAAACACAAGAGCAAGCTAAGAAGGGAAACTACACCATTCGAAAAAATATGCATCCTACCTGTCACACCTAAGCACCTTATCTCGGCCCTCTATAAAATTGTGGCCGTCGATGATTCAACGACTCTCCCGTCATACACTATAGCGTGGCAAAAAGATCTAAATCTAGAAACAGAGACTGATACTTGGCTTAAAGCATTCAATGCAACTAAAAAGTCATCGGTCTCAGCACAAACTCAGGAAATGCACATACAATTTTTGAGCAGGTGGTATCTCACGCCTGTGAGACTTCACAAAATGTTTCCTACTTTGAGTGCGACTTGCTGGAGGGGATGTGGAGAGGAGGGTTCTCTCCACCATATTTGGTGGTCCTGTCCGAGGATTCAAAACTTTTGGTTAGAGGTGTCTCATAAAATGTCAGAGATACTTGCCACTCAGATACCTAATAGCCTAGAGACCCTCCTACTCTGCTCGCTACCCAAAACAAGTGGCTCAGCCCATAAGGCTCTCCTTCTGATAATGTTGACGGCTGCTAAAAAGCTCATCCCAAAACATTGGAAAACACAAGTCACTCCTATTCAGGACTGGAAAACACAAGTAGCAGAACTTATCACACTAGAAACATATCACTATTTTAAAACACACAATTTGGCAGCTCACAAGATGATCTTGTCTCTCTGGAACAGAACAATTTGAGGGTTTAACCTGAACCTCCCGTCCCTATATATGATCCTACACATAAATCCCTTCTTTTCTCCTCTCCCTCTCCTCCGCCCTCTCTCTCACCCTATCTATCTCTTCCCTCCTCTCTATTGTCCTTCTTTTATCTACCACTTTCTTTCCTTCTTTCTTCTCAAAGCTAATACTGACTAAAGGTATATTCATCATACAAATACTGTCTTTGACATGTAATCTAAATTAAGAATAACATATAATGAATGAAGAAAAACAATGCATCACCCAGGCAAGCAAGTCCAGAGACTGAGATCTATCACCTTCACAAAATTGATAAGACTAAATACTAACGGCTAGATTTAGAGTTTTGTCGGTAAGGACCCGCGTAGCTAACGCCGGCTTTTTTCTGGCCGCACCATAAAAATAACTCTGGTATTGAGAGTCCACATAAAGGCTGCGTTAGGCTCCAAAAAAGGAGCGTAGAGCATATTTAACGCAACTTCAACTCTCGATACCAGAGTTGCTTACGCAAGCGGCCAGCCTCAAAAACGTGCTCGTGCACGATTCCCCCATAGGAAACAATGGGGCTGTTTGAGCTGAAAAAAAACCTAACACCTGCAAAAAAGCCGCGTTCAGCTCCTAACGCAGCCCCATTGTTTGCTATGGGGAAACACTTCCTACGTCTGCACCTAACACTCTAACATGTACCCCGAGTCTAAACACCCCTAACCTTACACTTATTAACCCCTATTCTGCCGCCCCCTGCATATTATTATTAACCCCTAATCTGCCGCTCCGTAAACCGCCGCTACTTACATTATCCCTATGTACCCCTAATCTGCTGCCCCTAACACCGCCGACACCTATATTATATTTATTAACCCCTAATCTGCCCCCCACAACGTCGCCTCCACCTGCCTACACTTATTAACCCCTAATCTGCCGACCGGACCTGAGCGCTAATATAATAAAGTTATTAACCCCTAATCCACCTCACTAACCCTATAATAAATAGTATTAACCCCTAATCTGCCCTCCCTAACATCGCCGACACCTAACTTCAATTATTAACCCCTAATCTGCCGACTGGAGCTCACCGCTATTCTAATAAATGTATTAACCCCTAAAGCTAAGTCTAACACTAACACCCCCTAAGTTAAATATAATTTACATCTAACGAAATTAATTATCTCTTATTAAATACATTATTCCTATTTAAAGCTAAATACTTACCTGTAAAATAAATCCTAATATAGCTACAATATAAATTATAATTATATTATAGCTATTTTAGGATTAATATTTATTTTACAGGTAACTTTGTAATTATTTTAACCAGGTACAATAGCTATTAAATAGTTAATAACTATTTAATAGTTACCTAGTTAAAATAATAACAAAATTACCTGTAAAATAAATCCTAACCTAAGTTATAATTAAACCTAACACTACACTATCATTAAATTAATTAAATAAAATATCTACAATTACCTACAATTAAACCTAACACTACACTATCAATACATTAATTAAATACAATATCTACAAATAACTGCAATGAAATAAACTAACTAAAGTGCAAAAAATAAAAAAGAACTAAGTTACAAAAAATAAAAAAATATTTACAAACATAAGGAAAATCTTACAACAATTTTAAACTAATTACACCTACTCTAAGCCCCCTAATAAAATAACAAAGCCCCCCAAAATAAAAAATGCCCTACCCTATTCTAAATTACTAAAGTTCAAAGCTCTTTTACCTTACCAGCCCTGAACAGGGCCCTTTGCGGGGCATGCCCCAAAGAATTCAGCTCTTTTGCCTGTAAAAAAAACATACAATACCCCCCCCCCAACATTACAACCCACCACCCACATACCCCTAATCTAACCCAAACCCCCCTTAAATAAACCTAACACTAAGCCCCTGAAGATCATCCTACCTTGTCTTCACCATACCAGGTTCACCGATCCGTCCTGGCTCCAAAATCTTCATCCAACCCAAGCGGGGGCTGGCGATCCATCATCCGGCGGCTGAAGAGGTCCAGAAGAGGCTCCAAAGTCTTCATCCTATCCGGGAAGAAGAGTAGATCCGGACCGGCAACCATCATCTTCCAAGCGGCATCTTCTATCTTCATCCGATGAGGACCGGCTCCATCCTGAAGACCTCCACCGCGGACCCATCTTCATCCGGCGACGTCCAACTGAAGAATGACGGTTCCTTTAAGGGATGTCATCCAAGATGGCGTCCCTTGAATTCCGATTGGCTGATAGGATTCTATCAGCCAATCGGAATTAAGGTAGGAATATTCTGATTGGCTGATGGAATCAGCCAATCAGAATCAAGTTCAATCCGATTGGCTGATCCAATCAGCCAATCAGATTGAGCTCGCATTCTATTGGCTGATCGGATGAAGATGGGTCCGCGGTGGAGGTCTTCAGGATGGAGCCGGTCCTCATCGGATGAAGATAGAAGATGCCGCTTGGAAGATGATGGTTGCCGGTCCGGATCTACTCTTCTTCCCGGATAGGATGAAGACTTTGGAGCCTCTTCTGGACCTCTTCAGCCACCGGATGATGGATCGCCAGCCCCCGCTTGGGTTGGATGAAGATTTTGGAGCCAGGACCGATCGGTGATACCCGGTGAGGTGAAGACAAGGTAGGATGATCTTCAGGGGCTTAGTGTTAGGTTTATTTAAGGGGGGTTTGGGTTAGATTAGGGGTATGTGGGTGGTGGGTTGTAATGTTGGGGGGGGGGTATTGTATGTGTTTTTTTTACAGGCAAAAGAGCTTAACTTCTTGGGGCATGCCCCGCAAAGGGCCCTGTTCAGGGCTGGTATATGGTGTTATTTTATTAGGGGGCTTAGAGTAGGTGTAATTAGTTTAAAATTGATGTAATATTTTTCTTATGTTTGTAAATATTTTTTTATTTTTTGTAACTTAGTTCTTTTTTATTTTTTGTACTTTAGTTAGTTTATTTCATTGTAGTTATTTGTAGGTATTGCATTTAATTAATGTATTGATAGTGTAGTGTTAGGTTTAATTGTAGGTGATTGTAGGTATTTTATTTAATTAATTTAATGATAGTATAGTGTTAGGTTTAATTGTAACTTAGGTTAGGATTTATTTTACAGGTAATTTTGTAATTATTTTAACTATTTTAGCTATTAAATAGTTCTTAACTATTTAATAGCTATTGTACCTGGTTAAAATAAATACAAAGTTACCTGTAAAATAAATATTAATCCTAAAATAGCTATAATATAATTATAATTTATATTGTAGCTATACTAGGGTTTATTTTACAGGTAAGTATTTAGCTTTAAATAGGAATAATTTATTTAATAAGAGTTAATTAATTTCGTTAGATTTAAATTATATTTAAGTTAGGGGGGTGTTAGTGTTAGGGTTAGACTTAGCTTTAGGGGTTAATACATTTATTAGAATAGCGGTGAGCTCCGGTCGGGTTAATAATTGAAGTTAGGTGTTGGCGATGTTAGGGAGGGCAGATTAGGGGTTAATACTATTTATTATAGGGTTAGTGAGGCGGATTAGGGGTTAATAACTTTATTATAGTAGCGGTGCGGTCCGCTCGGCAGATTAGGGGTTAATAAGTGTAGGCAGGTGGAGGCGACGTTGAGGGGGCCAGATTAGGGGTTAATAAATATAATATAGGGGTCGGCGGTGTTAGGGGCAGCAGATTAGGGGTACATAAGGATAACTTAAGTAGCAGCGCTTTGCGGTCGGCAGATTAGGGGTTAATTATTGTAGGTAGATGGCTGCGACATTGTGGGGGGCAGGTTAGGGGTTAATAAATATAATATAGGGGTCGGCTGTGTTAGGGGCAACAGATTAGGGGTACATAAGGATAACGTAGGTGGCGGTCGGCAGATTAGGGGTTAAAAAAATTTAATCGAGTGGCGGCGATGTGGGGGGGCCTCGGTTTAGGGGTACATAGGTAGTTTATGGGTGTTAGTGTACTTTAGAGTACAGTAGTTAAGAGCTTTATGAACCGGCGTTAGCCCAGAAAGCTCTTAACTACTGACTTTTTTCTGCGGCTGGAGTTTTGTCGTTAGAATTCTAACGCTCACTTCAGACACGACTAAATAACGGAGTTAGAAAAATCCCATTGAAAAGATAGGATACGCAATTGACGTAAGGGGATCTGCGGTATGGAAAAGTCGCGGCTAAAAAGTGAGCGTTAGACCCTTTTTTGAGTGACTCCAAATACCGGAGGTAGCCTAAAACCAGCGTTAGGAGCCTCTAACGCGGGTTCTCACGGCTACCGCCAAACTCCAAATCTAGGCCTAAGTTTGATACTTTAGGAAGGTGATGACAATGTTCAGCCGGGGTCACTATTTTAATCTCATTCAATCTTCTTTCTTTTTCCTTTCTTTTTAATCCATGTACCTTGTGACACGCATTTGAATGCCATGTACATTATTGTCAAACAAATTGTATTGTCATGTTATTTGTTATATTGTCATTTTCTTTTTACAAATTTCAATAAAGTTTCTTTGAAAATAAAAAAAAATAAAAAATTGTTCTGTCTGAATCATGAAAGAACAATTTGGGGGTTTATGTCTATTTAAAAGGGAAATATGTCTCTAAATAGTGTATTTAAAGACCATTTATCTATAGAAACAGTATATCTTAAAAAATGCACCTACTTCCAACTCTGAATTCAAGCCTAGAGGCTGTTCAACCTGTTTTTTTTTTTTTAACTTAGCTTCCTGATAAAGTAACCTTTCTTCAAACGTTCCCCCTCCAGTCTTGCCTTGGTTTACAAAGTCCCCAACATTTTAAATCCTTGAGGTATTGTTATATATTTGGAGAAAGTGTTTATATAGGTAAGTGTCCAAATCACCCTTCCTAATACTACAAATATGTTTCCAAATTCTCTCCCTTAGGGATCTAGTCATTTCTTCTAGGTACTATTTGTTTGCAAGCACATTCAATCATATTAATTACCCATTTATTGTTACAGCTAATAGTTTCCTTAATCTTAACAATTCTCCCATTTGTTGTACAATATTTTTTTCTTCTTTACACTATGCTAATAAGCTTTGCATGTAAAACAAGTAAGAAAGACAGTTTATTTCCCTCTTAAATCTTAATCTTTTGTTGTTCTCATGGTGCCCTTAAATTCACTTTTTTTTTTTTAATTCCTAGCTCTCATATATTAAAGGGACACTGAACCCAAATTTTTTCTTTTGTAATTCAGATAAAGCATGCAATTTTAAGCAACTTTCTAATTTACTCCTATTATCAATTTTTCTTCGTTCTCTTGCTATCATTATTTGAAAAAGAAGGCATCTAAGCTTTTGTTTGGTTTAAATACTCTGAACAGCACTTTTTTATTGGTGGATGAATTTATCCACCAATCAGCAAGCACAACCCAGGTTGTTCACCAAAAATGGGTCGGCATCTAAACTTGCATTCTTGCATTTCAAATAAAGATACCAAGAGAATGAAGAAAATTTGATAATAGGAATAAATTAGAAAGTTGCTTAAAATTTCATGCTTAATCTGAATCACAAAATAAATTTTTTGGGTACAGTGTCCCTTTAACCTTAAGCCTCTAACATATTTATGTAGGAATTTTCTTTGTATGGAGATAGATTTGCTTTTATTGAATTTATTCCAAATATTGGGTTGGTTCCAGACCACCACAATAAAGAGAATATAACAATATAGTGCATATAAAAGTTTTATTTACACTATACTGTAGTCTATTAAAGGGACATAATACTCATAAGCTAAATTACTTGAAACTGATGCAGTATAACGGTAAAAAGCTGACAGGAAAATATCCCCTGAGCATCTCTATGTAAAAAAGGAAGATATTTTACCTCACAATCTCCTCAGCTCAGCAGAGTAAGTTCTGTGTAAAAAGTTATACTCCGCTGTTCCCAGCTGCAGGTAAAAAAAAAAAAAAAATGAAGAAATGAACAGCAGCCAATCAGCATCAGCAGTGCTGAGGTCATGAACTCTTTTACTGTGATCTCATGAGATTTCACTTAACTCTCATGAGATTTCATAGTAAGCTGAATAGGGAAATAATATGAGAGTGCACGAGGCTCATCCCCTAAGATGTCCCAGGACAGACACACTAAAATGCTGCTTAGAAATCCTTTACAATGGGAGGTGGCTACTGAGGAACTTTTGAGGTAAAATATCTTTCTTTTTTACATAGAGATGTTCAGGAGATATTTTCAAGTTAGCTTTTTACAGCTATACTGCATCACTTTCAAGTGTTTAAACATTTGGGTATTATGGCCCTTTAAGTGTGCAATAGCATTATGTCTAATAAAAACAATGTACATACCTTAATTAAAAAATACTTTATTGCTAAAAAATGCTAACCATCAGTGAGTCATAATCTTGTTGCTGGTGGTGTGTGTATTTAGGTGTGTTTATTTATGTGAATTCATGTTTACTTATGTGTTTATATGTGTATATATGTTGGAAAAATGGCACTGATAGACTTGCTCGACACAAGGTTGCCACAAAAATTAAATTTGTAAAAAGAGCAATATCTGCAAAGTACAATAAAGCGAAGCGGAATAAAAATTTATTTTAATATATTTTATATGTGTTTTGTTCTACTTTTATTGTAGAACTAACACTTTATTTCAGGTTGCGAGAGCAACACATAACCACTTGTAATTTAGCGACATTTAGCGCAGGTCTATTGATATCGTCCATTGGTAATCTAGGCCATGATCAGTCTAGGGGTAACCTTATGGATCTTAGGTAAAAAATAAAATAGTTGAAACCTTGGAAATTTATGGAGGAGGAATTCAAAATTGATTTAGGTTTCCTATATTTTAATTGAATTTGTATTGATTAAAAAGATAGATAATCCCTTTATTACCCATTCCATAGTTTTGCACAACCAACACAGTTATTTAAATACACTTTTTTACCTCTGTGATTACCTTGTATCTAAGCCTCTGTAAGCTGCACCCTTATTTCAGTTTTTTTGACAGACATCCATTTTAGCCAATCACAGCCGGCTCACCTGAACTCCACGTATGTGAGCACAGTGTTATCTATATAAAACACATGAAGTAACACCCTCTACTGGTTAAAAACTGTCAAAATGCCCTGAGAGAAGAGGCGGCCTTCAAGGGCATAGAAATTAGCATATGAACCTCCTAGGTTTAGCTTTCAACTACGTATATCAAGAGAACAAAGCAAAATTGGTTATAAAAGTAAATTGGAAAAATTATAAAATTGATATTCTCTATCTGAATCATGAAAGTTTATTTTGCACTAGACTGTTCCTGTAATAGTCTATTAGTATGATTATGATAGGAGATGGTTTCCATAATTACCACCACCCCCTTTATCCACAGACTTCATTACCACTTTCTTATTTTTCTGTAAATTACTTAAAACCTCCTTTTCATTCATATTCATGTTTTAATACTATTATTTTCCAAGTTCCTTAGTAATAATTTATCAAACATTTTAAAATTACTGCATTTCTTTTGTACTTTGAAAAACGTTGATTTCGGTTTAAGATTGGTATGTATATAAAAATAAAAATTCCTCTTTTTTTTTTTTTAGGGGAATAACATCCCCTATTCAGAGGGTGCCTGAAAAATATATTTTTAGTGTGAGTATCCTAAAAAAACTTCATAACATGAATGTGTTCCAAACTCATTTAATCTACTAGAAGGTGCAAAAGTCTAATATATTTCCCTTACTTCTAGTGTTCAGTGCTAGAGGTTTACATCATTTAATAACCATAATCCTCCATCTCTTTTATTACTTATTGGTGGTGACCAGACCTATCTGAACACATTTTATCATAACAACTATAATAACCTCCTTCTACCCATCTAGAAACTGGTTTCTTATGTACAACCTTTCCCCAACAAAGAATTTCCATGGCTAACTTTGGGGTGGTCAGAGCCTCTTTGTCCACTTGGTCAAGGGTCTCATCTTTTTCACTATAATTCTTTTTTGGTAACAGTCCATGCAGATGAACCTTACTTGGTCCCTGAGAGGTGATACCTTTAAGGTGATCAATATATTTTTATTGTGCAGCCAGCAGTTTTATAGGGAGTAATGTGTGACTTCTGTGTATATATATATATATATATATATATATATATATATATATATATATATATATATATATATATATGGATTGTGTGCACAGTACTGGAGCTATTATCAGATATTATGTAGCACTTTTCTCTGGGTTGGACTCAAAGCAGTCTATGCAGATGAACCTTGCATGGCCCCTGTGAAGCGATACCTTTAAAGGGACAGTGTACTGTAACATTGTTTTTCCCTTAATGTGTTTCCAATTAAATTTTTTACTAACTGCAGAGTATAAAATGTATGAGAATTTGCTCTTTAATATTTATTTGTGTATATAAAAAAGCTGATTTTGTGTTTTGAAGCCACAACCTAATAAAATGGGTTGAGTTTTTAGGTATAATCAGATCTCATTACTTTATCACATTGGGTACATATACATGCTTCTTTATCTTATATCTGTCCATAAACCAAAGACCAATACATGGTATGAACAATGGAAAATTAACATTTTAATACATTATCTCTTCTATACCCCACTGGGAGTGTAATTTCTTCTGCTGATTGTGTTTACACAGCTTATCTATAGCTTGGACCTAAGGCCAGAAACTTTCAGAATAGGTGGGGATACCACATGCTAACTCAACTATTTAAAATGCCAATATAAGAGTAAAGCAAATACTTTTAAACAATTTAATAGACTCCAACAGGTAAAGTGGATCATTGGGAACAAATTAAAGGGGAGAACATTTTTGAATAAATTGTCCCTTTAAGTTACTATTTATATAATTATTGTGTGACCAGCAGTTTTGTAGGGAGTGCTGTGTGACCTCTATGGGCCAGATTTATTAATGTGTGGACAGGCATGATCTGCTGTAGCGATCATGTCCGCTGCACATCGATAAATGCCGACAGCATTGCACAAGCATTTCACTAGAAATGCCCCCCTACCATTTTACTTGGTATAGATAAATTATGATTTTTTTTTCCACATTTCATACTTCAAATGATTCTTCTTGTTTTAGGCTGCAGTGCCTGTACCTAGCACATTTGTAAACATCTCAAACATAGGGGGTCAATCACAATCCTTTAGAAAAACTTATCAACTGATTTTTCTACAAAAATCCCAATAGACATTACTTATGTAGAAAAATATTGGCTATGTTTTTCTAAACAATTGTAACTGACCCCATAGTGTGAAACAAATTTCCACTAAGCCAAGGTTTAACTTCTTACTTACAGGGGCATAACTAGACTTTACTAGGCCCCAGGGCCCTTTCTGGCTGTTTACAGGTGAGCCAGCAACCACATAGGAGGTGCTTCTCTGATTGTGGGTTATACCTACCTGTAGTAAGTCTGTGGCACAGGAAATGCCACAGGAAATGCACTTGTACAACCTTCATGTACAAATATGGTGGCATTTTTTTCTGTAATCAACACTGTGGTGGCCATCTTCACCATATTGTAACTGCAAATCTTTGCACTTTTTATAAACTGTGAGCCCTTTTTCGCAGGAGGCCACACAGAATGGCCACACATAATTCAGGTGGAACCAAAGCACTGTAGCAATGTCCCTTTTAAGTGCAGGGCCAGATATGCCCCCTTGATGTCTGAGACCCCTGTAATTATGCACCTGCTTACTTATGTCCAATTTGCTTTACACAGACACTTGTGCAGTTATTTTAGCTTAGTAGTTAAAAAAATCCAAATACTAGAAATAATATAACACAATTACTATTGTATTATCTTGTATTAGCAAATAGGTTTGCTAACTGTATAACCAGGATTGTTGTATTCTGTAGAAGCTAACATTTGCTAATCAGTGATTTATTAACACAATTGTTTTATCATTGCTAATGTCCTGTTCTATTGCTAGTAAACTGCATTTGCATTTATTATTTATAACTTACATTATTTTCGTCTACTTTGGAGGTATATAAAGCTTTGTAAAACTTTAATCCAGAGTGCTAAATATTAGGGCTGGACTGGGAATAAAAAGCAGCCCTGGAAAAATCTGAAGACCAGCCCTATTTACTGTTTTTTGTTTTTTTTAAATTAAAGTATATTAGTTTGTAATTTTTTCCTTGACTCCATAGTGTGATCTGAAGAAGACGCTCAAAACAGTGTGTAAATCTGTCTCACATTGTGACTTGACTAAAAACTAGAAACCATTATCGGAGGAAGGCTGCTAAAATGGTATATGGTCTAGGAAAGAAAACATACAAGGAAACGCTTTGTGACCATAATATGTATAGTTCAGAGGTTAAAAGAAGAGAGATGTTACGGCTGTATAACCTCATCAGCAGCACCACCAACTTCAATTTTAGCTGAGAAGCCCCAGCTGCGGCAGCCCACCAGGAAAACTCCTGATGTCCAGATAGGCCAATCCTTGCTAAATATGTGTTTCCTCTTAAACAATACCATTACATATTATTCCAGTTTTGTAGGAACCATTATCATTACAATATGCACATAATATCCTCAACATTGATGCTACATTGTATATAGAAGTCAATAGAAAAATACATATTTAGACAAATAGCCTTTGCACAGCTTGTAAAAAGACATTGGGAAGATTTAACCCTTTAGTGACCAGACCATTTTTCAATTTTCTTACCGTTAAAGGGACAGTACACTGTAAAATTGTTTTTCCATAAATGTATTTTGAATGACTTGTTATACCAACTGCAGAGTATAAAATATTTGAGAAATTAGAGAAAAGATATGCTAAAACAAACATACAATAGGGTGCGCAAATATAATATTGGGCGCACAAAAAATGGGGGAGGGGGGGAGTTATTCCCTCTGTGTGGTGGTTGAGAGTGCTGGAATAAATGGGTGTTCAAATAGTGTTCATGGTATGGTATGAGTGAAAAAAAGGTATGTGTTAGATAGAAGTCGTATCCTTAGTTTAAAAAGTGTTTTTAGTGTCGTGACACAATGTGAACTCAAAGAGTGATATTTTCATACACCACTTGGAAAATACAAATCTATATTTGTGTTAATATTAGTATCAAGCTATACAAAAAAGTCCAGACAAAACAAATAAATAAATAAGCGTTGAGTAGAGTCGCTGTTACAATCAGCAAATGTGGCAGGCAGCTTCACTCCAAGCCGGTGGTAAATCGGATAATCTGTAATATTAGAAGTGAAAGAGAGAGCGCCTAATGGTGTGATATCGTTTGAAACCAAATAGATATGATTGCTATACACTTCCGCCAAATGGATACTCACAAAAGAGTCGGCACTCACAAGTAGTGCATACAGGCAGGCTGACCTTAGTACAGCAGTCAGTACGCTGAATCTGTCAGATTAGTGTTGTAGATCTGTTGTAATAGAAGAGGGAGAGAGGGCGCCTAATAGTGCAATATCGTCTGTACCAAAAAAGACACACAGAAAACAAGGGGGGCAATCAGGTGGATACTCACAAAAAAGTTGGCACTAACAAGTAGTGCATTTGAGCAGGCTGACCTTTAAACAGCAGTCTAGGATACAAATCCTAGTAGTTCAGCGTACTGACTGCTGTTTAAAGGTCAGCCTGCTCAAATGCACTACTTGTTAATGCCAACTTTTTTGTGAGTATCCACCTGATTGCCCCCCTTGTTTTCTGTGTGTCTTTTTTGGTACAGACGATATTGCACTATTAGGCGCCCTCTCTCCCTCTTCTATTACAACAGATCTACAACACTAATCTGACAGATTCAGCGTACTGACTGCTGTACTAAGGTCAGCCTGCCTGTATGCACTACTTGTGAGTGCCGACTCTTTTGTGAGTATCCATTTGGCGGAAGTGTATAGCAATCATATCTATTTGGTTTCAAACGATATCACACCATTAGGCGCTCTCTCTTTCACTTCTAATATTTGAGAAATTGCATTTTCGGGTTTATTTGTGTATCTGAAGTAGCTGGTTTTGTGCTTTGAAACCACAGCCTATTACAATGGGTTGAGCTTCAGGTAATATCAGATCTCATTATGTTATCACTTTCATGTACACAGACTTGCTTCCTTATCTTATATATGTCTGGAACACCAAAGCTCAATACATAGAGAGAACAATGGAAAATTATCATTTTATTACTTAACTATCATGCCCCCACTGAGGGTGTAATCTCTTCTTCTGGCTTTGTTTACTTAGGCTTGTCAATAGCATATACGCCAGTATCAAAACTTTCAGTATAGGTTGGGAAACCACAAGCTAAATCAGCTATTTAAAATGCTGAAAAAATATGAGTAAAGGAGCTACTTGCAACCAATTTAATACACTCTAGCAGGTAAAAAGGATCATTGGGAATAATTTAAAGGGGAGAAAGTTTTTGGGTGAACTGTCCCTTTAAGGACCAGGGCTGTTTTTAAATTTCTGCTGTGTTTGTGTTTAGCTGTACTTTTCCGCTTACTCATTTACAGTACCCACACATATTATATACTGTTTTTCTTGCCATTAAATGGACTTTCTAAAGATACCATTATTTTCATCATATCTTATAAATTACTATAAAAACATTTATAAAATATGAGGGAAAAAAACACACTTTTTCTAACTTTGACCCCCAAAATCTGTTACAAATCTATAACCACCAAAAAACACCCATGCTAAATAGTTTCTAAATATTTTTCTTTTTATGCAAGTTATAGGGCAATAAGTACAAGTAGCACTTTGCTATTTCCAAACCATTTTATTTAAAAATTAGCAATAGTTACATTGTAACACTGATATCTGTCAGGAATCCCTGAATAACCCTTCACATGTATATATATATATTTTCTAGTAGACAACCCAAAGTATTGATCTAGGCCCATTTTGGTATATTACATGCCATCATTTCACCGCCAAATGCGATCAAATAATAAAAAAGTAAACTTTCTCACAAACTTTAGGTTTCTCACTGAAATGAAACAGCTTGTGCAATTATGGCACAAATGGTTGTAAATGCTTCTCTGGGATCCCCTTTGTTCAGAAATAGCCGACCTATATGACCTATATGACTTTGACATTGCTTATTGGTAATTAGAAGGCCGCTAAATGTTGCTGCGCTCCACACTTGTATTATGCCCAGCAGTAAAGGGGTTAATTAGGTAACTTGTAGGGTTCATTTTAGCTTTAGTGTAGAGATCAGCCTGCCACCTGCCACATCCCACCCCCTGATCCCTCCCTGACCCCTCTCAAACAGCTCTCTTCCCTCCCCCACCCCCAAAGGCCCCCCTCTTAAGTACTGGCAGAAAGTCTGCTAGTATAAAAATACATTTTTTTATAGTTTTTTTTATATATTTTCTGCAATGTAGGATCCCCCTTACCCCCTGATCCCCCCCCAAAGCTCTCTAACCCTCCCCCCTCTACCTTTTAGCCACCATTTAAGTTTACATTATGTATATATTTAAACATTGTTAAGAATTCTTTTTTGAAATTAACTAACTGAATGACAGAACTGAGAGAATACTTCCAAATTACAGATGAAGGGTGAGTACCAACCTTTGAGCTGGAAACAGAGAGGCAGAAAGTGGAAAAAAATAATTATGTTTAAAAGGACCACAAGACTTCCAAGTCACCTCCCCAGTTAGGAATTATTCAAAACTACTTATGACCATGGACAGACATTGGAGTCATAAATTAAGTTTATATCAGAAAGCTCTCAATATGGATGTAAGCTAACCACGACTGATGTTGCTGGCAATTACTATAATACTGGTGGGATATGGCTGATCTGCTGGATAACAATTACTGGATTTCAGGTGGAATGGCTTTGTGCGTGGGAAAATTATTAGAATGAAAAAGAATTAATATTTAATTTTTTTAAAAAGAAGATGGAGGGGATGTAGACAAACAGTTATGTAAGTCCATCTGAAGGAATTAGGAAAACTACTACAAAGAGACAGGTAAAGGGAAGAAAATAAATGAAATATGAGAAAAAAGGTTTTTAAGATTTTCTTTTTTTATATACTTTAATTCCACTATTTCAAGCCAAGACTATACCAACCTCTGCTGGCTATAGAATGGAATAATCTTCCTCTGAACAGTGCGCTGGGCGGGAGGAGTTAAAAATACAATCTAGCTACGCAAGTTGCGCAGTACTACGCAATTTGCGTAGGGAGATTGTAATTTAACTCCTCCATCGGTTTTCACTGATGTCCAGCCAGGCACTGTAGGGAGTTGTGGCTCGACAGGGGTGACATCATCAGAGGAGATGAATTCCTGCTTGATGGTGTCAAGGATCAACAACATCTTCTCGTGGACCGCCAGTGGTCCATGGACCACTGGTTGGCGACCGCTGGACTAGACTGTTCCTGTAATAGTCTATTAGTATCATTAAGATAGGAGATGGTTTCCATAATTACCACCACCCCCTTTATCCACAGACTTCATTACCACTTTCTTATTTTTCTGTAAATTACTTAAAACCTCCTTTTCATTCATATTCATGTTTTAATACTATTATTTTCCAAGTTCCTTAGTAATAATTTTTTAAACATTTTAAAATTACTGCATTTCTTTTGTACTTTGAAAAACTTTGATTTCGGTTTAAGATTGGTATGTATATAAAAATAAAAATTCCTCTTTTTTTTTTAGGGGGAATAACATCCCCTATTCAGAGGGTGCCTGAAAAATATATTTTTAGTGTGAGTATCCTAAAAAAACTTCATAACATGAATGTGTTCCAAACTCATTTAATCTACTAGAAGGTGCAAAAGTCTAATATATTTCCCTTACTTCTAGTGTTCAGTGCTAGAGGTTTATATCATTTAATAACCATAATCCTCCATCTCTTTTATTACTTATTGGTGGTGACCAGACCTATCTGAACACATTTTATCATAACAACTATAATAACCTCCTTCAGAGTAATTAACTCCTATCTACCCATCTAGAAACTGGTTTCTTATGTACAACCTTTCCCCAACAAAGAATTTCCATGGCTAACTTTGGGGTGGTCAGAGCCACCTGGTCAAGGGTCTCATCTTTTTCACTATAATTCTTTTTTGGTAACAGTCCATGCAGATGAACCTTACTTGGTCCCTGAGAGGTGATACCTTTAAGGTGATCAATATATTTTTATTGTGCAGCCAGCAGTTTTATAGGGAGTAATGTGTGACTTCTGTATATATATATATATATATATATATATATATATATATATATATATATATATATATATATATATATATATATATGGATTGTGTGCACAGTACTGGAGCTATTATCAGATATTATGTAGCACTTTTCTCTGGGTTGGACTCAAAGCAGTCTATGCAGATGAACCTTGCATGGCCCCTGTGAAGCGATACCTTTAAAGGGACAGTGTACTGTAACATTGTTTTTCCCTTAATGTGTTTCCAATTAAATTTTTTACTAACTGCAGAGTATAAAATGTATGAGAATTTGCTCTTTAATATTTATTTGTGTATATAAAAAAAGCTGATTTTGTGTTTTGAAGCCACAACCTAATAAAATGGGTTGAGTTTTTAGGTATAATCAGATCTCATTACTTTATCACATTTGGTACATTTACATGCTTCTTTATCTTATATCTGTCCGTAAACCAAAGACCAATACATGGTATGAACAATGGAAAATTAACATTTTAATACATTATCTCTTCTATACCCCACTGGGAGTGTAATTTCTTCTGCTGATTGTGTTTATACAGCTTATCTATAGCTTGGACCTAAGGCCAGAAACTTTCAGAATAGGTGGAGATACCACATGCTAACTCAACTATTTAAAATGCCAATATAAGAGTAAAGCAAATACTTTTAAACAATTTAATAGACTCCAACAGGTAAAGTGGATCATTGGGAACAAATTAAAGGGGAGAAGATTTTTGAGTAAATTGTCCCTTTAAGTTACTATTTATATAATTATTGTGTGACCAGCAGTTTTGTAGGGAGTGCTGTGTGACCTCTATGGGACCGATTTATTAATGTGTGGACAGGCATGATCTGCTGTAGCGATCATGTCCGCCGCACATTCATAAATGCCGACAGCATTGCACAAGCATTTCAATAGAAATGCCCCCCTACCATTTTACTTGGTATAGATAAATTATGATTTTTTTTTTCCACATTTCATACTTCAAATGATTCTTCTTGTTTTAGGCTGCAGTGCCTGTACCTAGCACATTTGTAAACATCTCAAACATAGGGGGTCAATTACAATCCTTTAGAAAAACTTATCAACTGATTTTTCTACAAAAATCCCAATAGACATTACTTATGTAGAAAAATATTGGCTATGTTTTTCTAAACAATTGTAACTGACCCCATAGTGTGAAACAATTTTCCACTAAGCCAAGGTTTAACTTCTTACTTACAGGGGCATAACTAGACTTTACTAGGCCCCAGGGCCCTTTCTGGCTGTTTACAGGTGAGCCAGCAACCACATAGGAGGTGCTTCTCTGATTGTGGGTTATACCTACCTGTAGTAAGTCTGTGGCACAGGAAATGCACTTCTACAACCTTCCTGTACAAATATGGTGGCATTTTTTTCTGTAATCAACACTGTGGTGGCCATCTTCACCATATTGTAACTGCAAATCTTTGCACTGTTTATAAACTGTGAGCCCTTTTTCGCAGGAGGCCACACAGAATGGCCACACATAATTCAGGTGGAACCAAAGCACTGTAGCAATGTCCCTTTTTTTCCACATTTCATACTTCAAATGATTCTTCTTGTTTTAGGCTGCAGTGCCTGTACCTAGCACATTTGTAAACATCTCAAACATAGGGGGTCAATCACAATCCTTTAGAAAAACTTATCAACTGTTTTTTCTACAAAAATCCCAATAGACATTACTTATGTAGAAAAATATTGGCTATGTTTTTCTAAACAATTGTAACTGACCCCATAGTGTGAAACAAATTTCCACTAAGCCAAGGTTTAACTTCTTACTTACAGGGGCATAACTAGACTTTACTAGGCCCCAGGGCCCTTTCTGGCTGTTTACAGGTGAGCCAGCAACCACATAGGAGGTGCTTCTCTGATTGTGGGTTATACCTACCTGTAGTAAGTCTGTGGCACAGGAAATGCACTTCTACAACCTTCCTGTACAAATATGGTGGCATTTTTTTCTGTAATCAACACTGTGGTGGCCATCTTCACCATATTGTAACTGCAAATCTTTGCACTGTTTATAAACTGTGAGCCCTTTTTCGCAGGAGGCCACACAGAATGGCCACACATAATTCAGGTGGAACCAAAGCACTGTAGCAATGTCCCTTTTAAGAGCAGGGCCAGATATGCCCCCTTGATGTCTGAGACCCCTGTAATTATGCCCCTGCTTACTTATGTCCAATTTGCTTTACACAGACACTTGTGCAGTTATTTTTGCTTAGTAGTTAAAAAAATCCAAATACTAGAAATAATATAACACAATTACTATTGTATTATCTTGTATTAGCAAATAGGTTTGCTAACTGTATAACCAGGATTGTTGTATTCTGTAGAAGCTAACATTTGCTAATCAGTGATTTATTAACACAATTGTTTTATCATTGCTAATGTCCTGTTCTATTGCTAATAAACTGCATTTTCATTTATTATTTATAACTTACATTATTTTCGTCTACTTTGGAGGTATATAAAGCTTTGTAAAACTTTAATCCAGAGTGCTAAATATTAGGGCTGGACTGGGAATAAAAAGCGGCCCTGGAAAAATCTGAAGACCAGCCCTATTTACTGTTGAATCTGTAAAATACACACACACACACATTTTTGTCAAGGAGATTAATGGGATACTCCTTTCCCCAATTTTTTTTTTTTAAATTAAAGTATATTAGTTTGTAATTTTTTCCTTGACTCCATAGTGTGATCTGAAGAAGACACTCAAAACAGTGTGTAAATCTGTCTCACATTGTGACTTGACTAAAAACTAGAAACCATTATCGGAGGAAGGCTGCTAAAATGGTATATGGTCTAGGAAAGAAAACGTACAAGGAAACGCTTTGTGACCATAATATGTATAGTTCAGAGGTTAAAAGAAGAGAGATGTTACGGCTGTATCACCTCATCAGCAGCACCACCAACTTCAATTTTAGCTGAGAAGCCTCTGCTGCGGCAGCCCACCAGGAAAACTGATGTCCAGATAGGCCAATCCTTGCTAAATATGTGTTTCCTCTTAAACAATACCATTACATATTATTCCAGTTTTGTAGGAACCATTATCATTACAATATGTACATAATATCCTCAACATTGATGCTACATTGTATATAGAAGTCAATAGAAAAATACATATTTAGACAAATAGCCTTTGCACAGCTTGTAAAAAGACATTGGGAAGATTTAACCCTTTAGTGACCAGACCATTTTTCAATTTTCTTACCGTTAAGGACCAGGGCTGTTTTTAAATTTCTGCTGTGTTTGTGTTTAGCTGTACTTTTCTGCTTACTCATTTACAGTACCCACACATATTATATACTGTTTTTCTTGCCATTAAATGGACTTTCTAAAGATACCATTATTTTCATCATATCTTATAATTTACTATAAAAACATTTATAAAATATGAGGAAAAAATGGGAAAAAAAACACACTTTTTCTAACTTTGACCCCCAATATCTGTTACAAATCTACAACCACCAAAAAACACCCATGCTAAATAGTTTCTAAATTTTTTTCTTTTTATGCAAGTTATAGGGCAATAAGTACAAGTAGCACTTTGCTATTTCCAAACCATTTTATTTAAAAATTGGCAATAGTTACATTGTAACACTGATATCTGTCAGGAATCCCTGAATAACCCTTCACATGTATATATATATATATTTTTTCTAGTAGACAACCCAAAGTATTGATCTAGGCCCATTTTGGTATATTACATGCCACCATTTCACCGCCAAATGCGATCAAATGATAAAAAAGTTAACTTTTTCGCAAACTTTAGGTTTCTCACTGAAATGAAACAGCTTCTGCAATTATGGCACAAATGGTTGTAAATGCTTCTCTGGGATCCCCTTTGTTCAGAAATAGCCAACCTATATGACCTATATGACTTTGACATTGCTTATTGGTAATTAGAAGGCCGCTAAATGTCGCTGCGCTCCACACTTGTATTATGTCCAGCAGTAAAGGGGTTAATTAGGTAACTTGTAGGGTTCATTTTAGCTTTAGTGTAGAGATCAGCCTGCCACCTGCCACATCACACCCCCTGATCCCTCCTTGACCCCTCTCAAACAGCTCTCTTCCCTCACCCACTCCCAAAGGCCCCCCTCTTAAGTACTGGCAGAAAGTCTGCTAGTATAAAAATACATTTTTTTATAGTTTTTTTATATATTTTCTGCAATGTAGGATCCCCCTTACCCCCTGATCCCCCCCCCCCAAAGCTCTCTAACCCTCCCCCCTCTACCTTTTAGCCGCCATTTAAGTTTACATTATGTATATATTTAAACATTGTTAAGAATTCTTTTTTGGAATTAACTAACTGAATGACAGAACTGAGAGAATACTTCCAAATTACAGATGAAGGATGAGTGCCAACCTTTGAGCTGGAAACAGAGAGGCAGAAAGTGGAAAAAAAATAATTATGTTTAAAAGGACCACAAGACTTCCAAGTCACCTCCCCAGTTAGGAATTATTCAAAACTACTTATGATCATGGACAGACATTGGAGTCATAAATTAAGTTTATATCAGAAAGCTCTCAATATGGATGTAAGCTAACCACGACTGATGTTGCTGGCAATTACTATAATACTGGTGGGATATGGCTGATCTGCTGGATAACAATTACTGGATTTCAGGTGGAATGGCTTTGTGCGTGGGAAAATTATTAGAATGAAAAAGAATTAATATTTAATTTTTTTTAAAAGAAGATGGAGGGGAGGTAGACAAACAGTTTTGTAAGTCCATCTGAAGGAATTAGGAAAACTACTACAAAGAGACAGGTAAAGGGAAGAAAATAAATGAAATATGAAAAAAAAGGTTTTTAAGATTTTCTTTTTTTATATACTTTAATTCCACTATTTCAAGCCAAGACTATACCAACCTCTGCTGGCTATAGAATGGAATAATCTTCCTCTGAACAGTGCGCCGGGCGGGAGGAGTTAAAAATACAATCTAGCTACGCAAGTTGCGCAGTACTACGCAATTTGCGTAGGGAGATTGTAATTTAACTCCTCCATCGGTTTTCACTGATGTCCAGCCAGGCACTGTAGGGAGTTGTGGCTTGACAGGGGTGACATCATCAGAGGAGATGAATTCCTGCTTGATGGTGTCAAGGATCAGCAACATCTTCTCGTGGACCACCAGTGGTCCATGGACCACTGGTTGGCGACCGCTGGACTAGACTGTTCCTGTAATAGTCTATTAGTATCATTAAGATAAGAGATGGTTTCCATAATTACCACCACCCCCTTTATCCACAGACTTCATTACCACTTTCTTATTTTTCTGTAAATTACTTAAAACCTCCTTTTCATTCATATTCATGTTTTAATACTATTATTTTCCAAGTTCCTTAGTAATAATTTTTTAAACATTTTAAAATTACTGCATTTCTTTTGTACTTTGAAAAACTTTGATTTCGGTTTAAGATTGGTATGTATATAAAAATAAAAATTCCTCTTTTTTTTTTAGGGGAATAACATCCCCTATTCAGAGGGTGCCTGAAAAATATATTTTTAGTGTGAGTATCCTAAAAAAAATTTCATAACATGAATGTGTTCCAAACTCATTTAATCTACTAGAAGGTGCAAAAGTCTAATATATTTCCCTTACTTCTAGTGTTCAGTGCTAGAGGTTTATATCATTTAATAACCATAATCCTCCATCTCTTTTATTACTTATTGGTGGTGACCAGACCTATCTGAACACATTTTATTATAACAACTATAATAACCTCCTTCAGAGTAATTAACTCCTATCTACCCATCTAGAAACTGGTTTCTTATGTACAACCTTTAACCAACAAAGAATTTCCATGGCTAACTTTGGGGTGGTCAGAGCCTCTTTGTCCACTTGGTCAAGGGTCTCATCTTTTTCGCTATAATTCTTTTTTGGTAACAGTCCATGCAGATGAACCTTACTTGGTCCCTGAGAGGTGATACCTTTAAGGTGATCAATATATTTTTATTGTGCAGCAAGAAGTTTTATAGGGAGTAATGTGTGACTTCTGTATATATATATATATATATATATATATATATATATATATATATATATATGGATTGTGTGCACAGTACTGGAGCTATTATCAGATATTATGTAGCACTTTTCTCTGGGTTGGACTCAAAGCAGTCTATGCAGATGAACCTTGCATGGCCCCTGTGAAGCGATACCTTTAAAGGGACAGTGTACTGTAACATTGTTTTTCCCTTAATGTGTTTCCAATTAAATTTTTTACTAACTGCAGAGTATAAAATGTATGAGAATTTGCTCTTTAATATTTATTTGTGTATATAAAAAAGCTGATTTTGTGTTTTGTATCCACAACCTAATAAAATGGGTTGAGTTTTTAGGTATAATCAGATCTCATTACTTTATCACATTGGGTACATATACATGCTTCTTTATCTTATATCTGTCCGTAAACCAAAGACCAATACATGGTATGAACAATGGAAAATTAACATTTTAATACATTATCTCTTCTATACCCCACTGGGAGTGTAATTTCTTCTGCTGATTGTGTTTACACAGCTTATCTATAGCTTGGACCTAAGGCCAGAAACTTTCAGAATAGGTGGGGATACCACATGCTAACTCAACTATTTAAAATGCCAATATAAGAGTAAAGCAAATACTTTTAAACAATTTAATAGACTCTAACATGTAAAGTGGATCATTGGGAACAAATTAAAGGGGAGAACATTTTTGAGTAAATTGTCCCTTTAAGTTACTATTTATATAATTATTGTGTGACCAGCAGTTTTGTAGGGAGTGCTGTGTGACCTCTATGGGCCCGATTTATTAATGTGTGGACAGGCATGATCTGCTGTAGCGATCATGTCCGCCGCACATCGATAAATGCCGACAGCATTGCACAAGCATTTTACTAGAAATGCCCCCCTACCATTTTACTTGGTATAGATTAGTAAGGGGGAGGACCCCCCAGGCCGGCACCCGGCAGGCGTCCCTCCCCCATCCAAGGGTGTCACTCAAATCTCTCTCTACCCGCTTCGGGGGACCAAGCCGACCGCCAGCTAGGGCACACAATTCCAGCCCGAGAAGGCACCCACGCCTGACGAGTCGTAAAAACACGCCAATCCGTGGTGGAAACTAAAAATTACAAGACTTGGACTTACCGGGCTGGCTCACATAAACCTACCCGGGCCGCGTCTGACTAAGCCCTAAATTACACTAATATGCCGCATCTCCTCTCTCTGGGCTGGGCGGGTGGGAAGTTCTTCTTGAAGTCTGTGCACTGGAACAAAGAGGCCGGATCTACTGCAACAAGAACCTTTAAAGGTGAGTAGAAAACCCCCGCCCCCCTCATTGCAACATTGTTTCACCTAGAACCATCCAGACTTCAAGTCCCTTGCCCCTTAATTTTGCTACAGGCCCACTAGAGGGCCCTCCACTTCCATAAGGGGCAAACCTCCTATTCCATCTTAAATTAATCTAGACTTACTCAAAATAAATACACAACACATATGTATGTGGGAAAAAGACCGGTCACGGTCGCATTTATTAACCTAACCTTTATCACGGCTAAATGCCGCATCAGGCAACTTTCAATTTTATAACTTGTAACAAGTTCAGCAAAAATTGGTGGCGGCATCTACTCCTTATCCTAACCCCTACTGACAGCCGGCCCGGACCCCCCAATCGGGGGACTGCAGCGCAGCACGGGTTGCTTGCGCCCAAAATGGCAGAGAGAGATAGTTGCAGAACTGTAGAGATCTTCAACCAAAGATTAGTAAGGGGGAGGACCCCCCAGGCCGGCACCCGGCAGGCGTCCCTCCCCCATCCAAGGGTGTCACTCAAATCTCTCTCTACCCGCTTCGGGGGACCGAGCCGACCGCCACAAGAGAACAGCTCCCTGCCCTCTTGCCGCCACCACATACACACATAACCAGCATTAACTCAATAACTTACTTAACATGTAACACTGACATAAAACACAACTGTCTCAACTTTATAAAACTGATAGCAAACTCCTTCTAATGTCTGCTAGAAAAATGTCAATCCCAGCGTCCGCCAGGTGAACACCGTCTGAACGGTATAACTCCTTCTTGTCGGCTGTAATTGAGTCATGCCGAATCACAAAGCCGCCCAATGCCGTGACCGCTCTCCCTACTTCCCGGTTGACTTTTTTCTTGACATTATATGCCGCCCTTTGTGTCACAATATGTCTCCATCGCAGCCGTGCAACCACGTTGGACCACCCTACTTGCACACCTTGGAGCCAAGCATACACCCATCGCAAATCAGACACCATCTTTCTGATCAGATCCAACACCGGGACAGCACCCAAGTCATTGCCTCCCACATGCAAAATTACAATCTGAGGCTTCCCCCACCTCCTGTGAGCATCCTGAAGGAGTGCTGGCAAATCATCCCAAGCCAATCCCCTGCGGCCCAACCAACGCACATTGGCCCTTGACCACGGAATTCCCAGCTGCTGCCCTTCTGGTAACCTCAACGCCCTGATGGCCGCCCAATGAATAAATGAGTGGCCCACTATCCAAACACGTGATGAAGGGGTATTCCTGCCTGAAAGGACATGACATAAATGCTGAGCAACACTCATACAAATCGCCCACCCCTTCAGACCTAAGAAGCCCGAGAGAGCTCCCTTCTCACCCCTCCCACGTCCTAAAAGCCCGTCTGACTAGCGTTGAGTGACCTGTCCTGTTGTTTGTTCCGACCCCCGTGAATTCTTCACCGGCCGAATATACAACTTATACCTGCCCGACCTCCAGCGACCCAGCCGCTGAATTTCCTTGCCTGAAGACCCACACGCAGCAGCCGACGTCGCAGCCCCAATTCGAAATGAGTGAGACCCTATATTAGCAGGGTCCAACCCAGCCGTCTTCGCTGTTCTCGCCAGAACCCTGCGGAACTGGAAGGCAGATAAGGATGACCCATCCTCATGTACGAGAAGCTGCAGCGGACCCGCCGGGCGCACTGCGCAGAACTTATCGAAGTTCCACACTGGGCAACACACCTCCTCCTCTGACCTGCCCAAGCATAACCATGCTCCTTTTCCTGCTTGGTCCGTTTTAGACCTAGGAATGAGCAACATAAGGCCATTCTCCGCCGGCCGTACATTTTTCCACAGGATACCGCCAGCGCCCCCAGAACACGATGACGCCACTAGCTCCCCAATCCTAAGTGCCCCTGCAAACGCCAACGCAAATGCCGCGCGGAACAACAAAACTTCATACTCAGAGGAGCATACCTCCCCCAAGCATCCCATCAACGCCCGCAAACGAGAAGGTGTGATGGGCTCCCTGTGGTCAGGAGGGCGAGGGTCAACGCGACCCCATCCCTTCAGTACCTGCCTAACAAGGAATGACCCCGAAAAATCCTGAATGCCAAACGTTCTATTAAAGAACACCATTGCAGCCAGCCTACTTTGTGCAGCCAATCTAGAGGTCCCCTCTTTCCGCAAACTAGCCAGCCACTCTAAGACCTGTACCTGCGATGCCTTGTGCACCTCAAACCCTTGATTATCAGCAAAACGTTCCCACACCCTCCAGTGACTCACATAGGTTGTCCATGTCTTAGGCGCCACTGAAGCCCGAATCAAAGGGATAACAGTTTCCCAGCCTCTGCCATCTGCCAAAGAAAAGGAGGGCATGTCAAGCCATTCTGCTCAGCCTGAGGGGCAGCCTGCCTAAATAAATCCCAATTAAACCTAGACAACGCATCTGCAACCACATTGTGGACGCCCGGGACGTGACGTGCCACAAAGCAAATGTTAAGCTGCAAGCAGCGCAGCACCAAGTGCCGAAGGTAAGTGACTACCCTCGGGGAAGAAGCCGATAACCTGTTGATGGCGTAGACAACGCTCATATTATCTGACCAAAAAACTACAGATTTGTTGGCCAGCGCTGGACCCCACAGTTCAATTGCTACCACAATGGGAAACAGCTCCAACACCGTCAGGTTCCTGTTAAGGCCAGCTGAAACCCACTCACTAGGCCAAGGAGCGGCGCTCCACGCCCCGTTCAAGTAAGCCCCATATCCATGGCTGCCTGCTGCGTCTGTAAACAGATGCAACGCCTGGTTAGACTTTGGCTCTTCCTGCCAAATACAGACACCATTAAACCGACTTAAAAATTCTTCCCAAACTGCTAAGTCATCCCTCATGTCCTGCGACACTTTAAAACGCCGCGCCCCGACGCGAGGACCCCGTAATTGCTCTTCCAACCGTCTGTTGAAAACCCTACCCATGGGGATAACCCTACCGGCAAAATTCAGCATACCAAGTAGGGATTGCAGATCTTTTTTGGACACCCAATTTGCCCTTTTTACTGCTTCAACGGCCCCCAACAAGCGCACCACTTTGTCGCCTGGAAGCCGACATACCTCAGCCACTGTATCAATTTCTATACCTAGAAATGTGAGACAAGTGCACGGGCCCTGCGTCTTATCTGACGCCAAAGGGACACCAAACCTGCCCATCATGTCATGCATGACCTCCATTAGGACCCTACATTCTGAGGTGTCCGCACGCCCTACCAGAAGAAAGTCATCCAAGTAGTGGGCCACGGCCCCACCACCCGACGCCTTCCATATCACCCAGTGAAGAAACGTACTGAAACTTTCAAATAGGGCACATGACAACGAGCAACCCATGGGCAAGCAACGGTCCACATAAAATTCCCCTTCAAATTTCATGCCCATTAGCACGAAGGCCGACGGGTGCAAAGGGAGAAGCCTAAACGCTGACTCAATGTCCAGCTTAGCCATCAAAGCCGCATGACCCTTATCTCTGACCAATGCCAGTGCCTCATCAAAGGACTGGTAGTGCACCGAACTAAGCTCGGTGTCGATGGCATCATTCACGGATGCCCCTTTGGGGTAAGACAAGTGGTGTATAAGCCGAAACTTGCCTGAATCCTTCTTTGGTACAACCCCCAATGGAGACACCACCAGGTCCGGGAGGGGGTTAGCCTTGAAGGGGCCCACAACTCTCCCCAAGGCCAATTCCTTAGCTAACTTATCCCTAACCACACCTGGAAACTCATAGGCTGATTTCAGGTTCCTGTGTAACGAGGAACCCACCACCCGGCCCGACACAGGTATCCTAAACCCATCCGCCAAACCCCGGCGGATTAGTTCGGCTACTCCCCTGTCCGGGTACTGTGCCAGCCACACTGTCATGGCCTCAAGCCTAAGAGGCGTTGGGGCCCTTGTTACCAGAGGCCCCTCTCTGGGACTGTTTGTCTCCGCCAACCTCTCTCTTCTTGTTGCAATCAATTCCTGGGTGTGGGCCGCTGCAGAACTTGCAGATGTGACGAAAGGAGCAATTTGCCCCCCTGTCACACTGCTTGTCCTGAAACTTCCAGCATTCCCGTCCGCGTCTCTTCGGACGCGGGGTTCCAGGCCGCCCAGGGCCGGTCCGCGGGCCCGGTGTCTGGCCCGCTTGACCTTCCAACCCCAATTTGGACCACAGGTATAAATCCTGCGTCCCAAAGTGGAGCATAGGGTTCCCTACCATCTTTCTACGAAAGGCCATGTCATATTCGCGCCACGTGAACCAAGCACGGGTAAGTATCACCTTGCGAGGCCACTCTCCTTGTCACTGGCACCCCCAAGGGGGGCTGTAAAACTGCACCCACCCCGGGGACAAACGGAACCAACGCCGAACCCGACGCTTGCGCTGCCTGGCTCTTCACCTGCGCTGCTACCAGTTTCTTAATCATTCTAAACATCTCCTTCTGGCCCTTACCCACTAATCCTAGGTCCCCATCGCTATCTGAACCTGACTCACTAGAGGGTACCATGTGTTCAGTGTGTGTGGAAGTGCCAAGCAAGTACTCACCACTCGGGGCCAAAGGAGGAGCCGCTCCAGTTCCGCTTTGTGCAGCCGCCGCTGCTGCCATTGGAGGGACAGGTTGAGATCCAGAAGGGGGTTGACCAGCTGAGGAATCTATCCGCACTGCTGACGAATCACTGCTAACCTGGGAAAACAAAGGAATATGGGGAGTACTCTGTGCGTAGGATGAGACCCCCGAGGGGCCCCCAGCCTCCTCCCCCACACGCCTATGTTCCTTACTACCATCCACAACAGACATCCCAAGCGCAGCAGCCACAGCCTTCCTTATAACTTCTTCATTCACACACCCTGTTTGTGCAATAGCCGCCACCAAAGTCTCCTCACTGTGACCAGCAACCCCCCTTTCAGCTCCGGACCTAACCCCAGAGGCACCTTGTCTGCCCTGCGCATTACACCTTACTGTCTCCTGCATAATCACTGCATTAGGCCTGTCTCCCAACACCCCTTGTCTGCCCTGTTCTGAAGGCCTTCCGGTCTCATGCATAGCCGGTGCATTAGGCCTGTCGCGCACTATGCCCTGTCTGGCCCGCTCATGCAACGCACCCGTGTCAGGCATATCCCCTGCATCCATTCCCTCAGCAGACCCGACCACTGCAACGTTCTCTCCTCTTGCCTGAGCCCCAACATCGGGCATCCTGCTTCTACCCCCTCCCGGGGTCTTAAATGCTGCCTTTCCCCCAGGCCGCCTGTTCCCCCTCCCATCAGGGGCCGCATCCTCCGCCCGGAGTCTCCCCAACTTACTGGGGGCTTCTCCGGAAGAGGATCCGCTCCTACTGCCGACTCCGCGTTTCCTCCTTGCACGCCCGCGCTCCTCCCCGCTCGATGAGTCACATGGGGAGGACGCGCGTGACGTAAACAAGGAGGCGGAGCCAGCCGGGGACGCGCGACGCAGCCTAGTAGCCCTCTGAGGCCTGTAGGCCGCACCGCTGCCACCCGGGACTTCGCCGTCGCCGCCCGCCCCAGCCGCACCAGGGGCGATGTACGCCGCTAGGGACTGGGCCAAGGAGGCCACGGAAGCCAAGGCCTCCGAGGGTAAGCCCCGCAATTGCTGGCATGTGGCCAGCCATGCCTCAACCGCCGAGTCCGGCCTTGACTCCTGGGGCACCGCCGTGCCATCCTGAATGACCGGGAGCATGGGAGCGGCCGCAGAGTCCACTGCAGGCCGCTGCCCATGCTGCCCGCCACTAGCTGTGGGCCTCCCAACCGCCCCACTACCTGCCGGCCCTTCCGGTTCTATAGTTCCAGAGAGGGCCCTTACCAAGCCCGGGGCATTCAGCTCCTGAGCCCCGGTTCCCTGCTGGGACCCTTGCCTAACAACTCCTCCCTGTAACCCCAGGCTTCTCCTAGCCCCTGGCCTAGCTCCGGCCCCTTTTTCACTAACTGACTGAGCCCTGGGGGTGGGAGGTATAACTCCCTCAGAACCTGATTCTTCTCTTGCTCTTGCAGGGCCTCTCATCCCTGGGACCTCCTTCACCACTTCGGCATATCTCTTTGGAGGAACAGCTCTTCTCTTTGCTCGCCTCATCTTGCTACAGCAACAAAGAAGTTCTTCTTGAAGTCTGTGCACTGGAACAAAGAGGCCGGATCTACTGCAACAAGAACCTTTAAAGGTGAGTAGAAAACCCCCGCCCCCCTCATTGCAACATTGTTTCACCTAGAACCATCCAGACTTCAAGTCCCTTGCCCCTTAATTTTGCTACAGGCCCACTAGAGGGCCCTCCACTTCCATTTGCTAATCAGTGATTTATTAACACAATTGTTTTATCATTGCTAATGTCCTGTTCTATTGCTAATAAACTGCATTTTCATTTATTATTTATAACTTACATTATTTTCGTCTACTTTGGAGGTATATAAAGCTTTGTAAAACTTTAATCCAGAGTGCTAAATATTAGGGCTGGACTGGGAATAAAAAGCGGCCCTGGAAAAATCTGAAGACCAGCCCTATTTACTGTTGAATCTGTAAAATACACACACACCCATTTTTGTCAAGGAGATTAATGGGATACTCCTTTCCCCAATTTTTTTTTTTTTTAAATTAAAGTATATTAGTTTGTAATTTTTTCCTTGACTCCATAGTGTGATCTGAAGAAGACACTCAAAACAGTGTGTAAATCTGTCTCACATTGTGACTTGACTAAAAACTAGAAACCATTATCGGAGGAAGGCTTCTAAAATGGTATATGGTCTAGGAAAGAAAACGTACAAGGAAACGCTTTGTGGCCATAATATGTATAGTTCAGAGGTTAAAAGAAGAGAGATGTTACTGCTGTATCACCTCATCAGCAGCACCACCAACTTCAATTTTAGCTGAGAAGCCCCTGCTGCGGCAGCCCACCAGGAAAACTGATGTCCAGATAGGCCAATCCTTGCTAAATATGTGTTTCCTCTTAAACAATACCATTACATATTATTCCAGTTTTGTAGGAACCATTATCATTACAATATGCACATAATATCCTCAACATTGATGCTACATTGTATATAGAAGTCAATAGAAAAATACATATTTAGACAAATAGCCTTTGCACAGCTTGTAAAAAGACATTGGGAAGATTTACCCTTTAGTGACCAGACCATTTTTCAATTTTCTTACTGTTAAGGACCAGGGCTGTTTTTAAATTTCTGCTGTGTTTGTGTTTAGCTGTACTTTTCCGCTTACTCATTTACAGTACCCACACATATTATATACTGTTTTTCTTGCCATTAAATGGACTTTCTAAAGATACCATTATTTTCATCATATCTTATAATTTACTATAAAAACATTTATAAAATATGAGGAAAAAATGGGAAAAAAAACACACTTTTTCTAACTTTGACCCCCCATATCTGTTACAAATCTACAACCACCAAAAAACACCCATGCTAAATAGTTTTTTCTTTTTATGCAAGTTATAGGGCAATAAGTACAAGTAGCACTTTGCTATTTCCAAACCATTTTATTTAAAAATTAGCAATAGTTACATTGTAACACTGATATCTGTCAGGAATCCCTGAATAACCCTTCACATGTATATATATTTTTTCTAGTAGACAACCCAAAGTATTGATCTAGGCCCATTTTGGTATATTACATGCCACCATTTCACCGCCAAATGCGATCAAATGATAAAAAAGTAAACTTTTTCACAAACTTTAGGTTTCTCACTGAAATGAAACAGCTTGTGCAATTATGGCACAAATGGTTGTAAATTCTTCTCTGGGATCCCCTTTGTTCAGAAATAGCCGACCTATATGACCTATATGACTTTGACATTGCTTATTGGTAATTAGAAGGCCGCTAAATGTCGCTGCGCTCCACACTTGTATTATGTCCAGCAGTAAAGTGGTTAATTAGGTAACTTGTAGGGTTCATTTTAGCTTTAGTGTAGAGATCAGCCTGCCACCTGCCACATCCCACCCCCTGATCCCTCCCTGACCCCTCTCAAACAGCTCTCTTCCCTCCCCCACCCCCAAAGGCCCCCCTCTTAAGTACTGGCAGAAAGTCTGCTAGTATAAAAATACATTTTTTTATAGTTTTTTTGCAATGTAGGATCCCCCTTACCCCCTGATCCCCCCCCCCCCAATGCTCTCTAACCCTCCCCCCTCTACCTTTTAGCCGCCATTTTAGGTACTGACAGCTGTCTGCCAGTACCCAGTTTCCTAAATTTTTTTCTATTTTCTTTAAATAAATAAAACACATTTTCCATAGTGTAGCTGCCCCCCCTCATTCCCCTCCCCCCTCCCAGATCCCTTTCTGGAGACATGTATCCACCCTCTCCCTCCTTCCCACTCACTAAAACTTTTTCTGTAGCGTAGCCATCCCACCCCTCTCACACCTCCTCCCCACCTCCCTCCTATCCCTCCCATGCCACCAACGATTGGCATCATCTCTGGCTGATGCAGAGAGGGCCACAGAGTGGATCTGTTACTTCCTTCAAGGGTATTGCACGATGCCTCAATATCCTGAGCGCGGCTCATTTTGACTGAGGACGTGCTATGTATGTCCTTGGTCGTTAACTACTGTTTTTTTGAGGACGTACATAGCACGTCCTTGGTCATTAAGGGGTTAATAAACAGAGGGTGCTGCTTTCTCCGCCCAATGTTTCTGGCTTACTAGAAACATAAGTTAAGAAGCAGCGATTATAAGGTGACGGACTGCAATCATCCCAATTAGATTTGATCTGGATGATTGACACCCCCTGCTAGCGGCCGATTGGCCGCAAATGTGCAGGTGGCGGCATTGCACAAGCATTTCACAAGAAATGCTTGTGCAATGATAAATGCTATAACAAAGATAGATAGGGTACAGCGCTAGACCAATCCTACTATGCCTAACTATGGTAATTGTCTCCTCCCTAGACAATTCAAAAGATATAAATTAGTAAAGCAATAGGTATAGAAGGCACTAAAAAGCAGTAGGATTTATAGATATGTGGTATCACTATGTGTCAAATAGATCGATGTCACCTTATATAAAATAGATAAATGAACCAATACTAGTATAAAATATAGCAATTTTAATCAATATAAAAATCAATCAGAGTATAACTAAAACCCATCAATGGTTAAAATCCAAAATTCAGATAAATGATAAAAAATCTCTTAAACAGCTAAAACATGTATGTGTTATTACCAGATAAACATTCACACTGCTCATTCAACAATACAATCTCTCAGACTCTTATTGCACATAACAGACTATATAAATGCCAGTATCACAAGTGTCCAGCTGATACTTTCTCTTATGGGGATCCCCAACTTAGATTCTTATAGATTCGGAAGTCAATATGGGCTAAATTTGCAGTTCTCCAACACAAGTTACTAGTATGTGTGCCCCCGGATGTCAGCGTCCTCGCTTTACCTTCAGTAGCTCTTTTTCAATATGGCTACAGATCAAAGTGGTTTATCTCATTCCCTTACCACTGTATTAGTGATTGGAACAGTCAATGATACTGAATGGAGCTGGGAGGCTCTCTTACCTCCTCTATGTGTCTACTTGTCGGCCTCCTCACCTGACCCGACACTATGGCTTCTCCTTCGTTTCCTGGCTTTCAGATTTCCGTGAGTGACGTCACCCGGTTCTCGGATCCTAGGTGACTACTTGCACAAGTAATTTCCACGGATGTATCCAGACGATCCTCTGCACTTCAGTACACCAGGATACGCAGAGTTCAGCTTAGCTGCAAAATGTCAAACAGCCCACAGTAAATGGCAGGAAAAGTTCTCTACGCGTTTCAACCCCTTTCAGGGTCTTTATCAAGATACCACTTCCTGCATCCTCTGTCCTTAAATACTCTCTCTATACAGGTGATTCGCTATTGCTCCAATACCTTTTCAGCAGGTAAGTATTTCCGGTCAGCCGCACACAGCACTCACAGATCAAAACTGCGCTGATAAACAGCAGCCGTCCGTGACCGTCCTGCTGAAAAGGTATTGGAGCAACAGTGAATCAATACCTTTTCAGCAGGACGGTCACGGACGGCTGCTGTTTATCAGCGCAGTTTTTATCTGTGAGTGCTGTGTGCGGCTGACCGGAAATACTTACCTGCTGAAAAGGTATTGGAGCAACAGCGAATCACCTGTATAGAGAGAGTATTTAAGGACAGAGGATGCAGGAAGTGGTATCTTGATAAAGACCCTGAAAGGGGTTGAAACGCGTAGAGGACTTTTCTTGCTATTTACTGTGGGCTGTTTGACATTTTGCAGCTAAGCTGAACTCTGCGTACCCTGGTGTACTGAAGTGCAGAGGATCGTCTGGATACATCCGTGGAAATTACTTGCGCAAGTAGTCACCTAGGATCCGGGAACCGGGTGACGTCACTCACGGAAATCTGAAAGCCTGGAACCGAAGGAGAAGCCATAGTGTCGGGTCAGGTGAGGAGGCCGACAAGTAGACACTTAGAGGAGGTAAGAGAGCCTCCCAGCTCCATTCAGTATCATTGACTGTTCCAATCACTAATACAGCGGTAAGGGAATGAGATAAACCACTTTGATCTGTAGCCATATTGAAAAAGAGCTACTGAAGGTAAAGCGAGGACGCTGACATCCGGGGGCACACATACTAGTAACTTGTTTTGGAGAACTGCAAATTTAGCCCATATTGACTTCCGAATCTATAAGAAACTAAGTTGGGGATCCCCATAAGAGAAAGTATCAGCTGGACACTTGTGATACTGGCATTTATATAGTCTGTTATGTGCAATAAGAGTCTGAGAGATTGTATTGTTGAATGAGCAGTGTGAATGTTTATCTGGTAACACATACATGTTTTAGCTGTTTAAGAGATTTTAAGAGATTTTTTATCTTTTATCTGAATTTTGGATTTTAACCATTGATGGGTTTTAGTTATACTCTGATTGATTTTTATATTGATTAAAATTGCTATATTTTATACTAGTATTGGTTCATTTATCTATTTTATATAAGGTGACATCGATCTATTTGACACATAGTGATACCACATATCTATAAATCATACTGCTTTTTAGCGCCTTCTATACCTATTGCTTTACTAATGATAAATGCTGACAGCGTATGCTGTCAGCATTTAGCGATGTCGGGCGAAAGGGAATCTTGTCCACTGTGATACCAGCTTAAGCTTGTTTAACTTAAGGACCATTTTTAAGAACAGAATTACACTCTGTCATTCATAAGATCAGGTCATTTTATCACTATCAACTCAGCAAATGTAAGACTGAGAATGAGTTAAACGCACAGATAGTGCTGCTTGAGTGCTGCACAAAACTGGGTGGTATGACTAGCGCTGCTGATTGGGTCAGAGGCAGTTTCCGATAAGGACCAACAGTTCTCTGTGGCTCCTGAATGGCACTTTATCTACAGGTGAAACTCGAAAAATTTGAATATCGTGCAAAAGTTAATGTATTTCACTAATGCAACTTAAAAGGTGAAACTAATATATGAGATAGACTCATTACATGCAAAGCAAGATAGTTCAAGCTGTGATTTGTCATAATTGTGATGATTATGGCTTACAGCTCATGAAAACCCCAAATCCAAAATCTCAGAAAATTAGAATATTACATGCAATCAATAAAACAATGATTGTACATAGAACAATATCGGACCTCTGAAAAGTATAAGCATGCATACTGTATGTACTCAGTACTTGGTTTGGGCCCCTTTTGCAGCAATTACTGCCTCAATGCGGCGTGGCATGGAAGCTCTCAGCCTGTGGCACTGCTGAGGTGTTATGGAAGACCAGGATGCTTTAATAGCGGCCTTCAGCTCTTCTGCATTGTTCGGTCTCATGTCTCTCATCTTTCTCTTGGCAATACCCCATAGATTCACTATGGGGTTCAGGTCAGGCGAGTTTGCTGGCCAATAAAGCACAGTAATCCCACGGTCATTGAACCAGGTTTTGGTGCTTTTGGCAGTGTGGGCAGGTGCCAAGTCCTGCTGGAAAATTAAGTCAGCATCCCCATAGAGATCGTCTGCGGAAGGAATCATGAAGTGCTCCAAAATCTCCTGGTAGACGGCTGCGTTGACCCTGGACTTAATGAAGCACAGTGGACCAACACCAGCAGATTACATGGCTCCCCAAATCAACACAGACTGTGGAAACTTCACACTGGACTTCAAGCATCTTGCAGTGTGTGCCTCTCCATTCTTCCTCCATACTCTGGGTCCTTGGTTTCCAAATGAGATGCAACATTTGCTCTCTTCAGAAAAGAGGACTTTGGACCACTGAGCAACAGACCAGGTCTGTTTTTCTTTAGCCCAGGTAAGACGCTTCTGACGTTTGTTGTTCAGGAGTGGCTTGACAAGAGGAATACGACATTTGAAGCCCATGTCCAGGATCCGTCTGTGTGTGGTGGCTCTTGATGTACTGACTCCAGCCTCAGTCCACTCCTTGTGAAAGTCCCCAACACTTTTGAATGGCCTTTTCCTGACAATCCTCTCCAGGCTGCGGTCATCCCTGCTGCTTGTGCACCTTTTTCTTCCACACTTTTCTCTTCTACATAACTTTCTATTAATGTGCTTTAATACAGCACTTTGGGAACATCCAACTTCTTTTGCAATTACCTTTTGAGGCTTTCCCTCCTTATGGAGGGTGTCATTGATGGTTTTCTGCACAACTGTCAGGTCAGCAGTCTTTCCCATGATTGTGATTCCTACTGAACCAGACTGAGAGACCATTTAAAGGCTCAGGACCCCATTGCAGATGCTATGGCTTAATTAGCTGATTAGAGTGGGACACTTTGAGCCTAGAATATTGCACCTTTTCACAATATTCTAATTTTCTGGAATTGTGGATTTTGGGTTTTCCTTAGCTGTAAGCCATAATCATCACAATTATGACAAATCACGGCTTGAACTATCTTGCTTTGCATGTAATAAGTCTATCTCATATATTAGTTTCACCTTTTAAGTTGCATTAGTGAAATAAACAAACTTTTGCACAATATTCTAATTTTTCGAGATTCACCTGTATGTGTTTAACAGTTTTGCAGGGGTGCTCCCCCAATACAGGATATTTGCCTATTTATACATCCTAAACCATAACCAAAAGTAACTTACTCTAGGGTTGGTAGGGGCACAATAGTAGATATAGCCACAGACATAAAATTAATTTCTGACAAATCATTTCAACCAAGGCTGGTTCCTGGGGTCACTGGTTTCAGGGGAATTTTTGGCAACATTACTCATTACTTAACAGTAATTCATTAACACCTTCTATCATCTGGGGAAAGTCTCCAGGGCAAAAGAGAAACATCTGCACAGCATCCTAAACTTAAATAAAGTTAAAGTCACAGCTAGAATTACTTTTACAAGCCAGCAGCAGCACACACGATTTTACATACTTCTTGGCTGAAACATGAATCAACTGATAAGAACATTGCAGGATCACTATTGAATAGTGTAAAACTGTAAATTATTTTGCATTTGTGTGAATCAGAATGTACATAAGTAGATAGATGCCCTTTCAGGGACAAAATGTTACAATACACTACAACAAGTGCATGGTAATAAACCCCATGATAAAATTGGAAATGCAGGTTTGAATAGCGTAATTCATAATAGACACCAAATGCAGCCATGTAGGCAAATCATGTGCTAGTCCTCCCTTAAATTAGCTGCATATACAGAGGCTATAGCAGGTAATCAGATATTTTTTATGTGCAATATCAAAATAAGGGTGTAGAATCAGGTAAAAAGGGGCACAAGTTCAGATCTTACAATAAAAACACAATAAAGTCCAAGAAAGTTATCATACAGCAATGATACTTGTAGAGGGCATATTGAATAAATCATTTTATGTAAAGAATCCAAGTTTTATAGTGTGCAGTGAGTAATACAAATCATAGGTCTAAAATGTCAAACTCTCTGCTGAGTATGCATTATAGAATATGGTAGGAAGCTGACTTATAAACCCCATGACAAAAAAAGAAAACCTTTTATAAACTAATACTCATGATCTACTCATGCTCATTTTTTGTATGAAAAATAATGCAAATATAGATGATTATAACATAATTAATACTAGAAATTGTGCCCCGGTTTTATAGTGATCCTATTAATAAAATAGAATATCTTGATAGGTTGCCGGGGTATCTCTAAAACCTAAAAGGATTTAAAGTATCACAATTGGCATGTTCACAGAGCCTTCCCAAAATGAGGGTATTGCCATATCAGCCAATAAATGGATCTGCTGTCATTGTAAACTTGTTGATACAACTGTATCCGATTGAAGGCAAATTTACATAAATCAAGAATAGTGTGTAATATTATTTCTATAAGAAGAATGTGGCATTAACTAATTTCATATTCTATAATGGGATTTAAAAAATTCTCCTACTGTAAATCGTTAAACCTCTAAGTTAGGAGATTTAAAAAGTTCCAAACCTCACTGTTTACATATATTGTAACAGGTTTAAATGTAGCCACCAATTTGCAAGCGCTACCCAGGTGCTGAACCAAAAATGAGCTGGTGTTCTGTCGATTTTTGCTACCTGTCACTGAGCATCCGCACCCTTAAGTCACTGCATTCCACATATGTTGTAAAGGATGTGTGGAATGCGGTGATGTATTACAGGGTAGCAAACTCCAACGGCTACTAGCAAGTCTCAATGCTTTGTCTGCACATGCATGCCACATTTTACTATTATATATATTATTATTATTATACTACAGCTGCAAATTACTATTGGACAAACTGTTCACTTAAGTTTATGTTTTTTATCCCTTTAAGAAGCTTTTTTGGCCTTTATCACTTACCTTAAAGCCATAGTCAGACCATTTCATACAAACAGATACAGATGATTGACAGGAAAATGTACCAATGATGAGCATGTCGTGTATGCAGTACCGGTGTAGGGAGTTTTAGTTTTCTAGATGCAGAAAGACTCCAATCTTGACCAGTTTGCATGATATCACTGTACACAATACCAATTCATCTAGGAATACATCAAATAATTTGCTTTGTTTTGTTTCTTTGATTTAATCAAAATCTTTGGAAGCTATGGATGAGTAAATAAATAAAGGTTGTTATATCAATGTATTTTTTTTCTAACTATGATTTACACAGCAGAAAGTATTGAAATTAAAGCCCCAGAAGACCTCTTGTCACCTTTCAGCTGGGGTGATTCCTGGTCCTGAGTCACCTGCCTCATAAAAAATAATTGCAAAAAAGCAACTATAATATTCTTAAATTGCTTTTGCATTTTTCACTCAACTCTTTTGTTCTGCCATAGATGAAGAAATTACCCAACTAATTAACAGTTTCCTATGATATTAGTCAGTATATGTGTATAATAAAACATGTCTACTTTCTGGGACTCTTTGCCAACCATCTTCAGCAAATCTGTTAATTGCTAAGGAAATGTCTACAATACATGAGTCATAATAATGAAAGGGTATAAAGGTTTCTCTTGCTCTATTTACACATGTAAGGAAATAAACATAATGTGATGTGATATAAAAACTTAAAGCCAATGAAATTCTAAGGATCTAACATTGTAGGACAGGCTATTCTAAGTTTAGACATTATCCACAAGTGTTGTACATTAGAGTAATGAAAAGATCTGATCACAGAGTTATGAAACAATAGTTACAGCCCCAGATGCCTTACGCACAGATCTCTGTAACAGCTGCATCCCAAACCTCTTCACCCTGTATCATTCGCTCACCATAACTTCATTTGTTGTACACACGCTTCCTTATGCCTGGTGGTTCTGGAAGAAACCATGAGTCTTTGGTACATGCCCTCTCCACAGGTTACATTCTCTAAGACTTAATACTTCTACTCTGGAAAGAAGGGAGCTTTAAGACTTTTCAACCCTCTGATGAAGCTTTGCCATTTATTTTTTCTCTGGCTTTTTATGGTACCATTTTTTATTGAAACGTTCCTCTTCTGTCTATTTATTTTCCACTGAAAAATGTTATTGTGTCTTATCCTAATTTTGTCTATTTTAATGTCATGTAACAAATCTCAGAAAGTCTGCCTGGTGGCACAGGAAACACGTCTGCACCATCCATGTTAGCTTTATTAAGTGAAGACTTTGGGGCCGATTTATCAAGGGCTGAATTGCCCCTGTTTCAGTGCAAGCCTTCAGGCTTGCTGGAAACAGCAGTTAAGAAGCAACGGTCTTAAGACCGCTGCTCCTTAACTCGTCGACCTGCTCAGAGGCTGCAGACATCAATCCCCCTGATCTTATATGATCGGGTTGATTGACACCCCCTGCTAGCGGCCGATTGGCCACAAATCTGCAGGGGGTGGCATTGCACAAGCAGTTCACCAGAACTGCTTGTGCAATGCCGCCCCCTGCAGATTCGTGGCCAATCAGCCGCCACCAGGGGGTGTCAATACGCTACAACGTATCATGTCCACCAGACATTGATAAATCGGCCCCTTAGTCATGAGTGGTTTAAGTTGGAAATTTGTGCAACACAGATTTTTGGAATTTATTGTGAACCTTTAATCTGTGTAACAATGTTGGTAGATCTAATATTTTTCATAAAAGCACAAGATGGAAGTTGTAGGTAGCCCCTAATTGTACTGACCTTAATGGAGCTGCTTAAATAAGCTTCCTATGAAGATACTGGTGGGTTTGGTAAAAAATCTATCAGCTATCTCCACTCCCTGTATCCTCTGCACAAGATATTGGTTTGTGTCCTCCCGTATAGTGGTTCTCCAATGTGTTTCATTGTTTTGAGGAAGATCTATAGGAAGAGTTACGTAGGTAAGGGAATCACCTTTTGGCCATAATCGAGAACTATTCAATTACTTTAGTTATCTGTTTATATTTCATAGGTTGTTACTCAGTGCTTCTGGTTCTGTGTCTATTGATAATGTAGAGACATGATGTATGTATCATTTTAATCGTAGCTCTTCAGATTATTTGGAATGACAGTGAAATCAAAGGTAACATACACACCAGCTGTTTACAATGTTTTTGCATTGACTGGCAATTTTTTATGAGAATTATGCCAAAGCAATGTCATATAGTGACCAGGCATGCCAGGCTCATTTTTAAAAATTAATAAAGAGCTAATATTTATTAATAATAACAGAAAACAAATTAAGAGCCATGGCCCTGCAGCCCATGTAAGCCTCTTACCTTAATAGCCTCTGGGCTGTCGCTTAAAGGGCCATGATACCCAAATGTTGAAAAACTTGAATGTGATGCAGCATAGCTGTAAACTGCTGACTATAAAATATCACCTGAACATCTGTATGTAAAAAAGAAAGATATTTTACCTCAAAATGTTCTAATCATTCAAACACCATTGCAAAGGACTTTAAGCAGCAAATCAGTATGTCTGTCCCGGGACAGGCAAGGAGTGAGCTTTGTGCACACTTATGTTAATTCCCTATTCAGTTTAAGGAAGGTTACTATGAAATCTCATGAGAGTTAAGTGAAATCTCAAGAGATCACAGTAAAAGAGTTCATGACCTCAGCATTGCTGGTGCTGATTGGCTGCAGTTCATTTCTCCATTTTTATTTTTATTTTACCTGCAGCTGGACAGCAGCTGAAGTATATTTTTTTTACACAGAACTAACTTTGATGAGCTGAGGAAATTGTGAGATAAAATTTCTTCCTTTTTTACATAGAGATGTTCAGGGGATATTTTCCTGTCAGCTTTTTACAGTTATACTGCATCAGTTTCAAGTGATTTAGCAAATGAGTATTATGTCCCTTTAAGTAACATGTCGGCATGTTGAGGGGGTTAGGTGTGAAGAAGAAAACGGTGCTGGGCCTAACTGCCATGCTGCCTTACAGCCATGTAGAAATCTGACAGGTACACAACCAAAAGTCAGTGCTATTAAAAATTTGCATGTGCTGTAGTACATTTGTGATCTTTGTGCTAATGTTTATCTGAAGGAACTTTTGTCTATATAAATAAGACCTGGATGCAGCATTGTGCTTGTATGTAAAATACTCGGTTTCAGATGTTTGTGTAAATTAGATGTGGATCCAATAGGAGTGATGTGTGTTTGATAAAAGACCAGGAACTAGCAGGATAAGGGTGTGTTTGTGTGCGAAAATGGTTTGGGTCTGGCAGGATAAACATGTGCTGTAAAAAGCATTTGAACAATCAGAATTTAGGTATCATAGCATGTTGTATTGGGTACTTGTAAAGGGCAGCTAATCATCTGTAAGGGTCTCAAGGTGCTGCTCATTTTATCAACCTTGGAAGGATGAAAGGCTGAGTGGACCTTGCCAGGGATTGAACCTGCAACCCTTGGGTTGCTGCAGAGCTTAGCCACAGTGCCTTAGCATGCTGAGTTATCTGTCCAGCATGAACATTACAGATCTGGGTATGTTTGTATACCTTAGACATAGGCCTTATAAGGGTCTTGTAAGTGTGTAAATTAGACAAATATTTGATCCAACTTGTTTCTGTTAATTATAAAAAACATGCAAGTGTACAAGGACGTTTGATTGAAAATGGCCTCAATTCACCTTTATCCCTGTATACGTGTTTTAGATTAAATATAGGTAGACATAGTAGGATGTGTTTATTTAAAGAGACTTGGATCCAGGTGTATCTGAAAAACTCAGATTTGGCTTAGACATGGACCTAGCAGAATCAGGGATTCATTAAAAAAAAAAGTTAATCCAGTGTGTTTATGTGCGTTTCCCATGCAACTGACAACTAGTTGGGCCAGTAAATTGTACATTCAACTACCATGCATATGAAAGAGAACACTCTGATCGTGTTGGAAATAGATTTTTGTTTGGGAAAAAAAAAAGTTTAATTAAGGCTGTTTATTTTGTTTTTGAAGCTAACAGATAGGGGCTGATTTAACATTGTGCGGGCGGACATAGTGGATCATGTCTGCCACATATCGATGCTGTCGGCATTTATCATTGCACAAGCACAAGCAGGGGGTGTCAATCATCCAGATCGTATCTGATCGGGCTGATTACTGTCCGCCGCCTCAGAGGTGGTGTGTAAATTAAGGAGCAGCAGTTAAGACCGCTGCTTCTTAACTTATGTTTTCGACCAGCTTGGCGGCTCGTGGGGAAACTGCTGCATTAGCAGCATGTTAAATCGGCCCGAAGTGTATGTTTTATGCTCATATGTTTATAAAGTGACAGCAAACTGAAAAAAACTTTCTTACAATATATAAAAGATTGCAATAGGATGCTGCTAAAATCATCCAGGCTATTTTTGGAAAAGTATATTTTAGCACCACTTGGGATATTTTAATGCAAAGCGCTCTCTAGCACTTAAATAAACTGTGCATTACCCCTGAAGGTTAGTAATACAATAATGTGTCCTAACTACACATGTATTTTGCACGCATGAGTCAAACCCGCTCCTACTAATCTTGGCACACATTCTAACCTCACACATTCTAACCTCTCTATCTGATATGCTGTATCCTAAAGTTCCTGTCCCTTAAAAAGGGACAGTCTAGAACAGGGTGTTCAGCAACCTTCGGCTCCCAGATGTTTTGTAACTACATTTCCCATGATGCTCAGATAGCCTAAAGAGTGTCTCAGCATCATGGGAAATGTAGTTCCAAAACATCTGGGAGCCGAAGGTTGCTGACCCCTGGTCCAGAACCAATACATAATTTTGACTACTTATTGTTACATACCAGAGAAGCATCCTACAACTGGTCCCACAGCTATAAGCTTGTGAGAAGTACATTTAAGAAACATTTAAATATTCATTGTTTGTTAGGAGCCAAAAATGGCCGCCAAGCTCTGCCCACCTATCGCAAGTATATTTTGGTATGTTAAGTTTCTCCAATCACAATCTGCTCTTAAATAAGTTTTCCTACTCCCACACGCTGATTTGTGCAAGTGCAATTTGAAATAGCTAACTGAAAAATATTTAACGTGCACTGCTAAACTGTCATACAAGAAAATAGCTAACTGAACAAGAAGAAAGCTGTGGGCTGAGCTTGGCGGCCATTTTCAGCTGCTAACAAATGATGTTTATGTAAAAGTTTCATGTACTTCTTACAAGCTTATAGATGTGGAACACGTTGAAAGATGCTTGTCTGGTATGTAACAATAAGTAATAAAGAATAAGTATTGGGTCTAGACTGTCCCTTTAAGGCCTGATCATTTACTGGTTAACAAGCAAAACTCCCACTGCTTTATTGGTAGACAGTAAAACACCTCACAAGCAAAAAATAAATAAAAAAAAGTTTTCTCAGTAGAGGAACATCCATTAAAAAAATTTTAAAAAAAAATGAAAGAAAGAAAACTATTATAAATGTATCTTTTTCAGGTGTCCCTTTAAATAGTGGCATGCTTTATGGTATGATTATTTTTGTAACATCTTTTTGTTAACTGTGAAAATTAATTGCAGTTGTGATAAATTAGTTCCTGATTTTCTAGAAAGCAAAACTGCACAATTTATTTGGGAACTTATCAGATTTCTTTCTACTCTAACCACCTTTTAGAAACTTAAATATTTCCTTCATCAATTACGTTCTAAAAATCTGTAGTGAGAGAAACAGTTAAAAAATCCTGCCATTGATTTGACATTAAGATGAGCGAACACATTATTGCTAATTAAAGATAATTTAATGAAACCTTTTAGCAGAACATCTGGTTGTACAGTAATCAGAGATTTTTATACACTGTTCATGTGACTGAGAGATGACTTCAGTAGAGCACTTTATAGTAAATTTGTAAGTCATCACTGTGTACATAACGTGATTGTTTGTAAGCTGTATCTATAGTACCTAAGTGGAAAATGAGAATTCCCTTGAGATGTGCTGTCAGCTCGCTCATCCAATAGGAGTTCAGCAAGCAGTGATGTCAGTGGAGCGAGATGATGGTGTGACTGCTGCTTTCTCAGATCACATTGCCCCATGCAAGATTAATGCATCTCATCTAATATACAACCAGGTTACGGGTTCAGATTGAGCCAATCAATATACGCCAATATCATTTAATGTCCTTAATGCCGATGAGAAGTGAACAATTTTATTGTTAGGCATGTGTCATCGTTGAACATTTGCAAAGTTTCAGGAAGCAACAAACATTTCAGTAAAACAGCAGGTTTACTGTGATTTAAGTTTTTTAGAAGCAATTCCATGCACAGACTTATAATGCCGAGAAATAGATGAGTGTATCCATTTGTAAAGAAATGTCTGCTTTTCTGATACATAACTGTTTTACTGCTGGAATATGCATTTGAATGTGTGTCCTTTTTTTTATTTTGGGGTTTTATAATAGTGTTTTTTTTTTTTTTTCCAAAAGTTTTTTATTGAGGATTAAACATTACAGCAGATGTCACAACGCAGGTGACCAATCGGTGAACATATACATAAACATTATGCCGTTGGTATGACACAGCAAGCGTAGCAATTAATGACATTACTGCGTATATAGGTCAAGTGTGTCTAGAATGAAATAGAATATCTGTCATATAAACCTAATTTTCAATTAATGTGAACTCAGAAATAAATCCATTATGAAAACATCATTTACAAACAGAATGAACAAACTTAGGTTATAAGGACCGGGTAGTACCTCAGTCCTACACAGTAACTCAAATTTCTAGGAATTTCGTGAAGTCAGCTTAGAAGTGCCTCTCCGTGTACTACAACTGGGAATTATAGTGCGCATTTCCAGGCGGGTGAGTCCAGGTGGAGCATGAGGGAGGAGGGAAAAGGAGGGGGGGGGGAGAGGGAGGGGTAAGGGTATGGTGGTGGGGGTGACTAGGACCTTGGGTCCACACCGTCATTTATCTTTGAGTTCCCTGGTGGTTAAACCAGGGCTCCCAAATCTGCCAGTAAAGCTCTTCCTTGTCCATATGGGAGTAGAAGCTTTGTTCCATTGTGGCGTACACCTGCATTACAGATGTGACAGCCGTTATGTCTGGGGGCTGGGTTTGTTTCCAGGCTCTTGCTATCGCCAGTTTCGTGGCCGCTAGGACGAAGATGACCAATTTAGAGACATGGGTTGGGACGCTCCTCGGGAAAATGTGTAAAAGAGCGATTGCAGGAGTTAGTGGGATAGATAGCCCCAGGTTAGCACAGAGGGTTTCTACCTGAGTCCAGAGAGGTGCCAGCTTTGGGCAATCCCACCAAGTATGCATGTCTGAGCCCCTTTGCATGCATTCCCTCCAACATAGAGGAGGCGCTGTGGGGAACATCTGTGACAGCCTTGTGGGAGTATAGTACCATTTTAGGAATAATTTCATGTAAGCCTCTAGTGTATTTGCACAGTGTACTGTCTTTTTAGTCAACGTCATGGCTATGGATAGATCTTTATCTGAAATTGGTCTGGATAAATCACCCTCCCAAGCCCTTATCTGCCATGGTCTGTCTTTGTTAGTGGACGACTGTAGAAGATCGTAGTGAAACGATATGAGCCTAGGGGTCTTAATAGGGAGTTGCCATAGCTTTTCCCAATTAGTCAGGGGTCTGTTTAGAGTTTTGGGGAATCCCCAAGATGTCATAAAGGCGTAGAGCCTCGAATATTCAAAGGAGGCCCACGGGGGGGGGGGCTCTGGGATTATGGTACTGATATTATGAGGTGAGATTAAGGTGTCTGAGGGGTACACACAGGAGACCACTTTGAGGTTTAAGTCCCTCCACTGCTGTATGTGTGTATCAGGAAGAGCCGCCAGTAAGGCCGGTATAGAATGAATGGGAGATGGGTGTGGGGCGATGTCGCGGAGGTTTCTGAGGCTATACCAGACTTTCAGATTGTCTCTGATAATGATATTTTGTATTCCTAAGCTGTCAACACAATGCTTAGGGATCCAGGGTAAGTCTGCCAATCTTAGGCCTAGGGGAAGGTTCGAAGTTTCTATGTTTTTCCAGCCCTGCTGTTCCCCCTTATCTGCCCATGCCGTGATATGAGAGAGCCTGGCTGCCTCGTAATATCCACGTACGTTAGGCATTGCAACTCCTCCATATTCATATCTCTTTTGGAGAATCTTTGCCGCTATCCGGGGCCTGGACTTATTCCAGATATAGTGTTGCCCAAGAGATTGGAGCTTGTCTATAAAAGCAGTAGGTACATTAAGAGGGATACAGCGGAAAAAGTACAGAATTTTTGGTAAGATCGTCATTTTGAAGGATGCAATGCGGCCCAGCCACGAAATTTCTTTAAGGCTCCACGAAGATGTGAGCTCAGTGACCTCTTTAATGAGGGTTGTGTAGTTAATAGAAATAACCAATTTCGGGTCCGGACCTAGCTGTACCCCTAAGTGCCGAATGGAGGTTCGTGACCATTGGAAGGAGTACAGTGTTTGTAAAATTTCCAATTCAAACGCTGGCATGCTTACCGGTAACGCCTCTGTTTTGGTGACGTTAACTTTGTAGTAGCTGTGGGCTCCGAACTCAGAGATAATATCAAAGAGTACTGGCAGGGAGCCTATTGGGTTTGTTAAGAAGAGCGTGACATCGTCCGCGTATAGTGCGATCTTCGCAGTAGTGCCTCCAAGCTGAACCCCTCTTACTGCAGGTGATTGTCTAATAGCCTGAGCTAAAGGTTCAATGGCCATGGAAAAAATTAGAGGAGACAGGGGGCATCCTTGTCTGGTGCCGTTGGTGATACATATTTCCGGGGAGGCAAACCCCATACCTTTAACTACTGCTGAGGGACAAGAATACAGGGCTCGAATTGCTTTAATCACGATCTCTGGCATGCCAAATTGAGCAAGCGTATGCCATAGGTATTCCCATCTGACCCTGTCAAACGCTTTTTCTGCGTCTAGCGACAGGGCCAGCATGGGTGTCCTCAGTCGGGAGGCTTCTGTGAGTATGTTCAGCGTTTTCCGAGAATTGTCTGTATGAATCACCTTTGGGAGCAGGCTATTGAGGCGGTTAGCCCATAGCTTTGCATATAGCTTTACATCACCATTAATCAAGGATATTGGTCTGTAGCTCGTACATTGTGAGGGGTCTTTATTTGGTTTCGATATGGGCAAAATTACTGCTTGCAGGAATTCTTTATGGAATGAGCCTGCCTCTCGGGCCTCCGAAAAGACCTTGAGGAGGATCCCCTGGAGTTCCGGTTTAAACAGTTTATAGAAGGCTGTTGGGTACCCATCAGGACCTGGAGCCTTGTTATTTTGTGAGTGTTTAATGGCTAAACTAAGCTCATTTAGGGAAAATGGGGCTTTAAGTGCCTCTCCATCCTCATCTGCGAGGGATGGTAGGCCCAGCATCCGTAAGAAATGTACCCTTTCACACGAGGAGGACTCTTTAGCAGTCATCGAGGGCTTGAGGTGATACAGGTTAGAGTAATATTCCGCAAACGTCTCCCCAATGTCCTTAGGTGAGTAGACCGAGCTGTCACCCCTCTGGAGTGATAAGATCCTACCCGCCGCTGTCCTGCATCTTAATTTATGAGCAAGGAGGGTTGAGGCCTTATTACCTTGGCAATACATCAGCTTCTTGAATCTAGCATAAGATTCTTTAACTCTTTGCAAGTCTCTATCTGCCAATTGCGTTCGCAATTCCTTAATTTTATCAGCTAGGCTTGTAGTTGGGGAGTTTTTATTCTCCTGCTCTACAGCGCGAAGTTCAGCCATGAGGAGGCCGACGGGCAGACCTGCTTGACGTCGTAGCATCGCCTGCCGTCGAATGCAGATCCCTCTGATGTAAGCTTTCAGAGCAGCCCAAATAGTTTGGGAGGACATATCCGGGGTTTCATTTATTCTTAGAAACTCAACAATAGAGGCTTGGAGGGACATTCTAAACGTTTTATCTTGAAGCATTTGTTTTGGGAGTTTCCAGCTAGGTCTAGTCTCTGTGGCTAAGTCAGTAGAGAGCGTAAATGACAAAATATCATGATCTGACCATGAGCAGACCTTAATGTGTGACGTTAGGACTCTATTAAGCGTCCATGAGTCAGTGAAGAAATGGTCGAGCCTCGAGTACGAATTATGTGGTCTAGAAAAGTATGTGTAGTCTCTATCATTGTGGTGTAGTGCCCTCCAAATATCATATAGATTATGTTGGATAATGTGTTGTCGAAATTTGTTAGCAGTAGTCACAGAGTACGTGTCTATTGTTTTCCCGCTTTGAACTTTCTTATCTAGTAGGGGGTCCCATATCATATTAAAGTCCCCCCCTAGTATAATAGTCCCACCTTTGTGTTTCTCAATTTTAGACAAGGCATCTTTCAGGAACTTAGTTTGCATTTGATTCGGGGCGTAGATGTTGACCAGAGTGAACAGTACACCGTTCAATTTACAATTGAGCAGTAGAAATCGTCCCTGGCTATCTCTCTCTGCGTGAATGTGGTCAAAATGTATAGATTTGTGTATAGCTATCGCAACTCCTCTAGATTTCTCAGTGTGAGAAGCTAGAACCACCACAGGATACTCTGGGGTCCTGTATGGAGTCTGGTTTGACTTTATCCAGTGTGTCTCTTGTAAAAACATGACTTGTACTTTCAGAGATTTCATGGTGTTGGTAAGCATGCTTCTCTTATCTTGTGAGTTTAGTCCTTTGGCATTTAATGTTGCAAAGGATATATGATTAGGGGTTGACGCCATCTTGAACTTGGGGGAGGGAGGGAGTGGTAGGTAGGGAGAGGGAGGGTAGAGGGGAGGGTTTTGATGATAGACTTACCCCGCCTGGACCTGCGCACCTGATTGTGGCCCTTGCCGGGCTCAAAACTGGTTTATCGTTTCCTTTATCACGAGGATTATTTCCCCTAGGGAGCTTAGTTTCACCTAGAGAGTGATAAAAAAAAGAGATATAACGAACAGTGGACAATGAGGGGCACCAAGTTAATTCAATTAATATAGTAAGTGTCCAGGGCTTTGGATCAGTCGAATCTAAATTGGTAGTATGAGGTTTTAACAATATTATTCAATATGGTGAACCGCTGGATCACCAAAAGGAGAAGTGTGGCTGAATACCAAACTGACTTCTCCAGTCCCCGTATAAGGGGATAACACAAATAAAATTTGCGTATATGGGGGGGGGGGGGGTAGTACAAGTATTAAACTTGTATGTAGAGATCGACTGTCATTGGGGGATTGTGAATATAAGGAATACACCAAAGGTTGTTCATTAAACTAAATAAAAACATCACAGCACTGCAAGCATAGTAGCACGTTAAACTAGTGATACCAATAACATTGTAAATACTATAATATCGTCATATAACTTAGGTCCGAAGCTTATAGGTGTCTGAGAGTGAGTAAATAACCTGTGGAACTGAAAACAAACTACATGGGGAGAGCTCATGAGTCCCAGCATGACCAAATGGCCAAGAAATGAGTAACGCAGGAACTGCTGGGTAAGCACCCGTTCGCTTATGGGAAGTCACAGGTCTCCCCATGTTTTTTGCACATTAGGCAGCTGATACCCGGAAATTACATTTAGAAATATTTACATATATGCCCATAATGGGCCAGATCTATTCAGTTATCCTTTGATGATACATATACCAGTATCTACCTTTTAGAATATAACTAACGCATAGAATAACCTATCATTATGTATATGCGTACTGGCTGCAGATCAGCAGGAATACCACCATGTAGAGTTAGTAACGTAAAACCTGTTGTAGACACCATTAACTCACCATATAGTCTCGATCAATAACATTTAGGTGTCTGAGAGAGATTAAGTCACCTGTGGTGCTGGAGAGAGAGGAGATGGGGAGACCCCCGAAGTCCCGCCGGAGCAAATAGGGTAAGATAGTAGAGCAGGTGTTGTTGGACAAGCGTCCTTTATCCTGCGGGAGGTCACGGGTCTCCACATGTCCCTCAAGTGTTAGGCAACCTATACCTGGGAGCAACATTGAACAATATATACATAGTTACCAGCTGAAGGTCAGGACTAGTTATTTACCATTCAGTGAGCTATGTAACAATCCTTTTTCCTTCAAGTTATTCCTATCTAACGATAAATATAGCTAACAATATATTCATGTGCACTAGCCTAACACTAGAGCTCTTTATTGTATCACTTGGTGGGCTTTTGTAACCTAGGGGTGAAGTCTGGGGCACCTGCCCGGATGTCAGTGACATTAGGAGTGTCCTTTGCAGTAGATCTTAATGAAGGTTGGACCATGTCCATAATAGCTGACCTATCTTTAGGGGGCAGAGAACCAATGTCCTTTCGGGGTTTGGTGGATGCTAAGCCCCAGTCTTGGAGCAGGTCAAAGCCTTCTTTAGGGGTGAAAATTGTGTGTGTCTCACCATCTTTACTAACTATAAGCCTTGTCGGGTATCCCCATCTGTATCTAATATTCTCTGTTCTCAGAATTTGGGTGATGGTCCTAAAGGACCTTCTCTTTTGTAAAGTATAGCTGGAAATGTCCGGGAACACCGCTATTTGTTGGAACTTCTCAGGGAGTTGCGGTTTATTGGCCAGTTCTCTCATTATCTTCTCCTTGTGGGTAAAAAAATGGATCCTAGCTAGAACATCTCTAGGTTTTTCTTGAGAGACAGTTCTAGGACGTGCTACTCTGTGGACTCTGTCCAGTAGGAGGTCAGGCTTCTCTGGAGTGGTGAAGAAGATATTACAAAACTCCAAAACATATGACTCCAGTTCTTGGGGGCCAACCTCTTCAGAGATTCCGCTGAATCTCAGATTATTCCGGCGGGAGCGGTCTTCCATATCAGCTAGTTTCAATTCTAGGTCCGATATTTGAATTGCAAGATTTTGGGAATAGGCTTGTAAGTGAGCATGGTCCACAGCAAGATCTTCTTGTTTACGCTCCAGAGTTTCGGTACGTTCTCCTAAAGCTCCAATCTCTCTTCGGAGCTCAGCTGTGGATCCCTTAATTTCCTTTGTCAGTGTCTCTTGAAGGAGATTCATTCGTCTGGTTAGGACATCTACAATGTTTGCAGATAAAGTATCTGACATAGGAGGTTGAGAGTCTATACTGTCTTCAGATTCACTGCCTTCCAAAGCGGGAGTGGAGTCTCTGTACATTTGAGTTTTCCCAGCGTGATGGTTTTTAAAGTGATCTGCGACAGTTTTTCCAGAGGTGTGAGACGGTTTAGTTTTCCTTTTGGAGTTTTGGGACATGGTTTCAGGATTGTGTCTTCTGCCAAAGCCAGTTCTTAAGACACTAGGTCTGCAGGATATGATATATTTAAGTAAAACAATGGTGAATAGGGTGAAGCTTAAGTCCCCCTGACGTCAATCTTGGTTTAGGTAGCCATAGCTAGCAGTGCTCTGCTAGCCATAGTAAGGTTCTGCTGGATAATCCACGGTATATTCAGAACAAAGTCAGCCCTTTTCAAAGGTGGGTGGAGTGAAGAGCTCTGTAGACACTCCCTCGAGGGAGATTGCCCTCACTTGGCCAGGACGGGAAAAGGAATTGAGGGTATGACCTGCTGTCCCCTAGTACAGCAGGAAATGGATGGAGAGAGTGTCAGAGAGTATCTAGGGAATTGGGCTCTATGCTATAGTATCTGCTGAATAGCTGCTTATCCAGGGGATTTCACCTTTATGATACTTTAGTGATACTAAGATGCTTTAAACTGGATCTAGTGCACCAGTCTTGAGCGGTGTGGCTTTTTGTGGTATCTGCTGGATGGCAGCTTATCTAGGAGTGTGTGCCTTAATGAAATCTCTAGAAAAATGGGTAGCGTAGTTGTGCTTGTAGTTTAAGCATATACAGACCCTTACTAACTGCAAAAATCATTGTTATAAAAAGACAATCTGCAGACAAAATAAGTGGTTAGACAGGCACAATAATGATATAACACTGAAATCTTAGTCTGATAGCCCAAGAGCTAATACATTAGCAGCAGACCTGTAAGGAAGAAAGATTGTTAAACAAGCAAAATTGGTACACAACACTCCACTTTGAGTTAGGGCTCAAAGGCACATAAGCTGACGCAGCAGCACTGGAATCACAATACAGTGAGGCCCACTGACAAAGTATAGCCAGAATAGTCAGCACAAGGTTTTGGGCTGATGTAGCTGTTTGGTAGCAAAAGTTAGTAGCAGGCCAAGGTGTCAATATGACCTGCAGAGGTTGCTGAGCTCCTCGAGACCCAGAGTGTGACAATGTATGGGGCCTGGGAGACACCAGGATCTCCAAATATGTGGGGCAAGTTATGGTGTTAGGGCTTTCTGCTATCAGACGTTGCCTCTTGTTGCAAACAGTCTCCAGAGGGAAACTGCAGGTTAAGCAAAAGCACTGCACTTTGTATTATGCAGTGATTACAATGACACCTGGATTGGCGCAGCAGCCTTTAATATTGTAATGTATGAGTTTCCTTCACCCTATGCCCCAGGGACAGCCTCAAAGGGCACCTGATCTGCTCAAGAACGTGATGCAGTTCAAATATAGCTTGATGGGTTAGCAAAAATGTAGTGCTGATGTTTTTCTCTTTTTGCTTTATTTGCTTGTTTGCTTCTTTCTGTTGCCCCCTGCTTTTTTAATGTAATTGAGGAGGTTTACCAGAGCATGAAATTTTTCCTCTAGGGTAGCTCACTATTTAGAGTAGGGTGGGTCTAGATATGCCTCCTATGAATGTGCATCAAAGTCCCCAGAGACCCCTAGCTGCAAAAATATGTGTACTGAGGCCAAGCTTACAGGGCCGCTCTATTTGTGACTTATACTTCTATTAGTAGTTGGGCTTAATAGCGTTCTAGGCCTCTGCAAGGGCAGGCTGGCAAGGAGTAGACCACAGAAGTAGCACGGTCTAAGTATACCTCTGAGCAAATTATAAGGGTATTAGTAAATACTTTTATTGTCAGTGTCTATCAGGCTGCAATTGATCCCACGTGGGCCGTAGCGGGGACAGTTCAACAGGCCAGCAAGAAAAATGGCGCTTTTTCGCGCCCTTTATAGTTCAGGTGTGTAGGCAGTGTATAGATCAAAAGGCCTGTGGCCAGCTTACCCCGGGGGCCTTCAGATCTGGTCGTGGCTATTTCTCTTTGCTCCGTCACCCTACAGGAAAACCCGAGTGTCCGTTCAGCCTCCAGGCTCAACCAGCTGCCATCCGGTTTGTGACTCTGGCTCACAGCGTGATGCAGTGGATCCGGTAACTCTTTCTGTCCACCACCCGGTAAGATCTTCGTCCGGAGCGGATCCCCGACTCTCCGGACCAAGCGCCTGTTTGTCAAGCCGGTCAGTTGTAGCCGTAATGCAGGATGCAAGCTGTAAGGTGATTTGCGCGGTGTCCGCGCGTGGCTCCAGCCCTGCTTCTTTTGCCTGATAGTTGGCGGGCTATAAAAAACCAATTAGTTCTTAGGTGAGTCTCTCGGCTTATCACTTCAGTCGCCGGAGCGGAGCCCCGACCCTCCGGCAACTGGTGTAGAAGTCCAAGGCCTCTGTTGGTTTCCGCTACCCGCGGAGCCTGACTTTTTTTTTTTTTTAAAAAAAAAGCTCCAAGAATTTATAATCACCTTTTAGCGGTGTCTGGGTGTGTACTGGGATCCCACAAGGGCAAAAATTAAGCAAATAGAGTTAAATAATCCTGTATTTTTCATAGATACCAGCAGAGCTCCTAAGAGATGCGTCTTCCCTGCTCGGCAGTTAGCTCCGCCCCCCTTTATAATAGTGTTTTAATATATGTTTTGATAATAAATACAATACATATCAAAGCTGGTTATGTATATAATGATATATGTATACAAACTTCATGAACACAACTGTAAAAGGAGCCTCTTAAATTGATCTAATATATAATAAACAATTTGTCACTTTGCCTTTACTTTATAGCTGGCTACATCAATTAAGGTTACTGAGACCTAAGGGGGACCCTGACGTCTTATTTTCTATAGTATTCTCTTTAACTGTGTATTGCAAAGATATGACACTTGATATTAATATAGAGGGGTGTACGTCAATACTGTTTCAGCTGCAATGTATCATTTTGTTTATTGAATAACAATATATATCCCTCTATTTTATTGCTGTATTATTATAGATGTGTGCATTCATCAGTTTCATTATTCGGCTCTGTTCGGAGCCAAATATCCTCTTGTACAAGAAGCTATTTGGCTCAGAAAAGAGCCGAGATCTGAAAATAGCCACCTATTTCCGCATTCGGCATTGAACGAAACTGCAAAATGCACACATTAAAATTATTATGTTATTTTATTGCAACATGTAACTAATACAAATGTGGTATTCAAAAAACTAATTACCTAGATTTTTGATTAGCTATTCAGCATCTTTTGAAAGATACCACAGTAACAGCTAGATTCCGAGTTATGCACGCTATAGGGAAATTAACGAACGCAAGAAAAGTTGCGTTACTTAACCCCCTATAGCGCAGCCATTACAAGTTTTTCAAAACCCGGCTTGTGCGTGCAATATGGTGCTTTTAAACAAGCGCTGTTTTGACTTGCTCATGCACATTTTCCCCATAGACAACAATGGGGAGAGCGGGTCAGAAAAAAGTCTAACACCATTGATGTCTATGGGGAAAAAAATAACATTTAAACCTAACACCCTAACATTAACCCAGAGTCTAAACACCCCTAATCTGCTGCCCCCAACATCACCGGCACCTACATAATGTTATTAACCCCTAATCTGCTGCTCCTGATATCGCCGCCACCTAAATAAAGTTATTAACCCCTAATCTGCCGCTCCCGTTATCGCCACCACCTAAATAAAGCTATTAACCCCTAATTTGCCGCTCCCAATATCGCCGCCACTATATTAAATTTATTAACCCCTTGTTTTGTCAAAGATTTTGTTCCATTCTTTGTGTCCTATATCTAGGCCCAGTTCGTTCTGCCATGCCTGCACGTAACCCGGGAGGCAATTGTCCCCACCCTGTTCTAATATTCTATAAATTTGGGAGATCAGGTGAGTCGGGTGTGTGGTCATTGTGCACAAGGTTTCAAAGTGGGTTTTGCGTCTCGTCAAATCTGGCTTAGCTTTATGAGTGTCAAAGTAATGCTTGGTCTGCGCCACTGTGAACCATGAAGCAAAAACCTCACTGTCCCATTCAGATAATTCCGCCTGTGACTTCAATTTATCCCGACAAAGTATGTTATATATTGCCGAGTCACCAAGACCATAAGTCTTGTTCGGGAGATTGAGTCTTGATAGAAATTCCATATCGGGGTTTTCTCTAATAGAAGTAATTGGCGAGAACGGAGTAGAGATATAAGGGGCTCTTTTAATCAATTTATCCCAACTCGAGAGTACCTCATCCATCATTGGGTAGAGCCTGACTGCAGGGGGTCTGTCACTGGGAGGGATCCACGCAAGGGCTCCTACATTTCCCCTCCTCAAAATCACGCCATCGATCTGAACCCAGGCCTTTTGGGCCGAGTTATGACACCATTCTACCAGCCGTTGAAGGGATATTGCATTTTGATATATTCGCAGATCTGGTATGCCCAGTCCACCTTTGTTCCAAGATAGGAAAGTAGTTTTCCTATTGATTCTCGGCTTCAGATCTCTCCAAATGTAAGATTCCAACGCCGATTGTATCTGATAAATAATGTGAGAGGCCGCTGACAGTGGGATAGTCTGCATGACATAAAGCACCCGTGGTAGCACATTCATCTTGACCACTACAATGCGGCCCAGCCAGTAGATGGTTTTATTTCTCCAACACGATAGATCTTTAAGAATCTCGTCTCTAATGATTTTATAGTTCATGTCCACCATCTCCTTTATACATGGTGTCAGATAAATACCAAGATATTTCAGTTTACCATGTGCTATTTTTATTGGGCAGTTGCCTTCCAGAGTCTTAAAGTTGGTGTGGGGGATTGTGACATTCATAATCTTAGACTTTAAAAGATTCAGGAGAAAATTTGATACTTTGCCAAAATGCGTGAACTCTTCCAGGACCATTACAAGGGACCCTCTCACATCCGATATCATTAATAAGACATCGCCGGCATACATTGCGAGCTTATGTTCATCGTCCCCTACAGAGATTCCATGCACCTCTGGATTTGCCCGGATTTTACTTGCCAAGACTTCGATTGTCAATGCGAACAAGAGCGGAGAAAGGGGACAGCCCTGCCTGGTCCCATTGCGGATTGCAAAGGCATTGGAGAGTGTACCATTTACCCTAACTCTAGCGTTCGGTGACGAATATAAGGACATGATCCTATTTATGAATTTAGGACCCAAACCAAATTTCTCCAGAGTGTGCCACATAAACGCCCAGCTGACCCGGTCGAACGCTTTCTCAGCGTCTGTTGAGACCAGAGCCAGCGGCGTTGCATTATTATGGGCGTATGTTAGAGTTAGGTTTTTTTATTTTGGGGGGTTGGGGGTTTTACTGTTGGGGGTCTTTGTATTTTTTTACAGGTAAAAGAGCAGTTTAACTTAGGGCAATGCCCTACAAAAGGCCCTTTTAAGGGCCATTGGTAGTTTATTGTAGGCTCGTTTTTTGTTTTTTTTTGGTGGGCTTTTTATTTTGATAGGGCTATTAGATTAGGTGTAATTCTTTTTTATTTTTGATATTTTCATTTGTTATTTTTCGTAATTTAGTGTTTGTTATTTTTTGTAATTTTAGTCTTAGTGTTAGGATTTTTTAATGTGTATTTTAGTTTAATTTAATTGGTAGTTAGAGTAATTTTAGTTTAATAGTTATATTAGTTTAATTGTTAGTTTAAACATAGTTCTTTTAATTTGACAAGTAAGTTTTAATTTAATTAAAATTTACTAATAACTTTAGTATAGTGGGGGTGATGTGGGCGGACGGCAGATTAGGGGTTAATTATATTTAAATAGTGTTTGCAATGCGGGAGAGCAGCAGTTTAGGGGTTAATACATTTATTATAGTGGTGACAATGTCGGGGAGAGGCGGAATAGGGGTTAATATTTTTTTAGTGGCGGCGATATTGGGAGCGGCAGATTAGGGGTTAATAACTTTAATATAGTATTTGTGATGCGGGAGGGCCTCGGTTTAGGGGTTAATAGGTAGTCTATGGGTGTTTAGTGTACTTTGTATCAGTTTAGTTATGAGTTTTATATTACAGTTTTGTTGCATAAAACTCATAACTACTGGGGGCGGAGCCTAGCCACGATCCGTGATGGCTGCTTGTTAATAGAGCTCTGTAGTCCCCAGTTGTAAATCACAGCTAATCAGCACATTACTAGCCATCAAAGCTCATAACTGTGACCGGGACACTTTTAGTGACTGCAGCCTTGGACTCAGACTGGCTAAGCAACAAACGCATTGGGATTTTTAATAACCAGAGGCCCTGGAGGACCGCAACTATAGCGGAGCGCACCATGCAGAGGGTTAAAACTGTCGCATCATCCTGATTCCCTAGCTGGAGCGGCAGGTACGCCACAGGGAGCTGCAAAATTGCCCTAAGCCATACCAGAGTGTCATCTTGGCCTGGCCCTCTCCACGGGTCGCGACAACAGCATACATCCCCAGCCGCAACTATAACAGGCCGCACCCACGTGGCTCCATAAAGATCACACAGCACTTTCCTGGCACACAAGCTAACCTCAGCAGCAAGGAGACAACGCATAGTGGGGTAAGGAGTAGCATCCATATAACAGTGGGGGCTAAACTGGGTGGCTCATAACTATAAGGCAGAGAAGGCAATTACCTTAGACAAAGGGTACTGTTTCTTTACACTCCGGCCTAACATTAACCTAAGCGTTGTGGGGCAGAATCCTAACCACATAGAGAAAATAACTCTTAAGTCCAAAAGGGGAAGAGACACTCATACAAACAGTGACTATACAAGGGCATGGCAAGTAAAAGAAATGCCAAGCCGCCCAAGGGTGCATCAGTTATGGAAAACTACCTCATCCCTACAGACCCCCTCACACCTACTAGCAAATCACAAGGTGACACTGCCACTCACTCTGTATCATCACAGACCCCGGGCCCCAAACATGGAGCCCAGACTTTAAGTTATCTTACAAAGGAGGACATCAGACATCTGTCTTCCAAAGAGGACATTAAGGAGGCCATGCAAGACTTTAGGGCCATGTTTGGGGAACTGAAAAGGGATGTAGCTGTGGTTGATCAGTGGGTTACGCTGGTGGAGGAAAGGCAGGAGGCCCTGAATTCTGATCTGCAGCACCAGTCAAGTCAGTTGCAGGCCCAGGAAGGGGCAGTACAAACTCTAATGGATCAAATAGAGGACTTAGAGAATAGGAGCAGGAGGAACAACCTCCGCCTCCGTGGAATTCCTGAAATCATAGATCCTCCTGCTCTCCCAAACTACTTACAAGATTTCATTAGATATCTAAAAGATGATGAAACAGCTGACATTCAAATTGAGAGAGCACACCACCTAGCAGAGCCCCCCCCCCCCCCCCCCCCCCCCCCCCCGGGACATCATTTTGAAATTTCTATCATTCAGGGATATTAAGCAATACCCACACACTACGGGGGAGTGCTGGAGGGGCTGTGGAGGAAGCGGTACACTCTTACATATATGGTGGAACTGCCCAACCATACAACCCTTTTGGGAGGGAGTGCTGGGTGAGATGAGCAGAATCCTCAAAATGATAATTCCCCCAAAGCCAAATTACCTAATCTACCATGAGCTAACTAGGATAGTGGGGGAAGACAAATATCTACTCTTTTTGCTGATGCTTAATGGAGCAAAAGGGCTTATCCCGACATATTGGAAGAGGACGCAGGTCCCAGATATCCAGGAATGGAAATCTAGAGTAAGAGACCTACTGAGACTCGAAAGATACCACTACCTGAAAGTTGGCAAATTGGCTACACATGAAATGATGCTTCTTACCTGGGAGGGAAGAGGAATATAACTTAAAGATAGACATACTTTTTGAGTGGCGGACAGCAGGATAATGGACCCTAGGTTTCTTTTCCACCCCCCTCCTTCCTCCCCCTCCACCCTCCTTCCCCCCCCCCCCCCCCTTCCTCCCCCCCCTTTTTTTTTTCTCCTTTCTTCTCTCTCCCATCTGCCCCCTCTTCAACTCTGTTCTCACTTTCTGTTTATTTGAATTTACTAAGTTTCAATCAGATCATGCCCTATTAGGGTAGAAAATGGGAAAAAGAAAGAGATTGTATAATACAATGGCAGATGATAGCTCGACTCTTTAAAAATACAGTGAAGTCTTCCATCTCAATGCAACTTTAGAAATCAACAAAATAGTTTTTAGGTGCTATACACCAAGCCACCTAAGTAAGATCTCTCGCAACAGTATTAATAGGTGCCGGAAAGGCAGACATCCCTTTGATAATATGTACCTTATGTAGTGTACCCTACCTTTTTAGAATTTAGTAGACATGTGCTTTTATTTCTGAATCGAAATTCGGACGAATTTGTCTATTTCTGAGCTTCAGATCAATTCGAATTTCCGAATTACCCTAGCAACGAAACTAAACGAACCCGAATGCATTTGTAATGAATAAATCCGAATTAGTTCGGATTTATTCGTTACATTTGAATGGCCATAGACTAATTACAATTACACTAGTTCTGTACAGTATATTAGATTATATCACTCTACTAGCTTAGTGCAGGGCACATTATGTAGCTGGTACCTGTGTGGTTGGTACTTAGGTGGGATGTGCTGTGTATTAGACTAGTATTATGTACTGTATATTAGGTTATATAACTCTGCTAGCTCTGTGCATATTGTGTAGCTGGTACCTGTGAGGTTGGTACTTATGTTGATTCATATGGGTTACACCTAATATACAGTACATAATACTAGTCTAATACACAGCACATACCACCTAACACATACTGAACTTCCGAATTTATTAATTTAATCCGAACTGAATACATCCAAATTTATTTGAATCCCAAACAAATACATTCAAATGTATCCAAATTCGAATTGATCCGAAAACGAAATTCGAAAAAATCTTAATCGGTCCAAAACACATTTCCGCAGCGCACAAGTCTAGAATTTAGGGCTCATTTTCATTGAGCCATAAAAAATGAAGCTGTATGCTACCGAAGTTGCCAACAGCTAAAAGTAGTTTATGGCTCCATTTTAGTACCAGGTTTCCATTTAAATATTTTGCAAAGTGCATGTAGTTGCTCTTTTCGTGTAGGTGTAAGTCAACATTGTTTTTAATATTTCCATCCAACGTCGGATTTCTCGAATATCATGCCATAACAAGTTAGTTGCTATGGTATCCTGCCCTTACACTATAAATTTTATGTTTGTGCTCCTTACCTGTGATCATCTCTAAATAGAAACAAAAACAAAGATCCACTTATTTATAATACATATTTTTTTTAACTAAAAGCAAATACTACTTTTTATTATAACTACATTTTCTACTTTATTAATATATGCAATGTATATTGCTGCCCTAGGCATAGGCCTAATTTGAATTTTGTAGATATGTGCTTGCATATATTTTTATACGTAAATACATTTTGATATTTCCATCAGAAAATAAGTGCAACTATTCCTATACATGAGACAACAATAGATATTACATATTACAATTTTTTCTACATTAAAACACTTGCATTATTTGCAAGTTTTAAAAAGTTAAATGGGAACTAGGCCTCAAAAAGCTCCTTCTTCCTCTTTTGCACCTAGTTGAGCTGGGTGTAATTATTTTCAATGTATCGATAGCCTCCGGCAGTCTATTAACGGCTTGTGCCTTTATTGGAAACCTAGTGTAAATTAGCGCTTAGCAGCTTCTAATACTTTCTATGGGATGTGAAAATATTTTTGGTAGCCAGATCCTGGCCGCCAATATTGTGGTATAACACGGCATTGGAAGCAGTCAATACACAAAATTTCTTCCAACAGCATATTTATCGGTTTGCAACCTCGCGCAAACTAAATTACAGCTTTTTGGAAGTGAGCCCTTAGTTGGCTTTTAAAGATTTCTCACAAAAAAGGGGCAACTTCTAATATTGAAACTAATGAGCAGTATCTTTCTTGCAAAAGTGTAGTTTCTCACTGTACCAATTAGGTTCCTAGTACATTTTTTACATATAACTAATTTACATTAATTTTGACAATCCTTTTAAATAGCTGTTTCTTTCCAATGGAATGGAGAGTTCACAAATCCATTCAATTACTAGTGGGAATTCAACTCCTGGCCACTAGGTGGAGGCAAAGAACAACCCAGCAAAGCTTCAAGTATCCTTCCACTACCCACAATCCCCAGTCATTCTTTGCCTGTGTAATATTGTAGGTGATCAGGGCCGTCTTTAACACAGGGCAAAAGGGACAGCTGCCCAGGGCCCAGTCTCTGTTGAGGGGCCCAAGAGTCCTAAAAAAAAAATTTTTTTTTTATGGTTCATACCAGACTGTTGATGTGACATGGGGAACACACACATTCAGTCCTAATACTGTCACAGTCAAAAGTACTCTGCTTATATATTTTTTTTAAAAAACTGTGCCAGACCGTACCGGTGTCATGTGACATGCCAAGCTATTGCCATGTGCTGTTTTAGATGTGCACTGTGCAGCACTGAATGCAAAGCCCTAACTCAGCATCCAGCCATTCCCACTGCATCAGAAAATGTCCTACTGGGGTTACCACTGTTACCAGGTAACTGCTCTGGTGGTGGGGATTGTTTCTGGGTAGGGCTGACTGTAGGCGCATGCAGCAGAAAGCTGGAGTGGCAGGCACATGAGGATTTGAGCATCTGTGCAGCTCCATACACTGCTCTCTTCAGTCTTGAGGCTGTGTGACTCATCTCACACTGTATCCATGCAGCCTTGGGCAGACAGCATCCAGTCTGCTGGTCCCCTTAGCCCTGATCTTTCTGCTGTGGCCCTAAGATCAACTAACTGAAGTTTGTTAGGGGAACAGTGCTTTGTAGAAAGGTGTCAGTGGGAAGAATAAGTGAGTTCACGCACACCCCCTCCCCCATGCAGCATCGTCTAGTGCAGGGTGAGAAGGAAATTGTTCCTAGCAAAGAAGTGACATGTGCTGCTGTGGCTGATGTATAGTGTCATGCTGATACTTCACACATTAATGTAAGGTTTATTTTTATAGTTTTTGTTTTCTCTGTCACAGATTTTACAGTTTCCCATAGTAACTCTGCTGTTTCAGTCAGTAAACATATATTTGTCTGCACCTCCATGCTTCCACCTCAGTCTTTACCTTGCTTTGCTCCGGGTGGCTGCCCTAAATCTCTTTAGCCAGCTAACCTCACACCAGAATCACATTCAAAAGAATATTAAATGAATCCACAGTGGAGGAATTTAGATATTTATTTACTTATTAGTACTGCTTAGGTCCAGTTTCAAATATTGCAATTTATTTCATTTTTTTGTTTAAATGATTAGCCCAGCAGTGGATGATCCACTGCTGGGCTAATAATTTTTTAAAAATTATAAAATAAATTGATTTAGTTGTTTTTTGGGATGTTGGGGTGGAGAGCGAAATTGCATGGGGTGGGCCCAAGAATTTTTTTGCCCAGGGTCCAGTGAATATTAAAGACGGCCCTGTAGGTGATGTACGAAGAAGGTGTCTGAAGAAATCAAGTTGTTAATCCTTTAATGGGTACCTTTCCCTGCAAGCAAGGACTGGTGTTATGCTGTGTCCATGTAATTCTTTTTAGTAAAAGTAATGGTGGCTTTTAGCAGTTGGAAGACAGCAAGGTGGTCTTTGCTTATCTTCCAACATTTTTGCTACCCCTATATAGAAAACCAGGGTTGGTTACTCTGTTTTTTCTTTATCTACAGGTCTTTGTCAATGAGGATTCTGTCATACCTGTTTGCTGTACCTGACCTACAGTGGATACACAGGAAAGTGTTTTTACCTTCTAGGTGAGAAGAATGCAGCAATCACTTATTATTATTTAGAGAGCAAGGTGGATCCTTATGGGACTGAATATCCCTTTTAAAGTTTGGGGATTTATTGGGCAGCAGTTCAGGGCACTGTTCTGTCATGTGAAGGTTTTTTTTAATTTTGGCTTTGGGGATTTGTTTGCACAAAGTTTATTTTGTTTGGGTAATATCTCTTTAAGAAAGTTGTTGGACCGCACCGTACTTTCGAATTTACTATCATGTGACCGCTCAGTTGCTTCTTAAATGCTGAATAATTGTTTGTAGCCGGCTGTTTGGAAGCCGGATTTTCAAGGAATCAGAGCGGTTTTTCTGCCATAAGATCGTTTTTCCTGCTTGTTGCTTCTCTCTGATGGTTGCAGCTTTCTAGGATTTGCAGTTTGAACAGGATTGTTTTATCTGCTGTTGTGGATTTGATTCCTGGTTACCGGTTGGGTGAGTCTCTCCAGCGTTGCTGGGGTGTAGAGGTGCCGGTTTTATTAACTATTAAGTTTTTTTATTCTAATTTTCTATATAGAATTTAGAGTATAAGGAAAATAAAGGGCTATTTTATTTTTACTATGGATGCCAATCCCAAGCTTTCTTTGTCATTTGATTAATGTCTTTATTGTGCAGATGCTCAGGTTTTTCCTCCTGTGCAATTTTGTTCCTGTTGCCTTAATAAGCTTTTATTATCTAAGGATTAGTTAGCTGAGCCTTCTTTTTCTCAGGATAATGCTGTTCAGGGGTTGTTTCAGCCTTCCACTAACATGTCCCAGTCTTTGACAGATTTACATGCAGTGCCCTGTGGTTCCTCTCAGTCAGTTTCTGGGAGTGTTTGTTTGCCTAAAGATTTTGCTGTGAAGTTGACTTCTGGAGTTTCTGCAGCCCTAAGTGCTTTACCTAGTTCTGGTAAAAGGAAGAGGAAATCTAAGAACATTTATATGGGTTCTGTCTCTGCCACGATTGATTTGGTTAGTTTTTCTCAGTTATCTAGCGAGGATCATTCCTCTGCAGCTGCTGAGGGTCGAGATCTTTGATTCAAAATCTGCGGTTCCTAGTACAGAAGATTCTAAGGAGGTTAATTTTAGATTTAAAATGGAGCATCTCCGTTTACTTTTGAAGGAGGTGTTAGCTACTTTGGATGACTCTGAAACAATTGCAGAGGCTCCTTAGAAGGCTAATAAACTGAATAGAGTCTTTGATGTCAAACCTAAATCTGTGGAGGTTTTTCTGTTCCAGATCGCATGTCTGACATTATGTCTCAGGAATGGGAGAAGTCGGGTTTTTCTTTTAAACCCGTCTCCTGTGTTTTAAAAGATGTTTCCTGTGGCTGATTCAGTGTGAGATCTGTTGGCGCACTGTTCCTAGAGTAGAGGGTGCTATATCTACCTTAGCCAAGAGAACTCTTGGCAAAGAGGAACTCTTGAGGATAGTTCCTCTTTTAGAGACCCTATGGATAAGAAACTGGAGGGTTATTTAAGAAAAATGTTTCTTCATCAGGGTTTGCAGTGGCAACCAGTTGCTAGAATTGTGACAGTTACTGGTGCAGCCTCTTATTGTCTGTTCTAATTTCAGAGGAGATTACTATAGAGGAGATCCAAGATAGGATCAAGGTTCTAAAGTTGGTTAATACTTTTATTTGTGATGCCAGTATGCAAGTTGTTAGGCTGGGAGCCAAGATTTCTAGTTTTGCGATACTAGCCTGCAGAGCCCTTTGGTTAAAGTCTTGGTCTGCGGATGTGACTTCCAAATCCAAGATTCTATCTCTACCTTTTAAGGGTAAGACTTGGTCGTGGTCTGGCAGAGATAATTTCTATGGTTACTGGTGGAAGAGGAGTATTTTTACCACATAAGAGGAATAGACCCAAGGGTTGTCAGACTTCTACTTTCCGTTCCTTTCGTAAATTTAAGGGACAAACATCTTCTTTTAAATCCTGGAATAAGGATAAGCAGTCCAGAAAGCCTTCTGCTTATGTTAAGTCAGCATAAAGGGGCCGCCCTCGATCCAGTTCTGGATCAGGTAGGAGGCATGCTTTCCTTCATTAAGCAGACTGGGATTCACGAAGTTCCAGATCCTTGGGCAGTGGATGTAGTCTCCAGGGATACAGGATAGGATTCAAATCTTGTCCCCCCAGGGACAGATTTCTATTATCAAGATTATCTGTAAACCAGGTAAAGAGAGAGGCCTTCTAAAACTACGTAAGGGATCTATCATCTCTGGTAGTAATTATCCAAGTTCTTCTAGCAGAACAGGGTCAGGGATTTTATTTGAATCTTTTTGTGGTTCCCAAAAAAGGAGGGAACTTTTCAACTCTTTCTAGACCTCAAGTTCCTCAAGATTCTGTCCTTCTAAATGGAGACTATTCGTTCTATTCTCACTCTGGTTCAGGAGGGTCAATTTATGACCACCATAGACCTAAAGGTTGCGTATCTTCATGTGCCTATCCACAGGGAACATTTCAAGTTCCTGATGTTCGCTTTTTTGGATCAACATTTCCAATTTGTAGCCCTTCCTTTCGGCCTCGCCACTGCTCCTCAAATCTTTATGAAGGTTCTAGGGGCTCTTTTAGCTGTGGCCAGGTCTCTAGAGATTGTGGTGGCTCCTTTCCTGGACGATATCTTGGTTCAGGCGCCATCTTTTCAGTTAGCCAGATCCCATACAGATTCTCTGTTAGTCATTCTCCACTTTCACGGGTGGAAGGTGAATCTAGGGAAAAGTTCCTTGGTGCCATATACCAGGGTATGTTTTCTGGGGACAATCAGACTCAGTGTTGTTATCTTCACTCCTCTGTTTGTCCATCAGTGGCAGTATACATGTAAGTAATTGGTCTCATGGTGGCATCCATGGACATTATTCCATTTGCTCGCTTCCATCTGAGACCTCTACAGTTATGTATGCTCAGTCAATGGAATGAAGACCACTTGGATCTCTCTCAGAGGATAGTTTTAGACTCTCAGGCAAGGATTTCTCTGTCTTGTTGGATCTCCCAGGACCACTTGTCTCAGGGCACTTGTTTCCTGAGACCTTATTGGGAGATTGTGACCACGGATGCCAGCCTCTTAGGCTGGGGAGCAGTTTGGGGGTCCCTATAAATATCCTAGAATTGAGAGCAATTCTCTATGCTCTAACAGTTTGGCCTCAACCGAGTTTTGTCTGGTTTATCAAATTTCAATCGGACAACATCACTTCTGTGGCGTATATCAACCACCAAGGAGGAACTCGGAGCTTGTTAGCTATGAAGGAGGTGATTTGCATTCTTCAGTGGGCAGAGTCTCACAATTGTCATCTCTCTGCCATTCATATCCCAGGGGTGGACAACTGGGAAATGGATTATCTAGGCGGGCAGACGTTTCATCCAGAGGAATGGGCTCTCCATCCGGAAGTTTTCTCATGTTAACCCTCAAATGGGGAGTTCTGGAGTTGGATCTGAGGGCATCTCGCCTCAAAAGCCAAGATTCCAAAATACGGAGCAAGATCAAGAGATCCTCAGGAGGCTCTGGTAGTTGCCCTGGCAGTGCCATGGGTTTTTGGTCTAATTTATCTGTTTCCTCCGGTTGCCCTCCTTCCTCAGGTGATAGCTTCTATCAAACAGGAGCAGGCTTCTGTGATTCTAATAGCTCCAACGTGGCCTCGCAGAACTTGGTTTGTGGACCTAGTGAAAATGTCCTCATTTCCCCCGTGGAAATTTCCTCTGAGGAGGTATCTTCTACTTCAGGGTCTTTTCCTCCATCCGAACTTAGACTATCTGAAGCTGACTGCTTGGAGATTGAACGCTTAGTCTTGTCCAGACAAGGTTTTTCTGTGAAGGTTATTGATACTATGATACAGGCTTGTAAGCCTGTTACTCACAATATTTATTATAAGGTATGGTGTAAATACAGTCATTGTTGCAGATCTAGGGTTTTTTTTCTTGGAGTCAGGTGAGAATTCCCCGCATTCTGTTTCTTCTTCAGGAGGGCCTGGAGAAGGGTTTATCAGTCAGTATTAGAAAAATGAATCTGATATACAATCCGTCAAACTTTTATCAGTAAAATGTATAAAGAGTCAGGACTGTTTAAATCGTGCATTATTAGAGTCTTTCACACAATGCGGGCAGTGACTATTTGTCTTCACTAGAATTGTGCTATAGGTAAGTAACAACATCAAATTGGCACTATAAAGATGAAAAGAAATGCTCATTCACCATGTCCGGTGTAGATCAATGCTGCTTGTGTAGTGTCCAGGTACAAATATCAGAGTACTCATAGGTAATCCTTTTTCTGCTATGTTGAGGGTTAAAGTCCTTAGTGTTTGCAGGTGAATGTACTTCGGAGAACAGCCCTGTGTGTACAGGGAGGATATGCCGGTCAGCTTCACGTGTAGCAAACCATGATTATGAACGTTATGGAGACAAACTGGTAACGGATGTAGCCCCATACACTGCATTCAAAAATGAAGATAAAACACAAAATCTCTCACCAGAAAGTGGCGAAATAACCAGCTGTCAAATGCTGGCTGTTTACACTGGCTGTGATATAGCTCTGTATGATTGCTTGATCAATTGTTTTTACCTGCATTACCTAATAAAAGTTATCTTTTACTTTTTACCTTCCCGGCCCATTTGACAGCTAGTTATTTTGCCACTTTCGGTTGAGAAATGCTGTGTTTTATCAGTTAGTACCCTAAAGGGTCAGATTTCGGCTCTGTCAATTCTTCTGCAGAAGCGCCTGGCAATTTTGCCAGGCTTTGGTTAGAATTAGGCCTGTGTTTAGGTCTATTGCTCGTCCTTGGAGTCTTAATCTAGTTCTTAAGGTTCTGCAGCAGGCTCCATTTGAGCCTATGCATTCCGTTGATATTAAGTTATTGTCCTGGAAGGTTTTTTGTTTCAGCTGGCAATTTCCTCTGTCCGTAGAGTTTCAGAGCTTTCGGCTCTACAGTGTGATTCTCCTTATCTTATTCTTCATGCAGATTAGGCGGTTCTCCGTACTAAATTAGGATTCCTACCTTAGGTGGTTTCAGAACGCAATATTAACCAAGAAATTGTTGTTCCTTCTTCTGTCTGAATCCTTCCTCTAAGAAGGAGCGGTTGTTGCACAATCTGGATGTTGTGCGTGCTTTGAAGTTCTATTTACAAGTAACAGAAGATTTTCGTCAATCTTCTGTTCTTTATGTTATCTTTTTTGGTAAACGGAGGGGTCAGAAGTCCACTTCTTCTACTCTCTCCTTCTGTTTGAGAAGTGTTATTCGATTGACTTATTAGACAGCTGGACAGTAGCCTCCAGAAAAAATTATGGCTCACTCCACTAGGGCTTTCGCTTCCTCTTGGGCCTTTAAAAATGATGCTTCTATGGAACAGATTTGCAAGACAGCCACTTGGTCATCATTGCATACCTTTTCCAAATTTTCCAAATTTGATGTTTTTGCCTTAGCTGAGGCTTCTTTTGGGAGGAAAGTTCTTCAAGCAGTGGTGCCTTCTGTTTAGGTTTGCCTGTCTTGTGTATCCCTCCCTTCCATTCTGTGGGCTCTAGCTTTGGTATTGATTTAAACTAGTGATTGAATGGATTCGTGGACTCTCCATGCCATTGGAATGAAACTATAATTTATACTTACCTGATAAAGTTTTTTCTTTCCTGGCATCGAGAGTCCATGACCCGCCTTTAATTACTTTTTTTTGTCATTTTCTAAACCTCAGGCACCTCTATATCCTTTGTGTCTTCTTCTCTTTTCATAATTCCTTGGCTGAATGACTGGGGATTGTGAATAGTGGGAGGATACTTGAAGCTTTGCTGGGGTGTTCTTTGCCTCCACCTGGTGGCCAGGAGTTAAATTCCCACTAGTAATTAAATGGATTTGTGGACTCTCCATACCAGGAAAGAAAATAATTTATCAGGTAAATATAAATTATGTTTTTTCCTGTTGTATCCCCATTTATACTGTCAATTTTAATACTTAAATACTGGTTACAGAAAAGCTTTGTATACAAGAAAGTTTAGAAGAAATCAAGCTCCCAGTGGGGAAAGAGGTGAAGCAGAGAGATAATACATTTTTTCTCTCAAAGTACTGGTCTGACTGTGTGTAGATAAAAGATAAGGAGGATTTTGAATAATTATAAAGATAATCTTTTAAAATCTGCTCTCCATGCAAGCTCAGGCCATTTCACAGGGTTGTGGTTTCACTTATCAGAAGCAGCTATTTCATATACAAAAATATACACAAGAATCAGTTTCCCATTGCTTTTAAACTCTGCAGCTGGTATAACAAGTCATTGTAAATAGATCGAGGGGAAACCAAGTTTAGGTCTATATCAAAAGATCGAAGTACACAAGACAGAATTCTGCAATGCAAAAGTTCTAAATACCAAAACAAAAATGCTGACACAACATAATTCTGAATATTAAAATCCCTAAAAAAATGTATTTATTTTTTTCTCGTGTTGGTTTGTCCTGTTCTGTCCTGAGTTGCTGCACCTCCCATCACGCCACTTATTAAGATCCAACCCCTTTGGTTTAAGGAAGGGGAGCTAACCTAAAGAGATAAATAGTTAGATAAAGATACTAGACTATTTCTTTGTTCCCTCAATTCTGTTATTGAATAGAATCTAGTTAGAGAAATAATTAGACAAAAGATAGCAACAGATAAGATTTATTACATATAAATGTATAATTTGTAATCAATGTTTTCTTTAAACAAACTACACTTAGTTCTTCTTTCATTTTGTAAGATCTTGAAATCTATTTATAATATGAGAAATCTGTAAAAAAAAAAAAATTCTTTGTTAAATGTGATCTGTACTTTGATCTAATTTTTTTTTTACTGTTGTTGCTATGATCTCCTTTTGTCTCAAAAAAAAAAGATATAAAAAAAAAAGATCCCTAAAAAATTTAAATCCCTAACTTGTAAAATACCGAAAACCAGATTTCCGAAACACTCCTGAAAGATTACCTTGTTAATGTATCTTCAAGGGGGTGCCCTTCCAATCCTCTGGCATCAACCCCAACTGAAAATTGTGAAATGAGGTTTTGCCCCCCTTGAACCCCCCAGGCAGAGGCAAAATGATAGTGAAAATGGGGACATCACAGCACATTGTATCTATAGGGTTTTTTGGGGATTTTTTTTGCATTTTTGGGATTTTGATTTTCGTGATTTTATCATTTAGGGATTTTGTTCTTTCTGCATTTTGTTTTTTGGGATTTTCTGGATTTTAGACATTAGGTCTTATGGTATCAGGGATTTTGAGTTTAGGGATTTTGATTGCCTCCCCCAATTTTACAGCACAATGTCCCTTTAAGAAAATCTAAAATGGAATTTTCTATGCACAAACGCAATGTTCTTTGTACAAAGTATTTTAATAGTGTGAAAATAAAACCTAATTGTCCTGTATGAGCAATCACAATGACTTTACCAGAGCTTTTCACTTTGGTTAATATTTCCAGTGTTAAATGGACGATACCCAAATGTTAAAGCACATGAAAGTGATGCAGCATAACTGTAAAAAGCTGACTAGAAAATATCACCTGAATATGTAAAAAGGAAGATATTTTCTCTCAACATTTCCTAAGTATTCACACCCCACTGTAAGAGACTTAAGGGGCTCGATCACATATGTGCGGTGTCGCCCACAAAAGCCAGCGTCGGCTGTTTTAGACAGATGTCGTTATCACAAATACTAAAAAAATAAAAAATACTAACTCAAAATTAAAATAAAAAATCCTAACATTACATTAAAAAAACTAATATTAAATTAAAATAAAAAAAATCTAATATTACAAAAAAGAAATAAATCTAAAATTACAGATTTTTTTTATCCAAAATAAAGGAATTTAACCCCTTAAGGACAAGGCCATTTTTCAATTTCTTTCCCTTAAGGACCAAGGCTATTTTTACATTTCTGCTGTGTTTGTGTTTAGCTGCAATTTTCCTCTTACTCATTTACTGTACCCACACATATTATATACCGTTTTTCTCGCCATTAAATGGACTTTCTAAAAACACCATTATTTTCATCATATTTTATAATTTACCATAAAATTTTTAATACAATATGATGAAAAAATGGAAAAAAACACACGTTTTCTAACTTTGACCCCCAAAATCTGTTGCACATCTACAACCACCAAAAAACACTCATGCTAAATAGTTTCTAAATTTTGTCCCGAGTTTAGAAATACCCAATATTTACATGTTCTTTGCTTTTTTTGTAAGTTATAGGGCAATAAGTACAAATAGCACTTTGCTATTTCCAAACCATTTTTTTTCAAAATAAGCGATAGTTATATTAGAACACTGATATCTGTCTGGAATCCCTGAATATCCCTTAACATGTATATATATATTTTTTAGTAGACATCCCAAAGTATTGATCTAGGCCCATTTTGGTCTATTTCATGCCACCATTTCACCGCCAAATGCGATCAAATAAATAAAATTGTTCACTTTTTCACAAACTTTTTCACAAATATCAGGTTTCTCACTGAAATTGTTTACAAACAACTTGTGCAATTATGACACAAATGGTTGTAAATGCTTCTCTGGGATCCCCTTTGTTTAGAAATAGCAGACATATATGGCTTTGGCGTTGCTTTTTGGTAATTAGAAGGCCGCTAAATGCCGCTGCGCACCACATTTGTATTAGGCCCAGCAGTGAAGGGGTTAATTAGGTAGCTTGTATGGAGCTTGTAGGGTTAATTTTAGCTTTAGGGTAGTGTAGTAGACAACCCAAAGTATTGATCTAGGCCTATTTTGATATATTTCATGCCACCATTTCACCGCCGAATGCGATCAAATAAAAAAAATTGTTCACTTTTTCACTAACTTTGGGTTTCTCACTGGAATTATTTACAAACAGCTTGTGCAATTATGGCACAAATGGTTGTAAATGCTTCTCTGGGATCCCCTTTGTTCAGAAATAGCAGACATATATGGCTTTGGCATTGCTTTTTGGTAATTAGAAGGCCGCTAAATGCTGCTGCGCACCAAACTTGTATTATGCCCAATTAGGTAGCTTGTAGGGAGCTTCAAGGGTTAATTTTAGCTTTAGTGTAGAAATCAGCCTCCCACCTGACACATCCCACCCCCTGATCCCTCCCAAACAGCTCTCTTCCCTCCCCCACTACACAATTTTCCCCGCCATCTTAAGTACTGGCAGAAAGTCTGCCAGTACTAAAATAAAAGTTTTAATTTGTTTTTTTTTATTATTTAAAAAAATAATAATCATATTCTGCTGTGTAGGATCCCCCCCTTAGCCCCCAACCTGCCTGATCCCCCCCAAAGAGCTCTCTAACCCTCCCCCCACTAACTATTAGTCACCATTTTGGGTACTGGCAGCTGTCTGCCAGTACCCACTTTGCAAAATAACTTTTTTTTTTTAAACCTAACATTTTCTGTAGTGTAGCTGCCCCCCTACATACCCTACACCCTCCCCCTCCCAGATCACTCCTTGATCACCCCTCCTCTGTACCCACCACCCTCTTCCAGCAAAAAAAATTTACACCACAATTGCCTTAGATCGCGCACGCGCCCCTCACCTCCAGCGCGCGCTCCCACACGCAACCGGCATAGTAAACAGCCAGAAGGAAGTTCCCCAGTGATGGGCCACCTACCCACCTCCCGGCAAAGGATTCCACCCACCAACGATCGGCATCACTGGCCGATGAAGAGAGGGCCACAGAGTGGCTCTCTCTGCATCGGTTTGCCTAAAAAGGTATTGCAGTGATGCCTCAATATCGAGGCATCACTGCAATACCTTGAAAGTGGCTGGAAGCGATCAGGATCGCTTCCAGTCGCTTGAAACTCTTAACGACGTACATGCGTCGTTAAGGGGTTAAACCTAATCTAATACCCCTATAAAAACAAAAAAACACCCGCTAGGCTAACACTAAACTACCAATAGTCCTTAAAAGGGCCTTTTGTAGTGCATTGCCCTGAAGCAATCAGCTCTTTTACCAAAAAAACTACAAATGTTCTAACAGTAAAACCCCCCACCCACCCAGCCCCCCCAAATAAAAAAAAATAACTCTAAAAAATATCTAATCTACCCATTGCCCATAAAGGGGCATTTGCATGGGTATTGTCCTTAAAGGACCAGTAAACACAGAAGATTTGCATAATCAACAAATGCAAGATAACAAAACAAAACTATAGCATTTACTCTGAATTTCAAATGAGTAGTAGATTTTTTTTTAACAAATTTCAAAGTTATGTATATTTCCACTCCCCCTGTACCATGTGATAGCAATCAGCCAATCACAAATGCATATACGTATATTCTGTGAATTCTTGCACATGCTCAGTAGGAGCTGGTGACTCAAAAAGTGTAAATATAAAAGACTGTGCACATTTTTTTTAATGGAAGTAAATTGGAAAGTTGTTTAAAATTACATGCTGTATCTGAATCATGAAAATTTAATTTGACCTGAGTGTCCCTTTAAAAGGGCAATCGGCTATTTCGCTGCCCATTAAAAAAAAAAAAGCCCTAATCTAAAAAAAAAAAAAAAACACCCGCAAGAAAATAAAATAACTAACACTAAGCCCAAAAAATGTACTCACCATTCCTGAAGTCCAAGCATCCATCTTCTTCCAGGAAGTGCAAAGTCTTCATCCAGGAGGATCCATCTTCATCCATTGGGGGACCATCTTCTATCTTCTTCCGCTGTTTTCAGCTGCTGCAGTCTTCAGCGACGTGGAGGTCCTCTTCATGCGATTGTCTGCCGCACACTGAAGATTGAATGCAAGGTACCAGTTTTATATTGGGGTACCTTGCATTCCTATTGGCTGAAATTTTCAAATCAGCCAATAGAATGAGAGCTACTGAAATTCTATTGGCTCTTCAAATCAGCCTTGCACTCAATCTTCAGTGTGCGGTGGGCGATCATATAATGAGAACCTCCACACCGCTGAAGACCACCGCCGCTGAGGAGAATCAGCGATCCGGATCTACGCATCGGCAAAGACCGCTCCGGACCTCTGGCAAGAAGAAAGAAGATGGTCCCGCGATGGATGAAGATGGGCTTCAGGAATAGTGAGTACCTATGTCGGGGGTTAGAGTTAGTTTTTTTTTTTTGGGGGGGTGTTTTTTTTTAGATTAGGTCTTTTTTTTTTTTTTTTAATTGGCAGCAAAATAGCTCATTTCCCTTTGATGGGAAATGCCCATACAAATGCCCCTTTAAGGGCAATGAGTAGATTAGATTTTTTTTAGAGTTAGGTTTTTTTTATTTGGGGGGTTGGGTGTTTTACTGTTAGGGGTTAATTTGTAGTTTTTTTAATGTAAAAGAGCTGATTGCTTCAGGGCAATGCACTACAAAAGGCCCTTTTAAGGGCTATTGGTAGTTTAGTTTAGTATATAAGACACAGATTCGGAGCAGTGGATGTAAAAGTTAAAAAGTAACTTTTATTAGCAACACTTAAAATACAGGAATCATGAGGCCAGTGCAGCACCGGTGTTTCAGCTTGCGCCTTCCTCATAGACTGCACTGACCTGACAGCCTTGTTTTATTTAAACACGTGTTCCTGTGATGTCACATGTTTCAAAGCATTTAACCATTTACATTCTCACTTCTATAACTTTGACACAAACCATTTTTATGAACTGATATTTCAAATTAATTTCGTCATCTGTGTGTTATTTTTCATAGGTAATGTGTATAGAAATCAAAAATGAACAGATTGAGGTGGAATAAAATTATTAAAACTATAAAGCCTTAAATCCTTAGAATTTCGCTATGTCTTTCCACAAGTTTTTATCTTACTAGCAAACTTATACTAGGTGCACAATGATATTATATATAAGTTCCTATGTTTAACACATATATATACAAGGATAGAGAAAATAGTTGTACATACTAATGCTTTATTTTATCACTGCCCTCTTATGCCTTTTTGGACCATAAACAATTGAAGTATTACATGTAAGTATTCTACCTTGTAATTTCCTAGAGAACACTTTAACACTATGGCCTCTAGTTATCAAGCTGTCTACTTACCTGCATTCGCCGGCCCCAATACGCTCGCCTAGGCTCGCCTAACATCGCTGCCGCGGACCTGAATACGTTCGCCAAAGTTGTCAAAAAAGCTGTCATGAAGCCACGCACCAAGTATGGAGCGATGAGCAGCGGACTGTTGTTAACTGACAGTCATCGATCTCGCTGCTCATCGGCTTCTTCGCAGCTTTCTTGCTAGCCTGTCACTAAGCACCCACACTATACTATACAGTTTTACCCCCTAAACCGCCGCTCCCGGAGCCCCCGCACCTAAATAAACTTATTACCCCCTAAACCGCCGCTCCCGGACCCCGCCGCAACTATAATAAATATATTAACACCTAAGCCGCCGCTCCCGGATCCTGCCACCACTATAATAAATATATGAACCCCTAAACCGCCGCTCCTGGACCCCACCGCCACCTACATTATACCTATTAACCCCTAATCTGCCGCCCTCTATACCGCCGCCACCTACATAAAGTTATTAACCCCTATCCTGAAGATCCCAGACCCCGCCGCAAATAAATTAATTGTTTTACCCCTAAACCGCCGCACTCGGAGCCCTGCACCACCTACATTACATTTATTAACCCCTATCCTGCCCCCCTACACTGCCGCCACCTACAGTACATTGATTAACCCCTAATCTACCCCCCTATACCGCCGCCAATATATTAAATGAATTAACCCCAAAACCTAAGTCTAACCCTAACACCCCCCTAACTTAAATATTATTTAAATTAACATAGAAACATAGATAGTGACATAGATATCTGCCCGACAAATTAATCTAAATAAATATTCATATAATTAAATAAATTAATCCTATTTAAAACTAAATACTTACCTATAAAATAAACCCTAAGATATCTGTAATATAATTAATAATTACATTGTAGCTATTTTAAGGTTTATTTTTATTTTACAAGCAACTTTGTATTTATTTTAACTAGGCACAATAGCTATTAAATAGTTAATAACTATTTAATAGCTACCTAGTTAAAATAATTACAAATTTACCTGTAAAATAAATCCTAACCTAAGTTACAAATACACCAAACACTACACTATCAATAAATTAATTAAATAAATTAACTACAATGATCTAAATTAAAATACAATTAAATAAACTAAACTATATTACAAAAAAACACACTAAATTACAAAAAATAAAAAAAGTTTAATCTAATTACACCTAATCTAAGCCCCCTAATAAAATAAAAAAGCCCCCCAAAATAATAAAATTCCTTATCCTAAACTAAATTACAAATAGCCCTTAAAAGGGCCTTTTGCGGGGCATTGCCCCAAAGTAATCAGCTCTTTTACCAGCCCTTAAAAGGGCTTTTTGCGGGGCATTGCCCCAAAGTAATCAGCTCTTTTACCTGTAAAAAAAATTAGTTAAATAAATTAACTACAATGATCTAAATTAAAATACAATTAAATAAACTAAACTATATTACAAAAAAAACAAACACTAAATTACAAAAAATAAAAAAATATTACAAGAAGTTTAATCTAATTACACCTAATCTAAGCCCCCTAATAAAATAAAAAATATTTGTAACTTAAAAATAAACCCTAAAATAGCTACAATGTAATTATTAATTATATTGTAGCTGTTTTAGGGATTATTTTATAGGTAAGTATTTAGTTTTAAATAGGATTAATTTATTTAATTATAGGAATATTTATTTAGATTAATTTAAATAATATTTAAGTTAGGGGGGTGTTAGGGTTAGCGTTAGACTTAGGTTTTGGGGTTAATTCATTTAATTTATTGGCGGCAGTGTAGGGGGGGGGTTAATCAATGTACTGTAGGTGGCAGCAGTGTAGGGGGGCAGGATAGGGGTTAATAAATGTAATGTATGTGGCGGAGGGCTCCGGGTGCGGCGGTTTAGGGGTTAAACCATTAATTTATTTGCGGCGGGGTCCGGGATCGTCAGGATAGGGGTTAATAACTTTATGTAGGTGGCGGCGGTATAGGGGGGCGGCAGATTAGGGGTTAATAGGTATAATGTAGGTGGGGGCGGGCTCTGGGAGCGGCGGTTTTGGGGTTCATATATTTATTATAGTTGCGGCGGGGTCCGGGAGCGGCGGTTTAGGGGTTAATAAGTATAAAGTAGGTGGCGGCGGTGTAGGGGGGGCAGATTAGGGGTGTTTAGACTCGGGCTACATGTTAGGGTGTTAGGTGCAGACACTTCCCAAAGAAATCAATCGGATATTTTTATAATTTAGTGGGGGGGGTTTTGTAATTTAGGTAATTGTATTTAATTTAGGTAATTGATTTAATTGTAGTTTAAGTTTAGGTGTTAGTGTAAGACAGGTTAGGTTTTATTTTACAGGTAAATTTGTATTTATTTTAGCTAGGTAGTTAGTAAATAGTTAATAACTATTTAGTAACTATTCTACCTAGTTAAAATACACACAAACTTGCCTGTAAAATAAAAAGAAAACCTAAGATAGATAGGGACGGCAGATAAGGGGTTAATAATATTTAACTAGTGTTTGCGATGCGGGAGTACGGCGGTTTAGGGGTTAATATGTTTATTATAGTGGCCGTGACGTTGGGGGCAGCAGATTAGGGGTTAATAAGTGTAGGTAGGTTGCGGCGACATTGGGGGCGGGAGATTAGGGGTTAATAAATATAATGTAGGTGTCGGCAATGTTGGGGACAGCAGATTAGGGGTTAATAAGTATAATGTAGGTGTCAGTGATATCGAGGGCGGCAGATTAGGGGTTAATAAATATAATGTAGGTGTTGGCGATGTCCGGGGCTGCAGATTAGGGGTTAATAAGTGTAAGATTAGGGGTGTTTAGACTTGGGGTTCATGTTAGGGTGTTAGGTGTAAACATAAATTTTGTTTCCCCATAGGAATCAATGGGGCTGCGGTACTGAGCTTTATGCTGCTTTTTTGCAGGTGTTAGACTTTTTTTCAGCCGGCTCTCCCCATTGATGTCTATGGGGAAATCGTGCACTAGCACGTAAAACCAGCTCACTGTAGCTTTCAGCAGCGCTGGTATTGGAGTGCAGGATGGAGCTCAATTTCTTCTGTTAAGTGTGATCAGTCCACGGGTCATCATTACTTCTGGGATATTACTCCTCCCCAACAGGAAGTGCAAGAGGATTCACCCAGCAGAGCTGCATATAGCTCCTCCCCTCTACGTCACTCCCAGTCATTCTCTTGCACCCAACGACTAGATAGGATGTGTGAGAGGACTATGGTGATTATACTTAGTTTTATATCTTCAATCAAAAGTTTGTTATTTTAAAATAGCACCGGAGTGTGTTATTACCTCTCTGGCAGAGTTTGAAGAAGAATCTACCAGAGTTTTGCTATGATTTTAGCCGGAGTAGTTAAGATCATATTGCTGTTCTCGGCCATCTGAGGAGTGAGGTAAACTTCAGATCAGGGGACAGCGGGCAGATGAATCTGCATAGAGGTATGTAGCAGTTTTTATTTTCTGACAATGGAATTGATGAGAAAATCCTGCCATACCGATATAATGTCATGTATGTATACTTTACACTTCAGTATTCTGGGGAATGGTACTTCACTAGAATTACACTGTAAGAAATACATAAAGCTGTTTAATAACTAGAGATTATGTTTAACGTTTTTGCTGGAATGTAAAATCGTTTTCATTTGCTGAGGTACTGTGTGAATAAATGTTTGGGCACTATTTTTCCACTTGGCAGTTGCTTAATCTGTTTTTCTGACAGTTTCTGTTCTCCCTCACTGCTGTGTGTGAGGGGGAGGGGCCGTTTTTTGGCGCTTTTTCTATGCATCAAATATTTCAGTCAGCAACTCATTGTATTCCCTGCATGATCCGGTTCATCTCTACAGAGCTCAGGGGTCTTCAAAACTTATTTTGAGGGAGGTAATTTCTCTCAGCAGAGCTGTGAGAATTATAGTTTGACTGAGATAAAAAACGTTTATTCTGTAATTTGTTTCCTGCTTTCAGAATTTGTTATCTTTGCTAATGGGATTAAACCTTTGCTAAAGTTGTGTTGTTTACAAGGATTGAGGCTATAACTGTTTCAATTTATTAATTTTCAACTGTCATAGATCTTCTGTGCTTCTTAAAGGCACAGTACATTTTAATATTATTCTAATTGAATTGTATTTCCAAGTTGCAAGTTTATTTGCTAGTGTGTTAAACATGTCTGATTCAGAGGATGATACCTGTGTCATTTGTTGCAATGCCAATGTGGAGCCCAATAGAAATTTATGTACTAACTGTATTGATGCTACTTTAAATAAAAGTCAATCTGTACAAATTGAACAAATTTCACCAAACAACGAGGGGAGAGTTATGCCGACTAACTCGCCTCACGTGTCAGTACCTACATCTCCCGCTCAGAGGGAGGTGCGTGATATTGTAGCGCCGAGTACATCTGGGCGGCCATTACAAATCACATTACAGGATATGGCTACTGTTATGACTGAGGTTTTGGCTAAATTACCAGAACTAAGAGGTAAGCGTGATCACTCTGGGGTGAGAACAGAGTGCGCTGATAATATTAGGGCCATGTCAGACACTGCGTCACAGGTGGCAGAACATGAGGACGGAGAACTTCATTCTGTGGGTGACGGTTCTGATCCAAACAGACTGGATTCAGATATTTCAAATTTTAAATTTAAACTGGAAAACCTCCGTGTATTACTAGGGGAGGTGTTAGCGGCTCTGAATGATTGTAACACAGTTGCAATACCAGAGAAAATGTGTAGGTTGGATAAATATTTTGCGGTACCGACGAGTACTGAGGTTTTTCCTATACCTAAGAGACTTACTGAAATTGTTACTAAGGAGTGGGATAGACCCGGTGTGCCGTTCTCACCCCCTCCGATATTTAGAAAAATGTTTCCAATAGACGCCACCACAAGGGACTTATGGCAAACGGTCCCTAAGGTGGAGGGAGCAGTTTCTACCTTAGCTAAGCGTACCACTATCCCGGTGGAGAATAGCTGTGCTTTTTCAGATCCAATGGATAAAGAGTTAGAGGGTTACCTTAAGAAAATGTTTGTTCAACAAGGTTTTATATTGCAACCCCTTGCATGCATTGCGCCGATCACGGCTGCAGCGGCATTCTGGATTGAGTCTCTGGAAGAGAACATTGGTTCAGCTACTCTGGACGACATTACGGACAGGCTTAGAGTCCTTAAACTAGCTAATTCATTCATTTCGGAGGCCGTAGTACATCTTACTAAACTTACGGCGAAGAATTCAGGATTCGCCATTCAGGCACGCAGGGCGCTGTGGCTAAAATCCTGGTCAGCTGATGTTACTTCTAAGTCTAAATTGCTTAATATACCTTTCAAAGGGCAGACCTTATTCGGGCCCGGGTTGAAAGAGATTATCGCTGACATTACAGGAGGTAAAGGCCATGCCCTGCCTCAGGACAAAGCCAAAGCCAAGACTAGACAGTCTAATTTTCGTTCCTTTCGTAATTTCAAAGCAGGAGCAGCATCAACTTCCTCTGCACCAAAACAGGAAGGAGCTGTTGCTCGCTACAGACAAGGCTGGAAACCTAACCAGTCCTGGAACAAGGGCAAGCAGACTAGGAAACCTGCTGCTGCCCCTAAAACAGCATGAATTGAGGGCCCCCGATCCGGGATCGGATCTAGTGGGGGGCAGACTTTCTCTCTTCGCCCAGGCTTGGGCAAGAGATGTTCAGGATCCCTGGGCGCTAGAGATAATATCTCAGGGATACCTTCTGGACTTCAAATACTCTCCTCCAAGAGAGAGATTTCATCTGTCAAGATTGTCAACAATCCAGACAAAGAAAGAGGCGTTTCTACGCTGCGTACAAGAGCTCTTGTTAATGGGAGTAATCCATCCAGTTCCATGATCAGAACAGGGACAGGGGTTTTACTCAAATCTGTTTGTGGTTCCCAAAAAAGAGGGAACTTTCAGACCAATCCTGGACTTAAAGATCCTAAACAAATTCCTAAGAGTTCCATCGTTCAAGATGTAGACTATTCGGACAATTTTACCTATGATCCAAGAGGGTCAATACATGACCACTGTAGATTTAAAAGATGCTTACCTTCACATACCGATTCACAAAGATCATTATCGGTACCTAAGGTTTGCCTTCCTAGACAGGCATTACCAGTTTGTGGCTCTTCCATTCGGATTGGCTACAGCTCCAAGAATCTTCACAAAGGTTCTGGGTGCTCTTCTGGCGGTACTAAGACCGCGGGGAATCTCGGTAGCTCCATACCTAGACGACATTCTGATACAAGCTTCAAGCTTTCAAACTGCCAAGTCTCATACAGAGTTAGTGCTGGCATTTCTAAGGTCACATGGATGGAAGGTGAACGAAAAGAAAAGTTCACTCGTTCCACTCACAAGAGTTCCCTTCCTGGGGACTCTTATAGATTCTGTAGAAATGAAGATTTACCTGACAGAGGACAGGCTAACAAGACTTCAAAGTGCTTGCCGCACCCTTCATTCCATTCAACACCCGTCAGTGGCTCAATGCATGGAGGTAATCGGCTTAATGGTAGCGGCAATGGACATATTACCCTTTGCATGCTTACACCTCAGACCACTGCAACTGTGCATGCTAAGTCAGTGGAATGGGGATTACTCAGACTTATCCCCTTCTCTGAATCTGGATCAAGAGACCAGAAATTCTCTTCTATGGTGGCTTTCTCGGCCACATCTGTCCAGGGGGATGCCATTCAGCAGACCAGACTGGACAATTGTAACAACAGACGCCAGCCTTCTAGGTTGGGGTGCCGTCTGGAATTCTCTGAAGGCTCAGGGACAATGGAGTCAGGAGGAGAGTCTCCTGCCAATAAACATTCTGGAATTGAGAGCAGTTCTCAATGCCCTCCTGGCTTGGCCCCAGTTGACAACTCGGGGGTTCATCAGGTTTCAGTCGGACAACATCACGACTGTAGCTTACATCAACCATCAGGGAGGGACAAGAAGCTCCCTAGCTATGATGGAAGTATCAAAGATAATTTGCTGGGCAGAGTCTCACTCTTGCCACCTGTCAGCAATCCACATCCCGGGAGTGGAGAACTGGGAGGCGGATTTCTTAAGTCGTCAGACTTTTCATCCGGGGGAGTGGGAACTTCATCCGGAGGTCTTTGCCCAAATACTTCGACGTTGGGGCAAACCAGAGATAGATCTCATGGCGTCTCGACAGAACGCCAAGCTTCCTCGTTACGGGTCCAGATCCAGGGATCCAGGAGCAGTCCTGATAGATGCTCTGACAGCACCTTGGGACTTCAGGATGGCTTACGTGTTTCCACCCTTCCCGTTGCTTCCTCGATTGATTGCCAGAATCAAACAAGAGAGAGCATCAGTGATTCTAATAGCACCTGCGTGGCCACGCAGGACTTGGTATGCAGACCTGGTGGACATGTCATCCTGTCCACCTTGGTTTCTACCTCTGAAACAGGACCTTCTGATACAGGGTCCCTTCAAACATCAAAATCTAACTTCTCTGAAGCTGACTGCTTGGAAATTGAACGCTTGATTTTATCAAGACGTGGATTTTCTGAGTCAGTTATTGATACCTTAATACAGGCTAGGAAACCTGTTACCAGAAAGATTTACCATAAGATATGGCGTAAATACCTATATTGGTGTGAATCCAAAGGTTACTCTTGGAGTAAGGTTAGGATTCCTAGGATATTGTCTTTTCTACAAGAAGGTTTAGAAAAGGGTTTATCTGCTAGTTCATTAAAGGGACAGATCTCAGCTCTGTCCATTCTGTTACACAAACGTCTGTCAGAAGTTCCTGACGTCCAGGCTTTTTGTCAGGCTTTGGCCAGAATTAAGCCTGTGTTTAAAACTGTTGCTCCACCATGGAGTTTAAACCTTGTTCTTAATGTTTTACAGGGCGTTCCGTTTGAACCCCTTCATTCCATTGATATAAAGTTGTTATCTTGGAAAGTTCTATTTTTAATGGCTATTTCCTCGGCTCGAAGAGTCTCTGAATTATCAGCCTTACATTGTGATTCTCCTTATTTGATTTTTCATTCGGATAAGGTAGTCCTGCGTACTAAACCTGGGTTCTTACCTAAGGTAGTTACTAACAGGAATATCAATCAAGAGATTGTTGTTCCTTCTTTATGCCCAAATCCTTCTTCAAAGAAGGAACGTCTACTGCACAACCTGGATGTAGTCCGTGCTCTAAAATTTTACTTACAGGCAACTAAGGAATTTCGACAAACGTCTTCTCTGTTTGTCATTTACTCTGGGCAGAGGAGAGGTCAAAAAGCTTCCGCTACCTCTCTTTCTTTTTGGCTTCGTAGCATAATTCGTTTAGCTTATGAGACTGCTGGACAGCAGCCTCCTGAAAGAATTACAGCTCATTCTACTAGAGCTGTGGCTTCCACTTGGGCCTTCAAGAATGAGGCCTCTGTTGAACAGATTTGCAAGGCTGCAACTTGGTCTTCGCTTCATACTTTTTCCAAATTTTACAAATTTGACACTTTTGCTTCATCGGAGGCTATTTTTGGGAGAAAGGTTCTTCAGGCAGTGGTTCCTTCTGTATAAAGAGCCTGCCTATCCCTCCCGTCATCCGTGTACTTTTGCTTTGGTATTGGTATCCCAGAAGTAATGATGACCCGTGGACTGATCACACTTAACAGAAGAAAACATAATTTATGCTTACCTGATAAATTCCTTTCTTCTGTAGTGTGATCAGTCCACGGCCCGCCCTGTTTTTAAGGCAGGTAAATATTTTTTAATTTATACTCCAGTCACCACTTCACCCTTGGCTTTTCCTTTCTCGTTGGTCCTTGGTCGAATGACTGGGAGTGACGTAGAGGGGAGGAGCTATATGCAGCTCTGCTGGGTGAATCCTCTTGCACTTCCTGTTGGGGAGGAGTAATATCCCAGAAGTAATGATGACCCGTGGACTGATCACACTACAGAAGAAAGGAATTTATCAGGTAAGCATAAATTATGTTTTTGCTCTACGCTCACTTCTTGCCTGATAACACCAGGTTTTTATAAACCTGTAATACCAGCGCTGTAGGGAAGTGAGCGGTGACAATAACTTGCAAGTTAGCACCGCGCCACTCATAACGCAAAACTCATAATCTAGCTGTTTATTAGGTATATTGCATTGTGGGGGGATGGCGATTTAGAGGTTAATCACTTTTATTATTAGTTGCGATGTGGGGTTATGGCAGATTTCGGGGTTTTGACGTGTCGAGTTTATTTTTAGGAGATGGGTTAAATTTTTATGAGTGATTTAAACTTTTTTTTTTTTAACTTAGGCGCCGGCAGATCATATACTGCTGTAAGTCACTGGCGACTCGAGAAAAGTCTATTTCCGCACATTTCTGAACATTGCCAGTTTATCCGACTTACAGCAGTATATGATCTGCTGCCGCCGTATATGTGATTCACCTGATGTGCGAGGTACACTTACAGGAGACTTGGGTTTCAGCAGTTGCACTGAAAACTACGCTGTATATGTAATCTCGCCCAAGAATGCTAGTCCCAGGACTTGCAAGGGAGTGTGCATCTGGTATGTGCAGGCACAGTCATGTTATTTTTCTATTCAGTTTAAGGAAGTTTACAATGAAATCTAATGAGATTTCAGTTAAATCTCATGATATCACAGAAAAGCAAAGCATGTTCTCAGCACTGCCGATGATGATTGGCTATTGGGTTTTTTGGGGGATTTTTTTTCAACTTGCTGCTGGACAGTAGCTGAAGTGTTACCAGAACACTTACTCTGGTGAGCTGAAGAAATTGTGAGGTAAATATCTTCCCTTTTTACATAGAGATGTAATAGGTGATATATCATGTCAGCTTTTAACAGTTATGCTGCATCACTTTCAAGTGATTTAGCATAAGGGTATTATGTCCATTTAATGAATTACTTGAGTACAAAGGTTAGCTATGGACTTTACACTTTGCGCTCATCATTGAAAATATAGGGAGCAATTATATAACACAAGTGAGGTCTCAATATCTCTTTCATGCCCAACTTGTAATAAAGGTTCTAGTAGTAAAATATTGTGATTTCTTAATTGCGTTTGCACTTCTTGCCGTAACAATTGCGCTCCACTTGTAATCTAAGCACATTATTGTTAAGAGATAATTTTTAATGTGAATGTGACCTTCTGATGACACTCCATGTGCCAGTAACTTCACATGTAACATTTAAGTGTCAGGGTATGCATGGGTGGCATTCACGGAAAACAAAAAAGAAATTTGCTTTTAACTTGACCATATTTGCAAATGCAAGTGTAATGCAAAAATGCTTGTTATGGTATTGGAAATAAACTGCTGTGCAATAAACATTTACATGAGTCATTCAATTCCTAAGTTAAATATTGATTTTATAAATTATGACAAACGATCATCTCCATGTACACTCTCTCAATATCATCCTCCTGTATGTTTTATATATCTTACAACCTCCTAGATTATTGTGCAATATGATACGTTACATAATTGGAACCAGTGTCAGTTTTAAGTTTCTATTTCTTTGTATGATAAATAAAAGCTGAGTTATCTATTGCTGTTAATTCCTCTTTTGCTTTCCAAAGAATTGGCAAATTAAATTTTAAAGGTTAAGCTACAACAATGATTGATGGCAAAGGTCAACTACATTCAGTGGAATTCAAAACCATGTGTGTGTATATATATATATGTACAGTATATGTATGTATATATATATATATGTATGTATGTATATATATATATATATATATATATATATATATATATAAGCAAATTCCGGTCACCAAGCACTCACGTTATGCATAAATTGCCTAGGTGCAGTACATATAAGTATTACAAGCAGAAAAACAGAGACCGCACTCATAGGTCTTATTTCACCACCACAGTGGACTTTAATAAATCAGTAACGTTTCGGGGTTTCCCCCTTATTAAAGTCCACTGTGGTGGTGAAATAAGACCTATGAGTGCGGTCTCTGTTTTTCTGCTTATATATATATATATAAGTTGAAGAACCGCACTCACTGGACTTTCAGCCAACAATAATTTATTGTGAAATGTATGTATATATATATATATATGTGTGTGTGTGTGTGTGTGTGTGTATATATATATATATATATATATATATATATATATATACCTGTATATATATATATATATATATATATATACATATATATATATATATATATATATATATATATATAAATAATGTTTGCAACTACATGTATACGCAGTTCAGGAGTATAGATTTAGTAAGTAACCTTTACAAGTAGGAATTGTATCAGGCCTCCAGGATGTTAAGGATGGCAGCATGAGTATTCACTGCTTCCATTGGGTAGCTATTATATTTTACCATGGCTCAGAAAGGGTTACTGAAGTTTAGTCTTTGTAAGCACATATTCTTTAAGATGTGGCTCCCCCCAGATTCATTAGCGGCCTGGTGATGTCTGGGGCCCCCTAAGGGTTGGTGTGACTACCAAACTCTAGCAGTGGTAGAGCCTTTTGTTAATGCATACATACAGAGAAGCACTCCAACTGGAACAAACCACAGCTCAGTAGCCTGTTCTATGGCGAGTTACCACCTGGCACCTAGATGCAGCCTCTTTTAGACCAATCATGCTTTTCACAAAGGAGAAATTTCCTGAAGTATATCAGTCTGTTCCCGCCTTTGTCTCTGCAAAGGCTAATTAAATACTGAGCTCACATAGCTATACCAGTGGTTTGAGCTTGTGTTTGATTTGCTGCCTAAGAGTATTAAAAGATATGACTTTATTTAGAATTGTATTTATATTACTCTGGTCTTGTGATTTTTTTAATCCCTGTCCCTGCTCCTGCCCACCACATTTATTTTTTTTGCTGTGGGGGGGGGGAAGGGGCTGTCCCTCTTTTGAATTTTGAAATGTTGGGAGGTATGGGCACCTGCTGCATATGGAGCCGGAGCGAGATCGGTGCTCCGGCTCCATATGAGGGCAGATGTCTGATCGTTACAGACGGGGACACTGTGTGTCACCGTCTGTAACGATCTTCTGCTGGTGCCGGCAGGAGGTGTGGGCAGGTGGCGAGTGTCAGGCTCAGCAGCAGAGGGGGGGAGGGAGTGGGAGGGCCCTACACTACAGAAAAAATAAAATAGAGGGACAGGGAGAGATAAAGCAGCTGCACTGCAGAAAAGGGGATGTGGGGGGCCCCTAGCTAAGGATCGCAGGTCGGGGGAGGTGGAGAGGGGACACACTATCCTGCAAAAAATGAATAAAAAAAATAAAAATAAATGTAAAAATATATATATATTTTATTTTAAAAAACAGTTTGCAGGTACTGGCAGCTGCCAATACCTAAGATGGCAGCAATAGTTAGGGCAGGGGAGTTTTAGAGAGCTGTTTGGGGGGGATCAGGAGGGTGGGGGTAAGGGTGGGATCCTACACTGTAGAAAATATTAAAAAATATATAGTTAATTAATTTTTAAAAAACATACATTTTCATACTGGCAGACTGTCTGCCAGTACCTAAGATGGGGGTGACCAGTGAGGGGTGAGGGAGGGCAGAGAGCTGTTTGGGAGGGATCAGACTGGATCAGGGGGTGGGAAGTGTCAGGTGGGAGGGTAATCTCTACACTAAAGCTAAAATTAACCTTTTAATCTATCTATTTGACCCCTTCACTGCCAGGAATAATAGAAGTGTGGTGCGCAGCTGCAATTAGCGGCCTTCTAATTAGCAAAATGCAAAGGAAAAATCATATATGTCTTTTATTTCTGAACAAAGGGGATCACAGAGAAACTTTTACAATCATTTGTGCATTTTGCACAAGCAGTATGTAAATAAATTCTTTCAGAAACCCAAAGTTTGTGAAAAAAGTAAAAAAAATTTTTTATTTGATCGCATTTGGGGGTGAAATGGTGACATGAAATATACCAAAATGGGCCCAGATTAATACCTTGGGTTGTCTACCTAAAAATATATATAGTTTTAATAGGTAAATAAAAAAAACAAGGCTCTATTTCTGTTTAAATGGAGTGAAAGCAAAAATGCAAAAAATTCTCCGGTATTTTGGGCAAATTTTTCTTTTAAAGTCCTGGTAGTGAATGGGTTAATTAAGTGTTACACTGTGTATTTACTGTAAATATTTTACATTTCAATCTTCTGCACATAGCAGAATATGTTCTAAATATTTATAAATAGATATTCCTATATAATAATAATAATAATAACTAGTATTTATTTAGTACCTTTCTCCCAGTGGGACTCAAAGAGCTTTTTCAGTGCTCGCTCTTGGAATTAACCAAATCGGCAGCTGAATAGTAATATACAGTATATACAGTGGGGCAAAAAAGTATTTAGTCAGCCACCAATTGTGCAAGTTCTCCCACTTAAGAAGATGAGAGAGGCCTGTAATTTTCATCATAGGTATACCTCAACTATGAAAGACATAATGTGGAAACAAATCCAGACAATCATATTGTCTAATTTGGAAAGAATTTATTTGCAAATAATGGTGGAAAATAAGTATTCAATATCAAAAGTTAATCTCAATACCTTGTTATATATCCTTTGTTGGCAATGACAGAGGTCAAACGTTTTCTGTAAGTCTTCACAAGGTTGTCACACACTGTTGCTGGTATGTTGGCCCATTCCTGCATGCAGATCTCCTCGAGAGCAGTGATGTTTTGGGGCTGTCGCTGGGCAACACAGACTTTCAACTCCCTCCAAAGGTTTTCTATGGGGTTGAGTTCTGGAGACTGGCTAGGCCACTCCAAGACCTTGAAATGCTTCTTACGAAGCCACTCCTTCGTTCCCCGGGCGGTGTGTTTGGGATCATTGTCATGCTGAAAGACCCAGCCACGTTTCATCTTCAATGCCCTTGCTGATGGAAGGAGGTTTGCACCTAAAATCTCATGATACATGTCCCCATTCATTCTTTCATGTACACGGATCAGTCGTTCTGTTTCCTTTGCAGAGAAACAGCCCCAAAGCATGATGTTGCCACCCCCATGCTTCACAGTAGGTATGGTGTTCTTTGGTTGCAACTCAGCATTCTCTCTCCTCCAAACACGACGAGTTGTGTTTCTACCAAACAGTTCTACTTTGGTTTCATATGACCATATGACATTCTCCCAATTTGCTTCTGGATCATCCAAATGCTCTCTAGCATACTTCGGATGGGCCCGGACATGTACTGGCTTAAGCAGGAGGACACGTCTGGCACTGCAGGATCTGAGTCCCTGGTGGCGTAGTGTGTTACTGATGGTAGCCTTTGTTACGTTGATCCCAGCTCTCTGCAGGTCATTCACTAGGTCCCCCCGTATGGTTCTGGAATGTTTGCTCACCGTTCTTGTGATCATTTTGACCCAATGGGGTGAGATCTTGCGTGGAGCCCCAGATCGAGGGAGATTATCAGTCGTCTTGTATGTCTTCCATTTTCTAATTATTGCTCCCACAGTTGATTTATTCACACCAAGCTGCTTGCCTATTGCAGATTCAGTCTTCCCAGCCTGGTGCAGGTCTACAATTTTGTTTCTGGTGTCCTTCGACAGCTCTTTGGTCTTCACCATAGTGGAGTTTGGAGTGTGACTGTTTGAGGTTGTGGACAGGTGTTTTTTATACTGATAACAAGTTCAGAAAGGTGCCATTAATACAGGTAATGAGTGGAGGACAGAGGAGCCTCTTAAAGAAGAAGACACAGGTCTGTGAGAGCCAGAAAATCTTGCTTGTTTATAGGTGACCAAATACTTATTTTCCACCATAATATGCAAATAAATTCTTTCCAAATCAGACAATGTGATTGTCTGGATTTGTTTCCACATTTTGTCTCTCATAGTTGAGGTATACCTCTCTCATAGTTGAGGTATACCTATGATGAAAATTACAGGCCTCTCTCATCTTCTTAAGTGGGAGAACTTGCACAATTGGTGGCTGACTAAATACTTTTTTGCCCCACTGTATATATATATATATATATATATATATATATATATATATATAATGGAGAAAGGCATGCACTCACTGGATTTGTGCAAAAATAGTGCTTTATTGGCACATCAAAAACAAAAATGTAACGTTTCAGGGATCAATCACCCCTTCATCAGACCAAAAACAAAGTGAACAAACAACAGGTGTATAGAGAAGAACAGCCCTCAATTGACAAGAAAGTTACACATATGTTTACAAAAACTTCAAACTAGAATAAACCTAATTGTGTGATTTAGTACTATCAATAAAAGATTAAACCTTATTACTCAAAAAATATAATTATATGTATGTATGGGGCTATATTTTGTGCATGTAACCACTGTGTAAAGACCAGTTTAATCATAAATAAATCATACTAAATTATAATGAGTCCTCATATTGGTGTTGGAGGAGAAAACCCGATCGTATGAAGTAGGATCTAGATGTGAAAATAATGTATCATCAGTATTGTCCACAATTTCTACCACAGAACAGCTATAAACCATATAAATAACTCACGCTGCAGCTACGTTTCATCATGGTGCACCTAAAAATGCTACATGTGTACATTGTGGGCATGGCCAACATGGATCCTAATACATCACACAACACAGGACATCCAATCATGTGCTTAGAATATGTCAACAATGTACACCGTGTGTGTAGTGTGTATAAAACATAATTTATGTAAGAACTTACCAGATAAATTAATTTCTTTCATATTGGCAAGAGTCCATGAGCTAGTGACGTATGGGATATACAATCCTACCAGGAGGGGCAAAGTTTCCCAAACCTCAAAATGCCTATAAATACACCCCTCACCACACCCACAATTTAGTTTAACAAATAGCCAAGTAGTGGGGTGATAAAGAAAGGAGCAAAAAGCATCAACAAAGGAATTTGGAAATAATTGTGCTTTATACAAAAAAAATCATAATCATCATAAAAACGGGGGTGGGCCTCATGGACTCTTGCCAATATGAAATAAATTAATTTATCAGGTAACTTCTTACATAAATTATGTTTTCTTTCATGTAATTGGCAAGAGTCCATGAGCTAGTGACGTATGGGATAAAATACCCAAGATGTGGAACTCCACGCAAGAGTCACTAGAGAGGGAGGGAAAAAATAAAAACAGCCATTTTTTTCCGCTGAAGAAATTAATCCACAACCCAAAATATAAATTTATTCTCATAAATGAAAGGAAAAAACTTAAATCAAAAGCAGAAGAATCAAACTGAAACAGCTGCCTGAAGAACTTTTCTACCAAAAACTGCTTCTGAAGAAGCAAATACATCAAAATGGTAGAATTTAGTAAATGTATGCAAAGACCAAGTTGCTGCTTTGCAAATCTGATCAACTGAAGCTTCATTCTTAAAAGCCCATGAAGTAGAGACTGATCTAGTAGAATGAGCTGTAATTCTCTGAGGCGGGGCTTGACCCGACTCCAAATAAGCTAGATGAATCAAAAACTTTAACCACAAAGCCAAGGAAACAGCAGAAGCCTTCTGACCTTTCCTAGAACCAGAAAATATCACAAACTAGACTAGAAGTCTTCCTGAAATCTTTAGTAGCTTCAACATAATATTTCAAAGCTCTTACCACATCCAAAGAATGTAAGGATCTCTCCAAATAATTCTTAGCATTAGGACACAAGGAAAGAACAACAATCTCTCTATTAATGTTGTTAGAATTCACAACCTTAGGTAAGAATTTAAATGAAGTCCGCAAAACCGCCTTATCCTGATGAAAAATCAGAAAAGGAGATTCACAAGAGAGAGCGGATAATTCAGAAACTCTTCTAGCAGAAGGGATGGCCAAAAGAAACAACACTTTCCAAGAAAGTAGTTTAATGTCCAAAGAATGCATAGGCTCAAACAGAGGAGCCTGTAAAGCCCTCAAAATTAAATTAAGACTCCAAGGAGGAGAGATTGATTTAATGACAGACTTGATACGAAACAAAGGAAACACAAATGTTGAGCAGCACCTGTTGGCCAGTCACTAATGTAAAGATGATATCCTCCACTAAATCCCCCCTATTTGGCACACTCTCCTGCCACTCCGCCCCCTGAGATGTCTCCTTGTAGAGAAACACATCCACCAAACAATACACACTAATTCACACGCTGGAATAAGCTAGTGTTGATCCTGGGGACCCACCTTAAGCATCAAGGGCTCAGAGTCCTCTCCCGCGGCATCTGTGTGTGCTCTAGGCGGCGTTGAAGACGAGCGGTGAAGTGGATCCCTACAGCATTAGGGTACATGGGAAACCACTACTCCACCTTTGCCCCAAGGGTTTTCAAGCTGTTTTCCCATGTTTTCCATGCATACGTTTTAATAAAGGACGTTTTTTTCAGTGTTGCATACATCCGGTGCCTCATATGCTTTATTTGATAAGAAACAAAGCCTGCACAAAACAATGAATATCAGGAAGTTTAGTAATCTTTCTATGAAATAAAACAGAGCAGAGATTTATCCTTTCAATGAACTTGCAGACAAACCTTTATCCAAACCATCCTGAAGAAACTGTAAAATGCTAGGAATTCTAAAAGAATGCCAAGAGAATTTATGAGAAGAACATCATGAAATGTAAGTCTTCCAAACTCGATAATAAATCTTTCTAGAAACAGATTTACGAGCCTGCAACATAGTATTAATCACTGAGTCAGAGAAACCTCTATGACTAAGCATTAAGCATTCAATCTCCATGCCTTCAAATATAATGATTTGAGATCCTGATGGAAAAACGGACCTTGAGATAGAAGGTCTGACCTTAGTGGAAGTGGCCAAGGTTGGCAACTGGACATCTGAACAAGATCCCCATACAAAAACCTGTGAGGACATGCTGGAGCATCCAGCAGCACAAACGATTGCTCCATGATGATCTTGGAGATCACTCTTGGAAGAAGAACTAGAGGCGGGGAAATATAAGCAGGTTGATAACACCAAGGAAGTGTCAATGCATCCACTGCTTCCGCCTGAGGATCCCTGGACCTGGTCAGGTACCTGGGAAGTTTTTTGTTTAGATGAGATGCCATCAGATCTATTTCTGGAAGCCCCCACATCTGAACAATTTGAGAAAACACATCTGGGTGGAGAGACCATTCTCCCAGATGTAAAGTCTGACAACTCAGGTAATCCGCTTCCCAATTGTCTATACCTGGGATATGAACCGCAGAAATTAGACAGGAGCTGGATTCCGCCCAAACAAGTATCCGAGATACTTCTTTCATAGCTTGAGGACTGTGAGTCCCACCCTGATGATTGACATATGCCACAGTTGAGACGTTGTCTGTGTGAAAACAAATGAACGGTTCTCTCTTCAACAAAGGCCAAAAATTGAAGAGCCCTGAGAATCGCACGGAGTTCCAAAATATTGATTGGTAATCTCGCCTCTTGAGATTTCCAAACTTCTTGTACTGTCAGAGATCCCCAAACAGCTCCCCAACCTGAAAGATTTGCATCTGTTGTGATCACAGTCCAGGTTGGACGAACGAAAGAGACCCTAGAATTATACGATGGTGATCTAACCACCAAGTCAGAGAAAGTCGAATATTGGGATTTAAGGATATTAATTGTGATATCCTTGTATAATCCATGCACCATTGGTTCAGCATACAAAGCTGGAGAGGTCTCATATGAGCAGTCATGAGACCTAAAACTTCCATGCACATAGTCATTTCCTTCAGTAGCTGAGACTGAAGGTTCCAACAGGTTGCAACCAATTTCAAACGTCTCTTGTCTGTTAGAGACAAAGACATGGACACTGAATCTATCTGGAAACCTAAAAAGGTTACCCTTGTCTGAGGAATCAAATAACTTTTTGGTAAATTGATCCTCCAACCATGTCTTCGAAGAAACAACACTAGTTGACTCGTGTGAAATTCTGCAGAATGTAAAGACTGAGCGAGTACCAAGATATCGTCCAAATAAGGAAATACCGCAATACCCCGCTCTCTGATTACAGAGAGTAGGGCACCTAGAACCTTTGAAAAGATTCTTGGAGCTGTCGCTAGGCCAAAAGGAAGAGCAACAAATTGGTAATGCTTGTGTAGAAAAGAGAATCTCAGGAACTGATAGTGATCTGGATGAATCGGAATATGAAGATATGCATCCTGTAAGTCTATTGTGGACATATAATGCCCTTGCTGAATAAAAGGCAGAATAGTCCTTATAGTCACCATTTTGAAAGTTGGTACTCTTACATATCGATTCAAAATATTTAGATCCAAAACTGGTCTGAATGAATTTTCTTTCTTTGGGACAATGAAAAGATTTGAATAAAACCCCAGACCCTGTTCCTGAAACGGAACTGGCATGATTACCCCTGACAACTCCAGGTCTGAAACACACTTCAGAAAAGCCTGAACCTTTACTGGGTTTACCAGAATGCGTGAGAGAAAAAAACTTCTCACAGGCGGTCTTACTCTGAATCCTATTCTGTACCCCTGAGAGACAATACTCTGAATCCAATGATTTTTGACCGAATTGATCCAAACATCTTTGAAAAATTGTAATCTGCCCCCTACCAGCTGAGTTGGAATGAGGGCCGCACCTTCATGCGGACTTGGGGGCTGGTTTTGATCTTTTCAATGGCTTAGATTTATTCCAATTTGAAGAAGGCTTCCAATTGGAAGCAGATTCCTTGGGGGTTTCTGTTCCTTATTTTGTCGTAAGGAACGAAAATGGTTAAAAGCTTTAGATTTACCCTTAGGTTTTTTATCCTGAGGCAAAAAAACTCCCTTACCCCAGTAACAGTTGAAATTATTGAATCCAACTGAGAACCAAATAATTTATTACCTTGGAAAAAAAGAGATAGCAATCTGGATTTAGAAGTCATATCAGCATTCCAAGATTTGAGCCACAAAGCTCTTCTAGCTATAATAGCTAAAGACATGGATTTAACATACATTTTGATAATATCAAAAATGGCATCACAAATGAAATTATTAGCATGTTGAATCAACTTAACAATGCTAGACAAATCATGATCCGATACTTGTTGCTCTAAAGTATCCAACCAAAAAGTTGAAGCAGCTGCAACATAAGTCAAAGAAATTGCAGGCCTAAGAAGATGACCTGAATATAAATAAGCTTTTCCTATCTAAAGGATCTTTAAAAGAAGTACTATCTTCCGTAGGAATAGTAGTATGTTTAGCAAGAGTAGAGATAGCCCCATCAACTTAGGGGATCTTTTCCCAAAACTCGAATCTAACTTCTGGCAAAGGATACCATTTTTTAAACCTTGAAGAAGGAATAAAAGAAGAACCAGGCTTATTCCATTCCTTAGAAATCATATCAGAAATAGCATCAGGAACTGGAAAAAACTCTGGAATAACCAATGTAATCAACACTTCTTTTAACAAAGAACGAATATACTCCAATTTAAATAAATAAGAGGATTTATCAGTGTCAATATCTGAGGCAGGATCTTCTGAATCAGAAAGATCCTCATCAGAGAAGGATAATTCAGTATGTTGCTGGTCATTTGAAATTTCATCTACCTTATGAGAAGTTTTAAAACACCTTTTACGTTTATTAGAAGGCGGAATGGCAGACAAAGCCTTCTGAATAGAATCAGAAATAAATTATTTTAAATTTACAGGTATATCTTGTGCATTAGCTGTTGAGGGAACAGCAACAGGTAATGAACTACTACTGATGGATACATTTTCTGCATGTAAAAGTTTATCATGACAACTATTACAAACCACAGCTGGAGGTATAATCACCACAAGTTTACAACAAATGCACTTAGCTTTGGTAGAACTGTTGTCAGGCAGCAGGGATCCAACAGTGAATTCTGAGACAGGATCAGATTGAGACATCTTGCAAATGTAAGAGAAGAAAACAACATATAAAGCAAAATTATCAATTTCCTTATATGGCAGTTTCAGGAATGGGAAAAAATGCAAACAGAATAGCCCTCTGACATAGAAAAAAGCAAGAGGCAAAATGGAATGGGGTCTAAAATAATGAAAATATTTGGCGCCAAATATGGCGCACAACAAACAGAAAAATATTTTTGACGCCAAAAACGTCCGGAAACGACCGGCCAATACTACAATACCTAAAACATAAACAGTAAGAAGTGGTCAGTGTCAGTTGCGATATATTATTACTGTCATTGTCTTCATTAACATACTCATTTGTTTATGTTTATGTTTTAGGTATCGTAGTATTGGCCGGTGGTTTGATCTATCACATCAGGAGACTCTGACAACACCCTCACAAGACACTACTTGATTGGCCACCTATCCTGTTCCAATACTATGACGCTTAAATCAACGCCCACTTCATGCACGGTGTGGATCGTAGATGTACTCTTAGTACATGTTGGGACGTCTTGCCTTTTGGTGACGTATATTGACCGGTGTTGGCCACGCCCATGATCCACACTTGTGATGCTTTGGGTGTATTAGGATAGCGTATAGCGTGTAGCTGTAGTACACGGATTGATGAGCTGTCTAATATTTTTAATGTACTAGGAATTTACTGACAAGCCTACACAAGGCATTGATCTATTTGTCTATCCAACAATGTTTATATTTATACACACTACACACGTGGTGTACATGGTTGACGTATTCTAAGCACATGATTGGATGCCCTGTGTTGTGTGACATATTAGGATCCATGTTGGACACGCCCACGATGTACACGTGTAGCGTTTTTGGGTGCACCATGATGAGACATAGCTGCAGCGTGAGTTATTTATATGGTTTATAGCTGTTCTGTGATAGAAATTATGGACAATACTGATGATACATTATGTTTACATTTAGATCTGCTTCCTACGATCGGGTTTTATCCTCCTACACTAATATGAGGACTCATTATAATTTAGTATGATTTATTTATGATTAAACTGGTCTTTACACAGTGGTTGCATGCACAAAATACAGCCCCATACATACTGTTCATATGATTATATTTTTTAAGTAATAATGTTTAATCTTTTATTGATAGTACTAAATCACATAATTAGGTTTATTCTAGTTTGAAGTTTTTGTAAACATGTGTCACTTTCTTGTCAATTGCGGGCTGTTCTTCTCTGATTGGGGTGGGGCTAACACCTGTTATATACACCTGTTGTTTTTTTCACTTTGTTCTTGGTCTGATGAAGGGGTGATTGAGCCCCAAAACGTTACCTTTTTGTTTTTGCTGTGCCAATAAAGCACTATTTTTGCACAAATCAAGTGAATGCATGCCTTTCTCCATTCTGTAATTTCTGTTTACCTGCACCCTGGTAGTTGATTGACAAGGTTGGAGTGTGCTATATATATATATATATATGTATATATATATATATATATATATATATATATATATATATATATATATATATAGGTATAGATATATATTATAACAAAATATCATTATATATATATATATATACTGTATATATATATTTATACAGTATATTATTGGAAACATGTATTTATTCATAAAAAGAACATATTCTGCTATGTGGGAAACTCCGCAGGGGACAGTTCACACCTAGGTGATATGAGTAATTTTTTCAGCTAAAAACTAGTTTTCTGAAACTGTTTAAGCTTCAAAAGAAATTCTCAGATACAGGAAGGTATCTTGTGTCTGATCTAAGATTTGCAATACACAGCCATATAGATGACCATCTCTTGGAATAAATTTCCTGAACTAATGACCAAATGTTTCAGAGCAAGAAGAAGAGGTCAGTGGTAATCTGATAGGAACTTTAGCTTCACAACTTAGCCAGGAAATCTTTGAAAGCAATCCTTTGTTCTCAGATGTTCTGTTAATCAGGAAAAAGGGGGGTTGGTCTGTTATGGCTATAGCCCACACAATTCATGTCAAATTTGATATTAACCAAAATGAAACATAAATTTATGTGGTACATCTGTAATCTACTCCATGTTATTCACAGATACCCTGACTTAATTCCCCCTTCCAATTTTAAATAGATGTAGGACACATGTATTTGAATTGGCTTAAAGTCAGTGGTACTTGGTGAGTGTATTGACAGTATGCATCATAGACAGTCTTCTATGAAGAGAGTCCATTATTTTTGAGCCCTTGTGCTCATTAGCTAGGCATCTTTAAACTACAATATTTCTTTAGTGCATTTGGGGATATGACACTTCATTCTCCCTCTATGACTTGTATTTGGGATCTAGGATGGCACGCTCGCAACTGATTAATATGGACCCATTTATCCATAAATGTATCATTTTTAGGTATCCTAATTTTATAGGCAACTGGAGATATTTTGTCTGTAATGACAAAAGGACCGTTCCATGATGGAAGAAATTTCTTCTCCTTAACCTGATCTCTTCCAAAGTTATAAAGATAAACTTTATCATTTATTTCATATTCCTTTTTGGACGTTTTGAGATCATAATAGGTTTTAGTGGCAGTTGCAGCCTTCTCTAAGTTCCTTTGAGCAAATGTAAAGGCATATTGCAGGTGCTTCCTTAGGTTCTCCACATATTGATGCGTATTGGCAGCATTTATCAAGTTCTGGTCTGATGTACGGTACAGTAGATGCTGAGGTAAACAATTCTTCTAACAGTCATCAACTCAAAAGGTAACATCTTGGTAGCACTACTTGGAATTGCTCTTAATGGCATTAGGACTAGAGGTAATTTTACATCCCAATCTTTACCCGTTTGATTCACAAACTTTTTGAGGATTTTTACAATGGATTAGTCGTAACGCTCTACACCACCACTTGAGACAGCTCTATAAGCAATATGGAGCTTTCTTTTGACCCCTACTATTTTACACATCTTGGTCATCACTTTGCTAGTGAAGTGGGTCCCCCGATCGGATTTGATTAGCTGGGATAAACCAAATATGGAAAACACGTGGTTGATGAGCAATGCTGCGCATGTTTCAGCACTATTGTTAGGTGCACTGATGCACTCTACCCATTTAGTGAATAGGCATGTCACTGTTAACATGCATTTGTTACCTCTTGATGACCTAGTTACTGGACCAATAAAATCAATTTGAATATCTGATCATGGCACTACCATCCCCCTTTTCTGCAATGGCGCTCTATGCGTTGGTGCAGTGGGTTGGAACTGTGGACAGATTAAACAACTTTGACAGTAAGTTTGAACATCTTTCAACATGTGTGGCCAAAAGGCGTAGTCACACAATATTTCATACATTAATTTGGCACCACGATGGCCAGATGTGGGAGCATCATGGGCATGTTGAAGCATGTGACCACTGAACTTGGTGGGTACTACCCATTGCTGGATGCCAGTTTTGGAGGTTCTAATTAACAAACCATCCTGTAACTTGAATTGTGATCTGGATTTCATTAAGATTCTAAGATCTTCCTTGCCAATACAATCATCTTTTGAGATGGGGTTGCTTTCAGGATCTTCTATGTGTTTATAGAAGATGCCTACAATGGGGTCTTCTTTTTAACTACTGATCAGGTCCTCACTAGGAGAATCCTGACTCCATTGTACCAAGATAGGTTCACTCTGTTCTTTAGCTTGGTTTCTGGTAATGGCTTCTACCTGAATTGCACCCATTAAGTGGTCGATATTAAGGAGTTTTCATTTATGGCTCCATGTTTGGCTAATGAACCCGCAAGATCATTGCCTTCTTTATCAGGACCTAGAACCCTGGAATGACACTTGGTCTTTTTCCAGTGTATGGTTAACCCATTGGATACCACTAGGTTATCAATCTCACAGAACAATTTGCCATGCTTGACTGGTTTGTTGTTACTTTTCTGCATGCCATTCCTTTTCCAAGTTGGCAGGTATTCAACAAAACTGTCACGCACATAATTTAAGTCAGTAATGATCACAAATGAATACCGTGTTCAATGGCCATTTCAATGTTTTTTAGAACAGCAGTCAGTTCTACAACTTGACTGGATCTTGGTCCAATGTTGAAACCAACAGAAATATTTGGGAATCCGCTTGCCCAAGTTATGCCAAGGCCAGCGACTAGTCTGCACTCATTATCAATAGTGGCAGGGTAAGAACAACCATCAACATATACCCAAGGTAATGATTGACACTGGTCCTCATTGTATATTTTATATGGGGAAAGCAATTGTTAATCCAGGAAATCATATTCTAATATCTCTTCCCCATGATCCTTAGCAGTACAGTCGTGGAGCTCAGCAAGCCCTTGTGCGACTGGATTCTTTTTATTCTGCTTGTAGCGAATTTCTAAAGGCCAGCCTTGTAAGGAAAGAGTCCAAGCTGTTAAGCAGCTATTAGACAAATTCTCATCTCTTATTCTCTCACTGCAGATATACCAAAGGCTGGTGGGCCGTTTCTACAATTATTTTCTCGCCCTGTATATAGCTGCGGAAATTTTGTAGAGCCCATACAGTAGATAAGAGGGCTTTTTCGCAATCGCTAAATTTGATTTCTACTGGGGATAAAGTTTTGCTCGCAAAAGCAAGTAGAAAGGTTTACCCCCTTCAGGGTATGCTAAGCAAGGTGCTTGAGTGAGTTTTCTCTTCAGCTCCTTGATGGCTGTCTCTTGAGTCTCACTCCAGTGCCATTTCACATCCTTCTTTAGAAGAAGTAGTAGTGGTTTAGCTAATTCTGCATAATTATCAATACATTTGCGAGAATAATTTGTCATACCCAGGAATGATCTCAATTCCTTTAAGTTAGTTGGGTTTTTAGAATTTATTATAGCTTCTACCTTTTTCTTCTGAGGATTTAACCCTTCAGAAGTAAATTCATGTCCTAAGAAGTTTACATGAGAGTGGCACCATTGAGCTTTTTGTAGGGATAATTTGACGCCTGCCTTTTTAAGTTGGCTGAGGACGTGTTTAAGTTCTGTGATGTGTTTTTCAAAGTCTGTGCTTTTGATTAAAACATCATCAACATAAGATAAGGTCCCCTTTCCAGTGCATCAGGCATAGCCTTATGCATGAATACAGCAAATTCATGTCCAGAATTTATGTATCCAAATCGGAGTCTCTGGAATGCATACTGGACCTTTTGGAACGTGAATGCAAACTTATACTGGTCCTCTTCATGTACCTTTATGGTCCAATATCCCTGTGCACAATCAATGGCAGTGAATATCTTAGATCCCTGCATACACTCGTTTGTTTAGCTGTCTTAAGTCAGCACACAAACACCATTGTCCATTGGGCTTAAGAACACCTAGAATAGGATTGTTATAAGAGCTATGCACCTGTCTGATAATACCTCGTTCTTCCAAGTTCCTTATGATTTCTGCAAGAGAATCATATGAGGCTAAAGGAAGTCTGTATTATTTAACAAAGACAGGTGGTGCATTGGGATCTGTTTGGATTCTTGCAATGTGCAAGTCTGTAGTTCCAGTCATAAGAATCCCTAGCAAAAATATCCTTGTACTCCATCAGGAGTTCTCATAGCTGTTGACGTTCATCATCACTGGAACAGACATTAGCTAAAGATATTTGCTCTTCGACTATTTGCTGAAATCCTGGAAAGATTTCAGGCTGTCCTATTTCATAGGCTTCTTCCAACCTAGAAGTGAGATCCCCTTGATTATAATTTACATTGCCCCCATGACTCTGGGTATTGGGGTATTCTTGATCTTTGATTGGCTGATCAAATACTAGAGAGGCTTCTTCAATTTTACAGATGTCTTCCTCTGAGCTGAAGGGATAAATAGACTGAATTGTAAATAGTCCCTCTGGCATAGATGCAAAGGATTGTTCTATTAATTGTTCTTCAGTTAAGTATCCTTCAGGTATTAGCCTAATTACATTATTCTGGAATCTAAAAGTGTAATAACTTGATTCCAGCGCATATCCTATGGTAGTTCCCTTGGATAAGGTGATATCAATCAAGGTAGGATTCAATCAGCCAATCAGAATCAAGTTCAATCAGATTGGCTGATTCAATCAGCCAATCAGATTGAGCTCGCATTCTATTGGCTGTTCCGATCAGCCAATAGAATGCGAGCTCAATCTGATTGGCTGATCGGATCAGCCAATCGGATTGAACTTGATTCTGATTGGCTGATTCCATCAGCCAATCAGAATTTTCCTACCTTAATTCCGATTGGCGGATAGAATCCTATCAGCCAATCGGAATTCGAGGGACGCCATCTTGGATGACATCCCTTAAAGGAACCGTCATTCGTCGGGAAGTCGTCGTCGGAAGAAGATGGGTCCGCGGGTGGAGGTCTTCAAGATGGAGCCGGTCCTCATCGGATGAAGATAGAAGATGCCGCTTGGAAGAAGATGGTTGCCGGTCCGGATCTACTCTTCTTCCCGGATAGGATGAAGACTTTGGAGCCTCTTCTGGACTTCTTCAGCCGTCGGATGATGGATGTCTAGCCCCCGCTTGGGCTTAGATGAAGATATCGGAGCCAGGACGGATCGGTGTGATACCCGGTGAGGGGAAGACAAGGTAGGAAGATCTTCAGGGGCTTAGTGTTAGGTTTATTTAAGGGGGGTTTGGGTTAGATTAGGGGTATGTGGGTGGTGGGTTGTAATGTGGGGGGGGTATTGTATGTTTTTTTTTACAGGAAAAGGAGTTGAATTTCTTGGGGCATGCCCCGCAAAGGGCCCTGTTCAGGGCTGGTAAGGTAAAAGAGCTTTGAACGTTTGTAATTTAGAATAGGGTGGGGCTTTGTTATTTTATTAGGGGGCTTAGAGTAGGTGTAATTAGTTTAAAATTGTTGTAATATTTTTCTTATGTTTGTAAATATTTTTTTATTTTTTGTAACTTAGTTCTTTTTTATTTTTTGTACTTAGTTAGTTTATTTCATTGTAGTTATTTGTAGGTATTGTATTTAATTAATTTATTGATAGTGTAGTGTTAGGTTTAATTGTAGGTAATTGTAGGTATTTTATTTAATTTATTTATTGATCTGTAGTGTTAGGTTTAATTGTAACTTAGGTTAGGATTTATTTTACAGGTAATTTTGTAATTATTTTAACTATTTTAGCTATTAAATAGTTCTTAACTATTTAATAGCTATTGTACCTGGTTAAAATAAAGACAAAGTTACCTGTAAAATAAATATAAATCCTAAAATAGCTATAATATAATTATGATTTATATTGTAGCTATATTAGGGTTTATTTTACAGGTAAGTATTTAGCTTTAAATAGGAATAATTTATTTAATAAGAGTTAATTTATTTTGTTAGATTTAAATTATATTTAACTTAGGGGGGTGTTAGTGTTAGGGTTAGACTTAGCTTTAGGGGTTAATACATTATTAGAATAGCGGCGAGATTCGGTCGGCAGATTAGGGGTTAATAATTGAAGTTAGGGGTCGGCGATGTTAGGGAGGGCAGATTAGGGGTTAATAAATATAATATAGGGGTCGGCGGTGTTAGGGGCAGCAGATTAGGGGTACGTAGCTATAATGTAGGTGGCGGCTCTTTGCAGTCGGCAGATTAGGGGTTAATTATTGTAGGTAGGTGGCGGAGACGTTGTGGGGGGCAGGTTAGGGGTTAATAAATATAATATAGGGGTCGGCGATGTTAGGGCAGCAGATTAGGGGTACATAGCTATAATATAGCTGGCGGCGGCGTGTGGACGGCAGATTAGGGGTTAATAAGTGTAGGTAGCTGGCGGCGACATTGTGGGGGGCAGATTAGGGGTTAATAAATATAATATAGGGGTCGGCGGTGTTAGGGGCAGCAGATTAGGGGTACATAAGGATAACGTAGGTGGCGGTCGGCAGATTAGGGGTTAAAAAAATTTAATCGAGTGTCGGCGATGTGGGGGGGGCCTCGGTTTAGGGGTACATAGGTAGTTTATGGGTGTTAGTGTACTTTAGGGCACAGTAGTTAAGAGCTTTATGAACCGGCGTTAGCCCAGAAAGCTCTTAACTACTGACTTTTTTCTGCGGCTGGAGTTTTGTCGTTAGATTTCTAATGCTCACTTCAGACACGACTCTAAATACCGGAGTTAGAAAGATCCCATTGAAAAGATAGGATACGCAATTGACGTAAGGGGATCTGCGGTATGGAAAAGTCGCGGCTGAAAAGTGAGTGTTAGACCCTTTTTTGACTGACTCCAAATACCGGCGATAGCCTAAAACCAGCGTTAGGAGCCTTTAACGCTGGTTTTCACGGCTACCGCCAAACTCCAAATCTAGGCCTTAGTATTTAGTGAAATTAAAACGCTAATACAATTTTGATCAATATGAAGAAAGAAAAAACATATTTTCAAAAATATTAATATTAATTTTGAAATATGAAAAATTAATATTTTTTAATCAATTTAAAAAAAAAAAATTTTTTATATATTTTTTATTTTTTATAATCTCTATTTACTACAAATATATTATATCAATGTGATAAATATTAATAATATCTACTGCAGCGCCTCCAAATAATATGTCAGTATATGGCTGGGTTATAATACCATATATTTAATAAATATTCTTTAAAACAAACACCCAATAAAATGCATATATGAAACAATTAAAATTATTATAAATTCCTAAATTCTTTATATTAGTTAAAGTTATAAGCACATTGAATTATATTTATAGAAATCAGATTATGAATCAAATGATACACACTTGTGTTGTTACAATATTCTTTACACAGCAAACCAAATGTATCTTTCGAATTAACCTTATTCACAATTGAATTGCATTGCATCACCACAGTGAAATACCAAAGTATGGGCCACTAACTTTCAGACCAGCACAATTAAACTACTTAGCCTAGAATTGATCCTATATAACTCTAATTTAAAACATCAGAAATTATATATATTATTTGTGCAAACAACCAATGCCTATGCCAATTTATCTTAACTGAAATAAATTCTTAATTATCTACAATTAAGACAAATTCTAAAATATATCTATATAGCTGCAATCTAACTATAGTCTTAGGGCTCTATGTACTAAGCCGTCAATTCATCCATCATTGTAGACGCGGATAAACTCGCCGTTACTCGCCGCGGGTGAAATGGTGTCCACTGTTGCTATGTACTAATAATCCCACAATAAATAGACACGTCTAGCCCGCCACGAGCAGTGGCGGAATATTGATAAATTTGACGCCTCGCTCGCCGCGACTAAGCTGATGTACTTAACTTTCAGTTGAATTGTCTAGCCAATTGTTAACACGTGACATGCAAGGTGTCACGAACGTCATAGTAGTCGCGGGAATAGAATTTTGCTCCTATAAAAGTACAACTTTTCTAAACAACTTTATTATTGTTCAAAAATTTCTGAAGAGTGATTACAGAGCGTTATTTTTGTAATATTTATTTACAAATTGGATATGGCTTCATCTGGATCTGAAACCACTTAAAAATCCAAAAATCCTCACTTTTCGCATCAGCAAAACGTTGTTTTGATTGACATGATTATTGACTCTTATGATTATTTGTTTGGATGTCGTGTCAAACAGACAAATGTTTCTAGGAGGAAGCAGATCTGGCAAAGGGTAAGCGATGCCGTTAGTGCCCAGGGTCCAGGAAAAAAGGATGTCGATCAGCTGAAGAAGCGTTACAACGACATTAAACGTTTCGCCAAAGCTAAATTGGCCAGAGAAAATTTTTTGGCACGTGCTACCGGAGGTGGACCAGCATATGTGGCCGACCTCAATGACTATGAGCAGAAGCTTGTTCAGCGTCTGGGACCAGAGATCATCACTGGCATAACGGATGATTGTGACAGTAATTTAAGAGGTAAATGTACAACATAATTGACGCAAAAATGTTTGTTAAATTATGATAGCTCATTGTCTCCAATATATATTTCTTAAAAATAACATGATCTGACTTCTTACGCTTCCGTATCTGAATCCATATAGGCCATATAGGCCCCAAATACTCTAATCATTTATGTTGCATATATGTATAAGGGATTGTACAATAATAGGGTTGTTATACTGCCTTTTTTTTAAAGCTATAACGGAAATATACATTTTTTAAGAGTTGATTATAAATATGGTGATCCCTAAAGATAACACCCATGTGTTCATTTACAAACCAGTATTGCATAGAAACTCCTTAAAGAGATAATGACAATAGAAATAAAGTAATTTGAAACTATTAAAAAAATATTGATGTTGTGTAACATGGTATGTTCGACATTAATCATGAAATACAATTATTTTAAATTCATATCACTTTAACTTTTATAACTGCATATTCTGACTGACCCCAGATCACATGCCTTCTTAAATCTCTGATCTATTGACTTCCATGTAGCGGTATTTGAGTATAGAATATTATTTTGAACATCTTTCAAAATTAGAATATATCATTGTTCTCCGCTTTCTAAACATATACTTTTTTCAGACATAGCTATGCACATAGTTGACGCAGTCACATGACCCATCTATGTGCATCCACCAATGATCATTTACTGAGCCTGTATAGATTTGCTTTTCATCAAAGTATATCAATCCAATGAAGCCAAAAACATAAAACAATTAAATATTTTTGAAAAAGCATTTTCTTATGAGATCTCGAAAGGAAAATTTATTTTTTCATGTCCCTTTAATGATTGAGCCTTCATTCACTGCTGTGATTATATTATTATTAACACTTTTAGCTTTCAGTTTAAACTATAAATAAAAAGAAAACTAAAATTGTATTAATATTTTTTTTTTTTTAAAGCAACACCAACAACACAAGCAGAGCCTGTGAGGAGTACCAACGAAGTGCCCACTTGTTCAACTTCGTCTTCTGCTGTTTACAGACCAACCGGTGCACCTGGTTCCCGACCTTCTGCCAGTTTTTCACATGGACAATTCAGACGCTCCACATCTACTGTTACACACAGTACTTCATCAGCGGACACACTTCCTGATGTAAGGACCAGCACTCCAGAAACTGGTGTTGGCAGAGCAACTGGTAAGTACTTTACAAATTTAATGAATAATTTCAATGTTGTGTGTGTTATCTCTTTTATCTATCAAATTACTGAATGTAATAGCGTTTGAATATATGGTTACATTTACTCAAAACCATTTTTAATTTTTAATTTTTTTTATAGGTGATTTGGGACGTCTTTTCCAGAGATTGACTGGACATTCATCTCCATTATTTGATGGTATGTATCACATATGTATATATATATATATATATATATATAATATAACTTAAAATTGTGTATGACTGTTGTATCTGCTCTCTCCTTCTATTCTATTTCTGCAACTGTGTTTAGAAAATTTTATTTTTATTTACTAACAATTTTTTATGTCTTGATCTAGAAGAAGAAAACTCATCAAGGGAGATCACTATCAATCTCATGCCAATAGTGGAAAATCCCATTCAAGATGAACCACCAGGAGGGCATGATGAAAGCGAGACTCCAGGTATTCTTGAAGAATGTGGAGATGCACAACCGGATGAAATACACACACCGGAAAACCTGGAGGAACCAGTTGAAACACAGGCACCACCAATTACACAGGAAACAGGTGCTCTAAATATTGATAATACACCAGCTGAAGGACTATTGGCCGATGTGGGATTAAGGGAAATGTTGACCCTTGCAATGCAATATAAAGAGGACCACCGAGATATGCAGAATATTATAAACACTAATATTGAACGCTGGGCAGCTCTGTCAGAAAAAAATATTGAACTAGAAATGGAAAGGAATGACATTGAAAGGCAGAAATTACAGCTGCAAAGAGAAATGTTCCAGTGGCAGAGGCAGATGGATGAAGAAAAAAACCTGCAAATTAATAGAGCTTTATCCATCACTGAAAGGACTTTACAATCTCTGTTGTCTATTGTGAGTGAAAGGGAGGGTACAACAGACCCAAAAAGGCAACGTCTGCAGTGAACATTTCATTTATTATTTATAACACCTTAGTCCCTAAAGTTGTATTTTATGTTAATTGTTTTCATCGATATATATTTTTTAATTAGTTATTATTTGTGTTCTTTAAGTTTAAAATGTTATTGTTTAATAAAGACAAATTTTTTTATGCCCAAAAAATATGTTTTATTTACATAAATTCAAAATCACTATTGATTCTTCACAAAAAAAAGTTTTTCTCATTTATTAATTGTCATTCTTCTGACAATCATAATGAAAAAAAAAAAAATTAAATCAAATAACATTTACGGTATAAAAAATCTACTTGCTCCATTAACATTCCCAATGTTGCCCTAATTTTAGAATTTTTTTGTTTAACATGATCTTCAAGACAACTCTGAGTACTTTTGTCTTCAGTTTCAGTAGTTGATGTTGAAGATAAATCTGTCGAATAATAAAGGCAAAGAAAATTTTAATTCCACTTACATATACATATGCAATGTATCATATGGTTTATTTCATCACAAATATTACCTCCTGATGTGCTGTTATCTATGTTATCTACTATATTGGCTTCTACACTTATGTCCACTCCTTTAAAGCTTTCATCTGAGCCAACTCCTAGTAGAAATATACAATATGTATTAGTTAAAACTTTGATTTTCTTAGATTTAAGATTACTGAGTATGAAACATACCTTTATCTACCATCATTGTTGTTAAAACTTCTATCCTTGGTTGAGTATCATCTGAACTCAAGGCTTCAAATATTGGCACACTATCAGGATTTTGAAAATCTTCCATTTCAATCCTATTTTCCAGGTCTTCCATGGTAATATCTATGAAGAGGCTCCTAACCCTGGTTTTGGGCTACCGCCGGTATTTAGAGTCAGTCATTAAAGGGTCTAACGCTCACTTTCCAGCCGTGACTTTTCCATACCGCAGATCCCCTTACGTCATTTGCGTATCCTATCTTTTCAATGGGATCTTTCTAACGCCGGTATTTAGAGTCGTGTCTGAAGTGAGCGTTAGAAATCTAACGACAAAACTCCAGCCGCAGCAAAAAGTCAGTAGTTAAGAGCTTTCTGGGCTAACGCCGGTTTATAAAGCTCTTAACTACTGTGCTCTAAAGTACACTAACACCCATAAACTACCTATGTACCCCTAAACCGAGGTCCCCCCACATCGCCGCCACTCGATTAAAATTTTTTAACCCCTAATCTGCCGACCGCCACCTACGTTATACTTATGTACCCCTAATCTGCTGCCCCTAACACCGCCGACCCCTATATTATATTTATTAACCCCTAACCTGCCCCCCACAACGTCGCCGCCAGCTACCTACAATAATTAACCCCTAATCTGCCGACCGCAAAGCGCCGCCACCTACGTTATCCTTATGTACCCCTAATCTGCTGCCCCTAACACCGCCGACCCCTATATTATATTTATTAACCCCTAATCTGCCCCCCTCAACGTCGCCTCCACCTACCTACACTTATTAACCCCTAATCTGCCGAGCGGACCGCACCGCTACTATAATAAAGTTATTAACCCCTAATCCGCCTCACTCCCGCCTCAATAACCCTATAATAAATAGTATTAACCCCTAATCTGCCCTCCCTAACATCGCCGACACCTAACTTCAATTATTAACCCCTAATCTGCCGACCAAATCTCGCCGCTACTGTAATAAATGGATTAACCCCTAAAGCTAAGTCTAACCCTAACACTAATACCCCCCTAAATTAAATATAATTTAAATCTAACGAAATAAATTAACTCTTATTAAATAAATTAATCCAATTTAAAGCTAAATACTTACCTGTAAAATAAACCCTAATATAGCTACAATATAAATTATAATTATATTATAGCTATTTTAGGATTTATATTTATTTTACAGGTAACTTTGTATTTATTTTAACCAGGTACCTATTAAATAGTTAAGAACTATTTAATAGCTAAAATAGTTAAAATAATTACAAAATTACCTGTAAAATAAATCCTTACCTAAGTTACAATTAAACCTAACACTACACTATCAATAAATAAATTTAATAAACTACCTACAATTATCTACAATCAAACCTAACACTACACTATCAATAAATTAATTAAATACAATATCTACAAATAAATACAATTAAATAAACTAACTAAAGTACAAAAAATAAAAAAGAACTAAGTTACAAAAAATAAAAAAATATTTACAAACATTAGAAAAATATTACAACAATTTTAAACTAATTACACCTACTCTAAGCCCCCTAATAAAATAACAAAGCCCCCCAAAATAAAAAAAATGCCCTACCCTATTCTAAATTTAAAAAGTTCAAAGCTCTTTTACCTTACCAGCCCTGAACAGGGCCCTTTGCGGGGCATGCCCCAAAGAATTCAGCTCTTTTGCCTGTAAAAAAAACACATACAATACCCCCCCCCAACATTACAACCCACCACCCACATACCCCTAATCTAACCCAAACCCCCCATAAATAAACCTAACACTAAGCCCCTGAAGATCTTCCTACCTTATCTTCACCATGCCAGGTTCACCGATCCGTCCTCGGAAGTCTTGATCCAAGCCTCGGAAGTGTTGATCCAAGCCCAAGCTGGGGGCTGAAGAGTGACGTCCATCCTCGGGCTGAAGTCTGGATCCAAGCGGCGGCTGAAGAACTCCATCATCGGGATGAAGTCTTCAATCTTCTTTCTTCTGGAGCGGAGCAGAGCCATCTTCTTTCCAACCGTTGCGGATCCAACCTCTTCAACCGACGCCTACTCGCCGAATGACGGTTCCTTTAAATGACGTCATCCAAGATGGCGTCCCTCGAATTCCGATTGGCTGATAGGATTCTATCAGCCAATCGGAATTAAGGTAGGAATATTCTGATTGGCTGATGGAATCAGCCAATCAGAATCAAGTTCAATCCGATTGGCTGATCCAATCAGTGAATCAGATTGAGCTTGCATTCTATTGGCTGTTCCGATCAGCCAATAGAATGCGATTTCAATCTGATTGGCTGATTGGATCAGCCAATCGGATTGAACTTGATTCGGATTGGCTGAATATTTTTCTAATGTTTGTAAATATTTTTTTATTTTTTGTAACTTAGTTCTTTTTTATTTTTTGTACTTTAGTTAGTTTATTTCATTGTAGTTATTTGTAGGTATTGTATTTAAATAATTTATTGATAGTGTAGTGTTAGGTTTAATTGTAACTTAGGTTAGGATTTATTTTACAGGTCATTTTGTAATTATTTTAACTAGGTAACTATTAAATAGTTATTAACTATTTAATAGCTATTGTACCTGGTTAATATAATTACAAAGCTGCCTGTAAAATAAATATTAATCCTAAAATAGCTACAATATAATTATAATTTATATTGTAGCTATATTAGGGTTTATTTTACAGGTAAGTATTTAGCTTTAAATAGGAATAAGTTATTTAATAATAGTTTATTTATTTCGTTAGATAAAAATTAAATTTAACTTAAGGGGGTGTTAGGGTTAGGGTTAGAATTAGCTTTAGGGGTTAATACATTTATTAGAATAGCGGTGAGCTCCAGTCGGCAGATTAGGGGTTAATGTTTGAAGTTAGGTGTCGCCGATGTTAGGGAGGGCAGATTAGGGGTTAATACTATTTATTATAGGGTTATTGAGGCGGGAGTGAGGCGGATTAGGGGTTAATAACTTTATTATAATAGCGGCGCGGTCCGGTCGGATTAGGGGTTAATAAGTGTAGGCAGGTGGAGGCGATGTTGTGGGGGCAGATTAGGGGTTAATTAATATAATATAGGGGTCGGCAGTGTTAGGGGCAGCAGATTAGGGGTACATAGGGATAATGTAAGTAGCGGCGGTTTACGGAGCAGCACATTAGGGGTTAAAAAAAATATGCAGGTGTCAGCGATAGCGGGGGCGGCAGATTAGAGGTTAATAAGTGTAAGGTTAGGGGTGTTTAGACTCGGGGTACATGTTAGGGTGTTAGGTGCAGATGTAGGAAGTGTTTCCCCATAGAAAACAATGGGGCTGCGTTAGGAGCTGAACGCGGCTTTTTTGCAGGTGTTTTTTTCAGCTCAAACAGCCCCATTGTTTAATATGGGGGAATCGTGCACAAGCACGTTTTTGAAGCTGGCCGCGTCCGTAAGCACCGCTGGTATCGAGAGTTGCAGTGGCATTAAATTATGCTCTACGCTCCCTTATTGGAGCCTAACGCACTGAAAACCCAGCCATTCTGTGAACTCTAAATACCAGCTGTATTTAAAAGGTGCGGCCAGAAAAAAGCACGCGTAGCTAACGCACCCCTTTGGCCGCAAAACTCTAAATCTAGGCGTGTGTGTTTTTATGAAAAACTTGATATGGATTGGGAGATAATTCCATATCCAATAGTGTTATTGGCAAAGGTGGAGATAGAGCTTCACTTCTGGGTGTTTGCACCAACATTGACCTGAAGTAGCGTGGTGGCTGTTCACACTTCATTTTCCTACTTCTCATATCTATAAACATATTAATAAAAAAAATTGAATTAAAAAAAGAAATTTAATTAATCCAAGTAATTTTTTATTTTCAAAACATAAAAATTATGCTTAAAACTACAATTATAATAATTGGACACTGAACAAATTTTTTTTCTATTGGGATTGTAATAGAACATGCCATTTTAACCAAATGTATAATTCACTTCAATTTTTAAATTTGCTTCATACTCTTAGTTTCTTTTTTTTTTTAAAAAAAAGGCATCTAAGCTAGGTTTTGGGTTCTATACAATGTAAAACACTTCTTTATTGGTGCATGGATTTACCCACCAATCATCAAGAAGAACACAATAATGTTTTCACACACAATGTGCCTGCATCTAAACTGAAATTATTGCTTTTCAAATAAAGATACAAAGAGAATGAAAATAATTTGATGATAGGAGTACATTGTAAAGTTGGTTAAAATGGCAATTAGATTTTACTCTACTTATTCAGTTCTGCATGCTTACTTTTCTAGCATGTTTCAATGGTATATAGTAATATATTTATATTTTATTCTACTAACTCAGTTCTGAATGCTTACTTTTCGAAGTTGTTTCAATGGTATATACTAATATAGTTATATTTTACTCTACTAACTCTGTTCTGCATGCTAACTTTTCTAACTTCTTTTAAGTGTATATAGTAATATAGTTAAATTTTAATCTACTAACTCAGTTCTGCATGCTTGCTTTTGTAACTTGTTGCAATTGTATATACTAATATAGTTAAAGTAACACTCAGAAAATAATATTGTCCTTGATTCGTCAATGATGACGCAGTTCAAAAATACCATCGTTATTTTCTATTATAAAAAATAATTTAATATATAATTTTGGAACTTACATGTCCTTATCATCTTCGAATAGATTCATAGTACTTCGGTTCTCTTCTCTTCGAGTCACTATATTTTCTAAGACACTGTCGTCTTGTTCTTTTAATTTTTGAAATACGATGCATTCTTCTCAGCATCTCGTATATTATTTTGTCTCTGCATTCCTGTCTCACTGCCCTCACACCACCAATCCGTTTAGGGAAATATTTATCCATGGCATAAACCAATATCACCAATTCTCCAGCACCAAAAGGTTCAGGACGCAACATGTTTGACGATGACGTGATTAATCGTTATGTCAATCATTAGCGCATTGATCTAGATATGTATCCCAGAAAAATTTTAAACAATATAATGTATATGTAGATTAATGTATTTTATGAATGTTTGTAAATTGATTCTATGTTTATAGTTATTACAAATTATATTTTGTTTCTAAACATTTTCTTTGTTTCAGATGTGTTGATATGTATTACAATTTACTTTGGTTTACAATAGTTATTAATAATATTTAATATATAATGTTTCAAGATTGATTGTCAGTTTGTAATAAAATAATTTATTTTCCATTATTTTCTATATGCCACTATTCTTTTAACAAATCTTGAATGGAAATAGATATTATTAAAGATAAGAAAATAAGTGTTAAGAGTAAGCCCTTAAGGTATTTTTAATTGGAATATGGGGCAACCTAGGAGCTGTTAAAAATTGAGATTAAAATAAAACAAAGTAAATTAGCAAATCTTTAAAATAAAAAATCCTATCTGAAAACATAAAATCGCACTTTGGAATATACTGTTGCTTATACTGTCGCTTGTTACATCTACAATTCAGTGACACAATACAATGAATTACCATCAGCTATGGAGGGATTACATTACACTAATCGCATTATGTAAAAGAGTGAGAGCAGCTATAGACACTAGTGTGATGTCACAAAGACAATGTATTACCTATAATATATTGTCTGTAATAACTTTGATCATAAACTTTATTTATTTGAAACCTTTGATAATTGAAGAGCAACAACTGTTATGTATTTAACTGTTTATCATGAGTGATTTTTAATAACCTTAATTGTTAAAAAAAAAGTAGAAGACAAGTTAATAAAGAAAGTTTTTTATTGATCAACTGAAACTTTAATCTTAAATCTTTAATCTTAAAAGTAGAAGACAAGTTAATAAAGAAAGTTTTTTTATTGATCAACTGAAACTTTAATCTTCAAAATATTGTTCGGAAAACATGTCCCTTGTTGCCATACCACGCCTATTAGCTTGTTCTACACATATTTCTTCTGTTAAATCATCAGCATCTATGGTATTTTCATCTTCTAATGGACAGCCTCTTTTTATTGCTATATTGTGCAGTATGCAGCAAAACAATATAATTTTTGTAACTTTCTCAGGTGCATACTGCATAGCACCACCAGAACGATCAAGACATCGAAACTGCATTTTCAAAAGACTGAAAGTCCCCTGGTAGATCGGTGAGCTTCATTGAAACGTACTTGACTTCTGGTCTGTGGGTTGTTATAGGGAGTCAACAGCCATTCTGTACATGAGTACCCTCCATCTCCTAATAGAAGATATAATAAATATAAATATTAATATAAAAATAATTATAAAGATTGACAACTATACAATAAAAATTTAAAATATACAGATTACTCTTTAATTACAGTCGACAAATTGGGCGCAATTTATGTACATGGAAATGAGAGACAAATTAGACGCCAGTTATGCTTACCTAGAAGCCATCCTTCAGGCATATTTCCATCCTCAAACTTCCGGTATAAGCCAGTCTGCCTTAAGATGTAAGAATCATGACAGGAGCCTGGAAAGTTAGAACGGACACTGATAATCCTCATGTTGGGGTCACAGACCATCTGGACATTCAAGGAATGGAAATGCTTTCTATTCCTATAGATGTCCTCACAAGCTTGAAGTGGTCTTACAGCAACATGGGTACAGTCTATGGCACCTAGGACATTGGGCATCCCAGCCATCCTATAAAAATTGGACTTTATAGATTGCCATTCTTAAGGGGTAGATGGCAAACAAACATATCGAGGAAAAATAACCATCATAGCCCCAATGACTTTGGATAAGTGGCGTGAAAAACCTGATTGACTCATTCCAATAATGACGCTAGAAACTGCCTGAAAGGAGCCTGTTGCCATAAATTGCAATGCAGCTAATAGTTTCAGAAGTCCCAGAATAGCTTGTGAACGAGCCGTCATCGGCTCCAAATGATCTTCAATCTCTCGATACAGGTGTAATATGGATTCACGATCAAGCCGGAATCTTTGTATGATCTCTCGGTCAGAAAGGCCATGCAAACCAACCCGTGGAAGGAATACACGGGGGACACGAACTCTCCTTCTTCTAACCATTCGATTAGCGACATTTCCAGTATTCTGTCTTCTAGACCGGATTTGCATCACACAGAGAATAAACAAATACAGAAGTGTCTCCATAGCTTCCGAAATGAACAATGTAAGTACAATGCTGATATTACTGCCTTTTATATATGTCTAGACTGGCATCTAGAGTGACTTTCCTATTGTTTTGTACCTTGCCCGCCACCTAAAAGGTGGCGAGGCAAACATAACGAGGTGGGAGTGGAAATTGTCGCAAGCGGACAAAAAGATTTTTTAGTACATTCGTTTTTGGCGAGTTGGTGGTCAAATGTGTGTAATTACAGTGAAAAATGGAGAGGTAGCGAGGTTTGGTGGATAAGTACGCTTGCAATTTTAAAGATGCGAGTTTGAACATAGTTAACGACTTTGTACATATCAGTTTGTGAGTTTTGACGCGAGATTTGTTGCGGGTAGCTCGCTGACTGCTTAGTACATGGAGCCCTTAGAATACCGTTGTCTAAAATATTAAAAATATATAACAGTCATACATCACCAACATGAACCAAATTAAATGTGTTCCAGCTTTTCCAAGTAGATTCAGGTCACCACATATGAAGAAAGGTATTGCAATCAGATCAAAAAATTAGTCCCAGGTTTTGCTTATAATGACTGTGTCCCCAAAAATGGCAGCACAGTTTTCAGTCAAAAGTTAGCAGACAAAAATACCTTTTTTTTCTCTCTCTCCCCTTGCATGAGGTTATATCATGTGCTATCCCTCCCCCTTTTCTTATTCTATTCATTGGTGATATGAATTCGATAGGCCCTTAACGGAGCTGCATTTTCATTGGCCCCCGGAGCTTGTCCCTCTCATTGGTTCATGTGGATTTGCATGTGTTCTAGTAGTCAAATGCCTTTTGGTTGTTATACCATTTCTGATCTATAGGTGGCAGCAGACACCCAGAAATGCAGTTTTACCATCAATTACTGCCACAGTTCAATACATCCTTATAAAGTGATTATTTAAACTACTTTAATTTCTTGTATTAATCATTTACAATTTTAATTATAGATGGGATAATATAATGTCATTTTCCTGTCTATTCCAATACCAAATACAAGCATGTTTCTAGCAATCATACCAATAAGCAATTGCACTGTCAATCATTTGCTCTCCCCAGAATCATAGTATTTAACATCCTGGCATTATATTCATACAAACACAGCATATTTCACGTTTCTAATAATTTTGAATGCATGAAAAAACAGATGTTGGTCTGAAGTGAAAGAAATAATGTTGTTAAAAATGTCAAACATTTATACATCTATTAATACAGATATTTTTCAATACAGCAGGCATTTATCCAATATAGTATCAGTTTCAGATCAATATATATATATATATATATATATATATACATATATATATATGTAGATATATATATATATATATATATATATATACACTGTATGTATATATATATATATATATATATATATATATATATATATATATATATATATCCTAATATGATCTGTGTATTTTAATTCCTTTGTAAGATTTATTTTTCCCATATCATACAGACACTTGAATTGCCAATTTGTCTGGGAGCTGCAATGGGAAACTCCTCAAGGGACAATTCACACCTAGGTGATATGAGTCATTTCTTCAGCTAAAAACTGTTTTTCTCAATCTGTTTAAGCTTCAAAAGAAATTCTCAGACATCATGTCTGTTGGCATATTAATCAGGAAGAAGGTATCTTGTGTCTGATCTAAGATTTGCAATACACAGCCATATAGATGACCATCTATTGGAATAAATTGCCTGAACTAATGAACAAATGTTTCAGAGCAAGAAGAAGTGGTCAGTGGCAATCTGATAGGAACTTTAGCTTCACACCTTAGGCAGGAAATCCTTGAAAGCAATCCTTTGTTCTCAGATGTTCAGTTAATCAGGAAAAAGGGGGGTTGGTCTGTTATGGCTATAGCCCACACAATTCATGTCAAATTTTATATTAACCAAAATTAAACATCAATTAATGTGGTACATCTGTAGTCCACGTCATGTTATTCACAGATACCCTGACAGTGATGTGGTGCTCCCTGGTCTGTATGTGTAAGGTAATTTGAATATGCCTTTAATATTCCGTGATGTAATGTGATGTGGTACTCCCTGGTCTGTATGTGTAAGGTATTTTGAATATACCTTTAATATTCCGTGATGTAATGTGATGTAGTGCTCCCTGGTCTGTATGTGTAAGGTCAGTAGAGTGGTGCCCACTTGTTTTTACATATATAGTCTGTATGTAGGAGCTATTAAAAAAACAAAACAACAAAAAAACAACAACTGTTTATCATTTTGAATGTATACAGGCACGTGAAAATAGTTTACCTACACTGAAAGCCAAAAGTAAAATCTATTGCTAAGATGGGGGTGTGGGAGTGTGCAGCTCTTCTGTATTTTAAAGTAAGGATAACAACAGTTTTATCTTAGCAATAGTTATTACTATTGGCTTTTAGTGTAGGTAAACGTTTTCACATTTCACCCTGAATTTGGGTCTGAGGTGTCCGAAATTTGGGTCTTTGGTGTCCGGAATTTGGGTCTGGGGGATCTGGGCACCTTGCCTATACCCACCCATGAACAGTACTATAAAAACCAGTACAAATAATCTCAGTTGTCAATAAACAAGATGGAACAGCAAATGGTTAAAAAGATGCAATTGCTGATACAAATGCTTTTTAAGAAAATGAAATAACTGTAACTTACAATCACAAAAATACGTGTATGAAATTCCGATTATCCTAGCTTTGTGAAGGAATAATCTAGATATTATCAAAGAGACAGAGACGAATATTTTGCCTAACCTTTTCTTTTTACTGCTCACAGCATTCAAAGCAATATAAACATTAACAGAAAAACACAGTAAACCAAGAACACAGGTGATAGACCAATGAAAGAAAGCCTTCAGTGGTCAAACTAAAAAATGACCAATGAGGGTAGTCCAAATATCCATAAAGAGTACAGTAAGTCTGTAATCCTCCTCTTTGATCTTTGATGCTAAACATCGATGAAAAGTTCCATTCAGAGAAAACTTGAAATCCAAAGAAGATAACTACCAACAAAAGAAACCACAAGAAAAACTAAAACTTGATAGTAGAAGTTAAGATCCTGTTTTTGAAGCTGAGTCGAGAAGAACATCAAGAAAAACGAAAACTTGATAGTAGAAGTGAAGATCCTGTTTTTGAAGATGAGTCGAGAAGAACATCAAGAAAAATAAAAACTTGATAGTAGGGGGGCGGAGCTTGCGGGCGTACCGAATGGCCGCACTAAACTAGAGCTCCGACAGCAGTGGAGACGGAGCTTTCTCTAGGGCCAATTTAAGCCCATACAAGTGCCCAGAATTGATGCGTTAAGCGATCGGAAGGTGAGAGGGGCTCGGTCCTCTTCACTTTTAAGCCGCTACCGACGTCCCGGACCCGGCAAATAGACGGCGGTAAAGGCCGCAAATGGAGCCCTCCTACAGTACAATCCGGGCCTGAGCTGAAAGATCTGAACGGGAGCAGGGGACCCTGCACTCCCTCTACAAGTGTACCGGAGGAGGAAAAGATGCAGCACCTTGCCTAATTCTCTCCCACAAGTGTCCAGTAAGGAGCATGAATTAAGCACTTCACTATCCACGTGGCAGTCACCATTTTAAACAAGGGAGCATAGCAGATACAAAATAAATAGCACTCCCATATACCAGCACCTATCTCTAATCAACATGGGGTTGTATATTTAGACAAATGGCACAATACAGGACTGATACTGCATAAAGTATACATCCCTATCATAACAGTGCAAGCTCACTCTGTCTAGCCTTACTCTGCCTAACCTAGGTAAATGCATAATTTACGAATCTGATATACTCTGGACAGCCAAATACTTATACAGCAGAGGACAGTTAGATCTCTTTCTAATCCCTTGCCATGGCACAACGCAGAGCTACTAAGCCTCCAAAACCAACCCTGTCTACAGGGGCTGTAAATTCTTTCTTTAAAAAGACTGACAGCACAAAAAAGAAATTTGAAATTCCCCAAGCCTCCAGTGAAGATGAGGAGCTGTCTGACAGTCCCACTACATTACAGCCCTTGAGATCCCCTTCAAAATTACACTCACACCCCACAGATGCACCAGTGACACTAAAAGCTATGGAGGCTCTGATTAACCAGGTGAAATCCTGCATCAAAGCTGAATGCGCTGAACTTAAAAAAGATTTAAATGAATTAGGAAATAGAGCGGAAACGCTGGAAGATGGCAGGGAGGAAATTATCAATGATATGGCAGCCATGTCACACTCCATAGAAATGCAACAGTTACAGATACTTGACTTGGAAAATAAACTCGACGACGTTGAGAATAGAGCACGAAGAAATAATCTTCGAATCCGTGGTATCCCCGAATCAATCAAGGGCGAAGATATATCAGAATATTTACAGAATATGTTCCAATCCTTAGCTATTTCTAACCAGCGGGTGATTGAGCCCATACCACTGGAAAGGGCTCACAGATCCCTACGGCCGAAGCCGAATGACAACCAACCTCCAAGGGACATTATAGTGTGCTTCCTGAGCTACAAAGATAGGGAAAAAATCCTACAGATGGCAAGAACGCAACCACATTTTTCCTATTTGGGTGCCAAGATCCAAATCTACCAAGACCTGTCGGCCAGGACATTACAACTTAGAAAGGGATTTTCCAACTTCACCTCTCATCTACGGTCACTGAAGATCCCTTATAGGTGGGGATTCCCTGTCTCATTACAACTCATTAAAAATGGTAAACGCTATGAGTGCAGCTCCCCAGAAAAAGTGAATGACTTTTGTAAACTACTTGACATTCCTACACCGGACGCAGCGGTCCCACAGCCAAAAGACCATGTCGCACCCCTACCGCGGCCACAGAGGCGACTCTTGTCCGAGGTAGTGGACAGAACGAACGGGAAAAAGCTGTGCACAGATGCAGATCCTGACACTCCAGTGGCTACCGCTTAAACAAGCTCTTTTTCTACCACGATTCTACGTTTTGCAAAGACCATGGCGGTACTCCTCAGCACCAGTCATAAACAGCTGGTGTATTTGCTATATGTCCACTCACTACAGAAGAACAGGACTTGAAAGTGCCCTTTCCTTCGGGGTTTCTTTCAGAGTAATCTACTACTTTCTTCTTCATTCCTGGAGGTTGTGAGTATGTAATGTAGAAATTAAACTACGAGACATTAACATGCGAAAAAACTTTCAGCAGTTAAGTTTGTTTATTCTAGGCAATTGTTTTTATCTGTTTGTTAGCCTAGCTCTTGCAATGAAGAACTTGAACTTGAACTTAAGCTAACGGACATTGTTATATGAGAAGACTTCTGCATTGAAATTTAAACGTTTTATGTAACTGTATGTTCCACAGTCTATTCAATCTACAGTTAACCATGTTTCAAATGTTTATATTGTTGCATATCTCTGCTCTATTCCTGAGTATGGGCTCTTGTTTTTGTTTCTGTGTCTTTCTGATCTTGGCCTGATGGGGAAGCTCCGTCATGCTGCTCTTTCCCCTCTTACAACCTCTACTTAATCTTTACCTCTTTTCTAACCCAACTTGCTTCTTCCTTCTCTTCCCTAGTTGCTTTCCTACCCTACTACCCTTTTCTCTCATCCCTCTACTCTTTACTCCCTATTTCTGGACCTTCTTTCTCTTTCCTCAATCTCTTTTCAAATTGCAGTCCAAGGAGTAGGAGGTAATAGAGAACCGTTTGTTTATTTGATTGTTTGTTTGAAGTGTACTTGAAGAATCAGTATTTATCTGTGTTCAGGCAGTGGCAGGAAGATTACGACCACACATAACTATTTACATCACTTGTTGTACTGATAGTGACACTCGCAGCTAGAACTACATGACCGGCCCGAGACCGACCTAACCAGTTTCGCATAGCTACACAAAATGTAAAGGGCTTTCTCTCCCCACAGAAAAGATCAATAGCATTCCATGATTTTTATAAAAAGACAGTTGACATCATTATGACGCAAGAGACTCACTTTAAAAAAACTAATGAGCCCAAACTTTCACAGCTCCACTATGACCAACACTTTTTAGGCTCAGGGCCAACAAAGCACAATGGCGTATGTATTTCCTTTAGAAAGGGCACCTCATTTGTATTACTCGATAAATACTCAGACACAGATGGGCGAATACTAATTCTAGTAGGACTTTTTTATGGCAGGCCCATTACCCTACTAAATATATATGCCCCTATTCGCCCTAGACCCCCATTTTTTTCGCAAAGTAATTAATCAAATCCTAGACATCTCGAAAGGCCCGGTATTCTTAGGCGGCGACTTTAACTTCCCATTGAGCCCCATGCTAGACACTTCCTCAGGCCGTTCTTACATGCAGAACTCGCAAATAAAAGCTAACTGGCAGGCTATAAGAGCCATGCCCTTATTTGACTCCTGGAGAGTGGCTAATCCAACCACCAGGGATTTCACATTCTTCTCAAACCCACAACGCTCATACACCCGCTTAGATTATATCTTTTGCGAACAACAGATGCTTTCCTCCCTATGTGAATCCAGGCTCTACCACACTGCTTGGTCTGACCATAGTATGGTGTGCTCCAGCTTCCAATGGTCAACTAAACCACAATACCAACAAAATTGGAGACTGAGCGACCAAATTTTCTTAGACCCTCTGATTACGAAGGACTTAGCTGAAAAGACAACCGAGTTCTTTTCCTTTAATGATCCTTTAGCTACCTCAGCAACCAACAACTGGGAGGCGTATAAGTGTTTTATTAGGGGGGTAATAATGGGGCACACGCATAAACAGCGCAAGCAACGAAGAGCCCAATATAACTTACTGACCTCTAACTACAATAACTGTGAAAGGGAACTTAAGCAAAACCCGCAGTCCCAAATATTGTTGCAGAAATCTCAACAGGCTAGAGAGGGGTTACACCAATACTTAATTAAGAACGCCCACATGCGGGCTTTAACATCCAAATCAAAATTCTTTATTGAGAGCAATAAAGCGGGGCGCCTCCTTGCTAGGTCCCTGAAGAAGAAGCGTTACAAAACATTTATAGATAAAATAACAGATACGGAGGGCGCGACTTATACCACAAATGCTGACATTGTTAACCAATTTGCGCAATATTACTCTACACTGTATAACCTTCCAACTCTAGACACAGAGACCAAACTTGCTAAAATTTACAATTATTTATCAGAAATTCAACTCCCTACACTACTTGCGTCGGACTGCGAGGCATTAGACGAGAAATTCTCGGCCCAAGAACTCATGATAGCTATCAAAAACCTCCCCCAAGGCAAAGCCCCAGGCCCCAATGGGTTTACACCTAAATTTTATCATCAGTTTAAGTCCCTGCTCTGTCCCCCTTTATTAAATATGTACCACTCCTTAGACCAGGAAGGACAATTGACCCCATCCCTTTTGGAAGCTACTATTTCAGTTATCCCCAAACCAAATAAACCTTGTGATAAAGTAACTAACTATCGCCCCATTTCCCTAATAAATATAGATATTAAACTATACGCCAAACTGATAGCCACCAGAATAAATAAATACTTACCCTTCCTGGTGAACCCGGACCAAACCGGATTTATACCAGGCAGAGAGGCTAAGGACAACACCATCCGGGTGTTGCACACTTTACTTTCTGCATCATCTACTGAAAAGCCCCTAGTCATACTGTCCACGGATGCGGAAAAAGCTTTTGACAGGGTGGACTGGGACTTCCTCTGGTCCACCCTGTCAAAATTTGGATTCTCACATACTTCAATATCCCGCATTAAGTCTTTGTATGCGAGCCCATCGGCGCGAGTTAACGCAAACAGCACACTCTCACAAGTAATTTATATAAATAACGGCACTCGACAAGGGTGCCCTCTTTCTCCACTACTATTTGCCTTAGTGGTGGAGGTACTGGCTGTACGAGTCAGAAACAACCCTCTTGTTAGTGGAGTCTCCTTTGGGGAGATCCACCAAAAATGTCTTCTGTACGCGGACGACATTATATTTACAATACATTCCCCGCTAATATCTATCCCCACCCTCCTACATGAACTGGAGGAATATAAATCAGTCTCAAATTTTTCTATTAATATGGGAAAGTCAATGTTAATGCCGATACACCTTAGGGAGGAAGAACTACAGTTTATTTCGACTCACACCTCATTTCAAATGACAAATAAAATACATTACCTGGGGATTGACATATCACCTACGTATACAGAGCTGTTCAGCCTTAATTACATGCCACTTCAACAGGAAACTAGTAAGTCATTAGAACTCTGGAGCAAACGGGGCCATCTTTCGTGGATGGGGCGTATTAACGCTATAAAAATGAATCTTCTCCCTAAGTACCTATATTTATTTCAAGTACTCCCCATAGACCTCCCCTTACAATATTTAAGAAGACAACAAAAAATGCTAGACACATTTATATGGGATAATAAGAGATCCAGAGTAGCTAGAAACACCTTATTTTTACACAAAGAGGACGGGGGATTGGGTTCTCCGAACCTCCTGAATTATTACAAGTCGGCCCATATGGCCCGTATAGTTGCTTGGAAGCACTCCCCGGCTGGGAAAGCCTGGATCCAAATAGAATCCTGCTTAGCAGGTGGCCTGAATTTGGGTGACCAATGTTGGATACCAAGTAAACAAAGACCAACAGACGTTTGGGGGAATCACTACATTGCTGCCACCCTTAGAACATGGGATAGACTACTATCTGAGGATAAGCAGTTCTCGTCACGGATCTCCCCCTTGACCCCTTTACTTAATAACCCCTTGATGTTGCATCCACATACCTTTCCTTCGCCACTTATCTCAGGCATCCCTACTAACATCCCGACGCACATAGTATTACACAACGGAATTATTAAGACTCAAGCGGACTTACACCACCAACTGGGAGCCCCCTTTCACTTATGGTACCCGTATTTGCAAATTAGGCATGCTATTTCTACTAGCACTTATAAGCCAGACCTTGTGAGACCCCTGACCCCCTTTGAAACTCTGTGTACATCTCCCACAATCGCCAAATCCCATGTTTCTACTATATACAAACTACTTAGAGGTTCCTTCCCCAATAAGAAACCAACATTTATTGTGAAATGGGAAAGAGAGCTAAACATAGAATTCACCGAGGCCAAATGGCTTCATATCTTCTCTGAAACTAAAAAATCCTCTCTGTCCCTAACGATGGTCGAAATGAATTACAAACTACTTTCAAGGTGGTATCTTACCCCACATCACCTTCGAAGCATATTCCCTAACTCCTCTTCCCTATGCTGGAGACACTGTGGGGGGGTGGGTACACTCTCACATATTTGGTGGTCTTGCCCACTTCTAAGCTCTTACTCTAAGCTCTACCAATCACATTTACCCCTAGCCTGGTGCTGCTGAGTGACATCCCTAAAATATCCTGCTTATATCGAAAGAAACTGTTGCATTGTATGCTTAGCTGCGCCAGACGTTTGGTCCCTAGGTTCTGGAAAAAAACCGCCCCTCCTACCTACCATATGTGGATAAAAGAAGTGAGCCACATGTTAGATCTAGAAAAGTTGTACTATACGTACAAAGGGAAGCAAGATGTTATCTCAGACATAATTTTCATCTGGGAACAGCAAAACAATGACAATACATTTAGGGGGGAACCCACCATGTAATCTGGCCCAACGTGACTTGCTTGACTAATATATCTCCTTGCGAGACCATTTCCGATCTAGATTAAAATGTCTCAACTGTATTCACAAGTTTAAAACTGATGTTAAGCCTTTGTCTAGCTTTTAACCTTAGCTACACATGTGATCACTATCTGTCAATTATTTGTAATCTACTGCTTATGTTTTGTTTTTTTTTGATACACCTGAACCGATTTGTCTATTGTTTGTTAGTATTTGATTTTTCTTTTGTTCTTCTTTTTGAAAATAATAAAAACTATTTGATGGAAAAAAAAAAAAAACTTGATAGTAGAAGTGAAGATCCTGTTTTTGAAGCTGAGTCACGTAGAAAAATCCAAACTGTTAAGATGATAATTAGAAGAAGAAGGGAATTGTTGAATCAAATAAAGCTGATTCCGTGTCTTAGATTCCTGGATTGGGAAGAATGGAAGCTGGAAAATATAAACAATGTTATAATAAATGCAAATATATGCATTCCATCCTAAAAGGGAAATGAGGGTGGGAAAATATATGTCTCTGTCCCTTTAATAAAATCTAGATTATTCCTTGACAAAGCTAGGATAATCAGAATTTTATTACAAGGACAGAGACTTCATATTTTGCTAGTTCAAAGCCAAATAGGTCATGATATCAAAAGAGTAGGAATCAGGGATAGGCACAGACAAAGTCTGTGGCGGACAGCTAGACCATTTCTTCCATGAAGAGAGGTAACACTTTTTAGTTCCTGGAGACCAAGAGTCTTGTAACAGATTTTTTGCTTCAGAAGAAAGTCCTTCGATTGACCAGGAACCCCTGAAATTGTCCATGCAATGAGTTTGAGAGAACCTATTCTGACAAAATCATGAAAAATCTTGTATGGGATTTGAAAGGATGTCTATTTGATGAGGAAGCAGAAGAGGTGGAAGGAAGGACATCTCTAGAAGAGATGGGTACCAGGGTTGAGAAGTCCACCAAGGGGTTATCAGAACTAGGGAAATCTGTTCTCTACTGATCTTGGCAATCGTTCGAGTGATCATGGAGAAAGGGGGAAGGCATAAGCTCCCTTGATTAGCCAATTTTGAAGAAGGGCATCGGCAGATAGAGCTTCTGGATCCGATCTCCAACAGTAAAAAGGTTTGAGTTGAAAGTTGAGATGAGATGCAAAAAAGTCCAGACAGAAGGGGTACCTCAAAGTTAGAATCTTGTGAAAAAGAAGAGGACTGAGCTTCCAGTTATTTGAATCCAGCAGATACCTGGAACCCCAATCCGCTGCCACATTTGTTAATCCTGGAATGTATTCCGCCTGAAAGGCATCGGATTCTATAATTAAATCCGGAGTATTGCCAAATATAGCTTTCCCATTCCAAGCAGAAATGTTGGAAAGCCCCCACTGTAACTCTTCTCTGGCTTTTGAGGATAAAGAGATCATGTTAGAGTACGAGAAACCTCTGTGAAGAAAATATATTTTCAGACATTGAAGGGCTCTGTAATGAAGAGGGGCAGGATAGATAGTCTGAATGGAAGAACAAAGCAACCCTATAATCCTGGTCAACTGTCTGATGGGGAAGGGCTTCTTCTTTAAAAGAGAGGAAATGTATTTCTTGATATTTGAAATATTTTGTAAGGGAAGACTTAGAGTAGAAAGTTTGGTGTCTATAGAAAACCTTAGAAAAAATAAATTCTGAGATGGGGAAAGAACTGATTTGTTGAAGTTGATTAGGAAACCTAAATCTTGAATAAGATGGATAGTGATAGATAAGTGAAGCAGGAGAGTAGCATGATCCTGATACATAAGAAGAATGTCGTCCAAATAAATTATTAAACAAATCCCTCTTAAGCGGAGCCAGGCTACAACAAGTTTTAGTATTTTTTTAAACGCCCCTGGAGTGGAGGATAGGCCAAAGGGAAGACAGGTAAACTGCCAAACTGAATCTTTCCAGGGATAGGGACCGTCAAGTAAGCGTCTGTCAAAGCTAAGCTTACCATCCAATCTCTGTCCAGCAGGCAATCCCTGAGAAGGTGAATATCATCCATTTTGAAATGATTGTATTCTTAAAATTGGTTTAGATTTCTTAAATGAATGACTGGTCGCAAAGTTCCTTCTTTTCTCTTTTCAAAGAACATGTTGCTTTAGAAAGAGTTTTCTATTGATGGAGCTAGTTCTATCACATAGATAGATAGATAGATAGATAGATAGATAGATAGATAGATAGATAGATAGTTATAGTTCTGTGTCTAATTGGTTGGAATCCTGTAAAGAAAATGTTATTGGGTCGGGTCTTTTGAGTTGAGAAGGAGGAAGAATGAAATTTAGATGCGGACCAGAAATAGTCTGAAGGACCCAAGGATCTAAAGTAATTTCCTCCCAGTTGTGAATAAAGTGTTTTAATCTTCCTCCCACTAAATGTGGGAAAGAATTTATAAAGGGAAGAGAAAGATTTACTTTGAAATTGTTTTCTTTGGGCTCTGAAGCGAAAACCTCTGAAGTTCCATGTTCTAGCTCTTGGAGGGAAGAAAGTTGTGAGTGAGGTAGAAGGAGGGGGATTGTTTTGAAATTGAGACCTGGGGACAAATGTGCGACCGGGAAAGCTGCCTCTACCTTTCCCGGCCCTGTCAAAAAAATTTTTAGTACTTAATTTAATTTTATTGAGAGAATTAAATGAATTCACGTAATTATTCAATTCTTTAAGGCCTTGTTTGCCAAAAAGGAGACCATTATCCAAAGGGCCAATCTCTGTTGGGGCAAAGTCTTGAATTTTCAATACATCTTAGAACCAACCTATGTCTCTGAGTGGCAATAGATGTATTTGCGTCACCAATTAAATACACAGTCCGCTGAAGCCATTCCCTAACTATATAAGGATCTAGGTAAGCTTCTTTAGAGATAGCTTTCTCTGAGAGTTCAAACAACTTGGTAACTGGACCTAAGGTATCCAAAACTTTATCCTGGCAGGATTTGAGAAATCTATCTGGGCCTTTAAGAAAGTTAAAATTTCTATTTCCTATGAATTTTAACAAATTGGTATCAATATCGGGAGTAACATGAGTGTTATTAGGGCCAATCTGCTCTTAAAGTATTCTTAGCTTTTTTAGAAAGAGGTTTTCTAATATAATGGTAAAGGAATTTCGCCACCCTTTTTTGAGGGTCTCCATTGAGAAGATCTGGGATGGAGGAGGTCATCTGGATCTAAGTATAATTGACCTTGGCTATCAATAAGTTTAGATTTATCATATTTTTTTCTCTTTTTTATCTTTGGAGAATCATCACCAGAAGATGAATCTGAGAATTCTGGTGTATGTAGATAATCCTCTGAAGTCTCACCTTCACAACCCAATTCCATATCGGAGTCATACGATTCTATTGTAGAATCTTCGTCTACGTGACTTCTGCTTTTATTATTACAGGGTTGAACATCTATTTCTGATTCAGAGTCTGAAGAGATAATTTGTTTAGATTTTGCAAAAGATTTTTTTTTTCTTCTTTTTCAAATACTTTTTTTATTGTGGTTGAACAATTGAAAGTGATAGAATTGATGAGAATATACAGTAATCAAAAATTATATAAGTACATAAGCAAGTCGTATATTCCACTGAGCTTTCTACCAATTTTTAAACATATAAATGTAAGGGAAAAATGAAAAAGAAAGGGAAATTTACATCATATATCATGTACAGTTAAATGAATATTTTGTATGACAAAACCTCTGTAACCATCTTTCTACATATAGAGGCCAATACACATATAACGGATTGTTAAGGACAAAGCAACCACCAATCTATGGAATGGCTGGCAATTCCCTAATTATGTTTGAGGTCTTTGTTCACAAATGAAAATTATGTCTAATATATAATCCTTTTTACCAATATAACAGGAATGCCATTTTTCTAGAGAGAAAGTGTGGTTCATTTCAGCTATCCATTGAGTGAATGTTGGTGGTTGCTGTTGTTTTCAGAGTCTGGGGATTAGACGTCTTGCACCTTATAGCATTAGTTGCAGTAGTTCCATGCGATAAGTGCATCCTACATGCGGGACATGATTAAGAAGTGTAATAGCAGGTGTGAGGGATATATCGGAATTTAATGTGTTATCAATACAATGCTCTATTTGGGATCAATAAGACTGCAACTTTGGACATGACCACCAAATATGTGGATGTGTACATATTTCACCACATCGTATCCAGCAGCTAGAGTCCGCTCCTGGAAAGATTTTGTGTATTCTTTGAGGGGTAAGGTACCAGCATGCAAGAATTTTATAGTTTAGTTCCACTAGTATTGATTACACAGAAGAGGAATTAGTCATTCTAAATCTTCGCTTCCAAGCCTCATCTGTGAAATGATTCTGAAGTTCTAATATCCATTTAGGAAGATATGTTGTTTTTTTGCATGGGAAGGACCTTCTAAGGATCTTATATGACATAGATAGATGTGCCTTCTTTATATCAAAATTTAAACATATATTCTCAAATGGTCTAAGAGGACAAATAATGTCCTTCTTATGGGGGCTATCAAGTATTTCACGTCGGATTTGAAAATATGAAAACTAGCTGTGGAATGGTGATCCCAGATTATCTTGTAGTATTAACCTTTCTTTAACCTGGGTTTGGTCAGTTAGCAGAAATAAGGGCAGGTTTCTGTACAGGATATTCTCTGTGTCAATTTTGAAAGAAGTATGATTCAAAAAGAGGTGGTGGCTTAGTAATGGGGTTAGGGGTGAGACTATTGTAGTAATTTCATTCGTATATTTGATTAGGGTATCCCATACATCCAATGTAGCCCTAATTAACTTGTTATCTTTAAGTTGTGGTGGTCTAGCTGACCTAGGGATCCAACAAACATCTCTCATCTGATGAAGATTTGCTAAATTAGCTTCTATTTGGGTCCATAGCTTTGATGGTGAGCTATGGATCCATGCAATTATGTGTGTAAAGTGTGTTGCTTTATGGAAATGTATTAAGTTTGGCATATTTAGGCCTCCATCTTCTTTGCTATTTTTGCGTTTTTTTTGTATGACCATATAAAGGATTCTAACATTTTCTGTTGGGTCATTAAATATTGGCGCGGTAAAGAGATTGGCAATGTCTGGAATATATATAAGTATTTGGGAATAATCATCATTTTAATTGAATTATTACGTCCTATCCAGGATAAGTGGTTTTGTTTATGCCAACCTTCTAACAGGTTGAATACTTCAGACTGGAGTTTTACTTAATTATTTGAGATATATAATCTGTCCCTGTTGTGTCTATGTTGATGGGTATTAGTCCTGATTTTCCCATATTTATAGAGAAGTTAGAAACTTTTTTTTATATTCTTCGAGTGTCTGTATTAATGCTGGCAGGGAGGATGCAGGTGATTGTAAAGTAAAAATAATATCATCTGCAAACAAAAGGCATTTTTGAGATATATTTCCATAGGAGACACATTTTATGGCTTGATTATTTCTGACCTGAAGTGCTAACATTTCAACTGTTAGGGCGAATAATAAAGGGGATAATGGACACCCTCGGTAGGTACCATTGGATATGTTGAAAGATTGGGAGATGGTGTTATTAATTTTTATTTTGGCTTGGGGGTTGTTATATAATGCCTGTATTCTCGTTATAAATGTGTTAGATATTCTGAATTTAGACTACGTTGACCAAATAAAATGCCAGTCAACTCTGTCAAATGCCTTTTCGGTGTCCGTTGAAAGAAGAATTAAGGGGCTATCTTGATCGATGCTGTTTAGAGGGCATGAAGCACTCTTATGGTGTTATCTTTAGCCTCATGGCCTCTTACGAATCCTACTTGGTCAGGATGAACTAATTGTGAGAGAAGTGTATTTAGGCGATTTGCAGGAATTTTTGCATAGATTTTAATGTCTACATTTATAAGAGAGATTGGTCTATAATTACTAACTTGATCCTTAGGCTTGTCAGGTTTAGGGATAACTGTAATCATAGCTTCTAGAAGTGGTTGTGAGAAGGTATTACCTTGATCTATGGATTGAAATAGGGCATGTAGATGTGGGATAATGTGATTACAGTGCAACTGGTAGAATTTGACGGTAATACTGCCAGGGCCTGGGGATTTCTCTGTTGGAAGCGATTTGATTGTATGTAATACCTCCTGCAATGTGATTGGTGCATCTAATATGTGTAAGTCCTCCTCCTGGACCATTGGAACATTGATGGATGAAATATAGGAATCTATCTCTATATGTCTCTCTTCTTCATTCGGATAAGTTAAATTATATAAGGAGGAGTAATAGGAGACAAAGTTATTGGCAATATCTTCATTTGCAGTGTATGATTTCCCTGTATTATGTATGATAGTCTGAATATGTGAGTGAAGTCTTTGTTTCTTAAAGGGACATTAAACCCAAATTTTTTCTTTCAAGATTTAGATAGAACATATTTTCTTTGTTTCCTTGTTATCCTTATTTGAAAAGCAGCAATGTAAGCTCAAGAGTGTGCACATGTCTGCAGCACTATACAGCAGCAGTTTTGCAACAATGTTATACATTAGCAGGATGGAAGCACTATTTCCTGTCATGTAGTGCTGCAGACATGTGCACGTTACCTACATAGGTATCTTTTTAACAGAGAATAACATGAGAAGGAAAAACATTTGATAATAGAAGAAAATTGGAAACTTTTTAAAAATTGTATTCTTTATCTGAACCATGAAAGAAATTTTTTGGGTTTAATGTCCCTTTAAGAGACCTAGCTAGCATTCGTTCTGCCTTATTGTTTTCAGCATAAAATTTTGCTTTTGAGGTGAGGGCTCGCATATGGGAATTTTCTATGTGAAATTTGTTTAAGTTATCGCTAGCGATTGTAAGATCTTCTAACTTTTGGGAGGATTTTGGGTCTTGTTTATGAATTTGTTCTACAGACAGGAATCAAATAAGGAGGACCGTTGCTTGTTTATCTTGGCAGTAAGTTGAATAATGATTCCTCTGATGTAGCATTTATATACTTCCCAATTGATTATGATATTGGTATCTACGGGGTCAATAATATCAAAGTACTCCTCTGTTTTCTTAATAAGTTGTTACAAAACAGTGGTGTCTATAAGGATATATTCATTGAGCCTCTAATTCAATCTGATTTTGGGTTTAGTCGACCATTTGAAGGTTGGCATTACCAAACTAGGATCTGATCATAAAGTAGGAGTGTTGTGGATGAGAAAAAAATGTATAGTCCTTCCAAGTGATGTGTACCATTCTCCAAGTGTCAAATAAAGTCATGGAGCTTAGTATTACATTATTATTTTTTATTTGGGTGTGGCAGAGGTAAGATTTACCCGCAGAAGTATCCAAAACTGTGTCAGAGGGATAATTGAAGTCTCCACCTAGTATTATCGGGCCTTTTGAAATGTCTAATAATTTATTGGCAACCTTGCGAAAAAAGGAGGGAAGAGGTTTTACTGGAGCATAAATATTAACAATTGTAATAGGTTTGCCATAGTAGAGGCCTACAAGGATCAACATTCTACTATCTTTGTCACAAAAATTATGTAATAGGACAAATGGGGTATTACGCCTAAACAGGATGCATACTCCATTATTTCGGGTTGGGCCTGAGCTAAAGTAATGTTGATCGAAGTATTTAGATGATAGTTTGGGTTCATTCGTTTTCTTGAAATGAGTTTCCTGGATAAGAATGTCTAGTTTTTTATGAAAATCATGTAGTGCTATGGATCGCTTTTCAGCTGACAAAAACCCTTTTACATTTTGGGTAGCTATGCATATTGGTACATCATATGTGTGTTTTGTCACTGTGGTGAAATATTTGAACGGATCCAATCAGAGGTCTAAGCGTATATTCGAGTATATGATGTAATTAGGATAGGGATATAGAAAGGGGATATAGTACTGTTTTGTAGCTGGTGTATAACAGTACGAATTATTGCAATAGCTAAACCAGTACTATTTAAAAGCATGGTATTAAAATGGGGAACTTTTTAACAGGTCGGTCACACCTGATCTTATAGTTTATGGTGAATGTGTTCTGATTGTCGGATGTTTTAGTAGTGTTCCTATATTGCTTCGTTATTCAATATATATCAAACTGTTCAACATCTTCTAAATAAGAACAATAGCATAACAATAACATTCTGGGAATATATATATAGAAATACTTTAACATCATGTAAACTAAACTAAGACTTTGCGTAGATGCAATTGAAAACAACACAATACCTACTATAACTTTTCTACTTATCTAAAAGAGCCATTTTTGCACAGAAACATGAGCAATTATAATAAACTAAAGAGTCCTTCACATGTTCAAGGTTGCTATAATAAAAACACAGTTTTAAGTTAAAGTGTACCCAACTAACATAAAAAATTTCAGGTACAATCAGTCAGGTAAGAACAAAGTAAACACAGTTTCATGTAAACTAGTGAGTAACAGCATGTTTTTGTTTTTTTCATAATGGAACAGTTAACCACCATCAGTGTTACGTATGGGTAGTTAAAAACATTCATACGTTCAAGAGTATTTATTCTGCTAACCAGGTAGTAAGACCTGCAAGCAAGATAAGGTTAAGTTAAACAAAATTGAATGTTTACAGTCAAACCTCATGGCGGGTCTTTCTCTGAGTTGGTGGCAAATGTTTGTCTTCTATTATTCAACCTGGGCATAGTTTCAACCCAGACTCGCCTTTGAGGCTTGGAGGAGTCTTGGTTCATAGTTTGCTTGGAAGCAGTTGAGGTATTATCTGCTTCAGGAGGTGAAATGTTCCGTGCCTTGCAGAATTGAGTAATGTTCTGGACAGTGTCACATTCAAACTTCTTTCCTGATTTCATGACAATTACAGATTAAAGAAAACCCCAACGATATGGGATCTGCAGTGAGGGTAGGTGCGAAGTCAAGACGAAGAAATCTCTTCTCTTTTGTAGGGTCCTCAGAGATAGATCCTGGAAAACCTGGATTCAAGTGTCTTGAAATAAAAATGGCCCAGATTATGAGTTTTGCGTTAGAGGCTATGCGGTGCTAACAAGCAGTTTTCCCTCACCGCTCACTTACACGCTGCGCTGGTATTACGAGTTTTCAGAAACCCGTTGTTAAAAGACAAGACGTGAGCGTTGAGCAAAATTTTGCTCATTACTGCACTCCAATACCAGCGCTGCTTAAGTCAGTGGTGAGCTGGTCGTACGTGCTCGTGCATGATTTCCCCATAGGAATCAATGGGAAGAAACGGCTGAGAAAAAGTCTAACACCTGCCTAAAAGCAGAGTAAAGCTCCTTAACGCAGCCCCATTGATTCCTATGGGGAAATAAAATTTATGTCTACATCTAACACCCTAAAATGAACCCCGAGTCTAAACACCCCTAATCTTACACTTATTAACCCTAATCTGCCACCCCGACATCGCCGACACCTGCATTATAATTATTAACCCCTAATCTGCCGCTCCGGACACCGCCGCCACCTACATTATATGTATTAACCCCTAATCTGCTGCCCGCAACATCGCAGACACCTACATACTATTTATTAACCCCTAATCTGCCGCCCCCAATGTCGCTGCCACTATACTAAAGTTATTAACCCCTAAACCTAAGTCTAACCCTAACACCCCCTAACTTAAATATAATTACAATAAATCTAAATAAATATTCCTATCATTAATTAAATTATTCCTATTTAAAACTAAATACTTACCTATAAAATAAACCCTAAGATAGCTACAATATAACTAATAGTTACACTGTAGCTATCTTAGGGTTTATTTTTATTATACAGGCAAGTTTGTATTTATTTTAACTAGGTAGAATAGTTATTAAATAATTATTAACTATTTAATAACTACCTAGCTAAAATAAATACGAAAGTACCTGTAACATAAAACCTAACCTAAGTTACAATAACACCTAACACTACACTATAATTAAATAAATTAACTAAATTAAATACAATTACCTAAATTAAATTAAATTAGCTAAAGTGCAAAAAAAAAACCCATTAAATTACAGAAAATAATAAACAAATTACAGATATTTAAACTAATTACACCTAATCTATAAGCCCTATTAAAATAAAAAAAGCCCCCCCAAAATATAAAAAAACCCTAGTCTAAACTAAACTACCAATAGCCCTTAAAAGGGCCTTTTGCGGGGCATTGCCCCAAAGTAATCAGCTCTTTTACCTGTAAAAAAAATACAAACAACCCCCCGAACAGTAAAACCCACTACCCACACAACAACCCCCCAAATAAAATACTATCTAAAAAAAACTAAGCTCCCCATTGCCCTGAAAAGGGCATTTGGATGGGCATTGCCCTTAAAAGGGCAGTTAGCTCTATTGCAGCCCAAAGTCCCTAACCTAAAAATAAAACCCACCCAATACACCCTTAAAAAAACCTAACACTAACCCCCTGAAGATCGACTTACAGGGAGAAGTCTTCATCCAAGCCGGGCCGAAGTCCTCAACAAAGCCAGGAGAAGTCTTCATCCAAGCCGGGCGAAGTGGTCCTCCAGACGGGCAGAAGTCTTCATCCAGACGGCATCTTCTATCTTCATCCATCCGGCGTGGAGCGGGTCCATCTTTAAGACATCCGACACGGAGCATCCTCTTCATCCGACGACTAAAGCTGAATGAAGGTACCTTTAAGTGACGTCATCCAAGATGGCGTCCCTGAGATTCCGATTGGCTGATAGAATTCTATCAGCCAATCGGAATTAAGGTAGAAAAAATCCTATTGGCTATTGATTGAAGTTTAATCCTATTGGCTGATCCAATCAGCCAATAGGATTGAGCTCGCATTCTATTGGCTGTTTCAATCAGCCAACAGAATGCAAGCTCAATCCTATTGGCTGATTGGATCAGCCAATAGGATTGAACTTCAATCCTATTGGCTGATTGCATCAGCCAATAGGATTTTTTCTACCTTAATTCCGATTGTATTTAATTTAGTTAATTTATTTAATTATAGCGTAGTGTTAGGTGTTCGTGTAACTTAGGTTAGGTTTTATTTTACAAGTACTTTTGTATTTATTTTAGCTAGGTAGTTATTAAATAGTTAATAACTGTTTAATAACTATTCTACCTAGTTAAAATAAATACAAACTTGCCTGTAAAATAAAAATAAACCCTAAGATAGCTACAATGTAACTATTAGTTATATTGTAGCTATCTTAGGGTTTATTTTACAGGTAAGTATTTAGTTTTAAATAGGAATAATTTAGTTAATTATAGGAATATTTACTTAGATTTATTGTAATTATATTTAAGTTAGGGGGTGTTAGGGTTTGATTTAGGTTTAGGGGTTAATAACTTTAATATAGTAAAACAACAAAAACACAAGCGCATCCGAGATTCACTGTATCTTTCTTTATTGTTATAAAAGTAAAGCCATAACTTTAATATAGTGGCGGCGACGTTGGGGGTGGCAGATTAGGGGTTAATAAATAGTATGTAGGTGCCGGCGATGTTGGGGGCAGCAGATTAGGGGTTAATACATATAATGTAGGTGGCGGCGGTGTCCGGAGCGGCAGATTAGGGGTTAATAATTATAATGTAGGTGGCAGCGATGTCGGGGGTGGCAGATTAGGGGTAAATAAATATAATGTAGGTGTCGGCGATGTTGGGGGCAGCAGATTAGGGGTTCATAAATATAATGTAGGTGGCGGCAGATTAGGGGTTAACATTTTTATTATAGTGTTTGTGATGCAGGAGGGCGTCGGTTTAGGGGTTAATAGGTAGTTTATGGGTGTTAGAATACTTTTTAGCACTTTAGTTATGAGTTTTATGTTACGGCGTTGTACCATAAAACTCATAACTACTGACTTTTAAATGCGTTAGGGACCTTGACGGGGTAGGGTGTACTGCTCACTTTTTGGCCTCCCAGGACAGACTCGTAATATCAGCGCTATGGAAGTCCCATAGAAAAAAGACTTTACAAAGCTTATGTAAGTCGCTTTGCGGTAAGGCCAAAGATGTGTGTAGTGACCCTAAACCTTCAGGACTCGTAATACCAGCGGGCGTAAAAAAGCAGCGTTAGGACCTCTTAACGCTGCTTTTTTACCCTAACGCACAACTCGTAATCTAGCTGAATGCTTGTTGTTTTTTTAGCTAAAGAGTATATTAATTCTCTATGTTGAAACTGTTGAAAGCGGACTATTATGTCCCTAGGTGGTTGCATGTCCAATGGTTTTGGATGTAATGAGCGGTGAGCTCTTTCTAGAGTTATCTCAGTAATAGTGGAATTATTGGCTCTTGCCATTTCTGTATCCATGGACAGCACTGCAGAATATGTTGGCGCTTTATAAATAAAGTATAATAATAATAATAATAATAAAAAAATAATAATTTCTGCAAAAAGATCTTGTAGATATTGTTGATTTTCTGAGGGTTTTATCGTTTCTGGTATACCTCTGAATCGTAAATATTCCCGCCAAGACCTATTCTCCAGGTCATCCAGTTTGTCTTCCAAGTCGTTAATGTGGCAATCTTGAGTTTTTATCTTAGAGCTGAGGCCCGTAACATTTTGTGAAATAACACATTCATGTTCCTCCAGAGCATCTACTCTGCTGACTAAGTTCTTTCCTTAATTCTGCACTTTCTTCTTTTATGCACATTGTCACTTGGTCTATCAGTGATTCCATCGCTTTATATGTTAGTAGATGGTCAGATTGCAGTGTAGGAGAAGAAGGAGAGGGACTCCTCAAGGTGTCTCCATGTGTATAAGAGCGCACATCAGTTGATGGGCTTGAAGCTTGAGAGTTTTCTTTATTCTTAGCTTTATCAGCTTGTTTAAAAAAGGTGCTTACTGCACGTTGTCCCTTTATGTGACTGGCTTTGAGAATTATCCCCTTTTGCAGGTTTTCTCTGCAACATTTTGAGTAGGAGATAGATGTAATAGTAGTGTGCTTTTTATATAAACAGTTAGGCAAGCTTATAGCTTTAAATATTTTGGAGATTATTTTAATACAGTCCTATGGGATGATCTTAGTTCAAAAGAGTCCCAATGGGCGTGATGGTACCTAAATACTTTATATGCAGACCGTTGCTCTGTATAGACTAGCTACAGGCCTCCGTATATGTTATATGAGGTGACAGGCCTCTGTATATATTATGTCAGTGCATGCGTTATGCAGCTTATCTTAGGGCCTAGTAGATCTAATAGGTTGGTTTATGGGCTCATGCACTTTTTAGTGGGGATACCAGTGCTAGATTATTGTAGTGCCGTGTGTGTTACCGGCTTACCCAGTATTTGCTACTTACTTATGCCTAGATTTAGAGTTCTGCGGCCAAAGGGGTGCGTTAGCTACGCATGCTTTTTTCTGGCCGCACCTTTTAAATACCGCTGGTATTGAGAGTTCACAGAATGGCTGCGTTAGGCTCCAAAAAAGGAGCGTAGAGCATATTTAACGCAACTTCAACTCTCGATACCAGCGGTGCTTACGGACGCAGCCAGCTTCAAAAACGTGCTCGTGCACGGTTCCCCCATAGAAAACAATGGGGCTGTTTGAGCTGAAAAAAAACCTAACACCTGCAAAAAAGCTGCGTTCAGCTCCTAACTCAGCCCCATTGTTTGCTATGGGGAAACACTTCCTACGTCTGCACCTAACACTCTAACATGTACCCCGAGTCTAAACACCCCTAACCTTACACTTATTAACCCCTTGCCGCCCCCGCTATCGCTGACCCCTGCATATTATTATTAACCCCTAATCTGCCGCTCCGTAAACCGCCGCTACCTACATTATCCCTATGTACCCCTAATCTGCAGCCCCTAACACCACCGACCCCTATATTATATTTATTAACCACTAATCTGCCCCCCACAACGTCGCCTCCACCTGCCTACACTTATTAACCCCTAATCTGCCGTCCGCACGCCGCCGCTATTATAATAAAGCTATTAACCCCTAATCCGCCTCACTCCCACCTCAATAACCCTATAATAAATAGTATTAACCCCTAATCTGCCCTCCCTAACATCGCCGACACCTAACTTCAAGTATTAACAACTAATCTGCCGATCGGAGCTCACCGCTACTCTAATAAATTTTTTAACCCCTAAAGCTAATTTTAACCCTAACCCTAACACCCCCCTAAGTTAAATATAATTTTATTCTAACGAAATAAATTAACTCTTATTAAATAAATTATTCCTATTTAAATCTAAATACTTACCTGTAAAATAAACCCTCATATAGCTACAATATAAATTATAATTATATTATAGCTATTTTAGGATTAATATTTATTTTACAGGCAACTTTGTATTTATTTTAACCAGGTACAATAGCTATTAAATAGTTAAGAACTATTTAATAGCTTAAATAGTTAAAATAATTACAAAATTACCTGTAAAATAAATCCTAACCTAAGTTACAATTAAACCTAACACTACACTATCAATAAATTAATTAAATACAATATCTACAATTATCTACAATTAAACCTAACACTACACTATCAATAAATGAATTAAATACAATATCTACAAATAAATACAATGAAATAAACTAACTAAAGTACAAAAAATAAAAAAGAACTAAGTTACAAAAAATAAAAAAATATTTACAAACATTAGAAAAATATTACAACAATTTTAAACTAATTACACCTACTCTAAGCCCGCTAATAAAATAACAAAGCCCCCCAAAATAAAAAAATGCCCTACCCTATTCTAAATTTAAAAAGTTCAAAGCTCTTTTACCTTACCAGCCCTGAACAGGGCCCTTTGCGGGGCATGCCCCAAAGAATTCAGCTCTTTTGCCTGTAAAAAAAACACATACAATACCCCCCCCCAACATTACAACCCACCACCCACATACCCCTAATCTAACCCAAACCCCCCTTAAATAAACCTAACACTAAGCCCCTGAAGATCTTCCTACCTTATCTTCTACATACCAGGTTCACCGATCGGTCCTCGGAAGTGTTGATCCAAGCCCAAGCAGGGGGCTGAAGAGTGACGTCCATCCTCGGGCTGAAGTCTGGATCCAAGCGGCGGCTGAAGAAATCCATCATCGGGCTGAAGTCGGAAGTCCATCATCGGGATGAAGTCTTCTATCAAGCCGCATCTTCAATCTTCTTTCTTCTGGAGCGGAGCGGAGCCATCTTCTTCCAAGCCGACGCGGAACATCCTCTTCAAGCGACGCCTACTCGCCTAATGACGGTTCCTTTAAATGACGTCATCCAAGATGGCGTCCCTCGAATTCCGATTGGCTGATAGGATTCCATCAGCCAATCAGAATATTCCTACCTTAATTCCGATTGGCTGATAGAATCCTATCAGCCAATCGGAATTCGAGGGACGCCATCTTGGATGACGTCATTTAAAGGAACCGTCATTCGGCGAGTAGGCGTCGCTTGAAGAGGATGTTCCGTGTCGGCTTGGAAGAAGATGGCTCCGCTCCGCTCCAGAAGAAAGAAGATTGAAGATGCAGCTTGATAGAAGACTTCATCCCGATGATGGACTTCCGACTTCAGCCCGATGATGGATTTCTTCAGCCGCCGCTTGGATCCAGACTTCAGCCCGAGGATGGACGTCACTCTTCAGCCCCCCGCTTGGGCTTGGATCAACACTTCCGAGGACCGATCGGTGAACCTGGTATGGTGAAGATAAGGTAGGAAGATCTTCAGGGGCTTAGTGTTAGGTTTATTTAAGGGGGGTTTGGGTTAGATTAGGGGTATGTGGGTGGTGGGTTGTAATGTTGGGGGGGGGTATTGTATGTGTTTTTTTTACAGGCAAAAGAGCTGAATTCTTTGGGGCATGCCCCGCAAAGGGCCCTGTTCAGGGCTGGTAAGGTAAAAGAGCTTTGAACTTTTTAAATTTAGAATAGGGTAGGGCATTTTTTTATTTTGGGGGGCTTTGTTATTTTATTAGGGGGCTTAGAGTAGGTGTAATTAGTTTAAAATTGTTGTAATATTTTTCTAATGTTTGTAAATATTTTTTTATTTTTTGTAACTTAGTTCTTTTTTATTTTTTGTACTTTAGTTAGGTTATTTCATTGTATTTATTTGTAGATATTGTATTTAATTAATTTATTGATAGTGTAGTGTTAGGTTTAATTGTAGATAATTGTAGATATTGTATTTAATTAATTTATTGATAGTGTAGTGTTAGGTTTAATTGTAAGTTAGGTTAGGCTTTATTTTACAGGTAATTTTGTAATTATTTTAACTATTTTAGCTATTAAATAGTTCTTAACTATTTAATAGCTATTGTACCTGGTTAAAATAAATGCAAAGTTGCCTGTAAAATAAATATTAATCCTAAAATAGCTATAATATAATTATAATTTATATTGTAGCTATATTAGGGTTTATTTTACAGGTAAGTATTTAGATTTAAATAGGAATAATTTATTTAATAAGAGTTAATTTATTTCGTTAGAATAAAATTATATTTAACTTAGGGGGGTGTTAGGGTTAGGGTTAAAATTAGCTTTAGGGGTTAAAAAATTTATTAGAGTAGCGGTGAGCTCCGATCGGCAGATTAGGGGTTAATACTTGAAGTTAGGTGTCAGCGATGTTAGGGAGGGCAGATTAGGGGTTAATGCTATTTATTGTAGGGTTATTGAGGCGGGAGTGAGGCGGATTAGGGGTTAATAACTTTATTATAATAGCGGTGCGGTCCGCTTGGCAGATTAGGGGTTAATAAGTGTAGGCAGGTGGAGGCGACGTTGTGGGGGGCAGATTAGGGGTTAATAAATATAATATAGGGGTCGGCGGTGTTAGGAGCAGCAGATTAGGGGTACATAGCTATAATGTAGCTGGCGGCGGCGTGCAGACGGCAGATTAGGGGTTAATAAGTGTAGGTAGCTGGCGGCGACGTTGTGGGCGGCAGATTAGGGTTTAATAAATATAATATAGGGGTCGGCGGTGTTAAGGGCAGCAGATTAGGGGTACATAAGTATAACGTAGGTGGCGGTCGGCAGATTAGGGGTTAAAAAATTGAAATTAATCGAGTGGCGGCGATGTGGGGGGACCTCGGTTTAGGGGTGCATAGGTAGTTTATGGGTGTTAGTGTACTTTAGAGCACAGTAGTTAAGAGCTTTATAAACCGGCATTAGCCCAGAAAGCTCTTAACTACTGACTTTTTTCTGTGGCTGGAGTTTTGTCGTTAGATTTCTAACGCTCACTTCAGCCAAGACTCTAAATACAGGCGTTAGAAAGATCCCATTGAAAAGATAGGATACGCAATTGACGTAAGGGGATCTGCGGTATGGAAAAGTTGCGGCTGAAAAGTGAGCGTTAGACCCTTTAATGACTGACTCCAAATACCAGAGGGAGGTAAAAACCAGCGTTAGGAGCCTCTAACGCTGGTTTTGACGGCTACCGCCCAACTCTAAATCTAGGCCTAAGCGTGCCCTTCACTTTGTCCAGATTTTTAGGCCTAGGGTGATGCGCCTCACCTCCGCTATTTGTCGGTGTGTTAGTGTCTCTCCCCCTGCCGCATCTCAACAGGGTCTGTGATCCGATTGACACTACCAAAGTTATTTACCAGAATGTATTCTGGCCGTGGGTCCCTGTTTAGTCAGCTCTGTACGCTGTCCGGTAAAGCTCCGGTGTTGCGGGAGTGTGGCAGAGGCTTTCACAGCTGCAGGATCATAGGCCGCGATCTCTCTCCATGCATGTGTGCTGGATCCACGTCGGATCTCAAATCAATCGTGTTCCCATATAGCTCCGAATATATAGGGTTCTTCTAATTAGCTTAACTGGCTTCATCCGAGGTGTTTTTAGGCTTATTGACTGACCTGACTTAAGGAGCCTTACTGAGATGCGACCATCATGGTCGGCTGCTTGCTCCACCCCCCCCCCCCCCCCTTTTTGTTTTTTTTTTATGTCTGCACAATTCAGATTGAAACAGGTCAGAAAACAACTGGTATAGTGGTATTATCTTTGCAGAAGATTTTGTGTCTGATCTAAGCAGACGTTTATTGCCTCATGAGGCCTTTAACAGATTGCATTTGCAAATTAAACTGCTGTTTTAAATTATCCATAGAACTTTGAATCATATTTTGAACAGCTTTTTCTGATAAGGAATTCTCTTCAGACATTTTGAGGAATTTAAATTAATACCTCTAAATAATAAATATATATACTTCAGAATATAAATAAAACTAATGTAGAATTAATATATATATATATATATATATATATATATATATATATATATATATATATATATATATATAAAGTAAATCAAGCTACAATAATTGTACACAATGTCAGCAAAAACTCAATACAAAACTAATGTAAACCTATGGGAAATTGAACTTGGGACCGTTAGGTCTAAAGCAAAGGAAAAAACAACTAGGCTATCTAAATGTTTCTAAATAAACAAAATTACAAGTTTCCAACTGAGGGGCGGTCTGAGGAATGTCAGAGGCGGTCCATGAGGTAACTGAGGGCGGGAAGAAAAAGCGTTGACGAACTGTAAAAGGAGGCTTGGCTAAAGTTCAGCACTTTGCTTAGCAATGTCGGAGAGCCAGAGGAAAGGGGGAGAAAACAAAATAAAACTATAGTAGATAAAACAAAAAACGAAACAACAGAAGAATATTAATAACAAAATCATTATAAACTTTTAAAACAAACAATAATAAACTTTAATATAACTTTAATATAACAATGAAGTGAATATAGAAATGTGAACTTATCTCAATGAGCAGCAAAGAGAAAAGAGGAGGATTACAGACTTACTGGACTCTTTATGGATATTTTAACTACTCTCATTGGTCACTTTTTTGTTTGACCACTCAAGGCTTTCTTTCATTGGTCTATTACCTGTGTTATTGGTTTACTGTGTTTTTCTGTTAATGTTTATAATGCTTTTAAGTACTGTGAGCAGTACAAAGAAAAGGTTAAGCAAAATATGAAGTCTCTCTCCTTGTAATAAAATTAAGAAAATCTAAGCATGGGAATACTGAACACCATTTCTAGAAGTTATAATCATGATATTTGTTTTTCTTTTGTTTCATGCAGATCTCATTAGATGTATCAGATATCATATATCTATATATTATATTATGTTTATTCATATGTAAATTTCTATCCTACCCATTAACGATGGCCTATACAATACTGATGAATATAGGCTGAATGACTCTAGATCATATATTAATATATACATCTGAAATGGTGCCAGTAGCTATTTCAAGTGTACTGCACATGCACAAGATAACAGAATTATTCCAAATCATCTTGAATAATCGCAAACAGCCAAGTGCCCTTGGCTGTTGAATTCAATGAGTCCATTATGTTGTCTATATTTTGTAGATCATTTGTGGATTGTAATTGATGAAGTCAAACCTGTTCATGCATCATATGGGTGAATTTTCCTATATCTGATCCAATATTTTTCCAATACGAAATTGCTGTTATCATTTACAGTTACTCCAATGTAGAAAAAAAATGTATCAGGAGCAGAAAAAAAAACAATAAACACGAATAACAAGACTGGAATTGACCCTAATATTTTTAAATTGACAAGGGCACAATGTTAAACCCCATAGACAAATGGGCTGCAGATACAGTTTACCTAAAAGAGATTATTGATCCAAGGTTTCGTTACTGTGAACAGAAAGTTGAAGCTATAGATTTTCTGAAAAGAGAATGACCATAATAAAAAAGGAACAAACACAGTATACCAAACTTTCAGAAAAAAATAGCCTAACTGGATAAATATAGAAGGATTGATTAGAGCCTTGCAGTCACTACATATGCATCATTTATTAATGTGAGTAAGTACAACTTTTTACATTTATACTTGTGAGGTTAAGGAGTGAGTGGAACTCAATATGCAGGAATAGAAATATAGGAAACCAAAAGTCTTTTAAAAGACTTAAATAAAGCAAGAAAAATAATTAAAGAATTGCTCAATAATAAAGTAGAAACCAGAAAATAGTCCAGGAACAGGCCAAAGATCAGGCACAGTGAGATCAGCCCAGCAACTAGGTACCAGGGGGTGCAAACAAGAGCAATGTCCAGCAAGTAAAGATGGATAGGCTGACACAAGATACCTGATAGATACAGAAGTGATAAGGTTCACTGGTGCAGCAAGCACGGGAGACTCAACAGGCACAGGATACCCAGCAGTTACTGTTGGTGAGGCTGTCACAGGATACCAGGTAGGTTCAGCAGATACAGCAGGATTCAGGTAAGCTGCCACTGGTACAACAAGCACGGGAGACTCAACAGGCACAGGATAGCCAGCAGTTACTGTTGGTGAGGCTGTTACGGGGTACCAGGTAGGTGCAGCAGATACAGCAGGATTCAAGTAAACTACCACTGGTACAACAAGCACAGGAGACTCAGCAGGAACAGGATACCCAGTGGGTACTGTTGGTGAGGCTGTTACGGGGTACCAGGTAGGTGCAGTAGGTGCAGCAGGAAAAGGATATCCAGCGGGTACTGTTGGTGAGGCTGTCACAGAATACCAGGTAGGTGCAGCAGATACAGCAGGATTCAAGTAAACTACCACTGGTACAACAAGCACAGGAGACTCAGCAGGTACAGGATACCCAGCAGGTACTGTTGGTGAGGCTGTCACAGGATACCAGGTAGGTGCAGCAGATACAGCAGGATTCACGTAAGCTGCCACTGGTACAACAAGCACAGGAGACTCAGCAGGTACAGGATACCCAGCAGGTACTGTTGGTGAGGCTGTCACAGGATACCAGGTAGGTGCAGCAGATACAGCAGGATTCACGTAAGCTGCCACTGGTACAACAAACACAGGAGACTCAGCAGGAACAGGATACCCAGCGGTTACTGTTAGTGAGGCGGTTAAGGGGTACCAGGTAGGTGCAGTAGGTACAGCAGGATTCAGACAAGCTGCCACTGGTACAACAAGCACAGGAGATTCGGCAGGCACAGGATACCAGGTAGGTGCAGCAGATACAGCAAGATTCAGGTAAGTTACCACTGGTACAAGCACAGAAGACTCAGCAGGAAAAGGATACCCAGCGGGTACTGTTGGTGAGGCTGTTATGGGGTATTAGGTAGGTTCAGTAGGTATAGCAGGATTCAGATAAGCTGCCACTGGTACAACACTGGTACAACAAGCACAGGAGACTCAGCAGGAAAAGGATACCCAGCGGGTACTGTTGGTGAGGCTGTTACGGGACACCAGGTAGGTTCAGTAGGTATAGCAGGATTCAGATAAGCTGCCACTGGTACAACAAGCACAGGAGACTCAGCAGGAAAAGGATACCCAGCGGGTACTGTTGGTGAGGCTGTTACGGGATACCAGGTAGGTTCAGTAGGTATAGCAGGATTCAGATAAGCTGCCACTGGTACAACAAGCACAGGAGACTCAGCAGGAAAAGGATACCCAGCGGGTACTGTTGGTGAGGCTGCCACAGGATACCAGGTAGGTGCAGCAGATACAGCAGGATTCAGGTAAGCTGCCACTGGTACAACAAGCACAGGAGACTCAGCAGGAACAGGATACCCAGCAGGTACTGTTGGTGAGGCTGCCACAGGATACCAGGTAGGTGCAGCAGATACAGCAGGATTCACGTAAGCTGCCACTGGTACAACAAGCACAGGAGACTCAGCAGGAACAGGATACCCAGCAGGTACTGTTGGTGAGGCTGTTACGGGGTACCAGGTAGGTGCAGTATGTACAGCAGGATTCAGGTAAGCTGCCACTGGTACAACATGCAAAGGAGACTGAGCAGGCACAGGAACAAGGTAAGTAACCAGTAGGCACAGAAAAAAAGGAAAGTATCAACATGACACAGGAACTAGGTACAGCTCACAATAGTGGCTTTATATAAGAACTCCCACACCTGTAGCCACTAGGTGGGATTTCTTGTAATTAGGTTGCAACCCCTTTAAATTACCAAATAAGACTTATTACTTGTAAAGGCTCTATATTTTGGAAGTAAAAATATGCCGACTACCTATTATTTAAATGGGACTAAACTTAGTAAAATAGAGGAGGAAATGGATTTAAACTAAAAATGAGTGTTAAAGGGGAAGTAAAGTTAAAATTAATATTTCACAATTCAGAAAGAACATGCAATTTTAAGGAACTTTCCAATTTATTTTTATTATCTAATTTTCTTTGTTTTCTTGGTATTCTTTGTTAAAAAGCATGCCTAGGTAGGCTCATGATCAGCAATGCACTACTGGGAGCTAGCTGTTGATTGGTAACTATATGCCTCTACTCACTGGATCACCATATGTGCCTAGCTAGCTAGCGTCAACTAGTGCATTGAAGACATTGAAGAAAATCTGATAATAGAAGTAAATTGGAAAGTTGTTTACATATGTATGCGCTATCTGAATTATAAAAAAAAAATGTTGGGGTTCATGTGCCTTTAAGTAATATGTAGGTATTTTGGGAAAGATTACTTATATATTTGGAGATGCTCTGGATTACCCTAGCTGAGAGCTGAAGTTTATTTTTAAATACACTTGAGTATGGAGTGCAGTTCTGAGGACCAATTAAGTAAAAGGAAATTGCAAAATTAGAAAAAGTTCAGAGAAGATCCACATAACTGATAAGTGAAATGGATGATTTAAACTATTAGCCAAACTGGGTCTGTTTACTCTACAAAAAAAAAATATTATTATTTTTTATTTATAAAGCGCCAACAGATTCCGCAGTGCTGTCCATGGGTACGAAGATATAAGTACAACGGTGAAACAATATAAGACAAAATTTTACAGACAAATACAGGGGGAATAGAGGGCCCTATTCCCATGGGAATCTACAATCTAGATGGGTAGGAGGATGGGAAACAGGAGGTGGGGACTGCAAAGGTGGGAATGATGTTAGTGAGGAGTTAGATGAGGGCAACTTTACTTTATAGAAATATAACCAAGTCCCATATACAGAGTGTATGGAAGCACTGTTTTTTTCCAATGCAATTATTTGCGACAAGAAATCATAGTTTAAGGCTAGAGGAAAGATTTAATCTCCAGCAATGTAAACATTGTTTCCAGTGTAAGAGCAATACAATTGTGGAACTCCTTGCTTAAGAAAGTAGTGACTGCAAATACCTTAGATAAATGTAAAAATGGCTTATATACACTTTTTTTAAATATACTCTGTCCCTTTTCTAGAGTTTAATGATCTATATTGGCACTATAGTCTTCCTTACTACATCTAACATTTATCATAACCAACTCATAAAAAGATGAAAAAGGTGAACAAATTCAGGAAGACATCTAGTATAATGCATTATACAGTGGTCCTGGTAAGGCATGTCCCTCAAGGAAAATGTTATTAAAGTGATGGTAAATTTATATAGTCTGGTAAGCTTGATTTGAAAATATATCTGATAAACAGTTGATTTTTTAACTTTATTTCAGAAAAAAATGCTAAAGTTTTATATTCTTTGATACTTACTATTTTATTGCGGCATCTGTTTGCTCCGCCCCCAACCCCCCCCCCCTTGTTGCACAGCGCCGTTGTAGAGCGGTCCCACACGAACGCATTGGCTAAAGAACTTTTTTTCTTCTTCTTACAAACATGCCAAAATGCCAGGAATGTGATTGGATATCAGAGAAAACATCATAAAAAAACACAAACACTGACTGGCGGGGCTGCTGGAGCGCACATTACAATCGGAGCAGTTTGCTTTAGTTTACATAAATACAAGGTGGTATTGAAATTTTTGATGAATTAAACACCTACTTATTTTTATAGTTGCATCGATTGATGATAGTCAGACTATTTGAATTTACCATCACTTTAAGGTGTCATATAAGTGGTACCTATGGCTTAAGGGAAACATCTCTACACAAGTAGCGTTGCTCTGCTACAGTGAACATCTATGATGGATTTAGCACTTCTATAATGGTAGTTGGAATGTACTGTAGCTTTAAACTCTATGTCAGAGGCTGTTGAATAAAATGATCATCTGTTTAATATAAACATCCACCTTAAGTAAAATGATATTTTTGATGAAACTAAAAGAGTGCTGTGAACTAAAAGAGTGCTGTGTTACTATACTAGGAAACCAACTGAAGTATCCTATTTCTTTTCTTGAAGATATTTTTTCTAAAAATATTTAATATTATTTAATAATAATAATAATTGTTGTGATGAAAACACAGATAAGATGAACTTTATAAAAAAACTTGACAGAGATTACTTTATTTTTACCAACTGTATGCAGCTTTGGGGGTCGTTTGCTGCAGGGTTGCATGAGTGAGCCTGCAGTCTATAGTTAAGAAGCAGCGGTCATTAGACCACTGCTTATGACCTTTTACGCCAGATTACAATCACCCTGAACACTTTCGCCTGGGGTGATTGACAGCACCTACTCGCGTACCATTGGGCTTGCGTGATCAGGTAGTGGCATTGCACAACCAGACGTCTGATCCTGGGCGAACAGGTCCCCGGAAGCAGAACCCTGCACATCCGGGCTTTGTTAAATGGGGACCTTAGTGTCTATTTTCATTTTATGTAACCACATTAATATAAATTATATAGAAATACAAGGGAGAACAGGACATTAATTACAATAAGTTTTCCCTGTGATGGATCCCTGAACTGTTTTTTATTTGCAAAACCAAATTTCTGAGATACATTATATTAAAACAATGCTTTTGCATACAGATTATTTGGAATTCAGTACTTAACTGTTGATTTATTCTATGAAAACAAATTATTTTAATGTAGACTAGCAAAGTAAAGAAATACAGTGTAATTGGTTAATAAATGTTTAACATTACATATTTTTTAAATTACCATTATGTAATTGTAGTCTATTTATGTTGCCCATTTTATATTTTACATTTATGTAAATGTATGTACATGCTGACTACATCATATGTATAAAGTTAAAATAGTTTGCTCTGGTTATACATTAAGCTTCTGGTTCAGCATTCCAAAGTTTCACAGACGTAGCCTGCCTTCCACATGTGATCAATAAGTAATCATATAAGGTGCATTGTATCAATTATATTAGAAAGCAGTGGCACTACATACATATCTGATACAGAACCACTCCCTAAAAGCATGTGAAGGAAACCTGACTCACTGCAATTTGAATAATAACATGGGTGGTAGGAAGTCAAAACTTAACAGCCATCATTTTCTGTGGATTTACCTGTCTGATGTAACCTCTAAGCTAAGGTCACAAGGCTTACAGGAGAGACATCTGGGTGTTGATATTATATCTGCGGTTTTGGGGTTCTTTAGAGGTGTGTCTGTTTCTGATTTTGCTGAAAAGCCCTTTCTCCTCTTGTTCAAACTTTCTTTAAAACATTTTTTTGCCAGTTTCCATTGTATGTAACATACCCATGTATAGCACTTTGCAAAATGTTTGTGCTTTATAAATAATATATAATAATTAACTGTTTAATTTCAAAACATTTTACACTCATTTTTAAAGACTTTTGCAGTGAAAGGGTTAAGAAGGCTTTGAGATTACAGAAAACAATGTTTGGTATGTGCTGTTTACAGATCAGGTAATGGGTGGCTTCCACAGAAAATGACTCACAGCAAGTGTTGCATGAGCATTACAGCAAATTCTCAAATGATTGCTAAAGTACGTGGCATGTAAGCACAGCTCATGTGTAGGACTTATTTGCATCATTTTTAATTATTCATGTATGTGTACTAATTGAATAACAAAACAGTCAACTGAATGCTGATAAGAACCCAGTTGACCTTTTTTTCTAATATTTCTGGAACAGCAGTCAGTGTTATTTTGGAATCTTTTTATGATGACATCTTTCTATTTGTTGATTAAAGTAGCCACATAATATAATAAATTAATATTATTTAAAAAATAGTAATGTATAGCAGTATACAGTAATAAATATTTACTGGACTAAAATCTTATTAAAATAATAAACCCTCTGGCGTTTCTTAAGAGCAATAATCTGTAGTATATTTTTTGTGGAATAGGGTAAGAACCGATGACTGTAAAATCAAATTATTCTGTTGAAATTGAATTATCTCAGCTGTGTATACAAACCAAACCATTGAGAGGGAAATTTGCATTAGGTTTTGTTTTAGTTACAAAATGGCATTTTCTGCACGGGAACAATCAGGCCGTACTGGAACATGGTCACTTGTTATATGTTATCAATAAAACATAACGTGCATACATGCACCGAGAGTATAGCTGAAGCTGTCTGTGTTTATTTTCCAGATCTGTGCAATCTTAAAACCCATATTACTTTGATGGTCAGCTGATATCCAGGCTTAATTACATTCTTTAATCCTTTCAGATATCAATAGAACACAAAGTTAAAATTTACCACTACATCTCTTCCTTCAGGTAAACCCCCACGTTGTGACGGTTTTATTTATGGTTACTACTCCCCTCCTTTCCAGGAGCTCTTTCTGCCATACATGGTATATTATTTCAACAATTTAAATTGCAGCAAATCTTTCACTACAGATGCATTGCAAACTCACATAACGCTAATTCCCAAACCATTTAAATCTACAAACTATGCTTCAAATTAACATCCAATATCCCTGTTGAATACTGATGTTAAAATTTATGGTTACATCTTTACTAATTGCTTAAACACCTTATTTCCAATCCTGATCCATAAGGATCAAGTAGGTTTTATCCCAAAACAGGAGGCTAAAGATAATACTGTAAGGGCTTCACATGTAATTCAGTACCACACAGGACAATAAACTTCCTATGATCTTGCTTTCTGTGGATGCAGAAAAAGCTTTTGATCATTAAATGGAAATTTCCTTATAATACCTTATTACAGATGCGCTTGGAATTATGTTGGGGAAAACTTTTATTTTTGAACTCTACTCCTAGTACAAAGATACTTGTAAATGGTACTCTCTAAAATGTTTCAATCACAATTGGCACTTTATCTCCCTAACTATTTGTGTGCGTTATTGAAGATATGGCCTCAAGAATTAGACAGAACCCAGAAATACATGGAAGTAGTATTAATAATAACAACATGTATCTTGGCAGATTACATTCTTATTTCACTTACAAAACCAAAGTCTTCTATCTTAGCTCTTCATAAATTTTATAAAGTTTCTATCTAATTAATTACACAAAATCAGAGGACCTTAATATTTCTCATTTTAGCCAAGAGGCTGAAAACCTTAAACCCCTCTTCCCATTTTGATGTTATTGCCCTTTTATAAAATATTTCATTTGGAAAAGTTTGAGTCATTAAAAATAAGATATTATTATAGATTTTTGGAAATCTAAACTTCTCTCATGGATAGAATAAATGTCATAAAAATGAAAACCTTTCAAAGACTTTTTGTGTTATGCCACTTCAGAAATCATGTTTTACCTCGATGCAGATGGCATTTTCTGATTTTATATGGAATACAAATTCACCAGAGAATCAATAAATCAGTCATGATGCTACCTAAGTTTCAAGGCAGATTTGGTGTTCCTAATTTAGAACTCGTCTTCTCTTTGTAGCTCATACTCATGTATGTAGCAGCCACTGATGTAATTACCCTGCATGCGCATCTTTACGGAAGTGAGTAAGCGGAAGTTCGTCTGTACAGCTGGCAATTAACCAAGCCTATGGTTGTGTGCAAATTGAAAATATGTTTTTGTTCCAGATTTTTTGTTCCTCTGCTGGTGCGCATGCGTGAAACAACGAAAGAGCGAGACTGATTTTTAATCAGTGATCAACTTTTGATTGGAGCGTTGAAATTTAGACAGTCTATGACAGGGCCGGACTGGGACCAAAAAGAGGCCCGGGCATTTTAGGGCCAAAGAGCCCCCCCCATGAAAAAAATGAAGTATAATTTTTTTATTATTATTTTTTTTTTTTTTTTTTAAAAACACAATAAAAAAAAAAAAAGTGCTACTTGTGACGAAACCAATCTCGCCACTGTACATTGGAGGGCCTGTTATGGAACATTCTTTGGGCTGGAGGTACATGGGCTTAAGGATACCCAGAGACTGCATGGAAATATGGAATTTTATATGCTGGACACCCCATGTACTTTCATAACTCTGTCTTATGTCTATGTCACCCTGTATCCATAAATACAGGATGGGTACAGGGTGTGAGTGCCCCTTGTGGGAGCAATTGTGACTCTATAAGCCAAGTGGGCATAAAAGACTTTATAGCTAATAAGAACTGTTCCTATATTCAGTAATAAGATGTATTCTATGTATGTTTCAGATCTGATTGTGTCTCAGGAGTCTGTCTGGGTAAACTGATTGTGTCCTTGTGTGATTATGTTAACTAGACTGCCCAACATCAGATTGTCTGAGTACTTAATATGTTAATCTGTTTTACCTGTGAATAGACAATTCTTAGAGGTTTGATGCATTGTTCATATGTTTGCTTTACTGTTTAACCAATGCCCTCTGTAACCTAAAGCCAGGGTTATATTCAACCCCCCCCCCCCCCATCTGGGGTCAAAACCTGTATAAATACTAGGCATTCAGCCTTTAATAAAGATATTCTGTTTTAAACCTGAAATGTGGAGCTTGGTCTCATGTTTGCAGGGAAACTGATCAAGGTTGTGAAGTGCTGATTCTGTATGCAGGACATTGTTCCCTGGTATTAACCCTTGGTACACTGTTGGTACCGTAACATTGGTGGCAAGCGACGGGATTGATCCTACAGCCAGAAGGACAGCTACAGGAGACACCATTCCGTGGATTTACAAGTTGGGGGCAATGCATGTCCCAGTACAGTGACCCTAAAAGCAACAGAATGGAACCAGCGGTGTTATATGAGGAGGACCTGGATGGCCGGGATGCATTAAGGAAAGGCATCTGGTACCAGGCCCTGGATAATGTACAATACCAGCAGGGTAAGAGTCTCCCCAGTGAAGAGCAGCGGTTGCAGAAGCAAGTGGCCCTGCGGATGCCCTTCCTGGGAGAGCAGCCCCTGGAGGAATGGGTGAAGGCACTAGAGCACCGGGTATGGCAGGAGCTATGGCTGGAGGATGCCTACCAGGCGCTCTGGTGGTATATGGCACAGTATATACCCTGGACAGCTGAGCATGACAAACCAGAGGGAGAGGAGTTTGATGGTCCTGGCATGTTATGGGAGTCCTTTGCAGAGCCTGACTTTGGGAGCCCTGCGCAGACTAGACTTCAGGACATTTTCTATGAGAGGGAGGCTAGGCATGACTGGGCTGACCCCCATGAAGTAGAGCCAGACCTGGCTCACTTAGCAGCCCTGGAGTGGGAACTGGAGCAGGACTACCAAGATCTCTTCCACTCCATTGGGAAGGCTCAGCAGGACAGCAAGGTGAAAGACCCAGATCCAGACCCATTCAGCTGGGAAGATATTGTGGAGATTTACTGGGAAGGACCCCAGGTGGCCGGTGGAGATGGGACCGAGGTCTCTCCACCGGTCCTGCAGGGAATTGGGAGCCCAGACTCCATTCCCCAGCGGCAGGCTGAGTTACAGGGGGCAGAGACAGTTGGTCCTGTCCCCCAGCAGCAGAGTGATATACAGGGAATTGGGAGCCCAGACTCCATTCCCCAGTGGCAGCTTAACGCATCAGGGGGAGACAGTAAGCCCCACAACTGTGCAGATGGGACCGTGGTCTCTGCCCTTACAGCACAGGGGGTAGGGACAGCTGGTCCTGTCCCCCAGCAACAGGGCTGTTTAGCCAAAGGGGAGATGATCGGTCTCCCCCTCCAGCAGCACAGCTATGTATCCAAAGGGGAGACAGTCGGTCTCCCCCTCCAGCAACCAGGCTCCCACCAGGCTACTTCCAAGGTAGTGCTGGCACCCGGGCAGAGTACAGCTGGTCTCTGCCCACCTCGCAACCCACCAATTCAGCATACCAGTCCCCCACACAGCTGTGGTGAGGCACCTGGACATGGACAAGTTTTCCCCGTACTCAGGTGTAATAACCATTTATTGTGGGTGGGCTGTACTACTAATTGTGTTTTATGGGTGGGTTGCTGGACTAACCAGGGCACTGACCGGCAGGAGGTCAGATACCCTGTTAGTCTGTTTGGAAAAGGGGAGAGATGTGACGAAACCAATCTCGCCACTGTACATTGGAGGGCCTGTTATGGAACATTCTTTGGGCTGGAGGTACATGGGCTTAAGGATACCCAGAGACTGCATGGAAATATGGAATTTTATATGCTGGACACCCCATGTACTTTCATAACTCTGTCTTATGTCTATGTCACCCTGTATCCATAAATACAGGATGGGTACAGGGTGTGAGTGCCCCTTGTGGGAGCAATTGTGACTCTATAAGCCAAGTGGGCATAAAAGACTTTATAGCTAATAAGAACTGTTCCTATATTCAGTAATAAGATGTATTCTATGTATGTTTCAGATCTGATTGTGTCTCAGGAGTCTGTCTGGGTAAACTGATTGTGTCCTTGTGTGATTATGTTAACTAGACTGCCCAACATCAGATTGTCTGAGTACTTAATATGTTAATCTGTTTTACCTGTGAATAGACAATTCTTAGAGGTTTGATGCATTGTTCATATGTTTGCTTTACTGTTTAACCAATGCCCTCTGTAAACTGAAGCCAGGGTTATATTCAACCCCCCCCCCCCCCCATCTGGGGTCAAAACCTGTATAAATACTAGGCATTCAGCCTTTAATAAAGATATTCTGTTTTAAACCTGAAATGTGGAGCTTGGTCTCATGTTTGCAGGGAAACTGATCAAGGTTGTGAAGTGCTGATTCTGTATGCAGGACATTGTTCCCTGGTATTAACCCTTGGTACACTGTTGGTACCGTAACACTACTTTTTAATGACAAAGACATTTAATGTACTCATTTGCAACACAAGGTACATTAAATAAACGTAAAGCATTTAGTGCACATAACCATTAAAACATTCACATTAAAACTCACATAGTAGTATACACAGACAGTCTCAGCTCAGATGCATGATGTGACACTCACTCTCACACTGCCGGTCCAGCCAGCCAGGCCTAGTTAGTTCTGTACTGTACTGCTGTCTGCTGCTGACTAGTCTTAGTCTAGAAATAGAATAGATCATCATCATCATCACTTACTAGTACTAGTAACCTAAACTATGATTGACTGTAGACAGTTTACACAGCTTGCTTCTTAGCCTAGCAACTTACTAGGCTAAGAAGCAAGCTGTGTAAATTGTCTACAGTCAATCATAGTTTAGGTTACTAGTACTAGTAGTCATCAATCAAGTTAGTCAACTGTTTACTGTTATTATGTTATATAAAACCGCCGGTCAGTGCGGTCACCTTACCTGCTGCCCTGCTGCTGCTGCCGGCCACCTGCTGAGTCGCAGGCAGCCTCCTCAGCCCTGACGACGTCCTCCTCCTGACCTCCTCCTCCATCATGATTAGAGTCAGGACCCGGCCCGGGCCCAGCCAGCCAGGGCAACATATTTCCGGCCTCGCCTCCTGCTCCAGCCAGGCCTGAGGTGAGGCTCTAGTCTTCTCCGCCCTTGGCGCCCTACACGAGACAAGTCACGTGGTGGTGGTGGACCCGGCGTCACCCGGCCGGCACGAGGCAATGCGGCATGTGTGCAGCCGCGTGCAGGGCGTGTGTCTATCACACTTTGCGCGCCATAATATTCCAGGCAGTCTCCAGGCAAATTCCATGGGCCTCGCCCTCCTCCCCATTCTAATTGGCCCGGCCGCACATGCGCACTGCTTCCGGCCCGGCCCCTGTTCCAGACACTGTCTCCAGGCAGATTCCATGGGCCTCGCCCTCGCCCTCCTCCCCATTCTAATTTGCCCGGCCGCACATGCGCACTGCTTCCGGCCCGGCCCCTGTGAGTGACGCACTGACGTCGGACTCGGAGTCTGACGTCACTCAAAGGGGCCGGCGCCGGAAGCAGTGCGCATGACTGTCGGAAATGTAGATGGTGCGGCGGCCCTGAAAGTCAGGATGGGCTGGCTGCCTGGGCCTCGCTGATTATGATCATCATGATAACAATTTCAATTTGCAATTTCACAGCCAGGCCCAGCAGAGAGAGACTAGTTGGTTGTGGGCCGGGCCGCCTGTGGCAACTTGAACTCTCTTACATGACTTGCGCAAATGCGCACCGTGCATGTCAATGTCATGATAACTGTACGACGGCCGCATGCGCACCGCCACCTCCATGGCAGTCAGTGAGTCTAACAAACTGAGAAAGAGAAACAAACATAATTACAAAGATAAGATTTATTAAATAAATTAAAAAAAAAAAAAGGTGTCAAATTTTTTTTTTCTATGTGGCGTGACTGACTGAGGTCGCAGTGGGCGGGGCTGTGGGCGGGGCTAAACTACATTGATGGCCAGTCCGGGCCTGGTCTATGATGTAGTTTATAGGTGGAGCTGGTTGGCCATTTCAAACGATTAAAAACAAACTTTTGATTTCAAATAACTCGATTTATGAAGCAGACTCGTTAGGGTAGAGGGGGTGAGTTATGACAATCGGAACACAATCTAAGGTATGGGCTAATGTTAATATAGGTGTAGACTGTCCCTTTAAAATATGACTTGTGGGTACCTTTGAACACAAAATAACTTGGATGAGACACAAGGTACTGTGTGTTGGAGAACAGATATACAAAAATGATAGGACACTTAGATAACCCATCATCAGAGGAACTTTAAATATTTGGAGTAAAGTGTTACAGATTTTTTTCAACAGATTTCTTCTTTACCTTCACCCTTGACCTCTCTGATAGATAATGCTGAACTCACCTTGGGTCCTTTACCAACTTTCAGACATGTTACAGATCGAGCTACTTATTGCTTTAATCTTTAATCTGATATTTATAAAATCCTAATTCAGCCTCTACCGGGTCATCTTCCACTAAGTATGGAAAATTGAGAGAAGTATTTGGGAATTATCATCTTTCTCCAACAGAGCCATACTATATTCACCCATGCTGCAAAATAATCCATCTCCATAGCGATGTTGGAAATCAACTTTAAAATACTACACAGGTTTGGTATCTTAAACTACAGAGATTGAGTCACTTTTTCCCAACTAGAAATAATGTGTTAGCAATGTGGTCATGTTAACAGTGGCATAGCCCACATTTGGTGGTGGTGTCTTTTAATTCAGCATTTTGGCTATCTGTAATAGAAGAAATTGAAACAATATTTAGCATACGTCATCCTTTAGACCCCTTAATATGCTTATTAAAAAAGCCACTAACTATAAAATTCACACTAGATCATTAGCTGGCTCAAATTATGATAAATGGTGCTAGGGCCCTTATAGCACAAAATTGAAAACTAAATAGATACCTTCCCTTGCAATGTGGACTCATAAAGTAGAATACCAGTTTCTCATACCTAATAACCTAGACACTTGCCTATATGACAGCAACCCGAGACACTCGTTTAGGCATGTGTGGTGGTAAAATGTTAAAAAGTACTTTGCAACAACATGAAATCTGTTGCTTCCTTTTGCATTTCATCTTTTTTCTTGTTATGTTATACTGGAAAAACTTTTTTAATTTTAATGTTTGTCTTGTAAGATATAATAGTATTTCTTTCATGTAATTGGCCTATGGAGACGGGTGGTGAAGTAAGTTTGTGCTTGATTTTGTCAGAGGGATGTGAAGAGAGTATCACCTATTGACTTTTATGGTTTCTCTCATGGGAAATATTTTCAAAGGTTCTCTGTTATCGGCCGTAGGGATTCATCTCCTACCTCCCTTTTCAGATCGACGATATACTCTTATACCATTACCTCTGCTGATAATTTTCAGTACTAGTTAGGCTATCTGCTATATGTGGATGGGTGTCTTTCGGTAAGTATGTATCATTATTTAAGACACTCTCAGCTATGGTTGGAGCTTTATGTATCTATATAAAGTTTTAAATATATGTATTTACTTATATTTGCCATGAGTGTGGTCTATGTATATTTCCCTTTGCAGTCTAGCAGTTTCAGTATGGGAATCATGTTTTAGGAATTTTTTCTTACCTGGGGTATAGTCTTCTTTTCCAATTTGACTTGTTTTTCTTTTAATTCCGTGGGCAAATTAGGCTTGCAAGGGCGCAAAATACTGCTATTTATTCCGTCATTCTTGGTGCAAGAATATTTTTGGCGTGAATGTGCATCTATAATGACGCAAGTTTGTAATTTCCTGCGTCTTAGTTGACTCCAGGTTGTTTGGGGCGAAGTTGTGGCTGTTATGACGCAAGTTTGTTTTTTTTAACTTCCTTTTGCACCGTGCGTCATACTTGGCACCAAAAAATGGTTTTATTTTACCCCACTTCCTATATGCTCCTTGCCTTCTTTATGCTCAGAGGGCTATGCTGTTTGCTTTTTTGTCTATTTTAGCATTTGCATTTTTTCCCATTCCTGAAACTGCTATATATGAGGAAATAAGATATTTTTGTTTAAATGTTATTTTTTCTTTTACGTTTTACAAGATGTCTCAATCTGATCCTGTCTCAGAAGCTTCTGTAGGAACCATGCTGCCTGAACACAGTTCTACCAAAGCTAAGTGTATCTGTTGTAAGCTAGCAGAGATAATATTGCTTTTGCATGCCGAAAAGGTTTCTATTAGTACTTGTACAGTATCTGTTGTTCCCTCAACATCTAATGTACATGATATCCCTGTTGATATGAAAAATTATATTGCTGATGCAATACAGAAGGCTATGCCTGCTATTCCGCCTTCTAATAAACATAAAAGGTCTCTTAAAACTTCTCATAAAACTGATTAATTTTGTAATGACCGACAACATACTCACTCTTAGCTTGTACTAGGGTTGTTTTGTAATTATTATATTTTTGTACATTGCATTAAATTCTTTAATAAACACTGAATTAAAAAAATGACATTTATGGCTCATGTTTATTGCACAAATGAGTAAACATAGATCTTATTAAAATTAGACACACCAATATGGAACATTGGTCACCAAATGACCTGAGAACCAAGGCAATATCATTGTCTTCTTTCCATTAAGAGGACTGACATTTTCCACTTGCGCAATATTTCCTTTTCTGAGCAAGTGATAATCACAAGGTGCACAACTCATTAAATTAAATCCTATTTTAGAAAAAAATATGAAATGTTAATATTAACAGAAAACTATCCACCATGATAGTCAGTAGTCTTCACAATTAAAGGGATATTTCTGTCATGCTTAGGAAAACAAAATATGATGGGCTAGATTACAAGTGTGTTAATGTTAGCACGGGACACAAAAAGAAATATTGCAACTGCGCTAACTAGCGCACATATTACAAGTTGAAAGTAAACGGGTGCGGACAAGCGCAAACAACATTTGTGCTTACCAGTGTAGAGCAACTGAAGAGCATAAAGTGTAAACGTTAAAAAAAATGTTCAGCAAACACAATATAAGTCCATTAAAATAAACTATTGCACTCATATGAACTTTCTGATATAAAATATTTCATGAGTATTAATAAAAATAGGATATGGTATATGGCAAGGTATTTGACTAGAAAGGGCTACACAGTACATATATATGTGTCTAAATGTGTGGATGTGTGTATATATGTATACACACATATATTCATACATATATATACATGTACACTTTCCATGCACTCACTCACTTAGCCGTAGCTCATCCAGTGCCTGCCTGACTCCTCAAAACATATGTACAAAAAGATTCCAGGAAAGGGCACTCACAGGACTTGACAGTAGAAAAAATCTTTATTTCATATATACATCATAGAAGTCAGTGTGTCAGTCGACGTTTCGGCTATGCATCTAGCCTTTTTTAAGACAATCTAAAAACATGATATACATACATAAATTAGTACATAATCAACAATTACTTAAATATGTGACTAATACTCATACATATAATATCACCCTAATGTGACCAAGTATTTTAAAAATTGAGAACATAGAACAATCCAAATGCAAACCATGGGGGATCTATGGTTCTATGTTCTCAATTTTTTTAAATACTTGGTCACATTAGGGTGATATTATATGTATGAGTATTAGTCACAATGTCTAAGTAAGGGATTTATTTTTATATTTAAGTAATGTTGATTATGTACTAATTTATGCATGTATATCATGTTTTTAGATTGTCTTGAAAAAGGTTAGATGCATAGCCGAAAAACGTCGACTGACACACTTTTCTATGATGAATATATGAAATAAAGATTTTTTTCTACTGTCAAGTCCTTTGAGTGCCATTTCTTGGAATATTTTGTACATATACACATATATATATATACATATATATAAGCAAAAGTTCAAAGGTAAATGCACTCTCACCACCGTCCTGCAACTGCCAGGGTGCTCTTGAGAAGTATACAGCAAGAAACAGAGTAAAGCACTTACTGAACTTTGGATATCAAAGTGAAATATTTATTTAGTGACATTTCGGGACCTCAAACGTCAGAAGAAGGAACGTTTGAGGTCCCGAAACATCACTAAATAAATATTTCACTTTGATATCCAAAGTCCAGTGAGTGCTTCACTCTGTTTCTTGCTGTATATATATATATATATATACACACACACATATAAATATATATATATATATATATATATATATATATATATATATATATATATATATATATACATACATACATACAGTTGTGCTCATAAGTTTACATACCCTGGCAGAATTTATGATTTCTTAGCCATTTTTCAGAGAATATGAATGATAACACAAAAACTTTTCTTTCACTCATGGTTAGTGTTTGGCTGAAGCTATTTATTATCAATCAACTGTGTTTATTCTTTTTAAATCATATTGACAACAGAAACTACCCAAATGACCCTGACCAAAAGTTTACATACCCCAGTTCTTAATACCGTGTATTGCCACCTTTAACATCAATGACAGCTTGAAGTCTTTTGTGGTATTTGTGGATGAGGCTCTTTATCTTCTCAGATGGTAAAGCTGCCCGTTCTTCCTGGCAAAAAGCCTCCAGTTCCTGTAAATTCTTGGGCTGTCTTGCATGAACTGCACGTTTGAGATCTCCCCAGAGTGGCTCAATGATATTGAGATCAGGTAACTGAGATGGCCACTCCAAAACCTTCACTTTATTCTGTTGTAGCCAATGACAGGTCGACTTGGCCTTGTGTTTAGGATCATTGTCATGTTGGAATGTCCAAGTTTGTCCCATGCGCAGCTCCCGGGCTAATGAAGCAATTTTTCCTCCAGTATTTTTTGATAAGATACTGCATTTATCTCGCCATCAATTCTGACCAACTTTCCTGTGCCTTTGTAGCTCACACATCCCCAAAACATCAGCGATCCACCTCCGTGTTTCACAGTAGGAATGGTGTACCTTTCATCATAGGCCTTGTTGACTCCTCTCCAAATGTAGCGTTTATGGTTGTGGCCAAAAAGCAAAATTTTGGTCTCATCACTCCAAATGACTTTGTGCCAGAAGGTTTGAGGCTTGTCTCTGTGCTGTTTGGCATATTGTAAGCAGGATACTTTGTGGCATTTGTGTCGTAATAGCTTTCTTCTGGCAACTCGACCATGCAGCCCATATTTCTTCAAGTGCCTCCTTATTGTGCATCTTGAAACAGCCACACCACATGTTTTCAGAGAGTCCTGTATTTCACCTTAAGTTATTTGTGGGCTTTTCTTTGCATCCCGAACAATTTTCCTGGCAGTTATGGCTGAAATTTTAGTTGGTCTACCTGACTGTGGTTTGGTTTCAACAGAACCCCTCATTTTCCACTTCTTGATTAGAGTTTGAACACTGCTGATTGGCATTCTCAATTCCTTGAATTTCTTTTTATATCCCTTTCCTGTTTTATACAGTTCTAATAACTTTTCCCACAGATCTTTTGACAATTCTTTTGCTTTCCCCATGACTCAGAATCCAGGAACGTCAGTGCAGCACTGGATGAAAGATGCAAGGGTCTGTCAGGAGTCCAGAAACTCACTGACCTTTTATACACACACACTAATTAAAAGCAAACAGATCACAGGTGAGGATGGTTACCTTTAATAGCCATTCAAACCACTTTGTGTCAACTTGTGTGCATGTTATCAGGTCAAAATCACCAGGGTATGTAAACTTTTGATCAGGGTCATTTGGAAAGTTTCTGTTGTCATTATGATTTAAAAAGAGTAAACACAGTTGATTGATAATAAATTACTTCAGCCAAACACTAACCATGAGTGAAAGAAAAGTTTTTGTGTTATCATTCATATTCTCTGAAAAATGGCCAACAAATCATAAATTCTGCCGGGGTATGTAAACTTATGAGCACAACTGTATATATATATATATATATATTTATTTTTTCCCCCCCTTTGGAGCCCTTTCCAGTTAAAGGGACAGTCAAGTCCAAAAAAAAAAACTTTCATGATTTAAATAGGGAATGTCATTTGAAACAACTTTCCAATTTACTTTTATAACCAATTTAGCTTTTTTCTCTTTGTATTCTTAGTTGAAAGCTAATTCTAGGAGGTTCATATGCTAATGTCTTAGACCTTGAACACTGCCTCTAATCTGAATGCATTTTGACCACTAGAGGGCATTAGTTTATATTGATAACATTGAGCTTGTGCACGTGAAGTTACCCTGGAGTGAGCACTGATTGGCTAAAATGCAAGTCTGTCAAAACAACTGAAACAAGGGGGCAGTTTGCAGAGGCTTAGAAACAAGGTAATTACAGAGGTAAAAAATGTATTTCTGTTGGTTATGCAAAACTGGGGAATGGGTAATAAAGGGATTATCTTTCATTTTAAACAACCAAAATTCTGGTGTTGACTGTCTATTTAAATACCTTTAAACTTGAAAAATAATTTTTATTACACTTTAATGTGTTATAAATTGTTTTACTGCAATTTTTATTATAAATATTTTACATTACTATTTACTTCACTTAGAAGAAAATGTTCTTTGTATTTTTTAATATTTATTTCTATATCTATCTATCTATCTATCTATCTATCTATATTTAAAAATACAAAGATTAATATCCTATAATATAAAAGGCCAAGTGTGTTTGTCCGAAGGTGTCATGCGCACTAGAGACAGCGCAAGGACAAACACAGCTGGCCTTAGAGTCTACCTGATCTGCTGTCTACGGCATGACAACGGTGGGCGGGAGTGGGCGTGACCAGGCGGGAGTGGGCGTGACCGGGCGGGAGTGGGCATGGGCAGAACTTGGCATGGCGGGCTGGGCGCAAGAGAGAGAGAGACAGATCAAAAGAGAGGGGGGAGAAAGAGAGAAAGAGAGGGTGAGAGAGCAAAAGAGATGGGAAAGAGCAAAAGAGAGAGGAGAGAGCAAAAGAGAGAGGAGAGAGCAAAAGAGAGGAGAAAGAGCAAAAGAGAGGGGAGAGAGAGCAAAAGAGAGGGGGGGAGAGCGAGCAAAAGAGAGTAGGAGAGAGAGAGCAAAAGAGAGGGGGATAGAGAAAAATCAAGAGAGAAGAAAGAAGGGGGAGAAAGAGAAAAAGAGAGAGGGGAGAAAGAGAAAAAGAGAGGGGGGAGAAAGAGAAAAATAGAAGGGGAGAAAGAGAAAAAGAGAGGGGGAGAAAGAGAAAAAGAGAGGGGGGAGAAAGAGAAAAAGAGAGGCGGGAGAAAGAGAAAAAGAGAGGGGGGAGAAAGAGAAAAAGAGAGGGGGTAGAAAGAGAAAAATAGAGGGGGGGAAGAGAAAAAGAGAGGGGGAGAAAGAGAAAAAGAGAGGGGGAGAAAGAGAAAAAGAGAGGGGGAGAAAGAGAAAAAGAGAGGGGGAGAAAGAGAAAAAGAGATGGGGGAGAAAGAGAAAAAGAGAGGGGGAGAAAGAGAAAAAGAGAGGGGGGAGAAAGAGAAAAAGAGAGGGGGAGAAAGAGAAAAAGAGAGGGGGGAGAAAGAGAAAAAGAGAGGGGGGAGAAAGAGAAAAAGAGAGGGGGTGGGAGAAAGAGAAAAAGAGAGGGGGTGGGAGAAAGAGAAAAAGAGAGGGGAGAGAGAGCAAAAGAGAGGGCGGGGAGAGCGAGCAAAAGAGAGTAGGAGAGAGAGAGCAAAAGAGAGGGGGATAGAGAAAAATCAAGAGAGAAGAAAGAAGGGGGAGAAAGAGAAAAAGAGAGAGGGGAGAAAGAGAAAAAGAGAGGGGGGAGAAAGAGAAAAATAGAAGGGGAGAAAGAGAAAAAGAGAGGGGGAGAAAGAGAAAAAGAGAGGGGGGAGAAAGAGAAAAAGAGAGGCGGGAGAAAGAGAAAAAGAGAGGGGGGAGAAAGAGAAAAAGAGAGGGGGTAGAAAGAGAAAAATAGAGGGGGGGAAGAGAAAAAGAGAGGGGGAGAAAGAGAAAAAGAGAGGGGGAGAAAGAGAAAAAGAGAGGGGGAGAAAGAGAAAAAGAGAGGGGGAGAAAGAGAAAAAGAGAGGTGGGAGAAAGAGAAAAAGAGAGGGGGAGAAAGAGAAAAAGAGAGGGGGGAGAAAGAGAAAAAGAGAGGGGGAGAAAGAGAAAAAGAGAGGGGGGAGAAAGAGAAAAAGAGAGGGGGGAGAAAGAGAAAAAGAGAGGGGGTGGGAGAAAGAGAAAAAGAGAGGGGGTGGGAGAAAGAGAAAAAGAGAGGGGGGAGAGAGAGAAAAAGAGAGGGGAAAGAGAGAGCAAAAGAGAGGGGGAAAGAGAGCAAAAGAGAGGGGAAAAGAGCAAAAGAGAGGGGGAGAGAGAGCAAAAGAGAAGGGGAGAGAGAGAGCAAAAGAGAGGGGGAGAGAGAGAGAGCAAAAGAGAGGGGGAGAGAGAGCCAAAGAGAGGGGGAGAGAGAGAGCAAAAGAGAGGGGGGAGAAAGAGAAAAAGAGAGGGGGAGAGAGAGTGCAAAAGAGAGGGGAGAGAGAGAGCAAAAGAGAGGGGGAGAGAGAGCAAAAGAGAGGGGGAGAGAGAGAGCAAAAGAGAGGGGGGAGAAAGAGAAAAAGAGAGGGGTGGGAGAAAGAGAAAAAGAGAGGGGGGAGAAAGAGAAAAAGAGAGGGGGTGGGAGAAAGAGAAAAAGAGAGGGGGGAGAGAGAGAAAAAGAGAGGGGGGAGAGAGAGCGCAAAAGAGAGGTGGGAGAGAGAGCAAAAGAGGGGGAGAGAGAGAGCAAAAGAGAGGGGGGAGAGAGAGCAAAAGAGAGGGGGAGAGAGAGCAAAAGAGAGGGGGATAGAGAGCAAAAGAGAGGGGGAGAGAGAGAGCAAAAGAGAGGGGGATAGAGAGACAGTGCAAAAGAGAGCAGGGAGAGAGCGCAAAAGAAAGGGGGAGGGAGAGAGAGGGGGAGAGAGATCAAAAGAGAGGGGGAGAGAGAGAGCAAAAGGGGAGAGAGAGAGCAAAAGGGGAGAGAGAAAGGGGGAGAGAGAGAGGTGGGAGAGAGAGAGAGAGAGAGGTGGGAGAGAGAGAGGAGAGGGGGGAGAGAGAGGGGAGGGGGGAGAGAGAGAGGGGGGAGGGGGGAGAGAGAGCAAAAGAGAGGGGGAGAAAGAAAAAGAGAGGGGCAGAGAGAGAGAAAAAGAGAGAGGGGAGAGAGAGAAAAAGAGAGGGGGAGAGAGAGAAAAAGAGAGGGGGGAGAGAGAGCAAAAGAGAGGGGGAGAGAGAGCAAAAGAGAGGGGGAGAGAGAGAGCAAAAGAGAGGGGGGGAGAGAGAGCAAAAGAGAGGGGGTAGAGAGAGCAAAAGAGGGGGATAGAGAGAGCGCAAAGAAAGGGGGAGGGAGAGAGAGGGAGGAGAGAGAGAGAGCAAAAGAGAGGGGGAGAGAGCAAAATAGAAGGGGAGAGAGAGAGAAAGGGGGGAGAGAGAGAGAGGGGGGGGAGAGAGAGGGGGAGAGAGCAAAAGAGAGGGGGGAGGGAGAGAGGGGGGAGATAGAGAGAGAGAGGGGAGGAGGGTAGAGAGCAAAAAAGATGGGGGAGAGAGAGAGCAAAAGAGAGGGGGGAGAGAGAGAGCAAAAGAGAAGGGGGAGAGAGAGAGCAAAAGAGAGGGGGGAGAGAAAGCAAAAGAGAGGGGGAGAGAGAGAGAGAGCAAAAGAGAGGGGGAGAGAGAGAGCAAAAGAGAGGGAGGAGAGATATTTGAAGTCCTGACGTTAAAGAGCATAAGCAATTGGGGGGAAAAATAGCGCGCCATGACAAGCATGTGCACATCCTAAACCCAGCAGTCATATAGTCTTAATTATAAAGACTTGGGGTAGATTTCTCATAGTGTGAGCGGACATAATACGATGTAGCGTATCATGTCCGCTGCACATTGATAAATGCCGACAGCATATGCTGTCTGCATTTATCATTGCATCAGCAGTTCTTGTGAACTGCTGGTGCAATGCCGCCCCCTGGTGCAAGGCCGCTAGCAGGGGGTGACAATCAGCCGATCGTATCGAATCGGGTTGATTTCTGTCTGCAGCCTCAGAGCAGGCAGACAAGTTATGGAGCAGCGGTCTTTAGACCGCTGCGTCATAACTTTTGTTTCCGGTTAGCGGAAACAGGGGCATTAAGCTCTATATGGAGCTTGATAAATTGGCCCCTATAAATCCTTTAGGATTTTTTATTTTTTTTAAATGTATTTTATTGAGGTTATAAACATATAAACACGAGCAAGGTTACAATGTAATTATGGACATAAGCATACGTCTATTCATGTATCAGACTGTCAATAGGGTCCATAATATATACAGAGATATTAACATGTAGAACAGTAGTTTCAAGTTTAACATATAAGTGGTGAAAAGATGCCGACCTCACACCTTCAGTACCATATGGTATAAAGATAAGCATAGTATCTCTAGGTATAAGTGCAACTATTTGAGAAACATTGACCTATATGAACAATGACCAACCTCTTTTTTATATTTATGACTGACTATTTCCCAATGTACTAGTTGGTCACTCTTGGACCAAAAAGAACAACAATACAAGAGCTTGGGAATAGTATTACCAGGATCACTGGATTAGGGGATATATGTAGTAAACATTAATTGTATGTCATATTGTCAACAGGAATCAGTAAATGTTATAATAACATTGGATAATGAAACCGACAGACATACATGTAATATCAGAGTGAGTTTCCATAGGATATATTTTCCTCTGCTTACAGAGTAAGCGCAAGGGTGTAGAGAAATATCGTAAGGGTATAACTATATGCCTTGTGAATTGGGATTTCTGAGAAGCAGAGATATAATGTGAAAACATATAGGGGGAGGGGAAGGATGCTCAGTAAAAATGTTGATGATGTCAGGGGAAGGGAAGAGTGGAAATGGGGAGTGGAGGGATAGGGGATGGGGGGGCGAAGCCGAGAGACACAATTTTTAGAGTGGGAGTGGCATAAAATAAATATAGCATTGGACCAAGAACTATGTATGAAGTTATAACCCCATACGATACTCAGTTAGGCGTATCGCCCCTCTAGAATTTAGTCCCCACTAAACTAATATGGGTAAGGGATATATGTTCTATCTCCCCTCGACGGTACTGTCACCACTGGACGAAGACGGAAAAGGGATATTGGATATGACCCACTCTAATTTGCAGAGTGGGAAAGGGTGAGGGGAGATACCTTTCTCATCATTCCTGTTTTATTGAGGTCTCTAGTTATACTTAGTACGGAAAGAGGACAATGTATACAAAACCTCTAAGTGTAATTGCATAAGTTTGGTCAGGCTTATGAGAACGCACAATATAAAACAGTCTGAGTCTTGACATGAAAGTTTACATGATATATGACATTTAGACTCTTTGGTTAAAAAATATTTGCCATACAATCTGTATACCAACTAGATGCCTTATGAGGCCACTCTTCGACCCCTCCACTATGTACAAAATGAGTCGTTATGGTTGGTAAACTAAGACAAGATGAGACCACTCATGGGTCTCGAATGATGAACCTTATTTTTTTATTTTTTTTTAATAATTACTAGGTAATGATCCCCTGTGACAATCATTCCAACTTATAAATAAAATTAAAAAATCCCAGACGGGAAAAAATTGACCTCTTCTGGACCCTGAACCATTAATTTTATCAGTATGGGGATATGGTAGGGGGCTTATAGCATAAGTGGATCATATAGAGGCACTTCTGGACCCTTAGGACTGTAAATCAACAAAACAAATAGGACCACTCTCGGGCCCTTATACTATATAAAGCTATGAACGGTTATATAGGAAGTAGAGAGTTGAATTATAGACTATAGGAGCCTGAAAATCACAACTTGGGAATGGAACTGCTCTAAGCAGCGTTCACTACTGTTAGATGAGGGGGTCTATTTTTCGAATGGACAGGATCAAAACTTAACTTTCCTAAAGAACAAATCTAATGGAAAATCCCAAACCAACCTTTGTTTAATAAGATTTATAGTTACGAAGGTATATTATGGGCTCTTTCTATCACCTAGAAACATCAAGCAGAATATATATTGCTACCCTACATCAATACAGATAACAACCATATTATCAGTAATAAACTCACATGACTAGCATGAGATAATATAAAGAAGTACATAATCTTAAACCATTGATATTATTATTAAGTGTTCTGTAGAATATCAGACTAACTATCTTAGCGCTATCTATAGTTTACATATGCAGAGTGCCTTAGACATAAACTAATTCCAGCAGTATCCCATTTTATAATGTTAATCTTGTGTGATATTGATCATAACCTCACCTAAAAATATCAAACCTCAGCTAGTATTCCTTACTTAATTATAATGTACCCTTTTTAATGCCATGCATTCACGCCACCTCGGCCGCCGGCAGCATAAAAACATGGGCCAAATATCTGGGTAGTATGGATATTGAAAGACAGGGTATCTATATATAAGGCTTCCCTAGCTTATAGACTACCTGGAGAATAGATCAGACAGTGGGATTATTAATAATATGAGTAGTATAATTTAGGTTTATAGACCGTGTATGGGAATTACTATAGGAATATGTATGGAAGGACCTTCAAATATAAAATGTAGTAGTCTCTTCAGGTCAAGGAGTCTGTGGAAGAGTTAGTAATTTCTGGACCTTTTAGGTGCGTAGCAGTAGCATGTCAATAAGTATAAATACCATGTATGATAACTATAAATAACACAAAAGAAGGGGCATAACATAATACCTATAATAAAGTTAGGTGGAACAATACAATTGTGCATCAGTGTATACAAGGTGCAGTCCAAATTAACCATGGCAAGCTGGATATCGCTAAAGTTCACAGCGCAGAGGGATGGTATAAAGGTATTTAGCCATTCAACGGCTTGGCATAGTGGTTTAAGTATTTCACCCTATTCCAGATGTCCTGATTTCAATTGAATGTCCAGCCTTAGTAAAATGGGTCATGTTTCAGAGTTGTAGCCACTGTCATCCCACTCCAACTCTTTGACGTGGCAAAGAGGCCATCATTTTTATCAGGTTTGATAGGAAATGAGAACCAGGCAATGCCAAACGGGTGATCAGGCTACAATATAAGTAGAATGAGGGCCCATGTATAAAAAACTGCACACTAGCGGTTGCGGTATTATTGGTGAAATTTGTTGCAGGCCGAATATCGATAGTCATGGGTTCATCTGAAACCCCCATGGTCTCTGAGTAACTCTCCCTCAAATTTTTAGACATTTCAGCTGGAGCCACGATCATCAGTGTAGGCCCAGCACAACATGTATATTTCAACGGACCTCGATCCTGCAGCTGACCCTCTCTCTGCTCAGCCACCGGCACTTCACACTTAGCGGGAGGTTGTTCCGATGTGACAGAAGTGGACCATACAGCCAGTTGTGGATCCTTAGCTTCCAGTCTCTCTATATAACTTAGCATCGGTTTTGCCACTTTGTTCTGCAAGAGGCTCTCCTGTGTCTGTAGTGGTTGTGGAGGGTGATCTCCCATAGGTTCGTACCTCTTCTGCGCCATCGGCACACACATGTTCCCCCACTCCTGAAGTAAAAGGGCCTCAAGTCGCAGGAAAGTATCGCTGAATAACGAGTCTAGTGTCTGCATAAGCAGTACGTCTTTATGCGACATTTTAGGTCTGTACGTATATGTAGGCTCCCTGTTACATATACCGTCATCTGCAATAGGCCTCAAGAATGGCCGCGCGGCATCTATAGAGTTTAGATCAAAATGCAGGCATATTGCGTGTTCCAGACTCCCCCATGGGATCGGTAGCTGATGTTACCAAACACCTCTTATGAATTGGACTCAAGAATCAATAGTTTCTGGTTAATAGTCCCCAAAAAAGTGAAATAAAGTCAGGAGCTCTTCCTATTCACGTCTGGTCTCCTCGGCTGTCGGCTCCGCCCCCCCCCAAATCCTTTAGGATTTAAAAGACCACTAAACAAAAGAATAGTATAATCAGAAAATGCAAAATAAACAGACGTTGCAAAAGCACTTAGTTCGAATTTCAAATGAGTAGTACATTTCTTTCTGAGAAATTTAAAAGTTAGTTACATTTTCCCTCCCACTGGATTATGTGACAGCCACATCAACCAATCACAAAATGCATACGCGTATATTCTGTGAATCTTGCACATGCCCAGTAGGAACTAGTGCCTCAGAAAGTGTGTATATTAAAAGATTGTGCACATTTAGATAATGGAAGTGATTTGGAAAGCTGTTTAAAATTCTGTGCTCTGTGTGAATAATTAAAGTTTAATTTTGACCTGAGTGTCCCTTTAAGGAAAAAAAAAAGTGGATTGTAAAGTTACAAAGTGACTAGACTTTGAATGAAGAGCTTCCAGGTAGGTGTTTAAGAGGGTGTTGCTAGTCCCCCCCCCCCCCCCCCCCAAAAAAAATGTTTTTGGGACTGAGTTTAAAGGGACAGTTTACTAAAAAAAATTGTCTTCCCTTTAACTTGTTCGCAATGATCTACTTTACCTGCTGGAGTGTATTAATTTGTTTACAAGTATTTCCTTTACCCTTATACTGGCATTTGAAATAGCTGATTTAGCCTGTGGTATCCCACCTATTCTGAAAGTTTCTGGCCTTAGGACCAAGCTATAAATAAGCTGTGTAACCACAACCAGCAGAAAAAATTACACTCCCAGTGGGGTATAGAAGAGATAAGGTAATAAAATGTTAATTTCCCATTGTTCTCTCCAAGTATTGGTCTTTGGTTTATGGACAGATATAAGATAAAGAAGCATGCATATGTACAAAATGTGATAAAGTAATCTGATTATATCTACAAGCTCAACCCATTTTATTAGGTTGTGACTTCAAAACACAAAACCAGCTAATTCATATTCACAAATAAATCTTAAACCTTAAAAAGCAAATATGCATTTTATATAAAAAAGTAATTAGAAACACAATTTTACAGTATACTGTCTCTTTAAGAACAAAAGTGTATCAAATGTAACAAGTATGCACCACCCTTGTCTCCATCTTTGGTTATTCCTGATAACTCTCTAGGTGAGTTGTCCATTCCCAGTAACAGGGAACTGTTGGTTGCCGTGTTATTCTACATAAGGAGAAAAGTTATGACTAATGGCCAGTGATTGCCCTAATACAGTGGTTAGAGGCAGAAATAATAATAATTTGGCATACTTTGTGCACCAGTAAATATTCAGAGCACCCAGGTCTTTACCCCTAGGAACCCCCCCCTATCAATAACTTCTTTGATAAATGTAGCATGGACGTTATCATAACATCACTATGTTAAACTCTTTTCTAATAAAAAATATTTCCTTTATTTTTTGTTAACAAATATTTTATATATTTTTTTCAACTATTATGAAGCAGTAAAATTTTAAAACAGTAGAATTCCCATAACAGAGATAGATTACAAGGGAAGCGCAAAAATATTATTGTGTGCTAATATCACTCAGGTGAAATCAATAGCACTTTTATTTTTGTGCGCATATTACAAGTTGAAAGTAATTTGTATCGCTTGCGTGAAAGTCTAGTGCGCACTAACAACTGGATATCGGATTGCGCAGGTTAACTCACTAACATAATAGATTTCTATGGGGGTGCACTGAAAAACTCATGTTGTTTATCACAGGTGAGGAATGCAAAACCAAAATCAATCTTTTAAATTATCTTGTTCAAGTTGCTAAAAAACAGATTCTAAAATGCTAATTTTCCCTCTATAAGATATCAAGCTGCTGTGTTGTAAATGGAAATGGGGTTACACATAACACCCTACAAAATTTTCACGCAGCTGTAAATTGGAATTAGAAAATGTAAACTGGGTGAAAAGAGTATAAAGCTTTAACAATGGAAAATTAACCATAGTAATTACATGTCTCTTCCTTTGTCAGCACCTTTAACAACCAAATCTCGTCCATCAATTTGTTCTTTAAATTAAAGGGACATGAAACCCAAAAAGATTTCTTTCATGATTCAGACAGAGAATACCATTTTAAACAACACTACAATTTACTTTTATTATTTAATTTGCTTCATTCTTAAGATATACTTTGTTGAAGAACTAGCAATGCATGAGTGAGCCAATCATACAAGTCATTTATGTGTAGCCACCAATCAGCAGCTACTCAGCCTATTTAGATATGCTTTTAAACAAAGTAGGATGAGAATGAAGTAAATTAGATAATAGAAGTAAAGTAGAAAGGTGAAAGAAACAATTTGGGTTTCATGTCCCTTTCATTTTTTTGTAAAGAGATTTTCTTGATTTTTCAGTACCAATTTGCTAAACATGACTGGCTGACATTTATGCTGAGCAAGGTTAAAGGCTGAAAGATTTTTTAATTCAATCTCATTCATTTAAAGCGTTAGTCATTTATTTATGGGGGGAATATGTTAATAATAATTATAGGTAGAAATAATATATAAAGAGTAAGAAAAAAACGGAGGAAAAAATGAATAGGGGATTAGGGCACAATCTTCTATCAATGTTAAAATGTAAACCTTTATTAGTATAGTTTAAAATATATATGTATAAAGTCATCACTGGAGGGACTACAATTTTATAAGGCCAAAGGGGATAGATAAAAGTTATAAGTATGGGGATTATAACTAATTGGGAGAACCAAATACCAAACCCCCATACACAATCATACATTCCCATAAGGACTTGTTCTGTGACAGAGACGCAACCCCCAAGTATGCCTGGCTGATATGCTGGAACCTCAGCGTCGGTCTGTGGGTTGTGTATAACAACAGAGACAAGTGAATAAAAAAACACACACACACAAATGCGTTTCGGCCCGTAAAGGCCTTTCTCAATGTGAATAGTGCAATAGACAATACCTGAGTGATTCCCGATCACCCAGGTATTTAAGTCTACTTCATGCCACACCTCTTGTTTCATCATCTCCTATTGGACCAATCCAATTAGCTTATTGCCTCTTGACATCCGTCACGTGATTTAACACACCCTCTGTGACGTGTTGATCGTCATGGGCTGTTGATCCAATCGACTGAGGAGAGTGAGAGGGGAGTGAACGATGGGGCGTGAACCTCTATGTTGATAAACATATAACAGAGGGCTAATATGCATAAGTGGTGATTTCGTACTCTGCCACTCAACTTCAAATAACACTACTGCATGGTTATGGATTCATTGTGCCTATATATTATATGGTAATGATGGGTAAATGTTGCAAATCATTTTCTAGAGAAACATAATGGCAATGCAAAAGCAGTAAAATGCTGGGGTCTAGAACAGGTTAGATGTGGCATTAGGGGTTGAGATGTGCAAAGAATTTTGTTACAGAAAGAAACAAAAACATAAATTATGCTTACCTGATAATTTAATTTCCATCGTGGGGAGGAGAGTCCACGGCTTCATTCATTCATTACTGTTGGGAATTAAGAACCTGGCCACCAGGAGGAGGCAAAGACACCCCAGCCAAATGCTTAAATACCTCCCCCACTTCCCTCATCCCCCAGTTATTCTGCCGAGGGAACAAGGAACAGTAGGAGAAATATCAGGGTATAAATGGTGCCCGAAGATAAATTAAATTTAGGTCCGCCCATCGGAGAAACAGGTGGTAGCCGTGGACTCTCCTCCCCACGATGGAAATGAAATTATCAGGTAAGCATAATTTACTGTATGTTTTCTATCTAAAGGGGAGGAGAGTCCACAGCTTCATTCATTACTGTTGGGAAACAAATACCCAAGCTCTAGAGGACACTGAATGAAACCGGGAGGGTAAAAGGCGGACCCTAATCTAAGGGCACCACAGCCTGCAAAACCTTTCTCCCAACAAACCGCTTCTGCAGAAGCAAAAACGTCAAACTTGTAAAACTTTGTAAAAGTGTGTAAGGAGGACCAGGTAGCCGCCTTACAAATTTGCTTCATAGATTCCTCATTCTTGAAGGCCTAACACAAAGTCACAGCTCTTGTTGAATGAGCAATGATCCTCTGAGGAGGCTTATGTCACGCTGTCTCATAGGCCAAGAGAATCAAGCTCCTTAACCAAAAGGACAAAGAAGTAGAAGAGACCCTCTGTCCCTTGCGCTTCCCTGAATACACCACAAAAAGAGATGTAGACTGTCTGAAATACTTCGTAGCCTGAAGATAGAACTTTAAGGCATGAACCACATCCAGGTTATGAAGTAACCTCTCCTTAGAAGAAGAAGGGTTAGGACACAAAGAAGGAACAACTATTTCCTGATTGATGTTACGGTTAGACACCACCTTGGGAAGAAACCCTAAACCAGTGCGAAGTACAGCCTTATCCGCATGAAAAAACAGATAAGGAGGCTCACATTGCAAGGCAGCCAGTTCAGATACTCTGCATGCCGATGCAATAGCCAACAGGAAGAGAACCTTCCAGGACAGAATCTTAATGTCAATGGAATGCATAGGCTCAAACGGAACCTTCTGCAATAACCTAAGGACCAAGTTTAAGCTCCATGGAGGAGCAGACTGTCTAAAGACAGGCCAGATTTTAGACAGAGCCTGAACAAAAGATTGAATGTCAGGGAGCTCAGCGAGCCTCCTATGCAACAAGATGGACAATGCCGAAATCTGTCCCTTTAAGGAACTGGTGGCAAGACCCTTCTACAAACCGTCTTGGAGAAAGGACAGAATCCTGGATACCTTCATCTTGTGCCAAGGATATCCATGCTTCTCACACCAGGACAAGTAAGTCCTCCACACCTTATGGTAGATGCAACGAGTGACTGGCTTCCTTGCCTGAACTAGAATATCAATCACACTTTCAGAAAAGTCTCTCTTGGACAAAACTAGGCATTCAATCTCCACGCAGTCAGTCTCAGAAAATCTAGATTCTGATGTTGAAAAGGGCCCTGTTCCAGCAGATCCCTGTGACAGGGTAACATCCACGGCGGAGAGCATGACATCCCCACCAGATCCGCAAACCACCATGGTGAGATTGGAGCAAAGTAAGAAGAGCCCTTAAATGATCTTCTGTGACACTGAGCAATGGCTAGGATGTCGTCCAGATTAGGAGCCACAGCAATGCCTCTGGATCTGGCCACTGCAAGTAGCGCCCCAAGAACCTTCGTGAAGAATCTCGGGGCCGTCGACAAACCAAAAGAAAGGGCCACAAACTGGAAGTTTTTGTCCAGAAATGCAAATCTTAGGAACTTGAAGTGGTCCCTGTGACTTGGCACATGAAGGTAAGCGTTCTTCAAGTCTATAGTCATCATAAACTGTCCCTCTTGAACTAGGGGCAGGATAGATCTGATCGTTTCCATTTTGAACGATGGAACACTCAGAAACTTGTTCAAACACTTTAGGTCCAGAATCGGGCGGAACGTGCCCTCCTTCTTTGGAACCACAAAAAGATTGGAATAGTACCCTAGACCCCTTTCTGCTTGGGGTATTGGTACGATAACACCAAGAGAGGCGAGATCTCTCACACACTTTAGAAAAGCCTCTCTCTTTTATGGTCTTGAAGACAGATTTGAGAGGAGGAATCTGTCCCTCGGCGGATGGGATCTGAACCCTATCCTGTAACCCTGGGTGACAACTTCCAGAACCCAAGGGTCCTGAACGTCCTGCAACCAGGCCTCTGAGAAGAGAGATAATCTGCCCCCTACTTGGTCCGGAGACCAGTCGGGGCCTCCCCTTCATGCCGATTTCGTCTCGGCGGGCTTCTTGCTCTGCTTAGACTTGTTCCAAGATTGAGCTGGCTTCCAAGTTCCCTTGGACTTGTCCGCTTTTGCGGCGGCATGCTGGCGCTGGGCCTTGTCTGTAAGAAAAGGATGAAAAGTAGATCCCTTCGGCTTAGCCTTCTTATCCTGCGGTAGGAAAGCTCCCTTGCCTCCCGTAACCGTGGATATGATCGAATCCAATCCTGGACTGAACTGAATCTTTCCTTGAAAAGGCAGGGACAACAGCCTCGACTTAGAGGTCATGTCTGCAGACCAAGACTTTAGCCACAGAGCCAATTTGCATATTGGCTTCACAGATGAAAGAATTGTCGATCTTCAGCGCCTTAATCTTATCCTGTATCTCATCGATGGAAGTCCCCCCTTCGACCATTTCACACAGGGATTCATACTAATATGTTGCAGCTCCAGCAACCTCAACGACAGCCGCTGTTGGCTGAAAAACAAACCCTGTGTGCTGAAACATCTTTCTTAACATGTTTCCAGCTTTTTATCCATGGGCTCTTTAAACGATGAACTATCCTTGAGGGGAATAGTTGTCTGCTTCACAAGCGTAGAGATAGCACCATCCACCTTAGGGACGGTTCCCCACAGCTCAAGCTGAGAGTCTGGAATGGGGAACAGTCTTTTAAAGGAAGAAGAAGGGGGAAAAGGAAGGACCTAATCGCTCCCATTCATTCTTAATAATATTAGCCATCTTAACGGGAACTGGGAAAGTCTGAGGTACTACCCTGTCCTCGTATACCTTATCAAGCTTAGGAATCGAAGGTTCCTCTGGAATCCTCGAGAGTAGCAAGCACCTGCCTCAGCAAAAGGCACAAATTCTCCATCCTAAACCTAAAATCAGGCTCCTCCGCAGACGGAGGTTTAGATGCCATGGAATCCGACCCAGAAGGGGCCTCCTCCGAAGAGTTGGAGTGGGCCTCATCATCCTATAATGCCTCAGGGATTTCCATCAGGGATTTCCTGGGCCGGGCCACCATGATACACCCAACGCTTGCGCTTAGCAGAACGTAGTAAGGCATGGATCACTTTCGAAACCGCCGATTCCAGTTGGTCCACAAAGTCTGACAGCCAATTAATCTCTCCCGAAGGAGTAACGGTTGGACCCCGGGGTGCTGCATGTGCAATTGGAAATGAATGCAGGGATTGCACCTCACGGGACGAATAACCCTCAGAGGTGGACGGCTCAGTAACACTAGACATCCATTTACATTTAGATGTCGTAACTTTATCAAGGCATGTGGAACATAGTTGAGCAGGTTGATCTACCAGAAACTCCTCACAATAAACATAGGGATGATACTTTGTTAAAGAGGGAGAACCCTCTAATCGGCACAATGAATCCATAATCATACAGTAGTGTTATTTGAAGTTGAGTGGCGGTGTACGTGATCGCTACTTATGCATATTAGCCCTCTGTTATATGTTTATCAACATAGAGGTTCACGCCCCATCGTCAACTCCCCTCTCACTCTCCTCAGTCGATTGGATCAACAGCCCATGATGATCAACACATCACAGACTGTGTGTTAAATCACGTGACAGACGTCAAGAGGCAATAAGCGAATTGTATTGGTCCAATAGGAGATGATGAAACAAGAGGAGTAGCACTAGCCTGAAGTAGACTTAAATACCTGGGTGATCGGGAATCACTCAGGTATCGTCTATTGCACTATTAACATTGAGAAAGGCCCATTTACGGGCCGAAACGCGTTTGTGTGTGTGTGTTTTTTATTCACTTGTCTCTGTTGTTATACACAACCCCCAGACTGACGCTGAGGTTCCAGCATATCGTCCGGGCATACTTAAGGGAATGTACGATTGTGTATGGGGGTTCGGTATTCGGTTCTCACTTTTGCCAGTTAGTTATAATCCCCATACTTATAACTTTTATCTATCCTCTTTGGCCTTAGGATATTGTAGTCCCTCCATTGAGGACTTTATACATATATATTTTAAACTATACTAATAAAGGTTTAAATTTTAATATTGGTAGAAGATTGTGCCCTTATCCCCTATTTATTTTTTCCCATGTTTTTTTCTTAGTCTTTATCTATTATTTCTACCTATAATTCTTACTAACTTATGGTTAGGCAGGAGGGCTGCACCTGAGATAGGAGACGAACATTGTTTCTCCCCTTAACCGTTATCGTTACCTATTTACTACACAGTGCCAGTTATTCATCTATTCTAATAGGGGAATATGTTAAACCATTTTAATAATACATCTAACACATCAGTAGGTAAACTATTTGTAAACATATTTAAAATTCCTTTTCTTAAAAGGATAGAAAAGTCAAAATTAAACTTGCACAATTCAGATAGCGCATGTCATCTTAAGACACTTTTACATTCACTTCTATTTTCAAATGTGCTTTGTTCTCTTGGTATCCCTTGTTGAAAAAGAATACGCACATATCCTACACTAGTGAGAGCCAGCTGATTTCTCTTGTGATTGGCTAACTAGATGTGTTTAGCTAGCTGCCAGTAGTGCAATCATGTGTGTCTCTCTCTCCCTTCATCTGTGTGTCTCTCTCCCCCTTCATCTGTTTGTCTCTCCCTTCTTCTGTGTGTCTCTCTCTCTCTCCCTTCTTCTGTGTCTCTCTCTCCCTCCCTCTGTGTCTATCTCTCCCTCCCTCTGTGTCACACTCTCTCCCTCCTTCTGTATCTCTCTCTCCCTCCCTTTGTCTCTCTCTATCCCTCCCTCTGTGTATCTCTCCCTCTCTCTCTCTCCCTTCATCTGTGTGTCTCTCTCTCTCCCTTCTTCTGTGTGTGTGTCTCTCTCTCTCCCTTCCTCTGTGTCTCTCTCTCCCTCTCTTGTCTCTCTCCCTCCCTCTGTATCTAACTCTCCCTCCCTCTATGTCACACTCTCTCCCTCCCTCTGTCTCTCTTTCTCCCTCCCTCTGTCTCTCTCTCTCTCTCCCTCCCTCTGTGGCTCTTTCTCTCCCTCCCTCTGTGTCACACTCTCTCCCTCCCTCTGTCTCTCTTTCTCCCTCCCTCTGTGGCTCTTTCTCTCCCTCCCTCTGTGTCACACTCTCTCCCTCCCTCTGTCTCTCTTTCTCCCTCCCTCTGTGTCTCTCTCCCTCTCTCTGTGTGTCCCTACCTCCCTTCCTCTGTGTCTCCCCCTCTGTGTGTGTCTCTCTCCCCCTTCCTCTGTGTCTCTCTATTCCTTTCTCTGTGTGTCTCTCTCTCCCTTCCTCTGTGTCTCCCCCTCTGTGTGTGTCTCTCTCCCCCTTCCTCTGTGTCTCTCTATTCCTTTCTCTGTGTGTCTCTCTCTCCCTTCCTCTGTGTCTCCCCCTCTGTGTGTGTCTCTCTCTCCCTTCCTCTTTGTCTTTCTCTCCCTTTCTCTGTGTGTCTCTCTCTCCCTTCCTCTGTGTCTTCCCCTCTGTGTGTGTGTGTCTCTCTCTCTCTCTCCCTTCCTTTGAGTCTCTCTCTCCATCCCTTCCTCTGTGCTCTCTCTCCCTTCCTCTGTGCTCTCTCTCCTTTCCTCTGTGCTCTCTCTCCCTTTCTCTGTGTCTCTCCTCCCTTGTCTCTCTCCCTCCCTTTGTGTCTCTCTCTCCCTTCCTCTGTGTGTCTCTCTCTGCCTCCCTCTTTGTGTCTCTTTTTCCCTCCCTCTGTGTGTGTTTTCCCCAATCCCCCCTCGTGTGTGTGTCTCTCTCTCTCTCCCCCATCTGTCTATCTCTCCCTTCCTCTGTGCCTCGATCTCTTCTTCTAACAGTATTTAGCAAATTGGTACTGAAAGATCAAGAAAAAGAAAAAAAAAAAGAAAATGAAAGGGACATGAAACCCAAATTGTTTTTTTCATGATTTAGAAAGAGAATGCAATATTAAACACTTTACTTCTATTATCTAATTTAATTCATTCTCATTCTACTTTGTTAAAAAGCATATTTAAATAGGCTGAGTAGCTGCTGATTGGTGGCTACACATAGATGACTTGTGTGATCTCTCTCCTTTCCTCTCTGTGTCTCTCTCCCTTCCTCTGTGTGTCCCTCTCTCTTCCTCTGTGTCTCTCTCTCTTGCTCTCCCTTCCTCTGTCTCTCTCTATTTCTTCCTCTGTGTGTCACTCCCCCCCCTTCCTCTGTCTCTTCCTCTCTCTCTCCCTCCCACTGTGTTTGTATATCTTTGCCCCCCTCTATGTCTCCCCTCCCACTGTGTCTTTCTTTCTCCATTCTTCTGTGTTTGTCTCTCCCTTCCTATGTGTGTCTCTCTTTCTCTCTCCTTCTGTGTCTCTCTCCCTTCATCTTTCTGTCTTTCTCCCTTCATTTGTGTGTCACTCTCCCTTCCTCTGTGTGTGTCTCTTTTTCTCCCTCTCCTCTGTGTGTCTCTCTCTCCCCTCTGTGTGTCTCTCTCTCCATCCCGCTGTGTCTCTCTCCCTTCCTCTGTGTGTCTCTCTCCCCCCTCCTCTGTGTGTGTGTGTGTCTCTCTCCTCTCTGTGTCTCTCTCTCCCCTGTGTGTGTGTCTCTCTCTCCCTTCCTCTGTGTGTCTCTCTCTCTCCCCTCCTCTGTGTGTGTGTGTCTCTCCTCTCTGTGTCTCTCTCTCCCCTGTGTGTGTGTGTCTCTCTCTCTCCCCCCCTGTCTGTCTCTCTCCTTCCCGCTGTGTCTCTCTCCCTTCCTCTATGTGTCTCTCCCTTACTCTGTGTGTCTCTCTCTCCCCTCTGTGTGTCTTTCTCTCCCTTCCTCTGTGTGTTTCTCTCTCTTCTTTCCTCTGTCTCTCTCTCCCTTCCTTTGTATGTGTCTCTCTCTCTCTTTCTCTCTCCCTTCCTTTGTGTGTGTGTCTCTCTCCCCTTTCCTTTGTGTCCCTCTCTCCTTCCTTTGTGTCTCTCCCTCCCTTCCTATGTGTGTCTCTATCTCTCTCCTTCCTCTGTGTGTCTCTCTCCCCCTTACTCTGTGTGTCTCTCTCCCCCTTCCTCTGTGTGTGTCTCTCTCTCTCCTTCCTCTTTGTGTCTCTTTCCCCCTTCCTCTGTGTATCCCTCTCTCCCTTCCTCTGTGTGTGTCTCTCCTTCCTCTGTGTGGCTCTCTCTCCCTCCCTCTGTTTCTCTCTCTCCCCATCTGTCTCTCTCTCTTCCTCTGTGTGTCTCTCTCCCATCCTCTGTGTATCTCTCTCTCCTTCCTGTGTGTGAGTATGTCTTTCTCTCTCCACCTCTGTGTCTCTCTCTCTCTCTCCTTTCCCCTGTGTGTTTCTTTCTCCTTCCATCGGTGTGTGTCTCTCTCTCCCTTTCTCTCCCTCTGTGTCTCTCCCTCCATCCCTCTCTGTTCCTTTCTCTATCTCTCTCTCCCCATTCCTCTCCCTCTGCCTTTCTCTCTTTTCTATCTTTTGCTCTCTAACAGGAGACTATCAAATGTGCTCACTTGGAGCATTTATGTATTATATAGTGATAAAGAGAGGGGGGCTTATGCTCTCCTAATAACAGCGCAAAAATATGAAGTTAATAAAGTGGATGACTAAGACATTTCATGGGACCACTAGCTCTTTGGCAAATTATTCAACCTCTGTATATATATATATATATATATATATATATATATATATATATATATATATATATATATATATATATATATACAGTATATAACGCCACCCCCCACATCGCAATACCTAAACTATACTATTAATCGCTAAACCGCCGGCCACCCACATTGCAATACCTAAATACCTCAACTATATTTTTAACCCCTAAACCGCCATCCGTATATATACTGTGTATATATAGAAATTGACCTGTACTTGTAACCTTTGCTCTAATGCTTTACAGCCCTCCCTTGCAGATAACAGATTAACAAGCATTTCATTAAAGCAGTGCTTTTCAAACTGTGTGTCGTGACACGTTAGTGTGTCGGCGGCAGTGTGTAGGTGTGTCCCTGCTTCAGCACAACATTTTTTTAATTAAAAAATTTTAACATTTTTTTCACATATTTTTTTTTTTACATTTTTTTTGCTTTCCGACTTTCTGCCTGTCTGCTACGCATACCTAATGGGTCACAGATCATCTTAACCTATTGGCGCAGCTCAGTGGGAACTGAAACTATTCCCATTGGCGGCTTGATGATGAAATGCGAGTGTCTTTAGCTAATATTCCACCAAATATTCAGAAACTGTGTTCATCCCATCAACCTCATACATCCCATTAAAATAGTAAGTAGCTATTGGTGGTATTAAACTTTTTTTTTAATTCTTGCAGATACATACTGTTACTTGTAAATACATTTCGTTATTATATAATTTATGTATGTTTCCGTATCTCTTAAAACAAGTTAGTTTAATGTTTGCGAGTACAACTGAATTACTGTGTCGTCAAATGATGTAGGTCTAAAAAGTGTGTCACCAACATGAAAAGTTTGGAAAGCTCGGCCTTAAAGAGACATTGGGGTAATAGATAATCCCTTTATTACCCATTCCCCAATTTTGCATAACCAACACGGTTGTTTTAATATTTTTTTTACTTCTGTGATTATCTTGTATCTAAGCCTCTGCAGACTGCCCCTTCATCTCAGTTTTTTTCACAGACTTGCATTTCAGCCAATCACTGCTAGCTCTATGACACACATGAACTAGCACTGTCTAGCTGTGAAAAGCTGTCAAAATGCACTGAGATAAAAGGTGGCATTCAAGGGCTTAGAGATCAGCCTATGGGCCAATTTTAAGAAGCTCCGTATTGGACCCAATGCCTCTGTTTCTGGAAACAGGAGTTAAGAAGCAGCGGTACAGCAATCAGCCCAATCACATACGATCAGTTTTATGAACACCCCCTGCTAGTGGCCGATTGGCCGAGAATCTGCAGGGGGCGGCATTGCCAAAGCAGTTCACCAGAACTGCTTGTGCAATGATAAATGCCGACAGCGTATGCTGTCGGCATTTATCGATGTGCGACAGACATGATCACTACAGCGTATCATGTCCGTCCACACAATGGTAAATCTACCCCTATAAGTCTTCCTAGGTTTAGCTTTCAACAAATAATAACAAGAGAACAAAGCACATTTGATGATAAAAGTACATTTGAAAGTTGTTTAAAATTGCATGCCCCATCTAGTCATGAAAGTTTAATTTTGGCATTACTGTCCCTTTAAGCAGGAAAAAGTACATTAATATTACTAAGCAAACTTTAAAATATTTTGAAACAGACATAATTACAAGGTTATTTGATAGGAAATGTTTTGCTGTATCAGTGTGAACAAACAATGCCAGCCTATGTTGACAGCCAGGTATATCACATGACAACACTCATGTTTGTGGTGAAATAAAAAAACATATATAACCTTGTATTGTGATTGCTTCAGCTGCCCATTGATCTCATGGTTTGTCTTGCAATAAGTCATGTGCTGGGGATTTCCCTATGCAACAACAAAAACAATGACAGTGTAAAATAAACTAGTTTCCTTCTAGGTGACTATTGCAGGTCAGCCTTAGCACACAGTGCCTCTTGCATAAGCCAGTAACAATTACACAGCAAAAGAAAAGCAAACCTGCAACAGACATGATCTAATGTCCATTTGTTTGACACGGTTTGGCTTTCAGTTTACCCAAGTCCATCAGTTTACCCAAGTCCATTACATCTCTAGTATGCACAAGCTTGGCATAAAGGGTACTCCAGGGTTTGCCCACTAATTTAAAAAAAGGTTCCTTGGGCAGATTCAGCTATTGTTAAAGGGACAGTAAAGTCAAACTTAAATGTTCATGATTCAGATAAAGCATGTAATTTTTTTTAATTTTTTTTTTTAATGAATGAAAAAGTTTAGAACTTTATTTAATACAGAAAAAAGTCTCTGTTTGATGTTATTGGTTCTCACAGCATCTTATTCACAGGCAAATTTTTTATCCAAGCAGGACAAGGCAATAGAAAATGCCTGTAATGGGGACAAAGGGTATTTAAAGTCCATGTTAAATTTGTTGTTGTCCTTGCGACTAAATTGCATCACTGTGTCCTCAGGATAATTGGGGTGAATAAGCTTGAAATTTTTCACAGACTTCTGGGTGCCTCATCCACTGAAATTTAATTCATAAGTAATTGTCTCAGTGTTCAAAATAGTTTTTTTACTTTCTAGTTGAACAACAGTTGGGTTGCTGGCCTTCTTCAGAGACAAGAGAGATTCTTGCTCATTTTGTGACTTGATGGAAATTCTTTCCCCATTACTGTTCATTTCAGGAATAGTTAAAGGGACATAATACTCATATGCTATATCACTTGAAACTGATGCAGTATAACTGTAAAAAGCTGACAGGAAAATATCACCTGAGCATCTCTATGTAAAAAAGGAAGATATTTTACCTCACAATCTCCTCAGCTCAGCAGAGTAAGTTCTGTGTAAAAAGTTATACTCAGCTGCTCCCAGCTGTAGGTAAAAAAATTAAAAAAAATGAATAAATGAACAGCAGCCAATCAGCATCACCAGTGCTGAGGTCATGAACTCTTACTGTGATCTCATGAGATTTCACTTAACTCTCATGAGATTTCATAGTAAGCTTCCTTTACCTGATTGGTGAAATAATATGAGAGTGCACGATGCTAGTCCCTTCAGATGTCCCAGGACAAACACACTAAAATGCTGCTTAGAAATCCTTTACAATGGGAGGTGGCTACTGAGGAACTTTTGAGGTAAAATATCTTTCTTTTTTACATAGAGATGTTCAGGTGATATTTTCTAATCAGCTTTTTACAGCTATGCTGCATCACTTTCAAGTGTTTAAACATTTGGGTATTATGGCCCTTTAATGTATTTTTCCTGGGTCCCATGAAACCCAGCCCAGGATATTTGTCTCATAAGTTATAGCAGCAAGTTCTTGGTGAATCTCTCTGAGTTGTACATTTGACATATTTTTTAAAGGATTAATCCCACTATCATAGGCTGTAAAGCTTGTACTGTTAAGATTAGATCGAAGCTTGCCAATATAACCTTCTCCTTCCCTTGACAAGTCAATTTGGTCCATAGAAATTAAATAATTTGAGGTCTTGCATTTTCTTCTTTTTCTTGCAGCTAAAAGAAATATCTTTTTGCTGTCCTCTTTTTCTATATGAAGATAATATTTGGGAAACATGCCCAGTTCCAGTGCGCTCCTGTCCCATTTTTATTACACACTTTATAGTGACATCTTTTGGAGCTGGCCTGCTTATAAATTCCTCTAGATCATCAATGTCAATGTTGACCTTGGCTGAAGACTTCAATGTTGACCTTAGCTGAAGACTTCAGAGCAGATTTTTCTGAAATCATTCTCATGCAGTGTCACTTTTACATTTTTATTCTGTTTTGTCTGCCCGCCGGCTGCTAATTTTTCATCAAAAAAGTTGGATTGCCCTACTGTGATAATCTTTTCTTTACATCCTCCGGCCGGAGGTGCAATATCAACAGCTGATTGGCTGTCAATTCTTGGCATGATGTCACAAGTTCCCATCAAGGAATAGTTGCATGAAAGCGTTTAATCAAGTTCTCTGCAATCTGTAAATCGTCCCGATAAGCTTGTAGTCTTCCACTTCTACGCAAACTTTGTACAACATATCATACACCACACAGTGTTATTGTATTGAGTGGGCATCATCTAGTGATAGCATTTCTTTTGCGAAAACAGCTGAGGTGAAGTGAGCTCTTTTCACAATATGGCCTCTCTCCTCACATCGTAAAATCTGTTGTATATTCTCATTAAAATGTTGGGGCCATTTTGGCCTTCCTGTATCTTCTGCCTCAAAGCATGTCATTTTAAGCAACTTCCAAATTTGTTTCTATTATAAATTTTGCTTTGTTCCCTTGGTATCCTTTGATAAAGAGTAATCCTTGGTGAGCTCAGGAGTGCGTACGTGTCCTTTGCCATCTGACAGCAGTTTGCAACAAAGTTTATAGCAATATTATACATAGTTGCAATCTCTACTTCCGTGGAGTGTCTGTTGCATTCTATGGCAGTAGTGTATGTAAGTAACATTGCTATAAACATTGTTGCAAACACTGCTGACAAATGGCTAAAGACACGTGCATGCTACTGAGCTCGCCTACGATTACTGTTAAAAAAAAGGTACCAAGAAAAAAGTAACGTTGATGATAAAAGTTGTTTTAAATTGTTTGCTCTATATCAGTGGTTCTCAACCAAAGTGACCTCAAGGCCCGGTAAATTTTAGCTGGACATGTCCAGGGCCCGGTAGTTTTATTATTTATTTATATATATATATATATATATATATATATATATATATAGTAAGCAGCAGGGATTTGCCCTATCAGTAACTAAGCAGTTCAGTGTGGGTTTAGTGGGGGCCTAGGAGTGTGGGGGTCCTGCCGAGGGTCTGTCGCTGTGAGGGCCATGGAGTGTGAGGTCTGGCCCTGGAGGTTGGGGGCCCTTTCTTTGGCCCTTAATGTTGGGGGTCCTGGCTCTGGAGGTTGATGGGCCTGTTGGGGTAAGGGCAGGGAGGCTACCATGTTCATTTGCATAAATTTGAATACATTTGGGTCAGTGTGAGACAGTTTTCCTGGGGCCTTGATTGGTCTGTCTGCCCGTTGTGTGCAGTGGGGTAAGAGTGTGCAGTGGGGGCATGACAGGTCAGGGCCCACCAGCAGGGCTATCACGGCCCGGTACTGGGCCACGGCCCGGCTGTTGAGAAACCTGGCTCTATATGATCCATTTAAAGGAACATTAAACTTCTCTGCACAACTACCCTAGAATAGTTACTACTCACTATGCTATTGATTTCCCCCCTGTTGGTGCAACTTTCTTTAAAGTCACGTTGCAATTTTAACCCCTAAAATGCTGTCTGATAATGAAGCTCCACCTCTTTGGACTGGGGCTGCCATCTTGGAGCACAGGCATTCTCACATACTGTGACTGAAGTAGTGTGCATTTACATAGAAATGAGGCTTTCAAATTTTTGACAACTGCATAATGTGCTTCAGGTTAGGGTGTATGATGCAGATCAGGAGCTGTACATTTTTGCTTTGGCTGCATTGTTCTATACTACTGAGTGTTTTTTTTGTTTTTGTTTTTAAATATAATTTTTGTAACTGTCAAACTGTGTAAAAAATGCAACGCTTACATGATGTATCATGCACACTAACTCCAAGCAAATTATAAAGCTGTACAAAAGTGGGCAATATCACTGATCTGTGAGTGTGCACTGCGTTTGTCAAAGGCTGGGAGAATACTCGAGCTCCAAGATGGCGGAGCCCAGTATAAAGAGGCGGAGCTTCAGTATCTGGCACCTTTAAGCTATTAAAACAGGAAAACTGTTTTGAACAGAGCTGCAGGAACAGGATAAGACATAGTGAGGAGTTACTATTCTTTTGTAGCTGTGCATAGCAGTTCAATGTCCCGCTAAGTTTAATTTTGACTTTATTGTCCCTTTAACAGAATGTATAACAGTAAGTTAACTGTGCTAGGTAAAGGGCACCACATGTAATGCAAAATATGTCACTGCCACATAATGCCAGATAAGGTGATGTAGTAAAATATTACTTTAAAACATTATTAACCCCTTAATGGCCAGACTATTTTTCAATTTTCTTACCCTTAAAGGGACACTAAACCCAATTTTTTTTTCATGATTCAGATTGAGTATGCAATTTTAAGCAACTTTCTAATTTACTCCTATTTTTCTAATTTACTCCTATTATCAATTTTTCTTTGTTCTCTTGCAATCTTTATTTAAAAAGCAGGAATGTGATGCATAGGAGCCGGCCCAATTTTGGTTGAGAACCTGGGCTATGCTTGCTTATTGGTGGGTAAATGTAATCCTCCAATAGGCAAGCACTATCCATGGTGCTGAACCTAAAATGGGCTGGCTGCTAAGATTTACATTCCTGCTTTTAAAATAAAGATAGCAAGAGAACAAAGAAAAATTGATTATAAGAGTAAATTAGAAAGTTGCTTAAAATGTCATTAACTATCTGAATCATGAATGAAAAAATGTGGGTTCAGTGTCCTTTTAATAACAAAGGCTATTTTTACATTTCTGCTGTGTTTGTGTTTACTGTAATTTTCCTCTTATTCATTTACTGTACCCACACATATTATATACAGTTTTTCTCGAAATTAAATGGACTTTCTAAAGATACCATTATTTTCATCATATCTTATCATTTACTATAAAAAAATTATAAAATATGAGGAAAAAATGGAAAAAAACACTTTTTCTAACTTTGACCCCCAAAATCTGTTACACATCTACAATCACCAAAAAACACCCATGCTAAATGGGTGTCCTGAGTTTAGAAATACTCAATGTTTACATGTTCTTTGCTTTTTTTGTAGCACTTTGCTATTTCTAAACCACTTTTTTTCAAAATTAGCGCTAGTTACATTGGAACCCTGATATCTGTCAGGAAAACCTGAATAACCCTTGACATGTATATATATCTTTTTTTAATAGACATCCCAAAGTATTGATCTAGGTCCATTTTGGTATATTTCATGCCACCATTTCACCGCCAAATCCGATCAAATAAAAAAAAAAGTTCACTTTTTCACAAATTTTGTCACAAACTTTAGGTTTCCCATTGAAATTATTTACAAACAGCTTCTGCAATTATGGTTGTAAATGCTTCTCTGGGATCCCCTTTGTTCAGAAATAGCAGACTTATATGGCTTTGGGGTTGCTTTTTGGTAATTAGAAGACCGCTAAATGCCGCAGCGCACCACATGTGTTTTATGCCCAGGGGTTAATTAGGGAGCTTGTAGGGTTAATTTTAGCTTTAGTGTAGCGTAGTAGACAACGTATTGATCTAGGCCCATTTTGGTATATTTTATTCCACCATTTCACCACCAAATGCAAGCAAATAAAAAAAAAAAACTTTACATTTTTCACAATTTTAAGTTTCTCACTGAAATTATTTACAAACAGCTTGTGCAATTATGGCACAAATTGTTGTAAAAGCTTCTCTGGGATCCCCTTTGTTCAGAAATAGCAGACTTATATGGCTTTGGCATTGCTTTTTGGTAATTAGAAAGCCGCTAAATGCTGCTGCACACCACAAGTGAATTATGCCCAGTAGTGAAGGGGTTAATTAGGTAGCTTGTAGGGAGCTTGCAGGGTTAATTTTAGCTTTAGGGTAGAGATCAGCCTCCCACCTGACACATCCCACCCCCTGATCCCTCCCAAACAGCCCTCTTCCCTCCCCCACCCCACAATTGTCCCCGCCAACTTAAGTACTGGCAGAAAGTCTGCCAGTACTAAATAAAAGGAGTTTTTTTTTTTTTTTTAAATAAAAATAATAAAATATTTTAGCTGTGATGGACCCCTGTCTTAGCCCCAACCTCCCTGATCCCCCCCCCCCAGCTCTCTAACCCTCTCCCCTACCTAATTGCAGCCATCTTGGGTACTGGCAGACAACTGTTTGCCCCCAAAAACAAAAGTATTTTATTTTCTTTTGCACTTTTTATTTTTTTCTGTAGTGTAGAAGCCCCCCACAATACCTCCATCCCCCTCCCAGATCCTTTTATATTTAATTTTTTTAAATCTTTTTTCCCCTCTCTCCCTCCTCATTGGTGTCAGTGGCTAATGAGTGCGCACGCACACACACACACGCACACACACTCGCGCTCCCCCGCAGGCCCTCCTGCATGCTCCCGGCACCCGGCGTGCACATTGCACTTACAGGAACCGGATGCCGGGTAGCGATGGTCCGCCCACCTGCCTCCCTGTTACGCTCCCACCCACCAACGAACAGCACCATCGCTATCGGTGCAGAGAGGGCCACAGAATGGCTCTATCTGCGTCGGAGTCTTCTAAAAAGGTATTGCAGGATGCTTCCACATCGAGGCATCACTGCAATACCCTGAGAGCTGCTGGAAGCGATTGCGATCGCTTCCAGCACTCTGTTAGACAACTGACGTACCAGGTACGTCTATTGTCATTAACTGTTCGTTTTTGCATGACGTACCTGGTACGTCAGTTGTCATTAAGGAGTTAAAGAGACACTCAAGTCAAAATTAAACTTTAACAATTCAGATAAAGCATGCAATTTTAAATAACTTTCCAATTTACTTCCATTAACAAAATGTGCACAGTCTTTTTATATTTAAACTTTTTGAGTCACCATCTCCTACTGAGCATGTGCTAGAATTCACAGAATATATGTATATGCATTTGTGATTGGCTGATGGCTGTCACATGGAACTGGGGGGGTGAAATAGATATAACTTTTAAATTTGTTAGAAAAAAATATAGTACTCATTTGAAGTTTAGACTATTGCATTGTCTTTTTATCATGCATTTGTTTATTATGACAATCTACTGTTGTGAAATGTTAAAGTGCCCTAAAGAAATTAGCAAAATTCAAACTATGCCGTTAAGTGTGTACTTGTAAGTTAATTTTTTTATATAAGAAATTAAAACTAGAAGTAAAAGTCTGATGGCACAAGGGGGGGGGGGGGGGCAGAATTTGAGCCCCCTAACAGTGTGTGTGATTAATGTCTAAAAAAGCTGATGTTTTGCATAGGTGTCTCAGTGAGTATTTAAATTAAACTAAACAGGCAGACACAACAGGAAGGCTCAGTTTGTATACTAAATATTTTTCTCGAGAAGTTGTGAATGTTAACTCTTGACTGTGCTCAGATTGCTAAGAGATTGTTTCCAAATTGTCTAGGCGAGTCTATGAAATAGTCTATATTTAGTTATTAACACAAAGTGATCAGTGTATTACCCCATTTTATGACAAGTGCCTACATCCTAGGTAGACCCACCTCTTTCAAATGAGAAACGATGTGCCGCGCTATATACTGAAGGAGGGGGCTGGCATATGGTCTCTGAAAGATGGCCCCCCACTTCACTATGCCTTTGCCCCTAGGCATTTCCTCAAGCATGGTGATCTCACTCCCACCAGAGGATTAATCTGAGGAGGCGGTTTAAAGGGACAATGAATACAAATTTAAACTATCATGATTCAGACAGAGCATGCAATCTTAAGCAACTTTCAAATTTACTCATAGGGGTCAATTTATCGAGCTCCGTACGGAGCATGATGCTCGCCGGAAACAGAAGTTATAAAGCAGCGGTCTAAAGACCTCTGAGGCGGCGGACAGAAATCATGATTGACTCTCCCTGCTAGTGGCCGATTGGCCGCAAATCTGCAGGGGGCGGCATTGCACCAGCAGTTCACAAGAACTGCTGATGCAATGATAAATGCCGACAGCGTATGCGATGTGCAGCGGACATGATACGCTAAATTGTCCGCTCGCACATTAATAAATTGACCCCCAAATATCTTTTTTTTTCGTTCTCTTGGTATATTTTTGAAAAAGCAGGATGCAAGCCCATCTTTGGTTCAGTACCTGGGTAGCGCTTGCTGATTAGTGGCCACCAATCAGCAAGCGCTATCCAGGGTGCTAAACCAAAAATTGACCGGCTTCTATGCTTACATTCCTGCTTTTTTAAATAAAGATACAGAGAACAAAGAAAAATTTATATTATGGGTAAATTAGAGAGTTGCTTAAAATGGCATGCTCTGTCTGAATCATGAAAGAAAAAAATGTGGGTTCCGTATCCCTTTAAGGCTGAGGACATATGACTACCTACAGAAAATGGCTGTTGTTGTGATGGGCAGGGGAAGATAACCTCACCCAGGACAAAAATAAGTGGCCTTATTTGCATTTTCTAAGAAATACGTATCATGACAGTGTAATTGTGATCATTAAAGGGATTAAAAAAACTTTCTAGGAAAATCTGAAATGTACTAATGCTGTGTATTTCAGACTTGACTTCTATATTGCTTTAAAGAAAATGATTCTAAAGAGCAGAATATTGTTTCAACACTTTTGATTTACATTTTAAAAATTGCTAATTATTATCAATCATGTTAGTAGGAAGAGCCAAAATAGGAAATGTGTCTGACTGAGAATAATGTGAAACAGGAGACACCATGTTGTGCTTATTGAAAAATATGTTTCTCTTGGTTTTACCTTCACCTGTGTACATCAGGCATGTGCGGGCACCTGGTATGTTCATGTGTGGGCACCTTGTGTGTTCATGTGTGGGCACCTGGTATGTTCATGTGTGGGCACCTTGTGTGTTCATGTGTGGGCACCTGGTATGTTCATGTGTGGGCACCTGGTATGTTCATGTGTGGGCACCTGGTATGTTCATGTGTGGGCATCTGGTATGTTCATGTGCGGGCACCTGGTATGTTCATGTGTGGGCACCTTGTGTGTTCATGTGCGGGCACCTGGTATGTTCATGTGTGTGCACCTTGTGTGTTCATGTGTGGGCACCTTGTATGTTCATGTGTGGGCACCTTGTATGTTCATGTGTGTGCACCTTGTGTGTTCATGTGTGGGCACCTTGTATGTTCATGTGTGGGCACCTTGTGTGTTCATGTGTGGGCACCTTGTGTGTTCATGTGTGGGCACCTTGTGTGTTCATGTGTGGGCACCGTGTATGTTCATGTGTGTGCACCTTGTATGTTCATGTGTGGGCACCTTGTATGTTCATGTGCGGGCACCTTGTATGTTCATGTGTGGGCACCTTGTGTGTTCATGTGTGGACACCTTATGTGTTCATGTGCGGGCACCTTGTGTGTTCATGTGTGGGCACCTTGTGTGTTCATCAGAGGGCACCTTGTATGTTCATGTGTGGGAACCTTGTGTGTTCATGTGTGGGTACCTTGTGTGTACATGTGGGGGTACCTTGTGTGTTCATGTGCGGGCACCTGGTATGTTCATGTGTGGGCACCTTGTGTGTTCATCAGCAGGCACCTTGTGTCTTCATGTGCGGGCACCTTGTGTGTTCATCAGCGGGCACCTTGTCTGTTCATGTGCGGGCACCTTGTGTGTTCATCAGCGGGCACCTTGTGTCTTCATGTGCGGGCACCTTGTGTGTTCATCAGCGGGCACCTTGTCTGTTCATGTTTGAGCACCTTGTGTGTTCATCAGCGGGCACCTTGTGTCTTCATGTGCGGGCACCTTGTGTGTTCATCAGCGGGCACCTTGTCTGTTCATGTGTGGGCACCTTGTGTGTTCATCAGCGGGCACCTTGTCTGTTCATGTGTGGGCACCTTGTGTGTTCATCAGCGGGCACCTTGTGTGTTCATCAGCGGGCACCTTGTCTGTTCATGTGCGGGCACCTTGTCTGTTCATGTGCGGGCACCTTGTGTTTTCTTGTGCGGACACCTTGTGTGTTCATCAGCAGGCACCTTGTCTGTACATGTGCAGGCACCTTGTGTGTTCATGTGCAGGCACCTTGTGTTTTCCTGTGCGTGCACCTTGTGTGTTAATGTGCGGGCACCTTGTGTTTTCCTGTGCGGGCACCTTGTGTGTTAATGTGCGGGCACCTTGTGTTTTCCTGTGTGGACACCTTGTGTGTTAATGTGCGGGCACCTTGTGTTTTCCTGTGCGGGCACCTTGTGTGTTAATGTGCGGGCACCTTGTGTTTTCCTGTGCGGGCACCTTGTGTGTTAATGTGCGGGCACCTTGTGTTTTCCTGTGCAGGCACCTTGTGTGTTCATCAGCGGGAACCTTGTCTGTTCATGTGCAGGCACCTTGTGTGTTAATGTGCGGGCACCTTGTGTGTTAATGTGCGGGCACCTTGTGTTTTCTTGTGCGAGCACCTTGTGTTTTCATGTGCGGGCACCTTGTGTGTTCATCAGCAGGCACCTTGTCTGTTCATGTGCGGGCACCTTGTGTTTTCATGTGCGGGCATCTTGTGTGTTCATCAGCGGGAACCTTGTGTGTTCATCAGCGGGCACCTTGTCTGTTTATGTGTGGGCAACTTGTGTCTTCATATGCGGGCACCTTGTTTGTTCATGTGTGGGTACTTTAGGAATGTGTTTTATTTGCATTATGGTTTGTGTGCTTGTTTTCACGTTACTGGTAAAATATATGGTTCTCTTTTCCTTTGTATTTCCTCATATTTATCTATGTTCCTCAAGTGCTTCTGTAACCCAGTAGCTGTGTATATTTTATGTAAAGAGCCTTTACTGTAATCTCATGTTAAAAAAAGACATTGGCACTTCTGAACAATCAGATATAACCAATGCTTCAGGTGTCAGTATTTCTGTCAGTGCTTCCTGCAATACATATTTAGATGTTTCACATTCTTCATTTCTCAGTAAAACAGTTGAGATTATTTTTCCCCTTTTAAGATGCTGTTTTATACGTCTGTGTGTGTATGCATGTATTTTTTATTAATGTGTGTTTGACAGGGGCGTATTAAGGCATAGGCCAACGAGGCCGGTGCCTAGGGCAGCAGATTTTTAAGGGGCAGCAGAATTTTGAGTCCCTAGGGCCACTCTACTGAACTCAGGGCCGGGTGGCTAAATCAACCAGGGCCTGGCTATTGCTATCCTATGGGATTGTATGTGGGTGCGCATGACGTGGTGACACACCTTCATTAGGCATTAAAATACTTAAACGGATTAGTCACTAAATACTTGTACATTTACTGTTTGTCTATCTGTCAAACATGCAAAGAATAAGTATTTATTGCTGAATCTATACAACCATGTGACTTAAAACACAACTAAAATATGTTTTATGCATTTAATACATTCAGAAACAATACAAGTATATACTTTATTATGATTGTATCATGTGACTTTATCCCCTAGGATACAATTCCTAAACCTATCATAACTACTGTTGTATTTTTTAAGTACTTTTAAAGGCCAGTTTGTATATTCATTACATATTTATCCAAGCAGATATTTTGCTTAAATAACTGTCAATCACCAAAGAAGATGTTTAAGGTTAAACAACTACCTACTGACAAACTATCATACAGTGAAGGATATTTTTTTCTGATATAAACACTTTAATCATCTGACTTGCAAAATAATGTCTTTATATATATATATATATATATATATATAGATAGATAGATAGATAGATAGATAGATAGATAGATATATGTATGTGTGTGTGTGTGACCAGAGTGAATGCAAGCCCTGGTGAACATCTACTTAAAAACACATTTTTTTAAATTTTTACACCCTGCCCCAAAAATATAATGTCTAAAAAAAAGGCCTTAAACCTGGGGTGGGGTGGGGGTGGGGGGGGGCAGCAGAATTTTGAGTGCCTAGGGCAGCACAAAACCTAAATACGCCCCTGGTGTTTGATGTATGTATGGGTCACTTGTGGTTCTTGTGTCTTCTGGCTGTCTCTAGTATGTTTGTTGTGCGTGCTTTGTGTTTTTGTTCATCAGCCATATTTAAAGGTAAAGTCTAGTCACAATTAAACTTTCATGATTCAGATAGGGCATGTCATTTTAAACAACTTTCCAATTTACTTTTATCACCAAATTTGCTTTGCTCCCTTGGTATTCTGTGTTTAAAGCTAAACCTAGATGGGCTCATATGCTAATTTCTAAGCCCTTGAAGGCCACCTCTTATCTGAATGCATTTGACAGTTTTCACAGCTAGAGGGTGTTAGTTTATGTGTGCCATATAGATAACATTGTGCTCATGCCCGTGGAGTTACTTATGAGAGGGCACTGATTGGCTATAATGCAAGTCTGTTAAAAGAACTGAAATAAGGGGGCAGTCTGCAGAGGTTAAGATACAAGGTAATCACAGAGGTAATAAGTATATTAATATAACCGTGTTGGTTATGCAAAACTAGGTAATAAAGAGATTATCTATCTTTGTAAACCATAACAATTCTGGAGTAGACATTAATCATCCCAGACTGAATCGCCAGGGATAATTGACAAGCCTTCAACAAATGCGGTTGCTTGCACAAGGGCAGGTGGCGAAGTGGCACAAATAAACACTTGTGAAATCATAAATGTTGGTGGCAGATGCTGCCTTGCTGGCTACCAAATGCGAACTGACCGGTTCCCTTACTGGGAACCTTATCAACAAGCATAAGGATAAATAAAGCCCTATGTGTGAATCCCATCAATTTTCCAAGTTACCAAAGACATACAAAAGGAAAGGCACACTTGAGCACATACAAGTATTTGTATTTGTTTCTACTCACTTTCCAAGGTCTCTCACCAGCTATTGGTGCAACTTTCTCTCACCATCAAGCAATCAGCAAATGGATAACTTTTTAAAAAGCTGACATATTAATTGTAATGTTGAAAATACAACAAACCTATGTACAAACATAAGCAACACCACATAAAGAATTGCTCATTGAAACTAGTCTACTTCAAAGTAAAACTTTTTATTCAAATAATTTCCTGCCCTAGAAGAGTTACAACAAAGAAAACATATAGGGCTAGATTACAAGTGCCGAGATAACTTTATTGCGAGCGATATTGAAATATTATGCACACTTTCTTGCACTCATATTGCAAGTTGAATGTAAACACAACCACAAGAGTGCAAACTATATTTGCGCTCGTCGGGTTAGCGCAACTGAAGCACTTTTGTATAGGGCTAGGGCTAAATAAAAGGTTGCACCAAACACAACATAAATACATTACATGGAAATGTGTATTTATGTTTATATGTGTATATATGTATGTACATAAAATAGTGGAAAAGGAGAGAAGCGCAGAATACGATTCAAGTGTAGAGCTGATACTTTATTATAGTCACACTCACTATATATATATATATATATTCACAAGACAAATGATAAAAACAGGCACATCACAGAACACGTGAAATCCTCAACTAAGTACTGGACTCTCAAAGCTCATTCCGGACTGGATCAATAGTAGCGGATATAATAAACAGAAGTTCTGCTTTAAATCCGAAGTAACACTTCACTGCCGTAAGATCCGTTAAGCCCACTGAGATTGAGGAAACAAACATACCCTTGGCTCTAACCAATAGATTCCTCACTGTGCACACAAAGAGAAGCCTCACAGGGCCAAAAAGAATTCAAACAGCTGATTCTACGCGTTTCGTCCCAATCGACAAGACTTTCTCAAGAATACTATGCAAGTGACGCTATGTCCCTAATAATGGGTATGAAATAATTCCGCCCCCTAAATTGGCCAATCACTGATCGGACATTAAAAAGCTATAGCATAATATGGTTTTAAGCGTTGTATAAAAAATATAAATAAATACTTTAAGAATTCAATAAGTTCATAGGGAATAATACGAGTATCACCAGATGTCTCTCATAAATTATTAAAACCACATCTATGAATCCATAAAAGTGACATGGGGGAAGTGAATACATAGAGCTATGGAAAGATTAATACAGTAAGCGTTAAAAACTACATAGGTATATGGGCATAGTATAAAAACCTCAATAAACCCCTCTCCCCAAAAAAATAAGATAAAAAAATAAATGTATGTATATACACATATACAAATATAAACACATATGTACACATGTATACACATATATATACATATGTATTAATACTTAGTAGCCCTTTCCACTCAAATACCTGAAAACATGAAAAATTATTTTTAATATATTTTAATATTTAAATATTAAATGTTCTATTGTTTTTTAAATAGATATTCCTATATATATATATATATATATATATATATATATATATATATATATATATATATACCTATACATATTCATATAAATATATTTATAGTGGTGGTTTTCAAACAGTGGGGTGTGCCTCCCCAGTGGGGCACCAGAGCAGATAAGATTGAGGCGCAGGAGCAGGAGCAGAAATACGTTTTTTTTCTTTACTGTGTGACTTTTTTTCCTGTGAGAGCCTCCTGAGTAGTGCAGGGCCACAGCAAGGGGCCTATTTATCAAAGCGTCAACTGAAAATACGCTGGAATTCCACGTCGTATTTGTCATGAGATTGATCCACCCTAGTTGTCAAAGTGTCAAGATCGACAAATGTTGAAATTTGTGACATAAAATACGATCCCACAATCTCAATCTGACACAGATCGATGTGAGTTGAAAACCGTGGTATTCGAGCGGAATCGTGTTCATTAGCCCTCCTAATCGACACTATTTGAAGCTCTCACAAAGTTATAAAAAATTCTACATTTACGCTTGCGTCTTTTCCAACTCAGCGTACCTAATTTTCAATCTGCCACCCTTGAGGTCGCGGATGCCATAGAACTCAATGGGAGTCGGAAAACACAGAAAGCTTATGTTCAATGCTGCAAGAGAATGAAGTATATTACATAATAAAAGTAAATTAGAGACTTTATTAACCCCTTAATGACCGAGGACGTGCAGGGTACGTCCTCTTAAAAAAGTCACTTAACGACCAAGGACGTACCCTGCACGTCCTCGGTTTGGAAAGCAGCTTGAAGCGATCCTGATCACTTCCAGCTGTTTTCTGGTTATTGCAGGATGCCTCGATATTGAGGCATCCTGCAATAACATTTTTTACCCCTCCGGTGCAGAGAGAGCCACTCTGTGGACAATTTTTGGGGTGGGGGAGGAAAGAGAGCTCTTTGGGAGGGATCGGGGGGTCTGATGTGTCAGGTGGGAAGCTGATCTCTACACTAAAGCTAAAATTAACCCTGCAAACTCCCTACAAGCTACCTAATTAACCCCTTCATTGCTGGGCATAATTCACGTGTTGTGCGCAGTGGCATTTAGCGGCCTTCTAATTACCAAAAAGCAACACCAAATCCATATATGTCTGCTATTTATTAACAAAGGAGACCCCAGAGAAGCATTTACAACCATTTGTGCCATAATTGCACAAAATGTTTGTAAATGATTTCAGTGAGAAATCTAAAATTTTGAAAAATTTAACGTTTTTCTTTATTTGATCGCATTTGGCGGTGAAATGGTAGCATGAAATATACCAAAATGGGCCTAGATCAATACTTTGGGTTGTCTACTACACTACACTAAAGCTAAAATTACCCCAAAAAGCTCCCTACATGCTCCCTTATTAACCCCTTCCCTACTGGGCATAATACACGCATGGTGCGCAGTGGCATTTAGCGGCCTTCTAATTACCAAAAAGCAACGTCAAAGCCATATATGTCTACTATTTCTGAACAAAGGGGATCCCAGAGAAAAATTTACAACCATTTATGCCATAATTGCACAAGCTGTTTGTAAATAATTTCAGTGAGAATCCTAAAGTTTGGGAAAAAATTTGTGAAAAAGTGAACAATTTTTTTTATTTGATCGCATTTGGTGGTGAAATGGTGGCATGAAATATACCAAAATGGGCCTAGATCAATACTTTGGGATGTCTTCTAAAAAAACATATCTACATGTTAATGGATATTCAGGGATTCCTGAAAGATATCAGTGTTCTAATGTAACTAGCGCTAATTTTGAAAAAAGTGGTTTGGAAATAGCAAAGTGCTACTTATATTTATTGCCCTATAACTTGCAAAAAAAAGCAAAGAACATGTAAACATTGGGTATTTCTAAACTCTGGACAAAATTTAGAAACTATTTAGCATGGGTGTTTTTTGGTGGTTGTATATGTGTAACAGATTTTGGGGGACAAAGTTAGAAAAAGTGTGTTTTTTTCCATTTTTTCCTCATATTTTATATATTTTTTATAGTAAATGATAAGATATGATGAAAATAATGGTATCTTTAGAAAGTCCATTTAATGGCGAGAAAAACGGTATATAATATGTGTGGGTACAGTAAAAGAGTAAGAGGAAAATTACAGCTAAACACAAACACTGCAAAAATGTAAAAATAGCCTTGGTCCCAAATGGACAGAAAATGGAAAAGTGCTGTGGTCATTAAGGGGTTAAAATTGTATACCCTTTCTAAATCAAACAATATTATTGCCCTACATTTGGTGCACTAGTAGATATAGGGATAAAAATGAAATATACATTACTACTTATGGATTAGGTTACAAATTTGTCTCTCATTACAAAGCAAGGGGACAATATTATTTCTACAAATTTTGTGCAAAGTTTTGGCCCAAACTTGCTGCACTAATAGATATAGAGATAAAAATTAAATAAATACACAACATAATATTGCTAACTTCCTTTTTATATTTTGGAAAAATCTATGTGCACCATGTTTAAGCCATGTAATACAAGTCCCACTCTCCACTTCTCGCCATATTTGACTCAACACTTTTCGCACCAATTATGACGCAAACTCCTAAAGGACCCTCACACTAGTGAGTTTTTCCACCATTGATTGGAATATGCAGAATCACATGATTTATGACATCTGCCAATCTGATTCAAATATACATTATAAACTATCACTAACGAATCAAATTGCTTGATACTTGTGTCATTGATCACTCATCAGAACTTGCCATTAGTTACATTGTTTATTATACTTTGAAAGTATGTATATGTGAATCTAGTATTAAAGATAAATATTGATGCTGACATTAGGACACACAGTGTAATATTTTAGACACGGATAGAACATACAATTTTAAACAACTTTCCAATTTACTTCTATTATCAAATTTGCTTCATTCTCTTGTTATCCTTTGCTGAAGGAACAGCATTGCACTACTGGCAGCTAGCTGTAAACATCTATTTAGCAAATCACAAGAGACAAATGTGTGCAGGCACCAATTAGCAGCAGCTCTCACTAGTGTATGATATGTGCGTATTCTTTCCAACAAGGGATACCAAGAGAACAAAGCACATTTGAAAATAAAAGTGAATTTTAAAGTGTTTTGAAATTGCATGCTCTATCTGAATCATGCACCTTTCCTATCCCTTTAAAATATCCATTGATTGCAAATAAATACATATGATACTCTGATTGCATGTTATATTTGCAATTATTCCTGCTCAGAATAATAATACATTTACAATATATACATATAGTGGTATAAATAAACACAGAGATATGACAGACAATATTGTTTAGAACAAAAAAAGGAACTTAGGCACATGTAAATTGTTTGCAAAAGATTTCTGACATAACACACACACACACATACTGTATATATATATATATATATATATATATATATATATATATATATATATATATATATATATATACACAAGTATGTGCAAGGATATATGTACAAATTCTAGCATTAATAATAATTTAAAAAAATAAATAAAATATGACTCCTAGAAATACAAATACACATTAATTTATGTGAAAGTATCATATAACAAATCAATATAAAAATAACTTTCTATGAGATATTGTTTGTTGAGGTATAAATCAATCTATTTCTTGGACATTAACAGTTGAAAAATAAAAGATTAGCTTTAGAGAAATGTGCTTGTTCATGGACAGTAATGAAATGGTATAAATAAAGTTGGAAAAAACCCGAATAACCACAACATCGATGACTGTTAGTTAACACCAGTCCAATGCTCTTCGCACTGTACTTGACACGCGTGTTTTTGACAGCTTTTTTGATAAATAAGGAGATCGTATTCAGGTCCGCGGCAGCAATGTTTGGCGAGCGTATTGACGCCGGGGAATGCAACATAGTTGACGTTTTGATAAATAGGCCCCTAAAGCTGAACCCGGTGCATTGAGTGACTGCCAGGGCTTACTGTTGTAAGTGCCAATATTTACTTATTTTAGTTCTCCATTCCTTGCTACTACTCCTTACATGTCCGGCCTACCCTCTCTCTAAAAGCCTGCACGCAGTACGCGAGCGCTACAGCATGAGCATGCATACTTTTACAGAGAAGACAGGGCAGATGTGTAAGCAGTGTTGAATAAGCGTTGAAGAGGTTTAAAGGGCCAGTAAACCCACAAAATAATATTATATAATTTTGCACATAGTGCAGAATTATATAACATCAACTTAGCGCCATATTTCTACCTGATAGGATTTCAGTAAAAAAATTGCTACGAAAGTTACTTTTACAGTACGCCGCACCTGGCTCTACTGAGCGGGTCTGTTTGTTTTCCCTAAGCGTATCGGGCACGCTGTCTATTCTCAGCCAGCCCGATCGCTCCATTAAACTCAATGTAGCTCGCTCCTGCTACCAGACCAGAGCGGGAGCGAGTTACATTGAGTTTAATGGCGCAATCAGGCTGGCTGTGAATAGACAGCGTGCCCGATGCGCTTAGGGAAAACAAACAGACCCGCTCAGTAGAGCCAGAAGCGGCGTACTGTGAAAGTAAATTTTGTAGCAATTTTTCACTGCAATCCTTTCAGGTAGAAAGATGGCGCTAAGCTGATGTTATATAATTCTGCACTATGTGCAGAATTATATAACATTATTTTGTGGGTTTACTGGCCCTTTAAGTGTGCAGCCCTGTCCCGGTAATCTTGTGTGACACATGTGGCCCCCAATACAGAATATGCTGCGATCTACATGTCTGCAGAAAGAATGAAATATGCAAAAACTGATAGCCAGAGAACTGTGTAAGTCCCTGTGTGTCAGTCATGTGTCTGTGTGAGATATATTGTGTGTCTCTGGGTGTGTGTCAGTCATGTGTCTGTGTGAGATATATTGTGTGTCTCTGGGTGTGTGTCAGTCATGTGTCTGTGTGAGATATATTGTGTGTCTCTGGGACATGTACAGTAAATGTGTTACAGTGTTTGTGTGTCTGTCATGTGTCTGTTTGAGATATATTGTGTGTCTCTGGGTGTGTGTCAGTCATGTGTCTGTGTGAGATATATTGTGTGTCTCTGGGTGTGTGTCAGTCATGTGTCTGTGTGAGATATATTGTGTGTCTCTGGGTGTGTGTCAGTCATGTGTCTGTGTGAGATATATTGTGTGTCTCTGGGTGTGTGTCAGTCATGTGTCTGTGTGAGATATATTGTGTGTCTATGGGTGTGTGTCAGTCTTGTGTCTGTGTGAGATATATTGTGTGTCTCTGGGTGTGTGTCAGTCATGTGTCTGTGTGAGATATATTGTGTGTCTCTGGGTGTGTGTCAGTCATGTGTCTGTGTGAGATATATTGTGTGTCTCTGGGTGTGTGTCCGTGAATCCTGCCCAGTAGCAGACCTACTCAACAGAGAGCCCTGGTGCAAACCCCCACAAAGGTAACTCAGTAGTAAGCAATAGAAATAATATACATGGTGCTCAGTATAATCATTTTGAGGATAGACAGAGAAGATAGACCTGCAACCTGCACTAATAAAAGGCTCCCCTGCATTAGGCTGGTACACATTCTGCATAAGCCTATGTATAGACTGGCTGCTATGGGCCCCCAGCACTTGGGCCCTGCTGCACCAATGGTAGTTCTGCCCCTGACCCTGCCCTTACAACTGATAGTCACCACAGTGTTTTCTGCCCTTTTGGCCCCCCGGGGTCACTGTGTTTCCTGCCTCCCCTGCCCTCAGGGTTATGAGACCGCAACTTAACAGCTGTATTTGGCCATTGAGCGTGGCAGGGCTGGGACCTACTTCCAGAGCAGAGGGCACCACATGGTGAGCATGGCTGGGGAGAGTACACAGTGAGTGCCATTTGCAGTGGGTAACCTGAGAGGATTTTGCCCGGTCACACAGAGCTGCTTACCCAGTGTACGGTTTACCCCCAGATTTATGAGATACAGGATTTAACTCTTTGGCTGCTGTGCAGTGCGCAACAGATGTCTTAGAATACAGAAGCCAAAGTCACATTATTTCAGGTTGATGTTAAACTAGATGCCAAAGCAGGGCCGTCTTTAATATTGACTGGACCCTGGGCAAACATTTTCTTGGGCCCCCCAGTGCAATTTTGCTCTCCACCCCAACATCCCAAAAAGCAACTAAATCAATTTTTTATTTTTTTATTTTTTTTAATTATTAGCCCAGCAGTGGATCATCCACTGCTGGGCTAATCATTTAAAAAAAATGAAATAAATTGCAATATGTGAAACTGGACCTAAGCAGTACTAATAAGTATACATTCACTGTGGATTAATTTATTATGCTTTTGAATGTGATTCTGGTGTGAGGTTAGCTGGTTAAAGAGATTTAGGGCAGCCAACAGGAGCAAAGCAAGGTAAAGACTGAGGAGGAAGCATGGAGGTGCAAACAAATATATGTTTACTGACTGGAACAGCAGAACTACTATGGGAAGCTGTAAAATCTGAGACAGAGAGAGAAAAAAAAACTATAAAAATAAACCTTACCTTAATGTGTGAAGTATCAGCATGACATTATACATCAGCCACAGCAGCACATGTCACTTCTTTGCTAGGAACAAGTTCCCTCTCACCCTACACTAGACAATGCTGCATGGGGGAGGGGCGTGTGTGCACTCACTTATTCTTCCCACTGACACCTTTCTACAAAGCACTGTTTCCCTAAAAAACTTCAGTTAGTTGATCTTAGGGCCACAGCAGAAAGAGCAGGGCTAAGGGGACCAGCAGACTGGATGCTGTCTGCCCAAAGCTGCATGGATACAGTGTGAGATGAGTCACACAGCCTCAAGACTGAAGAGAGCAGTATGTGCAGCTGCACAGATGCTCAAATCCTCACGTGCCTGCCAATCCAGCTTTCTGCTGCATGCGCCTATAGTCAGCCCTACCCAGAAACAATCCCCACCACCAGAGCAGTTACCTGGTAACAGTGGTGATCCCAGCAGGACCTTTTCTGATGCAGTGGGATTGTCTGGATGCCGAGTTAGGACTTAGCATTCAGTGCTGGACAGTGCACATCTAAAACAGCACATGGCATTAGCTTGGCATGTCACATGACACCGCCACGGTCTGGCACAGTTTCTCACAAATAAACATAAGCAGAGAATCTTTGAATGTGACAGTATAAAGACTGACGGTGTGCCCCCCATGCCACATGACATCAGCAGTCTGGCATGAACCAAAAAACATTTTTTTATTTTTTATCTTTTTTAAGGACTCTTGGGCCCCTCAACAAAGACTGGGCCCTGGGCAGCTGCCCCTTTTGCCCTGTGTTAAAGACGGCCCTGTGCCAGAGAGCGTGTGGGTGATAAGTGGTTTTGTCGGGTTGGAGCTGGGATATGTGTGCTCTAATTGGGGCTGTATTGCCAGGCTGCTTGCAGTCATTTGGCGTCTAATGGGCTGGGTTTTAAAGACAATTCTAGAAGCCCATTCTTTCAAAAATTTAGTAAACTCTATTGCAGGGGGGTCATCTTAAACTTTTCTCCAAAGGGGAGGCTCACTGTGTAAGACTTTGAAAACCTCTGATATTTGGTATAGATATATATTTTACAAAAGATAATTTTATATATATATATATATATATATATATATATATATATATTTCTTTCATGTAATTGGTTTCCTTATTTGGACGATTTCTTGGTATAAGCTCAGTCTTTATATTCTGCAGAATCTTACTAGTGTTGTTTCTTCGAAAACATGGTTAGAGGATCAATTTACTAAAAAGTTCTTTGATCCCTCACCTTTTTAGGTTTCCAGATAGATTCACTGTCCATGACTCTGTCTCTAACAGACAAGAGACGTTATGTGCATGGAAGTTTTAGGTCTCATGACTGCAGCATTGGACGCAATTCCCTTTTGCTCGTTTTCATATGAGACCTCTCCAGCTTTGTGTGCTGAACCAATGGTGCAGGGTTTTTTCAAGGATATCACAATTTATATCCTTAAATCTCAATGTTCGACTATCTCTGACTTGGTGGTTAAATCACCATTGTATAGTTCTAGGGGCCTCTTTTGTTCGTCCAACCTGGACTGTTATCTCAACAGATGTGAGTCTTTCAGGTTGGGGAGTTGTTTGGGGATCTCTGACATGCAAGGTGTTTGGAAATCTCAAGAGGCGAGATTACCAATTAATATTTTGGAACGTGCGATTTTCAGGGCTCTTCAGATTTGGCCTCTGTTGAAGAGAGAACCGTTCATTTGTTTTCAGACAGACAATATCACAACTGTGGCATTTGTCAATCATCAGGATGGGACTCATAGTCCTTAAGCTATGAAAGAAGTATCCCGGATACTTGCTTGGGCAGATTCCAGCTCCTGTCTAATTTCTGCAGTTCATTTCTCAGGTATAGACAATTGGGAAGCGGATTATTTCAGCCGTCAGATTTTACATCCGGGGGAGTAGGCCCTCCATCCATATGTGTTTTCTCAGGTTGTTCAGATGAGGGTTCTTTCAGAAATAGATCTGATGGCTTCTCATCTAAACATGAAAATTCCCAGGTACCTGTCCAGGTCCAGGGATCCTCAGGCGGAAGCAGTGTATGCATTGACACTTCCTTGGTGTTATCAACCTGCTTATATTTTTCCCGCCTTTAGTTTTTTTCCAAGAGTGATCTTCAAAATCATAATGGAGCAATCGTTTGTGCTGCTGGTTGCTCCAGCATGGCCTCACGGCTTTTGGTATGTGGATCTTGTTCGGATATCCAGTTGCCAACATTGGCCACTTCCATTAAGGCCGGACCTTCTGTTTGAAGGTCCATTTTTTTTCTCTCAGGATTTCAAATCTTTAAATGTGAAGGTATGTAAATTGAACACTTTGTGCTTAGTCATAGAGGTTTCTCTGACTTTGTTATTAATACTATGTTGCAGGCTCGTAAATCTGTTTCTATAAAGATTTATTATCGAGTTTGGAAGACTTACATTTCATGGTGTTTCATAAATTCTCTTGGCATTCTTTTAGAATTCCTAGAATTCTACAGTTTCTTTAGGAGAGTTTGGATAAGGGTTTGTCTGCAAGTTCCTTGAAGGGACAAATATCTGCTCTTTCTGTTTTATTTCACAGGAAGATTGCTAAGCTTCCTGATATTCACTGTTTTGTACAGGCTTTGGTTCATATCAAGACTGTCATTAAATCAATCTCTCCTTCTTTGAGTTTTAATTTGGTTTTAAAGGCTTTACAGGCTCCTCCATTTGAGCTATGCATTCTTTGGACATTTAAATACTTTCTTGGAAAGTGTTGTTTCTTTTGGCCATCTCTTCTGCTAGAAGAGTTTCTGAATTATTTGCTCTCTCTTGTAAATCTCCTTTCAGATTTTTCATCAGGATAAGGCAGTTTTGCGGACTTCATTTTAATGCGTATCTAAAATTGTGAATTCTAACAACATTAATAGAGAAATTGTTGTCCTTTCCTTGTGTCCTAATCCTAAGAATTATTTGGAGAGATCCTTACATTCTTTAGATGTGGTCAGGCCCCGCCTCAGAGAATTACAGCTCATTCTACTAGGTCAGTCTCCACTTCGTGGGCTTTTAAGAATGAAGCTTTAGTTGATCAGATTTGCAAAGCAGCAACTTGGTCTTCTTTGCATACATTTACTAAATTCTACCATTTTGATGTATTTGCTGCTTCGAAAGCAGTTTTTGGTAGAAAAGTTCTTCAGGCAGCTGTTTCAGTTTGATTCTTCTGCTTATGATTTAAGTTTTTCCTTTCATTTATGAGAACAAACTTATATTTGGGTTGTGGATTAATTTTTTTCAGCGAAATGGCCCTCTCTAGTGACTCTTGCGTGGAGTTCCACTTCTTGGGTATTGCTATCCCATACGTCACTAGCTCATGGACTCTTGCCAATTACATGAAAGAAAACATAATTTATGTAAGAACTTACCTGATGAATTAATTTCTTTCATATTGGCAAGAGTCCATGAGGCCCACCCTTTTGATGGTGGTTATGATTTTTTTGTATAAAGCACAATTATTTTCAAATTCCTTTGTTGATGCTTTTTACTCCTTTCTTTTTCACCCCACTACTTGGCTATTCGTTAAACTGAATTGTGGGTGTGGTGAGGGGTGGATTTATAGGCATTTTGAGGTTTTGGAAACTTTGCCCCTCCTGGTAGGATTGTATATCCCATACGTCACTAGCTCATGGACTCTTGCCAATATGAAAGAAATGAATTTATCAGGTAAGTTCTTACATAAATTATGTTATATATTTACAAATAAATAGAACTTTTTCTTCCATGTGAAGAACATTGGAATGTAAAATATTCATAACTACCTTTGGGTTAGTGCAGTTGGTCTTACACTGTGTGGGGTTAGCGCGAGAGCAATAAGTGTTAGGCTATTTCAGTATGTGCATTTCATTGAAGTCCATGGGTAAAAGTAGTTACCGCTACCGCAGTCGCCAATCTCCTAAAGTTAATGTGGGTCAGCTTTCGCTCACACGCAATTTACTTTCTACTTGTAATACACAGGCTAACCCAGTTAAAAGATTACTTCTGGCAGTGTTTTTGTGCGTGCTAAATAGCACCACTTAAATCTGGCCCATAAAAGACATAGTTATAGAGCAAACACAACAATTACATTTTTTCCAGGCTAGCAATAAAGACTGTTTACTTTTAAATGCAGACTTGTGAACTAGATATATACACAGACCTGTAAAAGTTTTACATTTAATCAGTACAAAGATATATAAATGACCCAGATGCAGAGAAAGAAATATGTGTGATGATAATAGGGAGAGGTAGATGTTGAATGGCAACTTGTCCAATCACAGCCACACAGAAAGCAAGTAGATAAAAAAGAACTTGTGGGGTACATTATGGTCTCAATTTTAGGCTAACCAGCCACATTGGAGATACATAAATAAAAAGCTATACAAACCATATAACAAAAAATAGCCTTTTTATTCACATAGATTTTGCAGGCTAGATAAGTTTTAACCATCATGCTTTGAGGTTAAATGACATAGTGAATCACAGCTCTAATCCTGATTTACTGGCACTTGTCAAGCTCTGTCCTGACTCACAACAGATCAAACGTATTTTCACTCCTCTGGTTTTTTATACTAAGTTTTAAAAATTGTTAAATAAAAATGAGTCAACTAGTTTTTTTTATATTTTTGGAATACTGGTGTAAGCCTTTTCATATACTGAACAGCACATTCACTTTGTAGAGAATGCAAACTTATTGGAATATGTTGAAGATTGTTAACTCTTTGACTGCCACAGGTGGAGGTTATATGGTTTGCACAAAAATATATTCACTGCGATAACGGAGCAGCAACATTTTTGCCTCTATGATATTATTGTTTTGATGACCCATCAGGGTAATATTATGGATGAGAACTAGAGATTATATATAAGAAGACAGCTTTTACCTTGTGAACAGTGTATATTGCAAAGCCATGTTCCCTGCTTGTATGTGATACATTTCAATAGGGCTTAGAAAAATTTGTAATTTAAAAATCATATAAAATGAATAAATTAAATATTGTAATACAAATAAAAATGCAGTAAAAAATTAAAAGCGTATTATTTTCCTTATTGTAAATTTAGTTTTCCTAATACTGCTAGTGGGCTGAACAGCAGAGTTCCATAGGCGTAGCTGAAATTTCACCTCCAGGTCTAGTGTATTGTATAATCATTTTCCCCTGCAAGTCTCGCTGTTTTTTCTCGCAAACTAAAAGGTGAAGTGATTGTATCCAAACACTTAAACCACTTATCACACCTAATAGAAACATACAGGCATACGAAAATAGAAGTGATTTAAGATACTATACACTAAAAACAGAGTAATCTGATTTGTATTGACTGCAGTATGTAATTTTTAAAGTGTGCAGGGGGCACACTCCCTGTTAACTTTACTCTCCCCAGCAAAGTTACCTTTCCAGCAAGCTACATTAATTTGTATAGGAGACATCTCGCAGCGAAAGTTCATTTATTTATAGAGCTCCCTGAGGGCAGCTCCTGCTAGTGTTAGCAAAGTTTTAGAATCAAGTTTAGTCTCCATGTTTTTACAAAATTACTACAGAACAGAATGGGGAGAGATAACATCTCATTTCTTGGGTCAATTGCAACATATATCTGGAGTGCACAATCTAGAAAAAGTTTAAGATTGTTTACTTAAAGAGACAGTCTACACTAAAATGATTATTGTTTAAAAAGATAGATAACGCCTTTACTACCCATTCCCCAGCTTTGCACAACCAACATTGTTATATTAATATACTATATAACATTTAAACATATAATTTTCTAAGCCACTACAGACAGCCTCTTATCACATGCTTTTTTATTAGCTTTTCACAAAAAGAGACTGCAAGTTCATGTGGGTCATATAGATAACATTGTGCTCACGCCCCTGGAGTTATTTAAGAGTTAGCACAACACAGCACTAATTGGCTAAAATACAAGTTAATAATTAAAAAGTATTGTGATCAAGTAATGTTTTTTGTTTTATAATAATGATTTGTCCAGTCTCCAGTTAAAAGGTTTTAAAGGAGCGGCCGGCCATCTGACTGTGCAGATGACCCTTGAGTGGTCTTACCATGAAGTGTGTTTAATACAAGAGTTGGTGATACATGAGTGGGCTAAGTAATTAACAAAAACGTATTCTAACCTGGAGTAGCTGAGTTAAATCCTTTTTCTGTAGATGTAAGAACCTCCAAGGGCTAAGTAGATTGATATTTTGCCAGATTTGTATACATTAGTTTTGAATAGGCCTTGTATTGTGCTTGGAGCAGTCAAGGGGATGTTAAGATCTCCTGCTACCAACAGGGGACCTTTAGTGGAGTTTAATACTGAGTTGGTGAAAACCTGTCTTGTGTACTTGAAGCATAGCTGTTAATTGTTATAGGCTTTCCAAACAGACGACCTGTAACACATAAATTCTGTGGGGCATATTTATCAAGCTCCGTATGGAGCTTGATGTCCCGTGTTTCTGGCGAGCCTGCAGGCTCGCCAGAAACAGCAGTTATGAAGCAGCGGTCACAAAGACCGCTGCTTCATAACCTGTCCGCCTGCTCTGAGCAGGCGGACAGACATCGCTGGAAATCAACCCGATCGAGTACGATCTGTTTGATTGACAACCCCCGGCTTGTGGCCCATTGGCCGCGAGTCTGCAGGGGGCGGCGTTGCACCAGCAGCTCTTGTGAGCTGCTGGTGCAATGCTGAATACGGTGAGCGTATTGCTCGCCGTATTCAGCGAGGTCTGGCAGACCTGATCCGCACTGTCGGATCAGATCTGCCAGACTTTCATAAATAGGGGCCCGTGTCTTTATCTATTTGAGGTTAGGTGAATGGTAGGGATTAATGAATAAGAATACATTAACCCATTGATTTTTTTTTGAGGGATTGGAGTTATGGTAATGTTGGGTATAATTGAGGAACAAGAATTCCCTTTGTTAGGGGGAATTGATGGTGGGAACGCGTATTAGGCTCTTAGATTCCCTACAGGATAAACCTACGTATCACAGTAGGGCAGTGCCTGATACCGGTATATTCAAGGTAATGTTAATTTAAGAAAAAAGAGGTATCGTGTGGCACACTTATTAAAGAGCCTAAATAGCTATATCATAGGTTAGCACGAGGGTTATAGGTAATTAAAATATAACTTTTATTATAACAGAGCTAAAAAATTGTTTTTATATAAATATACACAAGAAGATTATCTTAAATTAAGAGCATAAATGTAGCTAAAGAAAAAAAGGGGGGATAACCATATAAAGTGCATTAACTCTATACAATCATATCATACTATTAAACTGGAACACACTGTGTGATTGAATGTTTATAACAAAATTAAGTTGTAAAGTGTAATAGCACTTGGACACCAATAGGGGTAGCAACATTAGGTATAAACCAGGGGTGTCCAAACTTTGCTCTCCAGAGGTTTTGGAACTACATTTCCGATGATGCTCAGCCAGCATTTTATCTAGCTGAGCATCATGGGAAATGTAGTTCCAAAACCTCTGGAGAGCAAAGTTTAAACAGTTAAAAGGTACATTTGATACATGGAGATGCTTGATTATGTGGTATAATCAGTTAAAAAAAATGTTAAATCGGGTTAGTTCCAAAAGAGACTACCCTATAGTGAAGATAATGGTGGACTTGCTTCTTTTGTGAAACAAAAACAATGAGAATAGTATTTCCCACAATTGGGATGATAATGTTCACAATAATTTTCTGTTTGTATACAGTAACCCTGGGGTATATTAACAATATATTAGAATCATATGAAAACCAGTGTCAGTGTTGTGTTTTAAGCACTAGTGGAGTTTGGACAGTGCTTAAGCCAGACAGACTGGCAACTCTTTAACCCCTTAATGACCGGACCATTTTTCAATTTTCTTACCCTTAATGACAATGGCTATTTTTACATTTCTGCAGTGTTTGTGTTTAGCTGTAATTTTCCTCTTACTCATTTACTGTACCCACACATATTATATACCGTTTTTCTCGCCATTAAATGGACTTTCTAAAGATACCATTATTTTCATCATATCTTGTAATTTACTAAAAAAAAATAATAAAATATGAGGAAAAAATGGAAAAAAACACACTTTTTCTAACTTTGACCCCCAAAATCTGTTACACATCTACAATCACCAAAAAACACCCATGCTAAATAGTTTCTAAATTTTGTCCTGAGTTTAGAAATACCCAATGTTTACATGTTATTAGCTTTTTTTGCAAGTTATAGGGCCATAAATACAAGTAGCACTTCGCTATTTCCAAACCACTTTTTTTCAAAATTAGCGCTAGTTACATTGGAACCCTGATATCTGTCAGGAATACCTGAATATCCCTTGACATGTATATATTTTTTGTTAGAAGACAACCCAAAGTATTGATCTAGGCACATTTTGGTATATTTTATTCCACCATTTCACCGCCAAATGCGAGCAAATAAAAAAAAAACTTTACATTTTTCACAATTTTAGGTTTTTCACTGAAATTATTTACAAACAGCATGTGCTATTATGGCACAAATTGTTGTAAAAGCTTCTTTGGGATCCCCTTTGTTCAGAAATAGCAGACTTATATGGCTTTGGCATTGCTTTTTTGTAATTAGAAGGCCGCTAAATGCTGCTGCGCACCACACGTAAATTATGCCCAGCAGTGAAGGGGTTAATTAGGTAGGTTGTAGGGAGCTTGCAGGGTTAATTTTAGCTTTAGGGTAGAGATCAGCCTCCCACCTGACACATCCCACCCCCTGATCCCTCCCAAACAGCTCTCTTCCCTCCCCCACCCCACAAATGTCCCCGCCATCTTAAGTACTGGCAGAAAGTCTGCCAGTACTAAATAAAAGGAGTTTTTTTTTTTTAATAAAAAAAATGAAATATTTTAGCTGTGATGGACTCCTGCCTTAGCCCCAACCTCCATGATCCCCCCCCCCCCCCCCCAGCTCTCTAACCCTCTCCCCTATCTAATTGCGGCCATCTTGGGTACTGGCAGCTGTCTGTCAGTACCCAATTTGCACAAAAACAAAAGTATTTTTTGCTTTTTTTCTTTTTTGGGGGGTTTTCTGTAGTGTAGCAGCCCCCCACAATACCCCTACCCCCCTCCCCCTCCCAGATCCTTTTATATGATTTAAAAAAAAAAATCTTTCCCCTTCCCTCATTGGTGTCAGTGGCCAGCTAATGCGCGCGCACGCGCGCCCCCGCACACTCCCGGCACCCGGCGTGCACATTGCACTTCTAGGAACCGGATGCCGGGTAGCGATGGGCCGCCCACCCACCTCCCTGTTGCGCTCCCACCCACCAACGAACTACCGGTGCAGAGAGGGCCACAGAGTGGCCCTCTCTGCATCGGAGTCTTCTAAAAAGGTATTGCAGGATGCCTCCATATGGAGGCATCACTGCAATACCCTGAGAGCTGCTGGAAGCGATTGCGATCGCTTCCAGCACTCTCCTAGACAACTGACGTACCAGGTACGTCCATTGTCATTAACTACTTGTTAATGCATGACGTACCTGGTACGTCAGTTGTCATTAAGGGGTTAATCAAAACAAAAGATTTTGTAGGTTCATATCAGGGTGTCACCAGGATTATCTGTTAGTTAGTTAGTTAGTTAGTTAAATACTATAGGTACCAGGGACAGAAGTATAGATTATTTAAGATGTTGAGCCATAACTTGGATGGTTTTGGGAGTATACAATAGTGCCTAGGGCACAGAAACCTGCTACTACCAAGAATTATTATTTATTTGCTGGTACATATAACGGTGCAAAAAGCACATAATCATCAAGTCATTTAGTTGTTGGTAATATACATTAGTTCCAGAGGCACGTAATTCTGTATATGAAACCACCACAGTTACTTTCTATAAGGTGCTAAGTTTAGCGGTGCATACAGCACATTAGATATCTATTTTGTAATTTTAAGGTCTAGTGTAACAGTGTGGGAGCATATCGTGCTGCTGGTTTCTGTCAGACACCAGAGCAGTTAGCTTCCTGTTAAATGCTGGATTTAGCGGTGTACACAGCACATTAAATATCCATTTTAAAGTTTTTAAATCTGGTGCAGCAATGCGGGAGCATGTAGTGCTGCTATTTATTTGCTAACACCAGAATAATTGCTTTATATTAAGAGCTGGATTAAGCGATGCACACAGATTATTTCAAATATATTTTCAGGTTTTTAAATTTGGTGCAGTAGTGTGGGATCATATGATGCTGCTATTATTTATCAGCCACTAGAGCAATTATTTTACGAAGTTTAAAGTAACCCTGGTTTCCCCATACGTATTAAGAACTATTTAACAAGATCCTAAAAAGGCCAACAAAATAAAAGCTAGAATAACTTCCATGCCTGTTCATTTCAATTGCAACTCAGAGTGCACGTTCTTTTAGCACACGTTGATGCCTTTCGACAGATAAAAAAATATCCTGTAGCATATCAGTCTCATCCTGCCCAATGACAGTCCAGCACCGAAATACCAGGCAATTCTTCTCTGAACAAGAGAAACAACAACATTAATTATTAGTTATATAGTAGCTATCTTAGGGTTTATTTTATAGGTAAGTATTTAGTTTTAAATTAATTATAGTAATTTTATTTAGATTTATTTAAATTATATTTAAGTCAGGGGGGGTTAGGGTTAGGGTTAGACTTAGGTTTAGGGATTAATAAGTTTTTTTTTAGTGGCTGCGACATTGGGGGCGGCAGATTAGGGGTTAATAAGTGTAGGTAGGTTGCGTCAACATTTGGGGCCGGCGGATTAGGGGTTAATAAATATAATGTAGGTGTCGGCGATGTTGGGGGCAGCAGATTAGGGGTTCATAAGTATAATGTAGGTGGCGGCGGTGTCCGGAGCGGCAGATTAGGGGTTAATAAGTGTAAACTCGGGTTCATGTTAGGGTGTTAGGTGTAGCCATAAATTTTATTTTCCCATAGGAATCAATGGGGCTGCGTTATGAGCTAAACGCTGCTTTTTTGCAGGTGTTAGACTTTTTTTCAGCCTGCTCTCCCCAATGATTCCTTTTGGGAAATCGTGCACAAGCACGTTACACCAGCTCACCGCAGCGCTGGTTTTGGAGTGCGGTAATGAGCAAAATTTTGCTCAACGCTCACTTCTTGTCTTTTAAGGACGCTGTCTGTAAGTGAGCGGTGAGCATAAACTGCTTGTTAGCACCGCATAGCCTCTAACGCAAAACTCGTAATCTAGCCGAATGTGATCACACTCTTTCTGATACAAACACAGCCATACGAGATTTGATCTCCATTTTCACACAAAGACCCTTGAAAATAACGATAATGGAATAACAAATGGGTTAAAAGGGTTAATGGAGTCCGTGTCTGTATTTTGCAATTGGACAGAGTGGTCTTTATGATAAGTGTTAAAGGGATAGTCAAGTCCAAAAAAAACTTTCATGATTCAAATAGGACAGGTGATTTTAAACAACCTTCTAATTTTCTTTTATCACCAATTTTGCTTTGTTCTCTTGGCATTCTTAGTTGAAAGCTAAACCTAGGAGGTTCATATGCTAATTTCGTAGACCTTGAAGGCTGCCTCTACAAGGTAATCACAGAGATAAAAAGTGTATTAGTATAACTGTGTTGGTTATGCAAAACTGGGGAATGGGAAAAATAAAGATATTAAGAGCGAGATTGCTAAACACCGTTTCATGGTGGTGTGCTTGTGATTTCTCTCATTTCCTGCAGATCTCATTAGCCGTACGGGATATCTGTCTATGAAATACATATTCATGTGTAAATGTCTGTTTCACCACTACTGAGGGACTGAATAGTGCTGAATATAAATGTAATGACTAGGTCATCTATTCATATATATACATCTAAAATTGTATCTGTGCAGCTCACCATATCACAAGCTCTACTCCATGAATATAATAAGAAATATAACAAACCCATCAACACCTTTATTAAAATATTTTGCACGGTCACTTGGACCTGCATTGGAAAACACTGTAAAATAGGGATACCATCATTGGTTGAAATGAGAAACAAAATCCAATTCACTTACACTATGTATGAGTCAGCCTCATAGAGCCTAAACAACAGGGAAACAGTTAATAGAGTTTGGTATTATTGGATTGTTAAAAATGGTCCTAAAATACATTGAGTGAGAATTTGTCTCAGGATATCTACCTTAGAGATACGTAGATACATTTTCTTATTCTCTGAAATATATTGAAGTGTTGAATCACCTTATAGACATACTTAAAGGGACAGTCAACACCAGATTTTTTGTTATTTAAAAAAGATAGATAATTCCATTATTACCCATTCCCCAGTTTTGCTTAAACAACACAGGTATAATAATACACTTTTTACCTCTGTGATTACCTTGTATCTAAGCCTCTGCAAACTGCCCCCTTATTTCAGTTCTTTTGACAGACTTGCAATTTAGCCAATCAGTGCTCACTCCTAGGTAACTTCACGTGCACAAGCTCAATGTTATCTATATTAAACACATGAACCAACGCCCTCTAGTGGTGAAAAACTGTCAAAATACAATTAGATTAGAGGCGGCCTTCATGGTCTAAGAAATTAGCATATGAACCTCCTAGGTTTAGCTTTCAACTAAGAATACCAAGAGAACAAAGCAAAATTGGTGATAAAAGTAAATTGGAAAGTTTTTTAAAAACTTAAATTATGTTTACCTGATAATTTTCTTTTCTTCAGATGGAAAGAGTCCACAGCTGCATTCATTACTTTTGGGAAATAAGAACCTGGCCACCAGGAGGAAGCAAAGACACCCCAGCCAAAGGCTTAAATACTCCTCCCACTTCCCTTATCCCCCCGTCATTCTGCCAAGAAATAAGGAACAGTAGAAGAAATACCAGGGTGAAAAGGTGCCAGAAGAATAAAAAATAACAGACGCCCCACAGAAAAAATCAGGCAGGGAGTTGTGGACTCTTTCCATCTGAAGAAAAAGAAAATTATCAGGTAAGCATAATTTAAGTTTTTCTTCATAAATGGAAAGAGTCCACAGCTGCATTCATTACTTTTTGGGAAAAACAATACCCAAGCTATAGAGGACCATGAATGCGAAAACGGGAGGGTACAATAGGTGGCCCATTCTGTGGGCACCAGGCCTGGAAAAAAAACACACCCCAACCAAACCCCGCTTTAACCAAAGCCAGGGAAAAAACTAGAAAGGAAAAGGTCCCAAGGACACTTGGATCAAAAGGCCTAACTAGAGACCGCAAAAGCAGACTCACTGAGCTAACACTCCTCCAGGAGAGACCGTCGCCCAGCAGTTGGTCCCCACACAACCCTTACTATCACCAGTAGGAACAGCCAAAGTCCCCAAAAGGGAGAGGACAAGGAGGAACCACCGGAATACCCAAAGGGTACAGCAAGATCCCATAAAGGAAAAACCCCTTTAAAAGTAAGCCAAGCCCACAGAGACCCAAAGGGTCCTGAGAACAAGGTGAGATGACACCCAGACCAAGTAGAACCACAAGGTTCGAAAGCAGGCATTGGCAAGGAGAAGAAAAAATCTCCCAACATCATGCAACAGCCCAAAAAAGACAGCTGAAGACGAAGTTCTCAAACTGTCAGAACTCAAAATACTGAGCAACAGAAACAATGCGTGTAGCAAACCCAGAAGGTAAACATCTGAGTCCATAACATGCTGCCACCCGTAGGAAGACACAGAAGAAAATACTATCCGTAAGAAAGGGGCGACTGAACAAAATATCAGATTGCCAAATCTCCTAGACAGAGGGCACACCCCAGGCAGTCGAAGCCGCCAGACCTACTCACAGATCTCAAAAAGGGGAGAAGCACAGAACCTCAAATAAAAAGGTCCACTGGCACCCCCAAAACCTGAGGATGAGCAACAGAACTCAGATCCTACACCTAGCTGGACCGGCCCAAGCGATGGCAGATCTGAAAGCAGGGGAACAAAAGAGACCCCAAGACCAACCCCCAAGAGGGTGGAAAAATGGACACAGCCACTCCAACAGAGCTTGGGTGCCAACCCAAAAACTCATCCTTAGTTGAACAGGTTTTAGACCCAATGAGATCTAGCAAAACCCCCCAACCAAAGTCTCAATGTGGAGCCAGCAGCTCCCCAGATGGAGAGGAACAACTCAAAGAGCAGACCTTTCCCCAACCAGACAAAACATCAGTTCCAACCTCCCGTACACAGGAGAGGACCCCAAAATATGAACCATACCTCTGAAAGGAGGACACAACTAGCCCCATGAAAAAGAGAGCATCAAGAAGCACCTGCCCATAAGACAGGAAGCCGTAGGCCGAACCGAGAGAACGCAAGGCCACGCCACTGATGAACACAGAAAGAACCCGTTAAAAAACAGCTTGCGAACGCACACTCAAGGCGCAATAGCTACAGCTAGGCAGCAAAGCCCACTATCAGGTAACATCAGTAGGCTGGCCCAAGGGAACCGTCCAGCCCAAGATAAGCCCCAAAGAGTCCCGGCTCTCAGGAAAACTGGCCAAGTTGTAAAACAGAACAGCCAGAAGAAGGGCTAAGCCCAAGTATCCTGGAAAGTGGAGCACCCCGATCATAAAGTTCCGGTAACAACCCCCAGCGGGATCCACAAGTGAAAACGCAGAGTAAACACTCGACAACCAGAAGAACCAGGACAGGAAGGCCCGAACCCCACAAATGTTTATAATAAACAAAATTCCAGGAACTTAAATACCCCGTCTGATATAGAAAACATCCAGATTATCCCAGATAACAAGAGCAAGAATCCCTTGCAAGTCCTGACCCAAAGGGAAGAGACCACCCCTTGCAGGAGCCCACTCCAAAGAGCTAAAGCCTCACAAGGCCATATAAAGACTCTAGAGTCTAGCAGGCCTCCAAACAACACCACAAACTCCAAGAACAAGGGGAACAGTGAGAACAAGTCACAACCAACTCCCAAAGGGAAATCCAAGTCCCCAGAAGGTGACCCGATCCACAAGGAGAAACAGACATAGTCCAAAAAGGTCTCAATGGAAAAGAGGACCACTAAAGGAACAAGTCCCAAGAAGGACAATTTCCAGAGCCTCTGAAAGGCAAAACCATCCAGACCGGCGGAAAAGAGATTCTAAACCCTCCACCTTCCAACCATGTGGGAAGGTGTACTCTAGGTCCCGAGGATATCTGAGAGAGAGTGACACAGTGGAAATTCACTGACCCAGTCACTAGATAGACGGCTATTAAGGACTGAAACAATCCCGTGAGCCGTACAGACCCGCAAGTCCATTTAAGAAAGCATAGCTAAAACTTGTAAAATAAAACAACAAGAAACACAAATAATATTGTGAGCACTCGGTGCCTCAACCTGACCAGCCAGGTAGAACAGGCGCCACGTGTCTGAATACGCCTGCGAGACAGAAGATCTAAACCCAAGCAGGACCAGCCTGCAAACAGGGAGGAAGAAAAAACAGACACACATGGGACGAACGTGTCCCGAACAAACTTCCACAGAAGTAAACAGCGAGTATCGATCCCAGAGTAAGTTCCCGAAGGAAACATAAAAATAAAAAAATAAAATTCATCCTAACCGGATAAAATTAAATGAGAGGCAACCCGAAGGTTAACGCCTAAGAAGAACAGAAATACTTGCAGAACCAGCCCAACGGAAACCCTGTTCGTCCACAAAACTGGGAAAGATCTCGATAACAAGACTAAAAGGAGATTACATCATCCCCTCATGTGTAAGGTGAGCCATTCGAAGAAGAAGACTGAGGAGTCCCGTAGCCATTAAGGATAGGGTCCCCTAACAACTCAAAAACGTGTCTAAGTAGAACATGAAGGTGAGCCAGCCTGTAACGAAAGGCACAACACTCAGGAACAGTTACACCCACAGGGAACTGTACATGCCCTCCCATGGCCGGGAGACCCGGGACAATAGGGCACGAGAACAATCGCAAATATACATCTGGACTTTGTAGACAAGCAATCGCCAAAAGTATGTGAAAACAAAAACGTGCTACAATCCCCCCTCCGAGGAAGTATAAACATAACCTGGGTTACCCGCATGTGTAGTAGTACGGAGCAGTAGGGAACTTACCTCTCGGAGGACAGGGCCCCCCGAGGTGGATGGCTCAGCAGTCCCTTGAATCTCCGAGCCCGAGGAACAAGGCACTCTAGAACAGTCTACAGAACATAACTAAGTGACCTGAGTCAATGGGGCCAATTTGCATTCTTCACAGGACGAAGAATCTGAATCAGAAAGTTGAACAATCTCAACATCGGAATCCTCAATAACTGGATAAAGGATACCAAAATATGGACTATATAGAAAACAATTTAAACGGCACCTGACACCCACAATGGCTGGGCACTCACCCCCTCCTATGAACCAGACACCAGCGGACTAGATTTTTCCGTCACCACACAGTCAGGAATGCGGAAATGGGAGACCAGAACGCAAACACGCCCGGTCACAAGGTGAACCGTACAGTCCAAAAAAAGCATGCCCAACCTAAGGTCACTCACTTCCAAAGGCTGTTATGTTCCAAAAACCATGAGCCCAGTTAACACTATACATAAGCGGATTGAATCACATAACAAACATGATTAAAAACTCCCCTGTTCAATAATCCCCCTCAGGAGATATTAACCCTCGATTCCAAGATACTAAAGGAGTCCCTCTGAGACCCTGTATTCTTCTTGTAAGTTTGCAGGAGCAAATGAGTTACAGTACATTCATAAAGAAGAAAAATGAAACGATCTTACCAGAATCTACGCCGTGGAACAGTAACATGGTCCTTCAAGTGTGACTGATAGAAGCATTGCCTCCGCCATGGACTTGAGAGAAGAAAGCAGGCAAGTGAATTTCATCAATGCCGATTGCTTGTGGAGTTGTTAATATGAGTCGGGCCGGTTTTCTCCCTACATCTCTGGACTCTACTTATAATCCAAGCCCTCACTGAGAGACTGACAGGATTACTTAAAACTCCCGTCCCATGTCGAAGAGTACTACCCTCCATAAGAGATGAAAACAAACTTCTGACACTTCTCTGCCAACCTCCTGGGACGAAAGGCAAAGAATGACTGGGGGATGAGGGAAGTGGGAGGAGTATTTAAGACTTTGGCTGGGGTGTCTTTGCCTCCTCCTGCTGGCCAGGTTCTTATTTCCCAAAAGTAATGAAGGCAGCTGTGGAGTCTTTCCATTTATGAAGAAAATTACATGCCCTATCTGAATCATGAAAGGTTTTTTTGGATGAGTGTGTACAAAGAAAGCGGGTCTCAAGCGAAATTTTTTTGGACTTGACTGTCCCTTTAAGAATCTATTTGGTTTCTTGGCAACTAGTTCTAATTGTTATTTATTGTTTATTTATTCTTCCTTTTGTCGCATACAATGAAACTAACCTTCTATTCTCCAGGAAGTATTAGATCCACCTTCCGCAAGTTTTAGATAAAGACATTCAGACTCTCTCTAATCAATAAGAGACCAAACACAAAAGTGGTGGAAAGACACTGTTTATTGAAGTTTTCACATTTGTATGTTGTTTTTTTTCCTTTATTTTTGTATTTACCTAAAAATAACAATTCCAATAACAAATATTTACACATAAAATAGTGTCTGTGGCCATTTTATAGTGTATTGAACATCAGCAAAATAATAAAATTATTCCAAATCATCATGGAATACACAGAAACATGTTAAAAAAAGTCCAGCTTTGCACAACGCCCCTTTGAGCATTAAATTTGATGTGTTCAACTGCAAAACCCGTAGTCGAGAGGATTGCAACTTCCGAAGTCATTTCTGTCCACTCATCATATCGGTGATTTTCCTATTTCCTGCTCTGATTTGATCCAATATAGAAATGTTGTTATCACTTATATTGTGATCACTCAGAACTAAAAAACTGAGATTGTGAACTGAAAAACTACTGTTAAACTGAATCAGAAGAATTAGAATCAACCCCATAGTTAAAGTCAGCTGCAGTGCAGCAATTTGCTACTGGGAGCTAGCTGAACACATCTGGTGAGCTAATGACAATATGCATATGTGTATAGCCGCCAATCACCAGCTAGCTCCCAGTAGTGCATTGCTGCTCCTGAGGCTACTTATGTATAGTTTTCTATAAAGGATACCAAGAGAACAAAGTAAATTAGATATTTGAAGTAAATTGAAACATCTTTAACCCCTTAACGACCGACGACGTATGCCATACGTCCTCAAAAAAAAAAGCACTTAACGACCGAGGACGTATGGCATACGTCGTCGGTTTAACAGAGCACTGGAAGCGATCGAAATCGCTTCCAGCTGCTCTAACAGTATTGCAGGCTTGCCTTGAGGTCTAGGCATCCTGCAATACTGTTCCCGAGTGCCGGGACCGAATTGATCACTCCCCCACGAGTGATCACTTCCAGTTTCGCTCCACGTGGAGCCCGGCAGTGTTTCAGAGCATCGGAAGCGATCGGACACGCTTCCGATGCTCTGCTTGTGTGCTAAGTGCCTCGGTGGGTCGAGGCACTTAGTTGGTTATTAAATAATACATTAAAATAAAAAAATAAAAAAACGGATAAATAAAAAAAAAAAGCCCAAATAGCCCCCCCTCCCCCTTCACTAGGCATCCAAGATGGCGATGCCCAGTGCATCATGGGGCCTCTGGGGGTGTCCCTAGCCTGCATCATCATAGGGGCAAGCTAGGGTCACCCAATCTGAGCCTCCCACCCTAAAAAAAATAATAATAATAAAATACCCCATTTGTCTGATCATGTCAATATTTGTAAATATTGACTATGATCAGTGTGGATCTCCCTCCCTCTCCTCACTTGCCATTTTGTTGGAGAGAGAGAGAGGGAGACCTGTATTTAGCAGAGAGAAAGATTTATTTCTTTTATTTGTTAAAAAATATAGAACCAAAGGCTCTTTTCAGAGCCATTAACCCATAGCTTGCCAGTGATCACTATATATCACTGGCAGTAGCATAGGTGCACTTTTTTTTGCTGCATTTTGCTGTCTGTGCATTTTTTTAGGGGTTAATTTTGTTGTTGTAATTTTTTAAAAACCCAAAGGCTCTTTTCAGAAACATTTAGTTAATTTAATTTAATTTTCAGAACCATTAACCCCTAGCTTGCCAGTGATCACTATATATCACTGGCAGTAGCATAGGTGCACTTTTTTTTTTGCTGCATTTTGCTGTGTGTGCATTTTTTTAGGGGTTAATTTTGTTGTTGTAATTTTTTAAAAACCCAAAGGCTCTTTTCAGAAACATTTAGTTAATTTAATTTAATTTTCAGAGCCATTAACCCCTAGCTTGCCAGTGATCGCTATAAATCACTGGCAGTTGCATAGCTGTACTTTTTTGCTGTCTGTGCATTTTTTTAGGGGTTAATTTTGTTGTTGTAAATTTTTAAAAACCCAAAGGCTCTTTTCAGAAACATTTAATTAATTTAATTTAATTTTCAGAGCCATTAACCCCTAGCTTGCCAGTGATTGCTATAAATCACTGGCAGTTGCATAGCTGTACTTTTTTGCTGTCTGTGCATTTTTTTAGGGGTTAATTTTGTTGTTGTAATTTTTTAAAAACCCAAAGGCTCTTTTCAGAAACATTTAGTTAATTTAATTTAATTTTCAGAGCCATTAACCCCTAGCTTGCCAGTGATCGCTATAAATCACTGGCAGTAGCATAGCTGTACTTTTTTGCTAGTTAATTTAGTTAATTAATTTAGTTAATATAATTTAATTTTCAGAGCCATTAACCCCTAGCTTGCCAGTGATCGCTATAAATCACTGGCAGTTGCATAGCTGTACTTTTTTGCTGTCTGTGCATTTTTTTAGGGGTTAATTTTGTTGTTGTAATTTTTTAAAAACCTAAAGGCTCTTTTCAGAAACATTTAGTTAATTTAATTTAATTTTCAGAGCCATTAACCCCTAGCTTGCCAGTGATCGCTATAAATCACTGGCAGTAGCATAGCTGTACTTTTTTGCTAGTTAATTTAGTTAATTAATTTAGTTAATTTAATTTAATTTTCAGAGCCATTAACCCCTAGCTTGCCAGTGATCGCTATAAATCACTGGCAGTTGCATAGCTGTACTTTTTTGCTGTCTGTGCATTTTTTTAGGGGTTAATTTTGTTGTTGTAATTTTTTAAAAACCTAAAGGCTCTTTTCAGAAACATTTAGTTAATTTAATTTTCAGAGCCATTGACCCCTAGCTTGCCAGTGATCGCTATAAATCACTGGCAGTAGCATAGCTGTACTTTTTTGCTAGTTAATTTAGTTAATTAATTTAGTTAATTTAATTTTTTTTAGTAATTGTTTTCTGTGACAGATACAAAAATGTCACAGAAAAGATATAGTGCTGCGTTAGAGTCAGATGCCTCTATTTCTGACTCAGACCCCAATTTTGACCCTGCCATGTGCTCAGATACATCACTAGATGCAGTCTCAACTGATAGTGATGTATCTGTGGCTGCTAGCCCCCCTGCCAGCCCCCCTGCTACCCCCCTGCCAGCCCCCCTGCTAGTCCCCCTGCCAGAAGGAGGCGTGTTGCTGCCATTGCTGCTGAAGAGTGGGTAACGCCTCATCTCCAGAGGCCAGATATCCCACCCTTCACAGCAAATGCTAGCATAAATATAGATGTGGCAGGTTTTAGCCCCCAGCAGTTTCTGGAAGTGTTTCTGGGCGATGATATATTGGGGAACATTGTCGCCCAAACTAATTTATATGCCCATCAGTTCCGTGCTGCAAAGCCTGGAACATATTTGGCAAAGCAGCAATGGGCCCCCATCAATGTGCCAGAATTCAAAAAATTCTGGGCATTGACTATGCTGATGGGCATCATAAAGAAACCCTCCATTCGCTCCTACTGGAGTAGTAGCCCCATCTGCTCTACCCCCATTTTCTCCCAGACTATGTCGAGGAAGAGGTATGAAATGATTCTGCATTTCATGCACTTCAGCGACAACAGCCTGTGCCCCCCTAGGGAGCATCCCCAATTTGACAGGCTGTATAAAATCCGCCCCCTGATAACCCACTTTTCTGCCAGGTTTGCAGAGGCTTATACACCTGGAAGGAATATATGCGTTGATGAATCCCTAATGAAGTATAAGGGAAGGCTGGGATTCAAGCAGTATATTCCTTCCAAACGCTCCAGATATGGGGTAAAGGTGTATAAGCTCTGTGACAGCGAGACTGGGTATACTCAGGCCTTCCGGGTGTATGAGGGAAAGGATAGCCACCTTGACCCTCCAGGTTGCCCAGAACATATGGGAACCACTGGCAAGATTGTCTGGGACCTGATATTACCCCTAATGAACAAAGGGTATCACTTGTACTTAGACAATTTTTATACAAGTGTCCTTTTGTTCAAGCTACTGTATTGCTTTGATACAGTAGCTTGCGGTACAATTAAAAAGAACCGCGCAGGTTTCCCAGGACAACTTGTACGCACCCGGCTACAAAGGGGGGAGACCTCAGCTCTGCGCCAAGAGGAGCTGTTGGCACTTAAGTACAGAGACAAGAAGGATGTATACCTTCTTACCACCATCCACACGGAGAGGACGGTGGCGGTTTCTGTACGTGGCAGAGCTGAGATCATAAGGAAGCCAGTGTGCATCAAGTCTTATAACCGGCATATGGGTGGGGTTGATCTGGCTGATCAGCTGCTGCAGCCCTACCTAATTATGCGGAAGACAAGGGCCTGGTACAAAAAGGTTGCAATTTACCTAATGCAGATTGCAACCCACAACGCTTTTTTGTTGTTCAAAAAAGCAAACCCCAGAGTTAAAAAAAACTTTTTTACAGTTTCAGCTCCAGATTATTACTGGGATTTTGTACCATGATGCACCTGCTCCCCGGGCGGTGATGGGAGAGAGCAGAGTTGGGGCAACTCATTTTATTTTTAAAATCCCCCCTACTGCCGCAAAGCAGAAACCACAAAAAAAATGCAGAGTCTGTACCAAGAGTGGGAAGAGAAGGGACACCATATATCACTGTCCTGATTGCCCTGGACAGCCTGCACTCTGCATTGGGGACTGCTTCAAGCGGTACCATACAATGGTCAATTTTTAAAAAAATAAATACATTTGGTGTTATATATATATATATATATTTTTTTTTTTTGGTTATGTTTACTGTTAGATGTTTTTTTTTTTTTTTTACTTTTACTGTGCCAGATTTTTACATTTCACTACTCTATTTTTTTCTAAAATTGGGCCTGTTATTTTTTTTTAACCAAAACCCCTGTCAAACCTATGCATGGGGGACATAGGTGTTCTCAGGGTGCCTTGCAAAAAACAACCTGAAGTATGTTTTTGTAATAACAGTCTCTCCTAAATCATAGTCAAAAAGCAATGTGTCTGTAAAAATGAAAATTGAAAAATAACCACCATACACTTTCTCCAATTTTTTGGGCTAAAACGGTTGCTTCAAAGGCATCAAAGCACACCATATACAATACCTTGGGGTGTCAACATTTAAAAAATATACACTTTCATGGCAATAAATAAAAGTGGGGTATGCGATAGGCCACAAACTAAAGATAGGCCTATCAGAAGAAATACTCTCATTGTTAATAACTAAAATCACAAGTCATAAATTTGTAACATAACCTTCCCAAAATCCTGGCAAACCTATGCATGGGGGGCATAGGTGTACTCAGGGTGCCTTGCATACTTCAGGGTGCCTTGCAGAAAACAACCTGAAGTATTCTTTTGCAATAACTTACAACAGTCTCTCCTAAATCATAGTCAAAAAGCAATGTGTCTGTAAAAATGAAAATTGAAAAATAACCACCATACACTTTCTCCAATTTTTTGGACTAAAACGGTTGCTTCAAAGGCATCAAAGCACACCATATACAAACCCTTGGGGTGTCAACATTTAAAAAATATACACTTTCATGGCAATAAATAAAAGTGGGGTATGCAATAGGCCACAAACTAAAGATAGGCCTATCAGAAGAAATACTCTCATTATTAATAACTAAAATCACAAGTCATAAAATTGTAACATAACCTTCCCAAAATCCTGGCAAACCTATGCATGGGGGGCATAGGTGTACTCAGGGTGCCTTGCAGAAAACAACCTGAAGTATTCTTTTGCAATAACTTACAACAGTCTCTCCTAAATCATAGTCAAAAAGCAATGTGTCTGTAAAAATGAAAATTGAAAAATAACCACCATACACTTTCTCCAATTTTTTGGGCTAAAACGGTTGCTTCAAAGGCATCAAAGCACACCATATACAATACCTTGGGGTGTCAACTTTTCAAATATATGCACATTCATGGAAAACAAATAAATTGGGGTATGTTAAAAGACCCCCCAAAAAGACGATAGGCAAAGAAAATATGTTAAATGTGAAAAAAAATCACAAACGCATGTCAGACATTTGGCATTGCACCCCCCAAACAAGCCACCAAACCTATGCATAGGTGGTATCACTGTACTCAGGAGATGTTGGTGACCACATATTGGTGTCTTCTTTGGTAGTAACACATAACAGGAGCTGTGAATCCATGTCTAAAGTACAATGTATGTGAACAATAACACAAAAATATGAATGCCCAATAGTTTGACAAAGACTAGTGGTTAAATTAGTGCATGGAAAGTGTTAAAATACCTGCATTTGAAATACCCTAGGAAGTCTACTTTTCAAAAATATATGGTTTGATTGAGGTAAATTACATTGGCCGGCTTCAGAAATGTCTTAAATAGGACATGGGTGCATGGGATGTGAAAATTCAAAGTGGAAAAAATGGAATGGGCTTCCTAAAAATAAGGCCTTTTAGCCCCCAGAGAACCCAACACACCTATACATGGGTGGTATCACTGTACTCAGGAGAGGTTGTTGAACACATATTGAGGTGTTTTTTGGCAGTAACACATAACAGGAACTGAAGATCCATGCCTAAAGTACAATACGTGTGAAAAATAACACAAATAAATGACTACCCAAAAGTTTGACAAAGACTGGTGGTTGAATTAGTGCATGGAAAGTGTTAAAATATCAGCATTTGAAAAACCCTAGGGTGTATACTTTTCAAAAATATATGGTTTGATGGGGGTAAATTCCATTGGCCAGCTTCAGAAATGTCCCAAATAGGACATGGGTGCATGATGACCAATGTGAAAATTCCAAGTTGAAAAACTGGAATGCGCTACCTAAAAATAAGGCCATTTAGCCCCCAGAGAACCTGACACACCTATACATAGGTGGTATCACTGTACTCAGGAGATGTTGTTGAACATATATTGAGGTGGTTTTTGGCAGTAACACATAACAGGAACTGAAAATCCATGCCTAAAGTACAATGTGTGTGAAAAATAACACAAAAAAATGACTACCCAAAAGTTTGACAAAGACTGGTGGTTGAATTAGTGCATGGAAAGTGTTAAAATATCAGCATTTGAAAAACCCTAGGGTGTCTACTTTTCAAAAATATATGGTTTGATGGGGGTAAATTCCATTGACCAGCTTCAGAAATGTCCCAAATAGGACATGGGTGCATGATGACCGATGTGAAAATTCCAAGTTGAAAAACTGGAATGCGCTACCTAAAAATAAGGCCATTTAGCCCCCAGAGAACCTGACACACCTATACATAGGTGGTATCACTGTACTCAGGAGATGTTGTTGAACACATATTGAGGTGGTTTTTGGCAGTAACACATAACAGGAACTGAAAATCCATGCCTAAAGTACAATGTGTGTGAAAAATAACACAAAAAAATGACTACCCAAAAGTTTGACAAAGACTGGTGGTTGAATTAGTGCATGGAAAGTGTTAAAATATCAGCATTTGAAAAACCCTAGGGTGTCTACTTTTCAAAAATATATGGTTTGATGGGGGTAAATTCCATTGGCCAGCTTCAGAAATGTCCCAAATAGGACATGGGTGCATGATGACCGATGTGAAAATTCCAAGTTGAAAAACTGGAATGCGCTACGTAAAAATAAGGCCATTTAGCCCCCAGAGAACCCGACACACCTATACATAGGTGGTATCACTGTACTCAGGAGATGTTGTTGAACACATATTGAGGTGGTTTTTGGCAGTAACACATAACAGGAACTGAAAATCCATGCCTAAAGTACAATGTGTGTGAAAAATAACACAAAAAAATGACTACCCAAAAGTTTGACAAAGACTGGTGGTTGAATTAGTGCATGGAAAGTGTTAAAATATCAGCATTTGAAAAACCCTAGGGTGTCTACTTTTCAAAAATATATGGTTTGATGGGGGTAAATTCCATTGGCCAGCTTCAGAAATGTCCCAAATAGGACATGGGTGCATGATGACCGATGTGAAAATTCCAAGTTGAAAAACTGGAATGCGCCACGTAAAAATAAGGCCATTTAGCCCCCAGAGAACCCGACACACCTATACATAGGTGGTATCACTGTACTCAGGAGATGTTGTTGAACACATATTGAGGTGGTTTTTGGCAGTAACACATAACAGGAACTGAAAATCCATGCCTAAAGTACAATGTGTGTGAAAAATAACACAAAAAAATGACTACCCAAAAGTTTGACAAAGACTAGTGGTTGAATTAGTGCATGGAAAGTGTTAAAATACCAGCATTTGAAATACCCTAGGGTGTCTACTTTTCAAAAATATATGGTTTGATGGGGGTAAACTCCATTGGCCAGCTTCAGAAATGTCCCAAATAGGACATGGGTGCATGATGACCAATGTGAAAATTCCAAGTTGAAAAACTGGAATGTGCTACCTAAAAATAAGGCCATTTAGCCCCCAGAGAACCCGACACACCTATACATAGGTGGTATCACTGTACTCAGGAGCTATTGTTGAACACATATTGAGGTGGTTTTTTGCAGTAACACATAACAGGAACTGAAAATACATGCCTTAATTACAATGTGTCTGAAAAATAACACAAAAAAATGACTACCCAAAAGTTTGACAAAGACTAGTGGTTGAATTAGTGCATGGAAAGTGTTAAAATACCAGCATTTGAAATACCCTAGGGTGTCTACTTTTCAAAAATATATGGTTTGATGGGGGTAAATTCCATTGGTCAGCTTCAGAAATGTCCCAAATAGGACATGGGTGCATGATGACCGATGTGAAAATTCCAAGTTGAAAAACTGGAATGCGCTACCTAAAAATAAGGCCATTTAACCCCCAGAGAACCCGACACACCTATACATAGGTGGTATCACTGTACTCAGGAGATATTGTTGAACACATATTGAGGTGGTGTTTGGCAGTAACACATAACAGGAACTGAAAATCCATGCCTAAAGTACAATGTGTGTGAAAAATAACACAAAAAAATGACTACCCAAAAGTTTGACAAAGACTAGTGGTTGAATTAGTGCATGGAAAGTGTTAAAATACCAGCATTTGAAATACCCTAGGGTGTCTACTTTTCAAAAATATATGGTTTGATGGGGGTAAATTCCATTGGCCAGCTTCAGAAATGTCCCAAATAGGACATGGGTGCATGATGACCGATGTGAAAATTCCAAGTTGAAAAACTGGAATGCGCTCTCTAAAAATAAGGGCTTTTAGCATACAGAGAACCCGACACACCTATACATGGGTGGTATCACTGTACCCAGGAGATGCTACTGAAGACATATTAGGGTGTTATTTGGCAGTAACCCTTACCATTTTATCAGTAAATGTATTCTTAAATTGCTATTTGTCAAAAAATTAAAAAAAAATTCCCCCCCCAAAACTTTGGCATAGATTGGTGGTAAAATGGTTGCATGAAAAAAGTCAAAATACCCCTAGTTTAATACCTTAGGTTGTCTTCTTTTAAAAAATATATACATTTGAAGGGTTATTCAGGGATTCCTGACAGATATTGGTGTTACAATGTAACTATCGCCAATTTTGAAAAAACATGGTTTTGAAATAGCAAAGTGCTACTTGTACTTATTGCCCTATAACTTGCAAAAAAAGCAAAGAACATGTAAACATTGGGTATTTCTAAACTCAAGACAAAATTTAGAAACTGTTTAGCATTGGTATTTTATGGTGGTTGTAGATGTGTTAGAGATTTTGGGGCTAGTTAGAAGTTAGAAAAAGTGTGTTTTTTTCATTTTTTCCTAATATTTTATAATTTTTTTATAGTAAATTATAAGATATGATGAAAATAATGGTATCTTTAGAACGTCCATTTAATGGCGAGAAAAACTGTATATAATATGTGTGGGTACAGTAAATGAGTAAGAGGAAAATAACAGTTAAACACAAACATCGCAGAAATGCAAAAATAGCCTTGGTCCCAGATGGTCAACAAATTGAAAAGTGGCCTGGTCACTAAGGGGTTAAACAGCAAGCTCTGTCTTAAAATGTCCCTTTAAATAGTTTAAATCATTTTTGATTGTTGAAGCCACAACCTATATTGAAAATAGAAAATATTTTGAAAAGTTTATTAATTTATCATTTATACATAGTCATTGCACATGCAAAGATTGTTTTTTTCCTTCAGTTAGATCATGTGGAAGTCTCATGTGAACTATGAATATGAAATTAAACAGCGTTAAGTTACCAGAAACAAACCAGTTACACTTTATACAAATCTCTTATACAATCGCCATTCAACATGAATATCCCTTACATCGATACAGTTGTACAGTGTGAAAGAACAATTTACAAGTTCCAAGTTTTTTGCTTGGAAAAGAATAGCACAACTTGTAGATGAATTAGTCATATATTTGAGTTGGGGCATTATGGGTATACAGTACATGAGCGTATGCCGTGTAATTTGTATGCATTATATAATAAAATTTTAAGTTAATTTATAGTTAGAAGCAGTACGGGATATTAAAGGGACATGAAACCCATATTTTTTCTCTAATGATTTAGAAAATGCAGGCAATTTTAAACACTTTTCTAATTTACTTCTATTATCTAATTTACTTTCTTCTCGTGATATCCTTTGCTGAAAAGCATATCTAGATAGGCTCAGTAGCTTGTGATTGGTGGCTGCACATAGATGCCTCATGTGATTGGCTCACCCATGTAAATTGCTATTTCTTCAACATAGTATATCTAAAGAATGTAGCGAATTAGATAATAGAAGTAAATTGGAATGTTTAAAATTGTATTCTCTACCTGAATCATGATAGAAAATGTTTGGGTTTAGTGTCCCTTTAATATCTCACATAAAAAGAAATGGATGTAGCTTTTCTCGATCACAGGCACTCTCATACTGTAAATTTGATGTTTTTTGGAGATTTTTTTACGGTGCAATTTCTACCATTAAAACTAAAGAGCTGCTTGTTTTGAGCAAGATTTTATCTCACTGCACCAACCACGTTCTGGTTATTAGAGAAAGATAAAGTTTTGTGTTAAAGAAGTGGTTAATTAGTTTCAATGATAGAAAGAGAGCTGGAGCCTATTTACAAAATACATTTTTATGTGAGACAATAATAAAAAAACCACACCAAAATAAAAAGCACTTTTTTTTACAAAAAATGTGAAAAAAATGTATCATTTACAATTTTACAGCATAATACATGTACATCATACACACATGCACTGTATACTAACAATGCCCCAGCTCAAATGGATTAAACAATTATTATTATTATACTTTATTTATGAAGCGCCAACATATTCCCCAGTGCTGTCCATGGATACAATTCATTTAAATAAAACAATGATATAAAACTTGTAAGAGACAGGACAACATTAACAAACACATACAGGAGGAATTAACGGCCCTATTCCCATGGGAACTTACAATCTAGAAGGGTAGGAGGTTGAAAAACAGGAGGTGAGGACTGCAAGATTGAGAAAGATGTTAATGCAGAGGTGAGGGAAATGTTAGGTACAGTAAGTGAAATGAATTTATTATTGAGTTGGGTGGTAGCCTTCTCTGAACAGAAAAGGAAGAAAGATTAGGGCAACGCCTGACAGCACAAGCGAGAGTGTTCCAGAGGGTAGGTGCTGCATGACAGAAGTCCTGCAGTTTAGCATGGGAAGAGGTGATAGTCGCGGATGCAAGTAGCAGGTCATTGTTGGATCTTAGTGGGCGGGCTGGAGTATACTTGTTTATTAGAGAGGATAGGTAGAGGGGAGCGGCGTTGGTGAGAGCTTTGTATTTAACAATAATGTTATTTTTTTCCTTTCAAAACACATACCATAGATTTCACCACCGCCCAATATATATGTTATTGTTACCACATCACAACATGAAATACTGTACTTTAAAAAAAAAAGGGTTATGAAACCGTTATATTTCCTTTTAAATATACATTGCCCTCTGTTTTAAGAATATGAATTATGTCACTGCATAAATTGATTGCACATATGCCAAGTGGCCGCTTGTATCATGGTAATTGTAGGTTAGTATATTAATGCTAGTGCTAGTGGATGATATTAACACATAAGAGGGATAATATTAATGCATAAAATCTATACATGTGCTACATTAGCGTTCAGCACTTAGCTACAGATGCGCGGCGCAGCAATACAGGCCCAATATAGGACAAGTAGTGAGTCATTTGTGCAGGCAAGGCAGATAACATATTTTGTTTCTGCCTTGCTAAGTTGAAGGGAGGGAATAGATATACATTTAAAATGATACTTTTTAGAAAATGAATACACATGTACAGTAATAATTGTTTTTGTAGGGGAATTACATACAATTGAGTCCACATACGTAACGTAACGCTTACTAGTACAATTCCCAAATGTATAAGACTTCTTTTGCATGCTTTTTAAAAAAATAAACATTAATAAACATGCCCATCCATGTTGGTTAGTCTAGGGTAATATAATTACACTCCTTTAGTCTGCTGCAATTTTCTCATATTTATGTAAACAACTCTGTTCATAATTTAATTTTATTATCCTTCTGCAAAATAGTTTTATGAATGTAAACACCTCCTTTCATGCTCGTTAGACTGGGGGGATATAATCTTGTTAATATGCCTGAGCGGCATGATTGTGAGCAGGGTGGGCACTCACTGTCAGAGCTGCTGGCATTACCGGTGATGTTGACGGCATTGAGTAGTGCATGCGCAAGAACCTGAACCATTATTGCACTGCACGGGGACCTGCGTACATTCACAGTGATCCTACCTAGGTAGCCCTCCATAATAACACATAAAACAAGTCTCACTGAGGGCTTGGAATTCTACTGAAAATGAATAGAAGATTACAAATAGCTGAATAAAATTAAAAAAAAACAAGGTGATCGTGATTTTTTTTCCTTTACATTTATTTAAGGGGGAAATCCGGGTTTTATGTCCCTTTAGAGGGATCTGAAACCCAAAAAACTTCTTTTGTGATTCAGAAAGAGTATACAATTCTTAAAAAGCTTCCAATTTACTTCTAATATCAATTTTACTTCATTCATTCCTGGTATTCTTTGTTGAAGAAATACCTAGGTGGGCATCTGGAGTACTACATGTCAGGAAATAAAAACTAAAGTCTTAAATCTCCCGTAACTGTCTAACACGCCTCACAAAAATAGCCCGATGCGTATACCCCTCTATCCGCAATCCCCCCTCTCACTCCTAATAATAAATGTATTAACCCCTAGACCGACAAACCCCCACAACACAATAAGCCTAATTATTAACCCTTAAACCGCCATAGACCACACCGTAACAAGCCTATCCTAATATTAACCCCTAAACCGCCGCTCCTGGACCCCCCTACACCGCCGCCACTTATATTAAATATATTACCCCCTAATCTGATCCCCCTACACCGCCGCCACCTATATTAACTATATTAACCCCTAATCTGATGCCCCCTACACCGCCGCCACCTATATTAACTATATTAACCCCTAAACCTAAGTCTAACCCTAACACCCCCTAACTTAATTATTATTTAAATAAATCTAAATAATATTAATATTATTAACTAAATTATTCCTATTTAAAACTAAATACTTACCTATAAAATAAACCCTAACGGCTAGATTTAGAGTTTTGTCGGTTACGACCCGCGTAGCTAACGCTGGCTTTTTTTCTCCCGCACCTTTTAAATACCGCTGGTATTGAGAGTTCACAGAAGGGCTGCGTTAGGCTCCAAAAAGGGAGCGTATAGCATATTTACCGCCACTGCAACTCTCAATACCAGCGGTGCTTACGGACGCGGCCAGCTTCAAAAACGTGCTCGGGCACGATTCCCCCATAGAAAACAATGGGGCTGTTTGAGCTGAAAAAAAACCTAACACCTGCAAAAAAGCAGCGTTCAGCTCCTAACGCAGCCCCATTGTTTCCTATGGGGAAACACTTTCTATGTCGGCACCTAACACTCTAACATGTACTCCGAGTCTAAACACCCCTAACCTTACACTTATTAACCCCTAATCTGCCGCCCCCGCTATCGCTGACACCTGCATATTTTTTTAACCCCTAATGTGCCGCTCCGTACACCGCTGCAACCTACGTTATCCCTATGTACCCCTAATCTGCTGCCCCTAACACCGCCGACCCCTATATTATATTTATTAACCCCTAATCTGCCCCCCACAACGTCGCCTCCACCTACCTACAATTATTAACCCCTAATCTGCCGACCGGACCTCACCGCTACTATAATAAATGTATTAACCCCTAAAGCTAAGTCTAACCCTAACACTAACACCCCCCTAAGTTAAATATAATTTAAATCTAATGAAATAAATTAACTCTTATTAAATAAATTATTCCTATTTAAAGCTAAATACTTACCTGTAAAATAAACCCTAATATAGCTTCAATATAAATAATAATTATATTGTAGCTATTTTAGGATTAATATTTATTTTACAGGCAACTTTGTATTTATTTTAACCAGGTACAATAGCTATTAAATAGTTAATAACTATTTAATAGTTACCTAGTTAAAATAATTACAAAATTACCTGTAAAATAAATCCTAACCTAAGTTACAATTAAACCTAACACTACACTATCAATAAATTAATTAAATAAAATACCTACAATTACCTACAATTAAACCTAACACTACACTATCAATAAATTAATTAAATACAATACCTACAAATAAATACAATTAAATAAACTAACTAAAGTACAAAAAATAAAAAAGAACTAAGTTGCAAAAAATAAAAAAATATTTACAAACATTAGAAAAATATTACAACAATTTTAAACTAATTACACCTACTCTAAGCCCCCTAATAAAATAACAAAGACCCCCAAAATAAAAAAATGCCCTACCCTATTCTAAAATTAAAATAGAAAAGCTCTTTTACCTTACCAGCCCTGAAAAGGGCCTTTTGCGTGGCATGCCCCAAAGAATTCAGCTCTTTTGCCTGTAAAAAAAAAAACATACAATACCCCCCCCAACATTACAACCCACCACCCACATACCCCTAATCTAACCCAAACCCCCCTTAAATAAACCTAACACTAAGCCCCTGAAGATCTCCCTACCTTGTCTTCACCACACCGGGTTCACCGATCGGTCCAGAAGAGCCTCCGATGTCTTGAGCCAAGCCCAAGCAGGGGGCTGAAGATGTCCATGATCCGGCTGAAGTCTTCATCCAAGCGGGAGCTGAAGAGGTCCATGATCCGACTGAAGTCTTCATCCAAGCGGGAGCTGAAGGGGTCCATGATCCGACTGAAGTCTTCATCCAAGCGGGAGCTGAAGAGGTCCATGATCCGGCTGAAGTCTTCTATCAAGCGGCATCTTCAATCTTCTTTCTTCCGGATCCATGTTCATCCCGCCGACGCGGAACATCCATCTTCACCGACGACTTCTCGACGAATGACGGTTCCTTTAAGGGACGTCATCCAAGATGGCGTCCCTCGAATTCCGATTGGCTGATAGGATTCTATCAGCCAATCGGAATTAAGGTAGGAAAAATCTGATTGTCTGATGGAATCAGCCAATCAGATTCAAGTTCAATCCGATTGGCTGATCCAATCAGCCAATCAGATTGAGCTCGCATTCTATTGGCTGTTCCGATCAGAGCCGTAGCTTTCTGACCCCTACTCTTTCCAGAATAAACAATGAATAATGAAGATGATTGACAGAAATCCTTAGTTGCCTGTAAGTAAAACTTTAAGGCACGGACCACATCCAAGTTATGTAACAGATGCTCCTTCTTAGAAGAAGGATTAGGACACAAGGAAGGAACAACAATTTCCTGATTAATATTCTTATTTGAAACAACCTTAGGAAGGAACCCAGGTTTGGTACGTAAAATCACCTTATCAGAATGAAATATGAGATAAGGTGAATCATACTGTAATGCTGAAAGCTCAGAAACTCTTCGAGCAGAAGAAATAGCAACCAAAAACAGAACTTTCCAAGATAATAGTTTAATATCTATGGAATGCATAGGTTCAAACGGAACCCCTTGCAGAACTCGAAGAACTAAATTCAAACTCCAGGGAGGAGTAATAGGTCTAAATACAGGCTTAAAGTGACAGTCTACACCAGAATTTTTATTGTTTTAAAAGATAGATAATCCCTTTATTACCCATTTCCCAGTTTTGCATAACTAACACAGTTATAATAATATACTTTTAACCTCTGTGATTATCTTGTATCTAAGCCTCTGCAACTTTTTTCAGTTCTTTTGACAGACTTGCAGTCTAGCCAATCAGTGCCTGCTCCCAGATAACTTCTCGTGCACGAGCACAGTGTTATCTAGATGAAATACGTGAACTAACACCCTCTAGTGGTGAAAAACTGTTAAAATACAATCTGAAAGAGGTGGGCTTCAAGGTCTAAGAAATTAGCATATGAACCTCCTAGGTTAAGCTTTCAACTAAGAATACCAAGAGAACAAAGCAAAATTGGTTATAAAAGTAAATTGGAAAATTGTTTAAAATGACATGCTCTATCTGAATCATGAAAGTTTATTTTGGCCTAGACTGTCCCTTTAATACTAGATAGAGCCTGACAAAAAGATTGAACATCTGATACATTTGACAAACGTTTGTGAAACAGAATTGACAAAGCTGAAATTTGTCCCTTTAAGGAACTTGCTGATAACCCTTTCTCCAATCCTTCTTGGAGAAAAGACAAAATCCTAGGAATCCTAACTTTCCTCCATGAGTAACCCTTGGATTCACACAAATAAAGATATTTACGCCATATCTTATGATAGATCTTTCTAGTGACAGGCTTTCTAGCCTGTATCAAAGTATTGATAACTGAATTAGAGAATCCTCGCTTTGATAAAATCAAGCATTCAATCTCCACGCAGTCAGTTGCAGAGAAATTAGATTTAGATGTTGGAAAGGACCTTGAATGAGAAGGTCCTGTCTCAACGGAAGTTTCCACGGTGGCAGAGAGGACATGTCCACTAGATCCGCCATGTCCACTACATCCGCATACCAAGTACTGCCTGGCCACGCAGGCGCTATCAGGATCACTGAAGCTCTCTCCTGTTTGATTTGAGCAATCACGAGTGGGAGGAGAGGAAACGGCGGAAACACATAAGCTAGGCTGAACAACCAAGGTACTGCCAAGGCATTTATCAGTTCGGCCTGAGGATCCCTTGACCGGGATCCGTATCTTGGAAGCTTGGCATTCTGACGAGATGCAATCAAATCCAATTCCGGTCTGCCCCATCTGAGAATCAATGAGGCAAATACCTCCGGGTGAAGTTCCCACTCCCCCGGATGAAAAGTCTGTCGACTTAGAAAATCTGCTTCCCAGATCTCTACCCCTGGGATGTAGATCGCTGACAGATGACAAGAGTGGGCCTCTGCCCAACTGATTATCTTGGATACTTCTATCATCGCTAAGGAACTCCTTGTTCCCCCCTGATGATTGACATATGCCAGAGTCGTTATGTTGTCTGACTGGAATCTGATTAATTTGGCCGAAGCCAACTGAGGCCACGCCTGAAGCGCATTCAATATTGCTCTCAGTTCCAGAATATTGATTGGAAGTAGAGACTCCACCTGAGTCCAAACACCCTGAGCCTTCAGGGAGTTCCAAACTGTACCCCAGCCCAGAAGGCTGGCATCTGTTGTCACTATCACCCACGAGGGTCTGCGGAAACAAGTCCCCTGGGACAGATGATCTGGCGACAACCACCAAAGAAGAGAGTTTCTCGTCTCTTGATCCAGAATTATATTTGGAGATAAATCCGCATAATCCCAATTCCACTGACAGAGCATGCACAGTTGTAGTGGTCTGAGATGAAAGCGAGCAAACGGAACGATGTCCATTGCCGTTACCATTAATCCGATTACCTCCATACACTGAGCCACTGATGGCCGAGGAATGGATAGAAGTGCTCAGCAAGCATTCAAAATCTTTGATTTCTGACCTCCGTCAGAAATACTTTCATGACTACCGAGTCTATCAGAGTTCCCAAGAAAGGAACCCTTGTCTGTGGAACAAGTGAACTCTTCTCTATGTTCACCTTCCACCCGTGAGTTCTCAGAAAAGACAACACTGTGTCCGTGTGAGATTTTGTCAGATGATATGTTGACGCCTGAATCAGAATATCGTCCAGATAAGGTGCCACCGCTATCCCTTGCGGTCTGAGAACCGCCAAAAGAGACCCTAGAACCTTTGTGAAGATTCTGGGTGCTGTGGCCAACCCGAAAGGAAGAGCCACAAACTGATGTTTAGGATCACAATCATCCAGAGTCGCTAAATCCTCCCTAAGCAACAGGCAGAGGTGTTCAAGCTTAAATTTAAATGATATAGCATCCTAATCTGTCTGAGGCAAAACATTCACTGAATCAGAAATTTCACCCTCAGACAGTAATTCCCTAATCCCCAACTCAGAGCACTGTGAGGGAACATCGGAAATAGCTAATAAAGCATCAGAGGATTCAGTATTTACATTAATACTTGACCTACTGCGTTTACCCTACAACACTGGTAATTTAGACAATACCTCTGTAAGGGTAGTTGACATAACTGCAGCCATCTCCTGCAGAGTAAAGGAATTAGACGCACTAGAAGTACTAGGCGTCGCTTGTGTGGGCATAAAAGGTTGTGACACTTGGGGAGAATTGGATGGCATATCCTGATTCTCTTCAGACTGAGAATCATCCCTAGGCACACTTACTTTATTTAAAATATGCTTTTTACATTGTAAAGCCCTTTCAGTACAAAAGTTACACAATGTTAGAGGGGGTTGCACAATAGCTTCTAAACACATAGAACAATGAGAAACCTCAATGTCAGACATGTTGAACAGACTAGTAATACCACAAAAGTCGTGTAAACACTTATTTATAGCATAAAATAAACATTAGAAAACCGTGTACTGTGCCTTTAAGAAAAGAAAAAGTGAACAATTTTTCCAAAATGCACAAAAAACATTAAATTATTCCCAAATTTAACTTAATATCATTGGTTAATCCAAAAATTACTGCACCCAGAAGCAAGGGTAGAAATAAGGCTTTACAAGTACTTATATCAACATGTAGTCAAAAGATAGATAAAAATACACTCTGCACCTCTCCGCAGCTCTGCTGTGGCGCCTACCTGCCCCCAGGGTACTTCGAATCAAGTTTCCAACCCTTCAGACCAGCTACACAGTCCAGGAACCACTGAGTTATTGTTTGCTGCTGCTAAGTCTGAAGAAATTGCGCCAAAATAGGCTCCGCCCCTTAAGGTCAAAAGTCAGAGTAGGCCCAAACAACACCGCATGGAAATGCAGTTTTGCACTAAAGTAAAAATACACACACAATATAACCCTCAAGCATAAAATCAATAAGTTTTAAGTGCCAAAAATAAAAAACATAAAACATTGTTTTTATACTGTCTCCCATGTCACATAGTGCCCAAATATCAACTAATGATAAATATAAAATAGGGACTCCAGTAACACCCCTCTTATTAAAATAGGTTTTACTGCTTACCCCATTCCCATACAAGGAAATAATGCCAGCCAGTTCTGATACACCAAGTCTCCTCAGAAAAAAAGGCTGCACATACCTTAATGCTGCTTGTAGCATGAAACCGGTCTCCACACTGAAGATGTCTCATGGTTACCTTCAGAAGTCTTGTGGGAACCAGCGTGGATCTTAGTTACAAATGCTAAGATCATCAAACCTCAGGGCAGAAATCTTCTTCCATATCCCCCTGAGGAAAATAGTACGCACCGGAACCATTTAAAATAAAAATCTTCTTGATTGAAGAAACTAAAACTAACACCTCACTTTACCATGTCTTCCTAGTATAACACAGGCAAAGAGAATGACTGAGGGTGGAGGGGAAGGGGAGGGGCTATATATACAGCTCTGCCGTGGTGCTCTTTGCCACTTCCTGTTAGCAGGAGGTTAATATCCCACAAGTAAGGATGAAATCCGTGGACTCGTCATATCTTTGTAAAAGAAATAAAAAAAATTACAAGAATTTTAAGCTAATTACACCTAATGGAGGGTGGAGGGTGGAGGATCCTCTTCATACGCCATTCAAATCAGCCAATAGAATGTCAGTAGCTCTTATTCTATTGGCTATTCAAATCAGCCAATAGAATGTCAGTAGCTCTTATTATATTGGCTATTCAAATCAGCCAATAGAATTACAGTAGCTCTCATCCGATTGGCTGATTTGAATTTGAAGGCTCAAATCAGCCAATAGGAATTCAAGGGACACCATTTTTAATTGCGTACCTTGAATTCCTATTCAGTGTACGGCGGAGATCGTATGAAGAGGATCCTCCACGCTCCATGGCTCCGCGGTCTTCAGTTCCAGCGTCGCCGATCTTCAGTTCCAGCATCGCCGGTCTTCAGTTCCAGAGTGGACGGTCTTCAGCTCCGCGGTCATCGGTCTTCAACTCCTCCGCTCCACGCCGGCTGGTTCCTGGAAGAAGAAGAGGTCGCCGCTTGGAAGAAGACTTCACCGCCTGGAACAGGACCTTCTCCGCCGGTCTTCAGGACAGGTAAGGAGCACTTGGGTGTTAGACTTAGGTTTTTTTAAGGGGGGATCGGGTGGGTTTTAGAGTAGGGGTGTGTGGGTGGTGGATTGTAATGGGGGGGTTGTTTTTTTTTTTTACAGGTTAAAGAGCTGATTACTTTGGGGCAATGCCCCGCAAAAGGCCCTTTTAAGGGCTGGTAATAGAGCTGATTACTTTGGGGCAATGCCCCACAATAGGCCCCTTTAAGGGCTATTTGTAATTTAGTTTAGGGTAGGGAAATTTTATTATTTTGGGGGGCTTTTTTATTTTATTAGGGAACTTAGATTAGGTGTAATTAGCTTAAAATTCTTGTAATATTTTTTTATTTTTTGTAATTTAGTATTTGTTTGTTTTTGTAATATAGTTTAGTTTATTTAATTGTATTTTAGTTTAGATAATTGTAGTTTATTTAATTAATTTATTGATAGTGTAGTGTTAGGTGTAATGGTAACTTAGGTTAGGATTTATTTTACAGGTAATGTTGTAATTATTTTAACTAGGTAGCTATTAAATAGTTATTAACTATTTAATAGCTATTGTACCTAGTTAAAATAAATACAAAGTTACCTGTAAAATAAATATAAACCCTAAAATAGCTACAATGTAATTATTAATTATATTGTAGCTATCTTAGGGTTTATTTTATAGGTAAGTATTTAGTTTTAAATAGGAATAATTTAGTTAATAATATTAATATTATTTAGATTTATTAATTTTAAATAATTATTTTAAATAATTATTAATTATTATTTAAATATTATTTAAATAATAATTAAGTTAGGGGGTGTTAGGGTTAGACTTAGGTTTAGGGGGTAATATAGTTAATATAGGTGGCGGCGGTGTAGGGGGCTCAGATTAGGGGTTAATATAGTTAATATAGGTGGCGGCGGTGTAGGGGGCTCAGATTAGGGGTTAATATAGTTAATATAGGTGGCGGCGGTGTAGGGGGGTCAGATTAGGGGGTAATACATTTAATATAGGTGGCAGCGGGGTCCGGGAGCGGCGGTTTAGGGGTTAAACACTTTATTAGGGATTGCGGTGGGGGATTGCGGTTGACAGGTAGATAGACATTGCGCATGCGTTAGGTTTTATTTTGCAGGCATTTTAGGGAGTTACGGGGCTCCAATACTCAGTGTAAGGCTTGCTACGGCTGCATTTTGTGGCGAGGTGAAAATGGAGCAAGATTTCTCCATTTTCGCCACGTAAGTCCTTACGCTGTATATTGAGTACCAAACTGCGCGGGTTTTGTATGTTAGCCTATGGGTAGAAAAACTACAGGCGAAGGCAGAAATATACGAGTGTAACTTCTATGTTACGCTGTATATGTGATACCAAACCCGCGCAAAATTTGGCGTCGCTGGCTTCTACGGGCGACGCTGCATATCGGATGGGGCCCCTAGTGCTCTTACAAATGGATAATATTCTTGCAAAACTGCTACCATATAGTGCTCCAGACATGCGCACTCTCCTGAGCTTACCTCCCTGATTTTCAACAAAAGATACTAAGAGAATGAAGAAAACTGACAATTGAAATAAATAAGAAAGTTGTTTCAAATGTTATGCTCTATCTGAATCATGAAATAAAAATTTGGGTTTCATGGCCCTTCAACCCGTTGATCCAAATGGATGTAGATATACGTCTTACAGTACATACAGTAGCCCAGCGTACCACATAATGTAGATCTTAGTCCATAATGCTGGAAGCCCAAGCAGTTTCGGTTGTCAAGTTTCAACCAAGACTTGCTGTTCCTGGGCTTTTAGCATCTCCCTTTGTATGATAACAGAGCTGGATCGGTGCTCAGTTACAATATGAAGGCAGATTGCCAGATCATTACAGACAGTGACATGGCTGTATCACTGGCTGTAATGATCTCTGTTGGTGCCGACAGTAGGTGAGGAAGGGAAGGTGGGTGGTTGGCCCAGCAGCAGAGGGGGAGGGAGTGGGAGGGTCCCAACGCTACAGAAAAATATTTTGAAGGCATGGGGAGAGATGGGACACTACACTGCAGAAAATGGGTGGAACTGGGGGTTTGGGGGTGCCCTGCATAAGGATAGCAGGACAGGGGGACGTGAGAGGGACCACTACACAAAAAATAATAAAAATGATTTGTTTATATGATCGCATTTGGCAGGTGGCATGAAATATACCAAAATGGGCCTAGATCAATACCTTGTGTTGTCTAATTATAAAATATATATATAATTTTGATTGGTAAATAAAAATGCTAAAAATGAACTGGGGAAGACACTCAAATTCACACTATCTCTTTCTACAACTTGTCAGATCTGAGATAATGTTCATGGTTTGGTATTTAAAGATTAAATATTCTTTGTAATCTGAATATTTCCTGCAGCAGCCAACAGGAAGTAAACAGACTACTGTGTTATTGGCACTCTGGGGAATTTTATGCTTAGTTTTTTTTCACTAATTATACCTTTTAGACTTAAACAATGATCCCTGTGCTGAAGGGATTGTATTTTTAGCAAATTTTACAAGGAAATATTTGTGAAATAATTGGGGAAATCTTTAAAGAAAAAGTGCTTAAGATTTTAAAGGGAAATTTTATTGTAAAAAGTTTCTAAAATCTCTTAGCTAGATAGGGTATGTGGAAACCTTTCTCCAGCCAAATGGTCTTTAGGTCTACTGAAAGGATTCAAAGCTGTATGTTTATAATATGCTGTGGAGGACAAATATTACTTTTCTCATCTTAAAGGGATTGAGATTGAAACATAAAACTTTGCAATATACCTTCGTTATTTAGTTAGACTCCTTTTTCTATAATTTAAGTCAGAAAATGTCAGATTTTCTAGTTCTGAGAACAGAAACTTCTAAAGCCTAACCTTTCCACATATCTGCCTTAACTGGCTTCAGCAAAAATGATAAGATAAGGCGCAGCAAGACAATGGGACTTTTGTTAACAAAATGACAGTGGCTAGCCTTTTTTACTCATTTTACTCACTATCAGTACCAACATCTTTAAAATCATATTTTAACTGGGGATCACACTTTCATATGAACCTTTTGTAATCCAGTTCCATCCACACCACTGCTAAATCATTTGAATGCATAATTTATGTTAGGATGGGCAGACTGTGCACCATTTTTCTATCTGGATGCTTTTAAACTTTGACAAGAATTGTTTTTGATAATATCTGAAAACAAGATGGTGACTATGGGATTCTATTGAGGACTTACTGTATAACATATTCTTATTTTGGATTTAACATAATCTTTAACCCACTGCCTTGCAACATTGTACCAGCTTAGGAGACCCTTAAACAAGATTGCGCCTTCCTCACTAGGTTTTTATAGGGGGCCTGTCTTCATGTGCGCCAAGTCTAAATACGTGTTTGTGGCTACCATATTGAACTCACATTTAAGAAAGTGTGCACCAGTTTACAAGTTCCATAATGTAGGCGCAAGCATCCCTCATAAAAACTCAGTCATAAAGGAGGAATCTCATTTAAGGTAGATACAATGTTACAAGGTAACAAGTGCCTAAAGGTGTCAAATTTGAAAAGGCAAAACTGGTCTAATAAAGGTGTTGAAAAGTAACTCAAAATAGACTGTGATCTCTGATAACTTTCCTGCCTCATAAGAGAAATATGGCTTTTATTGAGGATCCAAAAACAGATTTGAGAGTGTGAGAAAGAGCCAATAATAGACTACCGTGATTTTGTCAAATCGAAAAGTAGCCGAAAAAGAGCCGAAATAAGTCACAGCCTATAGATTATGATCAAGGTCAAGACTAACAGCATTTAGCAATTGTTCGATAACAACATATAGGGGCATATTTATCAAGCTCCGTATGAAGCTTGATGCCCCGCTGCTCCATAACCTGTCCGCCTGCTCTGAGCAGGCGGACAGACATCGCCGGAAATCAACCCGAACGAGTACGATCGGGTTAACTGACAGCCCCCTGCTGGCGGCCAATTGTCCGCGAGTCTGCAGGGGGTGGCGTTACACCAGCAGCTCTTGTGAGCTACTGGTGCAGTGCAATGCTGAATACGGCGAGCATATTGCTCGCCGTATTCAGCGAGGTCTGGCGGACCTGATCCGCACTGTCGGATCAGGTCCGCCAGACCTTGATAAATAGGGGCCATAGACTGAACAAAGGTTACTTGTGTTTCAACCTTTAACATATTCTTCCCATATAAAAACAGACTTCAGTTTATTATGCATGTTATGGTATCATTCTTATGAAAGAGTAGTGGATACCTGATTCCTCCATTCCCTGATAGATGGTAATCGGGTTTGTTTCTCATACCTCGGAATAAGTTGCTAGTATGGAGTAATATTTTAAAAGGAGCAGATTTAAGGCTACGTAATGATATCATTAAATTATTTTGTGCACTACACTGCCATCAAGTGGAAAGAAATATAACGCAACTGAAAATGTGATTGAAATATTTAAAATCAGTTTAAAGGGACAGTCTACACCAGAATTTTTATTATTTTAAAAGATAGATTATCCCTTTATTACCCATTCCCTAGTTTTGCATAACTAGCACAGTTATATTAATATACTTTTTACCTCTGTGATTATCTTGTATCTAAGCCTCTGCGAACTGCCCCCTTATTTTAGTTCTTTTGACAGACATACATTTTAGCCAATCGGAGCCGGCTCACCTGAACTCCACGTGCGTGAGCATAGTATTATTTATATGACACACATGAACTAACACCCTCTAGTGGTGAAAAACTGTCAAAATGACCTGAGAGAAGAGGCGGCCTTCAAGGGCTTAGAAATTAGCATATGAACCAAAATTGGTGATAAAAGTAAATTGGAAAATTGTTTAAAATTACATGCCCTATCTGAATCATAAAAGTTTATTTTGGTCTAGACTGTCCCTTTAATTACAGACTATTATTAAAGATTTAAACTCCAAATATAGCTAGTTTTTGACTAATAAATATAATCAATTTGTGATATACAGTTTTTTTTATTTGTATTGCATTTTATTTTTTAAGAAATATTCACTGTAACAACTTGTACTACATCTTAAAAGAAAATTGATACCATTATACTATTCTCTGCATTACACTGCCCTCCAGTGGCAAAAACTACAACTTAAGAGCAATTTCTAACCCAGTAACTTTGTAAAGAAATTTGAAAATGTGGTTGAAATGTTAAAGGGACAGTAAAGTCAAAATTAAACTTTCATGATTCAGATACAGCATGCAATTTTAAAGAACTTTCCAATTTACTTCTGTTATCAAATTTGCTTTGTTCTCTTGATATCTTCTATTGAAGAGTAAAACTAGGTAGGCTCATAAGAGCTCAGGAGTGTGCACGTGTCTTTAGTACTCTATGGGAGCAGTATTTTGCAACATATTTGTAGCTTTGTTATACAATGTTGCAAAATAATATATACCAAGAGAACAAAGCAAAATTGATAGAAGTAAATTGGAAAGTTCTTTAACCCCTTAATGACAAGCACCGTACCCTGATCGACGCTGGTCGTTATGCCCTTACGTTGCTGCAGTCCTGGGCTTCTCTATGCAGAAATAGATTTGCAGAGTAATTGATGCAGAGAGGGCCACTCTGTGGCCCAATCTGCATCACACAGCTGTGAAGCCTATCGTTGGTGGGTGGGAGTGTAATGAGGAAGGCAGGTGGGCGGCCCATCGCTGGAGGAGGCGGGAGGAAGGTGGAGGTGGGTGGGACCGCTACGCAACACGTTAGGGGCAAAAAAAAGTGCCGGTTACACCAGGAAGTGAGGAGCGCAATGAGGGGGATCCTATGTGGCATCCACTGAGGAAAAGGGATCTGGGAGGGGGGAGCGCAATGAAGGGGGGCAGCTACATTACAGAAAAAAGGGTATTTATTTTTTTTGCCTAATTTGCTGCAAACTGGGTACTGGCAGACAGCTGCCAGTACCTAAGATGGCAGGAAATAGGTAGAAGGGGAGACTTAGAGAGCTGTTGGGGGGGGGGGATCAGGGAGGTTGGGGGGGGGGGGTAAGTGGGGATACTACACTGCAGAAAACCTAAAAAAAAAAAAACGGCCTTTTATTTTAGTACTGGCAGACTTTCTACCAGTACTTAAGATGGCAGAAAGTCTGCCACTGTTTGAGAGGGGTCAGGGAGGTATCAGGGGGTGGGATGTGTCAGGTGGGAGGCTAATCTCTACATTAAAGCTAAAATTAACCCTACAAGCTACCTAATTAACCCCTTCACTGCTGGGCATAATAAAAGTATGGTGCGCAGCAGCATTTAGCGGCCTTCTAATTACCAAAAAGCAAAGCCATATATGTCTGCTATTTCTAAACTAAGGGGATCCCAGGGAAGCATTTACAACCATTTGTGTCATAATTGTACAAGCTGTTTGTAAATAATTTCAGTGAGAAACTTAAAATTATGAAAAAGTTAAAGATTTTTTTTATTTGATCGCATTTGGCAGTGAAATGGTTGCATGAAATATATCAAAATGGGCCTAGATCAATACTTTGGGTTGTCTACTAAAAAATATATATATAGTTTTGATAGGTAAATATAGAAAAAGGCTCTGTTTAAATGTAGTGATGGCAAAAATGCTAAAAAGGCTCTGGTATTTTGGGTAAGTTTTTGTCTGAAATGCCCGGTCCTTAAGGGGTTAAAATTGCAAGCTCTATCTCAATCATGAAAGATTCATTTTGACTTTACTGTCACTTTAAAGGTCAATAAGGCATTTACCTTGTTGGATGACTGGAACAAAGCTTGCAGGGAATGCAATGTATATGGATGTCAGGAACAAGCTAAGGTTGTCACCAGATAAGCAGAATCAAACATCAGCACTCAGGGATAAGCCATGACAGTAGTCAAAAGCCAGGACAAAGTTCAGTACCACAGCATCTGCCAGGAACCAAACATCACAGCAGAAGGACCAGGCAAAGGGATAGACAGAAGTTCAGTTCTGGTAATCAGAAGCCAGTTAATAAGTCCTTGGTTCAGGCTATACACAAGGATCACTATGCTAACAAAAACTGAGATACAAATAAACACCAGTGTACTTCAAAAATGTGATATATCATAAATCACCAAAATAAAGTCTTAGATGCTAGAGAAAAGGTCCTCTTTTTTTATTCTTGCTACAAAGTCCAAAAGCGGGGGTGGCACGAACCGAGGCGGCGCGCCGGATGAGGCGTAGCGCAGACGGGAAGGCGGGGGCCTCCGGAGGGGGAGAGATGGGTCGGAGACGGGGGCCCCATGAGGGGAGCTCCCCGAGCCGACCCGGATCCCGCCCCCCCCCCGGCGCTCGCCCCCAAAGCGCCCGCCCGGGAGAAGCACTCCTCCCCCTCGGCCGACGCGCACCGCTCCCCGGCCGTCCGCCCCCGGAGAGGAAACCTTCCCCTCCCCGGGTACCTTTTACTGTTCTGACGTGTTTCTCTGCTCCCTGGCAGCTTTTGCAAAGCTATACCATCTCCTTGGGACAGTATACACCAATATGCATATAACTGCATGTAACAGACACTACTATAAAGAAGTTAGTTAACTAGGATTGGGAAGTCACGGCTTTGATCCTTAGGATTTTTTTGTTGCTGCAATCTGTATATTAAAGATGAGGTTTTAAGGGTATTTTATATAATGTGAAGTAAATCCAAGAATGGGTAAGTGGTTATGTTTTTGATGTAAGAAGGCTAAGGTCCTAGGTTTAGGTTTAGGAACAGAAACAGTTTAATTTTTACAGTTTTTTTTTTTACAATGAAAGGAAAATCTCACTTTAAGAGATACTTAGTTTTTTTTATGCAAAAAAACTGGATTGTATTAGATGTTTTGAATTAAGGATAATGATTATATTTCTAATTTATATTAATTCTGTACACTTTTTCATTTGAAATTTAAATTTCCTGAGGACCATACAAAGAGTTAAAGACTTCAACCAATCCAATAAACTGGAAGATTATTTAAGAAAAAGATTAAGAGAGATGGGATATCCTTTAAAAAGCAGCCACAGAGCAGAGAAACGCACGTTGGATCAGTCAAAGGAATGTGAAGTCACAAGGTGCGGCTCCAGCCAGCAACCTGAGAACAACACAGTGGGAATTTGTGTTCTTGTCAAGTAACTTGTAGATTTACTTGTGTTTGTACCCTAGAGCCAATATCTCCAATATTTAAGTGTTATATTTTAATACATTATTTTGTAAAGAAGAATTCCAGCTTGCCGTGGTATACACACAAATGCAGTTTACTTAAAACTTTTGTAGCTCATACGAATGTGAGTATTGCTATCCTGTGAACACAAATTGGATACAGTGTTACACTATAAAAGTTTGCTTACTTTGTTACCTTTGAAGTATGCTCTCTTACCGTTTGACTTTGTAACAAGAATGAAACACAGGACAGTTCTTCCTCCATCTAAGACTTTATTCTGGTGATTTATGAAATATATCACATTTTTAGAAGTGCACTTGAGTTTATTTGTCTCACAATTTTTATTTGTATAGTTTTTGTATAGTTTTTCACTGTTATTTTGTGAGCAATACACAAAGTAATCAAGACATAGGCAATCCAGGAAAGTAGATCAGAGACAAAAATGCCAGGACTTCCATGACAATAACCAAGCACTGACTGGCATCAGCAGGGGTCTTTAAATACCTCCCCCATAGGTTGTGGAGTCAAAAATACTGCAAGGTCACTTCCAACAACCAGATTACAACATATATCATAGGAAACACGTTAATAGAAGAAGCCTGCAGGTTCTGTGTGCAAAACTTACCACTACCCCCTCTGAAACCTCTTTAGACACTGAGATACCCATAATGCATTCTGCGCTATTAGCAGCACTAAGCCTCCTCTCTTTAGCGCAGCCTTGAACTCCAACCAACAGCTCCCCTCACAGCACGACCCTGAATTCTTAATCTGCCTGCAGCCTTTCAGACTAGCGTGGTCCTTACCAGTGTTCCCTCTAAATCCAGTTTTGTGAGCGTCTCAGCAGTGAAACAGTTAAATAAAGCAATTTCAAATACTACACAAAGCAGACTGCAAGGTGTGGTTCCCTTATTAACTGTTTTACTGCTGGGCTGCTCACAAAACTAGCCTTGGAGTGAACACTGGTCCCTACCATGCTCAGGTGAGGACCTAGAGCCCCCACAAATGATTACATTTAGTTCAATTACAGACTACATATATTGTAAGTTTGTGTATAATAAAAACATAATTCCATGTGTGATGTTTTTTTATTGGTATTGCATTGTATTTAGTTAAGAAATTCAGTGAAATGACTTGTACTTTCAAACAGAAGTCACCTTTAAAAATTATACTATTTCCTTCAGTACACTGCCCTCTATTTGCAAAAGTTATACCTCAGTACGAAATTTCTAACCTCGTAACTTTGTAAAGAAATTTGAAAATATGTTTGAATACTTAAATCATAGGCGTGCGCAGCATACTGCACCCACTGTAATTCTGCACTAACTATATACAGGGAGTGCAGAATTATTAGGCAAATGAGTATTTTGACCACATCATCCTCTTTATGCATGTTGTCTTACTCCAAGCTGTATAGGCTCGAAAGCCTACTACCAATTAAGCATATTAGGTGATGTGCATCTCTGTAATGAGAAGGGGTGTGGTCTAATGACATCAACACCCTATATCAGGTATGCATAATTATTAGGCAACTTCCTTTCCTTTGGCAAAATGGGTCAAAAGAAGGACTTGACAGGCTCAGAAAAGTCAAAAATAGTGAGATATCTTGCAGAGGGATGCAGCACTCTTAAAATTGCAAAGCTTCTGAAGCATGATCATCGAACAATCAAGCGTTTCATTCAAAATAGTCAAAAGGGTCGCAAGAAGCGTGTGGAAAAACCAAGGCGCAAAATAACTGCCCATGAACTGAGAAAAGTCAAGCGTGCAACTGCCAAGATGCCACTTGCCACCAGTTTGGCCATATTTCAGAGCTGCAACATCACTGGAGTGCCCAAAAGCACAAGGTGTGCAATACTCAGAGACATGGCCAAGGTAAGAAAGGCTGAAAGACGACCACCACTGAACAAGACACACAAGCTGAAACGTCAAGACTGGGCCAAGAAATATCTCAAGACTGATTTTTCTAAGGTTTTATGGACTGATGAAATGAGAGTGAGTCTTGATGGGCCAGATGGATGGGCCCATGGCTGGATTGGTAAAGGGCAGAGAGCTCCAGTCCGACTCAGACGCCAGCAAGGTGGAGGTGGAGTACTGGTTTGGGCTGGTATCATCAAAGATGAGCTTGTGGGGCCTTTTCGGGTTGAGGATGGAGTCAAGCTCAACTCCCAGTCCTACTGCCAGTTTCTGGAAGACACCTTCTTCAAGCAGTGGTACAGGAAGAAGTCTGCATCCTTCAAGAAAAACATGATTTTCATGCAGGACAATGCTCCATCACACGCGTCCAAGTACTCCACAGCGTGGCTGGCAAGAAAGGGTATAAAAGACGAAAATCTAATGACATGGCCTCCTTGTTCACCTGATCTGAACCCCATTGAGAACCTGTGGTCCATCATCAAATGTGAGATTTACAAGGAGGGAAAACAGTACACCTTTCTGAACAGTGTCTGGGAGGCTGTGGTTGCTGCTGCACGCAATGTTGATGGTGAACAGATCAAAACACTGACAGAATCCATGGATGGCAGGCTTTTGAGTGTCCTTGCAAAGAAAGGTGGCTATATTGGTAACTGATTTGTTTTTGTTTTGTTTTTGAATGTCAGAAATGTATATTTGTGAATGTTGAGATGTTATATTGGTTTCACTGGTAAAAATAAATAATTGAAATGGGTATATATTTGTTTTTTGTTAAGTTGCCTAATAATTATGCACAGTAATAGTCACCTGCACACACAGATATCCCCATAAAATAGCTATAACTAAAAACAAACTAAAAACTACTTCCAAAACTATTCAGCTTTGATATTAATGAGTTTTTTTGGGTTCATTGAGAACATGGTTGTTGTTCAATAATAAAATTAATCCTCAAAAATACAACTTGCCTAATAATTCTGCACTCCCTGTATATATATTTACATACATACAATGCCTTGCAATAGTATTCACCCCCCCCCCCTTGACTTTTTACCTAATTTGTTACATTACAGCATAAAGTTCAATGTTTTATTAATCTGAATTTTATGTGATGGATCAGAACACAATATTCAAAGTTGGTGAAGTGAAATTAGAAAAATATATACATAAAACTATTTTTTAGAAATAGAAAACAGAAAATTGGCATGTGCGTATGTATTCACCCCCTTTGTTATGAAGCCCATAAAAAGCTGTGGTGCAACCAATTACCTTCAGAAGTCACATAATTAGTGAAATGATGTCCACCTGTGTGCAATCTAAGTGTCACATGATCTGTCATTACATATACCCACCTTTTTTGAAAGGCCCCAGAGGCTGCAACACCTAAGCAAGAGGCACCACTAACCAAACACTGCCATGAAGACCAAGGAACTCTACAAACAAGTAAGGGACAATGTTGTTGAGAAGTACAAGTCAGGGTTAGGTTATAAAAAAATATCAAAATCTTTGATGATCCCCAGGAGCACCATCACATCTATCATAACCAAATGGAAAGAACATGGCACAACAGCAAACCTGCCAAGAGACGGCCGCCCACCAAAACTCACGGACCGGGCAAGGAGGGCATTAATCAGAGAGGCAGCACAGAGACTTAGGGTAACGCAGAGTTCCACAGCAGAGACTGGAGTATCTGTACATAGGACGACAATAAGCCGTATGCTCCATAGAGTTGGGCTTTATGGCAGAGTGGCCAGAAGAAAGCCATTACTTTCAGCAAAAAACAAAATGGTACGTTTTGAGTTTGCGAAAAGGCATGTGGAAGACTCCCAAAATGTATGAAGGAAGGTGCTCTGGTCTGATGAAACTAAAATTTAACTTTTCGTCCATCAAAGAAAACGCTATGTCTGGCGCAAACCCAACACATCAAATCACCCAAAGAACACCATCCCCACAGTGAAACATGGTGGTGGGCAGCATCATGCTGTGGGGATGTTTTTCAGCATCCGGGACTGGGAAACTGGTCAGCGTTGAGGGAAAGATGGATGGTGCTAAATACAGGGATATTCTTCAGCAAAACCTGTACCACTTTGAGGCTAGGACGGAGGTTCACCTTCCAGCAGGACAATGACCCCAAACACACTGCTAAAGCAACATTTGAGTGGTTTAAGGGGAAACATGTAAATGTGTTGGAATGGCCTAGTCAATGCCTAGACCTCAATCCAATAGAAAATCTGTGGTCAGACTTAAAGATTGCTGTTCACAAGCGCATACCATCCAACTTGAAGGAGCTGGAGCAGTTTTGCAAGAAGGAATGGGAAACAATCCCAGTGGTAAGATGTGGCAAGCTCATAGAAACTTATCCAAGCGACTTGGAGGTGTGATTGCCGCAAAAGGTGGCTCTACAAAGTATTGACTTTAGGGGGGTGAATAGTTATGCACATTGACTTTTTCTGTTATTTTGTCCAATTTGTTGTTTGCTTCACAATAAAAAAAAAATCTTAAAAGTTGTGGGCATGTTCTGTAAATTAAATGATGAAAATCCTCAAACAATCCATGTTAATTCCAGGTTGTGAGGCAACAAAACATGAAAAATGCCAAGGGGGGGTGGATACTTTTGCAAGGCATTGTATATAAAATATATGTTAGTGCTCATTTACCATGGAGTGTAAATACACACACACATATGTGCACACTCATATATACGCTTACACACTCATGCACAGTATAAACACATATATACACATACTCACCCCTCTCCCATGCACATACCCCTTCTCTCTCCCCTCCATCTCTAGACCATACCCCTTATCCCTTTTACCTCTTACCCCCTGCCATGCCCTTTCTCTCTCACCCCAAACCCACTACGCACTCTAATCTTTGTGCTAATTCCAGCACACGGCAATGATGCACTTTAAGTAGGGGGCAGGATTATGACATCATATCTCCTGCTTCCCTCACCGATTGGCTGCTGCATTGCGAAACATCCTGCGGGGAAGACTGGCTAAACAAGAGCCCCCGCAAAGACCTGACGCAGGTATCTCTTAAAAGGAAGGGGCGGTGTCTGAGGTCAGTCAGAAGAGTTCTTTAACGTCTATACTGGCCCTTTGAAATGCTACAGCAGTCATCCAGCTCTGGATGCATGGGGGTGATTAGGATGTGCCCAGACACACCTGGCACACCCCTTCCACACACTTATGATTTAAATTCAGTTTCATGCAACTTTCCAATTTACTTCTAAAACTTGCTTAGTTCTCTTAGAATCATTTGTTGAAAAGCATAAATAGGTAGGCTCAGGGGGCAGCAATGAACTACTGGGTGCTACTAACTGCTGATTGGTGGTTACACATTTATGCCTTTTTTTACATTGCCTCATCTGATGTGTTCAGCTAGTGCCCAGTACTGCATTGCTACTGCTTCAATAAAAGATACAAAGAAAATAAAGCAAATTTAATAAGAGTTGTAAACTGAGAAGTTGTTTTACCCTTTTAATACATATGAGAACACATGAAGATATATCTCTGGTGCCGATGACATTTGGGTGGGAGGTGCTTTCAGAGCTAATTGCCCCCCCCCCGGCATTGCCTTGGGAATCTGGAAATGCCGTGATGTCATCAGGCCCGGGGAGTCCCAGAAGTGCAGGTTGCAGAAAGGAGCTTAAGGGAGCTTGATGGAGGGATAAATAACTCCTCAATCTCAGCTCCCTTAAAGGGACATGAAATCCCTTTTATAATTCACATAGAGCATGCGATTTTAAACAACTTTCTAATTTACTTCTATTATATATTTTTCTCTTTGTAGAAAAGATACCTAGGTAGACTCATGAGCTGCTTATTGGTGACTGCACATATATGCCTTATGTTATTGGCTCACCCACTGCTCTCAGTAGTGCACTGCTGCTTATTCAACAAAGAGAATGAAGCAACTTTGATAATAGGAGTAAATTGGAAAGTTGTATAAAGAAAAAACGTAGGTTTAATGCCCCTTAAAGACCTAGAAATACCCAAGACCCATCATTTAAAAGGTACAATTGGCTGCTCCTTCAAAAGTGTGTGTCTTGGGTATGTAAAAAAGAAACACAATTTATAAAAAAATTAAAAAACACACGTTTTATATATACTTATTCTTATAATAGGACAGCAAAAGGGCCTAGAGACCCCCAAGATTCTTTGTTTTAAATCCCAGAAGCCCCTCTTTTAAAAAAAAAAGTCCCTACATAGGTTTTAATAGCCAGGTGATCACCTGGTGTGAATAGAAGTGCATTTATTTGAGTGTAGTCTCATATAACACATCAACGTAATATAATCAGGGATCCTTCGTTAGTATCCGAATGCATAAGATGGCGGCCGCTCTTGGCATTCGGCTCCTTACAGAGCTGGGTTTATTCTTGAGATGGTGCAACACACTAATATTTGCACAGATGTTAGTGTGTTGAATATTCACAAAAAGAAATCCAACTCCGAAAAGCTCCGTATGCCAAAAGCAACAGCTTTTTTCCGCATTCGGATCCTAACAAAGGATTTGAATGCATATCCCTAAATATAATGATAAACATACCCCCCTCATTTATATGAGGATAGCTTCTTCTTTAACTATAGTTTTTATTAAAACAATTGTTTACAACCTTCTTTTTTTACAAAATATAATTGTTTTCACACATTTTGTTGTTGAGTTCTTATATGTCAGGAAATATACATAAAATAATTGTATAGTGACAAAAACAATACATAATATGTGTGGATTTCTAATACATCAGCATCTAAAAACTCCAAAACAGCACAGTGGTGGAAATGGCTCGGCAGTTAAGTGATTTAACCCCTTAGTGACCAGAGCACTTTTCCATTTTCTGTCCGTTTGGGACCAAGGCTATTTTTATATTTCTGCAATGTTTGTGTTTAGCTGTAATTTTCTTCTTACTCATTTACTGTACCCACACATTTTATATACCTTTTTTCTCGCCATTAAATGGACTTTCTAAAGATACCATTATTTTCATCATATCTTATAATTTGCTATAAAAAAATCATAAAATATGAGGAAAAAATTAAAAAAAAACACTTTTTCTAACTTTGACCACAAAAATCTGTTACACTCTACAACTACCAAAAAACTCCCATGCTAAATAGTTTCTAAATTTTGTCCTGAGTTTAGAAATACCCAATGTTCACATGATCTTAGATTATTTTTTTTTTTTTTTGCAAGTTATAGGGCAATAAGTACAAGTAGCACTTTGCTATTTCAAAACCATTTTTAAAAAAAATAGCAATAGCTACATTGGAACACTGATATCTGTCAGGAATCCCTGAATAAGCCTTCACCTAAGGTATTAAACTTAGGGTATTTTGACTATTTTCATGCAACCAATCTATGCCAAAGTTTGAAAGAAAAAAAAATAAAATTGTGATTTTTTGACAAAATAGCAATTTAAGAATACATTTACTGAGAATGTTAATGGTTACTGCCAATTAACATCCCAATATGTGTTCAGCAGCATCTTCTGAGTACAGTGATGCCACCCATGTATAGGTGTGTTGGGTTCTCTGGGGCTAAAAGGCTTTATTTTTAGGGGGCGCATTCCAGTTTTTCAACTTGGAATTTTCACATTTGTCATCATGCACCCATGTCCTTTTTGGATCATTTCTGAAGCCGGCCAATGTAATCTACCCCCCCCCCCCCCCCCCCCATAAAACCATATATTTTTGAAAAGTAGACACCCTAGGGTATTTCAAATGCTGGTATTTTAACACTTTCCATGCACTAATTCAAATACCAATCTTTGTCAAACTTTTGGGTAGTTATTTTTTTTGTGTTATTTTTCACACACATATTTTAGGCATGAATTCTTAGTTCCTGTTATGTGTTACTGCAAAAAACAAAAACTCAATATGTGTTCAACAACATCTCCTGAGTACAGTGAAACCACCCATGAATAGGTTTGTTGGGTTCTCAGGGGGCTAAAATATCTTATTTTTAGGGGGCGCATTCCAGTTTTTCAACTTGGAATTTTCACATTTGTCATCATGCACCCATGTCCTATTTAGGTCATTTCTGAAGCCGGCCAATATAATTTATCCCCATCAAACCATATATTTTTTAAAAGTAGACACCCTAGGGTATTTTAAATGCAGGTATTTTAACACTTTCCATGTACTAATTATACCACCAGTCTTTGTCAAACTTTTGGGTAGTCATTTCTTTGTGTTATTTTTCACACACATAATACTTTAGGCTTGAACTTAGTTCATGTTATGTGTTACTGCAAAAAAACACCTTAATATGTGTTCAAAAACATCTTCTGATTACAGTGATACCACCCATGAATAGGTTTGTTGGGTTCTCTGAGGGCTAAAATGCCTTATTTTTAGGGGGCGCATTCCAGTTTTCCAACTTGGAGTTTTCACATTTGTCATCATGCGCCCATGTCCTATTTAGGTAATTTCTGAAGCCAGCCAATGTAATTTACTTTTCAAAAAGATATAGTTTGATGGGTGTAGACAACCTAGGGCAGTGTTTTTCAAATAGTGTGCCATGAGAGATCCTCAGGTGTGCCGCGGCAGAATGACAACAGTGCGGGGGTGTTTGTGAATGAATGTCAATATGTCATGTATAGTTTGTAGGGGGCATGGCATGACAGCAAAGTACAGTGTGTGTGTGTGTGTGTGTATGTATATATATATATATATATATATATATATATATATATATATATATATATCCTGTATTAGGCTACAATGTGTGATTTTGTAAAATTTTGGGATGGTGGTGTGCCACAGGATTTTTTAATGTAAAAAAGTGTGCCACGGTAAAAAAAATGTTGCAAATTACTGACCTAGGGTATTTGAAATGATGGTATTTTAACACTTTCCATGCACTAATTCAACCACCAGTCTTTGTCAAACTTTTGGGTAGTACTAGTAATTTTTTTTGTGTTCGTTTTCACACAAACTTTACTTTAGGCATGGATTCTCAGTTCCTGTTATGGGTTACTGCCAAAGAACACCCCAATATTTGTTCAACAAGATCTCCTGAATACATTGATACCACCTATGCATAGGTTTGTTGGGTTGGTTGGGGTTTGCAATGCCAAACATCTGACATATGTTTGTGATTTTTTCAAATTTAACATATCTTTTTTGACTATCTTCTTTTGGGGGGCTTTTTTTACATACCCCTATTTATTGAATGTGCATATATTTCAGAAGTTGAGACCCCAATGTATTGTATATGGGGAGTTTTGATGCCTTTGATGCAACGGTTTTAGCCCAAAAAAAAATGGAGAAAGTGTGTGGTAGTATATTTTTCATTTTTACACACACATTGCTGTTTGGCTATGATTTAGGAGAGCCTGTTGTAAATTATTGCAAAAAAACACTCCAGGTTGTTTTCTGCAAGGCCTCCTTAGTACACCCATGCCCCCCATGCATAGGTTTGCCAGGATTTTGGGAAGGTTCTGTTCCAATTGTAGGACTTGTAAATTTAGTTAAAAGTGAGAGTATTTCTTCTGATAGGCTTATCTTTAGTTTGGGGCCTATCACACGCCCCATTTTTATTTTTTGCCATGAAAGTGTATATTTTTTTAAATGTTGACACCCCAAGGTATTGTATATTGTGTGCTTTGATGCAACCTTTTTAGCCAAAAAAAAAATTGGAGAAAGTGTATGGTGGTAATTTTTCAATTTCCATTTTTACACACATACTGCTTTTTGACTATGATTTAGGAGAGATACTTGTAAGTTATTGCAAAAAAATACTTCAGGTTGTTTTCTGCGAGGCACCCTGAGTACTCCTATGCCACCCATGCATAGGTTTGCCAGGATTTTGGGAAGGTTATGTTACAATTTTATGACTTGTGATTTTAGTTATTAAAAGTGAGAGTATTTCTTCTGATAGGCCTATCTTTAGTTTGGGGCCTTTTGCATACCCCAGTTTTATTTATTGCCATGAAAGTGTATATTTTTTAAATGTTGACACCCCAAGGTATTGTATATGGTGTGCTTTGATGCCTTTAAAGCAAACGTTTTAGCCAACAAAAATTGGAGAATGTGTATGGTGGTAATTTTTCAATTTTCATTTTTACACACAGACATTGCTTTTTGACTATGATTTAAGAGAGACTGTTGTAAGTTATTGCAAAAAAACACTCCAGGTTGTTTTCTGCAAGGCACCCTGAGAACATCTATGTCCCCCATGCATAGGTTTGACTGGGGTTTTGGTAAAAAAAAAAAAAAAAAAAAAAAAACTTTTTTAAATTTTTTAAAAATGGACCATTGTATGGTACCGCTTGAAGCAGTCCCCAATGCAGAGTCCAGGCTGTCCAGGGCAATCAGGCCAGTGATATATAGTGTCCCTTCTCAGCCCCCTCTTGGTACAGACTCTGCATTTTTTTTTTGTGGTTTCTGCTTTCCGGCAGTAGGGGGGGATTTTAAAAATAAAATGGGTAGCCACAACTCGACTCTCTCCCATTACCGCCCGGAGAGCAGGTGCATCTTGGTACAAAATCCCTGAAATTATCTGGAGCTGAAACTGTAAAAAAGTCTGTTTCATTCCGGGGTTTGCTTTTTTGAACAACAAAAAAGCGTTGTGGGTTGCAATCTGCATTAGGTAAATTGCAACCTTTTTGTACCAGGCCCTTGTCTTCCGCATAATTAGGTAGGGATGCAGCAGCTGATCTGCCAGATCAACCCCACCCATATGCCGGTTATAAGACTTGATGCACACTGGCTTCCTTATTATCTCAGCTCTGCCACGTACAGAAACCGCCACCGTCCTCTCTGTGTGGATGGTGGTAAGAAGGTATACATCCTTCTTGTCTCTGTACTTAAGTGCCAACAGCTCCTCTTGGCGCAGAGCTGAGGTCTCCCCCCTTCGTAGCCAGGTGCGTGCAAGTTGTCTTGGGAAACCTGTGCGGTTCTTTTTAATTGTACCGCAAGCTACTGTATCAAAGCAATACAGTAGCTTGAACAAAAGGACACTTGTATAAAAATTGTCTAAGTGATACCCTTTGTTCATTAGGGGTAATATCAGGTCCCAGACAATCTTGCCAGTGGTTCCCATATGTTCTGGGCAACCTGGAGGGTCAAGGTGGCTATCCTTTCCCTCATAGACCCAGAAGGCCTGAGTATACCCAGTCTCGCTCTCACAGAGCTTATACACCTTTACCCCATACCTGGAGTGCTTGGAAGGAATATACTGCTTGAATCCCAGCCTTCCCTTATACTTCATCAGGGATTCATCAATGTATATATTTCTTCCAGATGTATAAGCCTCTGCAAACCTGGCAGAAAAGTGGTTAATCAGGGGGCAGATTTTATACAGCCTGTTACACTGGGGATGCTCCCTAGGGGGGCACAGGCTGTTGTCGCTGAAGTGCATGAAATGCAGAATCATTCCATGCCTCTTCCTCGACATACACTGGGAGAAAATGGGGGTAGAGCAGATGGGGATACTGCTCCAGTAAGAGTGAATGGAGGGTTTCTTTATTATGCCCATCAACATAGTCAATGCCCAGAATTTTTTAAATTCTGGCACATTGATGGGGGCCCATTGCTGCTTTGCCAAATATGTTCCAGGTTTTGCAGCACGGAACTGATGGGCATATAAATTAGTTTGGGCGACAATGTTCCCCAATACATCATCACCCAGAAACACCCCCAGAAACTGTTGGGGGCTAAAACCTGCCACATCTATATTTATGCCAGGATTTGCTGTGAAGGGTGGGATATCTGGCCTCTGGAGATGAGGCGTTACCCACTCTTCAGCGGCAATGGCAGCAACACGCCTCCTTCTGGCAGGGGGCCTAGCAGCCACAGATACATCACTATCAGTTGAGTCTGCATCTAATGATGTATCTGAGCATATGGAAGGGTCAAAATTGGGGTCTGAGTCAGACATAGAGGCATCTGACGCAAGGATGGCATATGCCTTCTCAGCACTATATGTTTTCTGTGACATTATTATATCTGTCACAGAAAAAAAAAATTAAATGAATTAACTAAATGGCTCTGAAAAGAGCCTTTGGATTTTTAAAAAATTACAACAACAAAATTAACCCCTAAAAAAATGCACAGACAGCAAAAAAGTACAGTTAAGCTACTGCCAGTAATTTATAGCGATCGCTGGCAAGCTAGGGGTTAATGGCTCTGAAAATTAAATTAGCTAAATGGCTCTGAAAAGAGCCTTTGGGTTTTTTTAAAAATTACAACACAAAATTAACCCCTAAAAAAATGCACAGACAGCAAAAAAGTACAACTATGCTACTGCCAGTAATTTATAGCGATTGCTGGCAAGCTAGGGGTTAATGACTGACAATTAAACTAGCTAAATGGCTCTGAAAAGAGCCTTTGGGTCTCAAAAAAAAATTAAAAAAATTAACCCCTAAAAAAATGCACAGACAGCAAATAAGTGCAGCTATGCTACTGCCAATGATTTATAGTGATCACCGGCAAGCTAGGGATTAATGGCTCTGAAAAGAGCCTTTGGGTCTCTAAATTTTTTACAAAAAAATTATATTAATTTCTCTCTCCTAAACACAGGTCTCTCTCACTTTCTTTCCAACAAAATCGCAAGTGAGGAGAGGGGGGAGATCTACACTGATCAGAGTCAATATTTACAAATATTGACATGATCAGACAAATGGGATATTTTATTATTATTTTTTTTTGTGTTTGGGAGGCTCAGATTGGGTGACCCTAGCTTGCCCCTATGATGAGGCAGGCTAGGGACGGCCCCATGATGCACTGGGCATCGCCATCTTGGAAGCCTCATGGGGGTGGGGGGGCACTTAGCACACAAGCAGAGCATCGGAAGCCTGTCCGATCGCTTCCGATGCTCTGCTACACTGCAGGGCTCCACGTGGAGCAAAAACAGAAGTGATCACTCGTGGGGGAGTGACCAACCCAGTTACGGCACTCGGGAACAGTATTGCAGGATGCCTTGACATCGAGGCATCACTGCAATACTATTAGAGCGTCTGGAAGCGATCTCGATCGCTTCCAGTGCTCAGTTTAACCGAGGACGTACGTTCTCATCGTCAACTGTATTTTTTTGAGGACGTACGGCGTACACGTCGGTCGTTAAGGGGTTAAATTGCATGCTCTATCTGAATCCTGAAAAAATGTGGGGTTTATGTCCTTTTAACTTTCAGATTTGACATCTCATTTGTGAGACCTTTTATATAGCTACCTGAGTACCTGCCAGGGAATTGCTGAAGAATCTTCAACATCGCTGATGACATCATAAACTATGATACCCTTACCCTTTATTTTATAGCTCAGCATTCTCTATGTGTGAGAAATGAACATTGCTTTAGGATATACCTGAACTGCCAAATATAGGGGTAACAATAATCTAAGAATATTTATCATTAAAAATACATACACATAGGGGGGGAGCGTCCGTGCTGCAACCATGACGGGCTAAAACTTCAGTAGTTCTGAGAGATAAAGATACAATCTACCGAATATCTTCAGAATACCCGATCATCAAAGCTGGAAAGCAATATATTTGAATATATGAGAGGGTTCTAACACGTACATACAGTATATCCCTTGCTACAGTTCATCCCAAGGGGCCTAGACTGGGCTGATAGATAATAAGTAGCGGCCTAACACACAGATTTCTATGTGTTTCTATCCCCTCCCCAGCTTGTCGGGTAATGAAACACAAGGGAGTCTCTAAAACACTCTCTATCAAAGGCTAAACAGACCCACGTATCCTACATATACTCAACATGTGTTAGGATGAACTCCATGATCCGGTTGCCTTATGAGTCAGGACCTACGAACATCTTAGACAGATGGGAGGCTTGTGTGCAACGACTGCTAGATGACCATTTTAGCGGTATGAAAAGGCATCTCCTCCAATTGGTAAGAAGCCCGACGCCTGAACGCAACTCAGTTAAAACAGCTACTTACCTATTCCAGAGTTGCAATCAAGAAACCGTCAGATGAGGGGGAAGCAGAGATCTATTCACGGAGCCCACAACTTTGGGGGAAACCCCTACTACAGATGGCACATATCGGTGGCAATCACTCAAATCCTCAGATTGTGCCCCGACTATCGATGTAGCGGTACCTTATACCGAGGCGACTAGGGAGGCTGTGACAATATTTTTTGATTATCCCAGACTTCCAAGTTCCTCATGGCTTGCTAACCTCGGGAAGCATTTGCTGGGCCCAGAGTTTTTGGATAGGGCGCAGAGATTACTCTTTGGGCCGCAAACAGTTTGGTCAAACTCACATCCAGATTGGGAGTGAGGTAGGCTAGTGGGACAACCAAGACCATTGCACCGCAATTTGCTATGCCGGAACCCCTCAAGCCAGCTATAACTTTACACAAATTGACATGAGATACGCACCTTTTTTTTTTTTTCTCTTTCTCAAATGAAGACCAGTCTTATTATTCATAGCCAGCAAACTTTGGAAACTAATGGCTAGTAGTAGCATGTGTTGTGGCTGTTGAGCGCATATATAAAAATATCTAAATTGCTGTTTTTCATAGGTTTAAAGTTTATAATCAATTGCTCCAAGTTTGTCTCATCTAACAATTACGTTTAGTGGGAGTTGTGCTTGCACCTATATGTTAGCATAAGTTTGAATTTCATGTTTTGCACGGTTTCTCTTTTAAGCTGTTTACTCTTTTTTGATATGGCGAAAGCCATGTTATATACCTGCGTACCCACATTGAGTTCTGCATAGCCTTACAAACTTTTATTAGTAGTACCCGAATAACAGTATATGCACAGCCCGTTGGAATGCTCTTTGCCTTTAACTATTAGTCTCAATGGGTCCTATGATCTTTGTAATACCGAGGACGTAATACTTAGTCAATGCTTGTTACAGCCGAAGGGTATGGCCTCTCAACTGCATTGTGCATTAACTAAAAGAGTAGGCTTATGATACACGACACCCTACAGCAAGTACCAAATCAATACCCTAGAAGTATTTTGATTTATATTGCAATTTTTTATGGTCAATGCAGATTTCCATATATTAACTCAAATATATAAGCTAAGTATATATCCTGTATATATAGGAACTCTATCTTGTAATATTTGAAGTGCCATAATAGGTTTAGCATAGCTGCTTCTTTATTGTCTGTTAACCTTAGCATAATTACCCTAATATATTCTAAAACTAACAACAGAGTACAAAAGTGTCATATAGGCATAAATAAGGTTATGATACTCTCTGTGCCCAATTTAAATCATGAAAGGTGTTTTTTTTTTTTTTTGGACTTGACTGTCCCTTTAAATACGCAAATATATTTATCTTTTGCAAAAGTTGCTAAGTCAATGAGGCTTGTTGGAGGTGTAAATTGCAGTAAATCATATTTGTATTTATTTTCTTGCCTGCAGCACTCATACTCCTGTGGTTTATGCGACTGCAATAAGCTATATGACAAGACTGAGCTATCCAGGTTAATATATTTATAGAGAGTCTATATTTATAGAGAAAACAGTCCCCCATTGACCTCCATGTAAAGGCACTTTATGTGCCGTTTTGTTTTCCAACACCCCACAACCTCTAATAACGGATTTGGGCAGTTTTTTTTGTTTTTTTTTATAAAAATTATCATATTTATATTATTTGTTACTGTACTGTCCTTTATTTTGGGGGCAATTGGGGCACCTTTTTTTCCTGTTAACCAGATGGCTGATCTCTGGTAATGGCTAGTTATTTGACGTATACCCGTAAACAGGCAAATTTGCCACTTTATGGGCGCATATTAAGATAGCGCCTCACTTGTAATCTAGCTCATTGTATTATTCAGAATAAAAATCATTAAAAATTTTGATAATATTTGTATAGATATACGCTGAACGGTATGTAATCATATGTAATGTTATATAGAACCTTAAATAAAAACGAATTAAAAAAAAAAAAGATTTTTTTCAATTTTTTTGCAATTCTTTTGCAAATACTTCATTTATTAAAAAAATACATATGAATTTATCACATCGGTAAAAATGTCTTCATGTCATGTTTACAATTATACATTATGTTTGGGAGTATATGAAATAATAGTAAAAATGTCTTCCACCTGCAAACTAGTTTGGTCTAACAGCTTTTAATCACTTAATGACCAGTGATGTACGCTGTATGTCACTTGTCTTTGAATGGGGATTGTTGTTTTGATAGCGCAGTCTCGCCGCTATTTTGTGATGCCTGCAGCCAGAAGGTGGTCATAATAATGCAGTCCTGCTGCTTGTGGTGAGACTTGTCCTACTATAACCTGATAAACCCTTAACGACCAGCGACGTACAGGGGGTTAAATTTACAGTTCTGTAAGAAACAGATTTACAAATATGGGAAATATGACTACTGAATTCTCCCTCTGGGGGTGTAGAAAATATTTTTTTATAATTCAAATATTAATGTGACATGATGCAAGTAAACATAAAAGGATACTACTAATGTACAGTCTACTTCAGAATTTGTATGGTTAAAAAAGGATAATCTCTTTTCTTACCCATTCCCCAGTTTTGCATAACCAACATGGTTATTTATATTAAAAAGGGACAGTCTACACCAGAATATTTATTGTTTTAAAAGATAGATAATCCCTTTATTAACTATTCCCTAGTTTTGCATAAACAACACAGTTATAATTATACAAGGTAATCACAGAGGTAAAAAGTGTATCTAATCCTCCGCACCTTTGTTTCAGTTCTTTTGACAGACATGCATATTAGTCAATCAGTGCTGACTCATAAATAACTCCACGGGAGTGAGCACAATGTTTATCTATATGGCACAGATGAATTAGCAGTGTCAAACTGTGAAAAACTGCCAAAATGCACTAAGATTAGAGGTGGCCTTCATACTATGACAATTGTATTTTGTTTTTACTGTTTAAAGGATTGGTAAAGTTTGTCCCAAATTTTTTCAATGTAATCTGTAAAACATATTAATCTCGCTCCATTATACTTACCGTTTTTTCAAAACGAAGTTCCGATAATCTAATAAACGTTTATTTTATTTTCATCTTTGACGTCATCCATCCCACTACAAAGGGCGGTCTCAAATGCTCTGCTTTTTGCATAAATTATACTTCGCAATTTCAATATTTTGACACCTGCGCTTTATTCATGATGTTTACACACATGCTCAAAGAATTTTCTAAAGGTTTTTGCCCTGTCTCCTTAGAAGATCAACGCATGCGCAAATAAAAACTACGTCGATAGTCCTCAATATGCAAATCAATTGTACTGTCGGCAAACGATTGTATCAATTGTAACCACCTATTTATTTTTATAGCGTGTCTCATGTTGCTATGCAGAGGTTGGAAACAGTCTTTCATGAAAAAAACGTTTTTGTTGAAGGTGCCGTTTTCAACGTGTGTGTTTTTTTTCCTCCACATCTTTATAACGGTAAAGCTATTATCAATATTTAAAGATATAATATTGTTTACTATTAGGTGTGTATCAATGTTTGCTGAATAAATAAAATATGATAAAAGGGACATATTTTCAATATATAAGGTTTACATTATACTAAACATAGACATATTCGATATATCAATTTATGGCTGACCTTAGAGATCGATCTCATATTTCAAAGCATTTTATAATCTAAATTACGTAAAATAACTGCGGTCACATGTCTAGAACGCTGCTGATGTCACAGATCGGAAAATGTTTTTAATGCGCATGCTTTAACTTGATGGAATAGACAGCGCATGCGTCGGCTTCCCACACTGTACCCGGAAAAGAACTAAAAGGAGAACTGCGGTTGCCCACCGTGATTGGCTAATGCAAATTAGCATCACGGTGGGTTTGGAAATTTGCATAGTTTGACAACGGAATTGCTGCTGAACCACAAAAAAAGCGCAGCAAGAGGTATTTAGAGATATTTATGATAAATTTTTATTAAAGAATGATAAAAATTCTGACCTTACCATCCCTTGAACTTTCTTTATATGAAAATAATATAACCGTATAAAACCTAAAACAATATTGGATCATAATTAAAAGGGACAGTCAAGTCAAAATTAAACTTTTATGCTTCACACACTTTTAAACAGTTTTCCATTTCACTTCTCTTATCTAAATATGCACAATATTTTCCTATACACACTTTGAGGCATCAGCAACTACTGATCATATGCAAGACTGACAGAATATCCAATTTTGTGATTGGCTGATGACAGTCTGTCACATGATGCAGTAGGAAGGAAAATATAACTGACATTTGTCAGAAACAAATCACTTGAAATTAAAACTAAATGCTTTTGCATCGTCTCTTTATTATGTATTTACTGATTATACTATTTTTTTTTGGCATTTATGCTCTCTATGTGTTAAACATTTGGGCAAACTTGTGAAACTACTTTGTCCCCTCTATTAGCAAAATGCTATGTAGAGACTGTATTGGACTAGATTAAATGCATTTACTTTATCAAGGACTAGGCGATAAGCCTGCCCAGAGGGCAGTCTATATTTAAAAAATACAACCCCCCAAGCTACAGTTACAAAAAATAAAAAAGTAAAAATACAGAAAAAAATAAACAAAGCTATCCAAAATAATAAAATTAAACCTAAACTAATACACCTATAAAAATAAAAAAACACCCATACCAATACTCCTTAAAAGGGCCTTTTGTAGGGCATTGCCCTAAGTTAAACAGCTCTTTTACCACTGAAAAATACTAAGTCCCCCCTAATATTAAAAACCCACCCACCAAACCCCACAAAATAAAAAAAACTAAACTACCCATTGCCCCTAAAGGGGCATTTGTATGGGCATTGCTCTTTTACTGCCCTTAAAAGGGCAATCAGCTCTTTTTCAAGCCCAAAAAAAACCCTAATCTTGAAAAAAAAAGCCTAAACCTTAGCCCCAAATAGGTACTCACTGTTTCTGAAGTCCGACTGAGCCCTTTAAAGGGCTATCGGTAGTTTATTCTTAGATTAGGGGGTGTTTTTATTTTGGAGGGGCTTTTTTATTTTCATATGGATTAGGTTTATTTTTTGGATAATGTGGTTTATTATTTTCTATAATCTTAGCCTTTTTTATTTTGTGTAATTTTAGATTAAAAAATAAATAAATAAATAGATTACATTAAATTTAAGTAATGTGTTTTATTATTTTATATAATTAAGGGGTTCATTTAGGGGGTGTTAGGTTAGGGGGCTTAGTCATTAACTTAGTTATTTGCATTGTGGGGGTTGGCGGTGTAGGAGTTAATAGGTAAATTAGTTTATTGCGTTGGTGGTGGATGGCAGTTTAGGGGCTAATAAATTAATTAATTTGTGATGTGGGGGAATGGCAGATTAGGGGTTAATAGATGTATTAGGTAGTTTGCGATGTTAGGGGGTTGGAGGATTTAGGGGTTAATAAATTTATTAGGTAGTTTTTTGTTTTTTCTTAAATACTTCGCACAGGCGGTTAGATTTTTTTTTAATACTTATTGTGGGCGGTTAGATTTTTTTAAATACTTAATGAGGGCAGTTAGGTTTTTTTGTAATGCTCCGTTTGCCTTCCATGCATCCCGGTGGATTCCGAAAATGGCAGGGTGGTAAAAGAATCCATTTTCGGAATCCACCTGGATGCAGAATTCATTTGGCTGCACGCATAGCCAACATTCTTTTGGCTGCCTCGCACTGCCAACAATCCTTTGAGGATGTATTCGCAACTGGCGACGGACACGTTATAAAACACAATTATTGTATAGATACAATGCAGGAAACACCTTGGATCATATGGATATTTTTGTAAATATAAAAGAGAAACAGAAAAAAAGAGATTATTTAATGTTTTAAATAAAGAATGACAATAAACTATATCCCTGTGTATATAAAAAATATGTTTAATGTTTATGGTATTTAACAAATGATGGTACAATTAGTATTCTAAATATTTAAACCCATGTCCTTTTTATGTCAAAACTCATCTTTGATACTAAATTGAGGCTGATTTTCTGGTTTGAAGTCTGGATTGGGGCTCCCATCTTCATTTAAGATCCGTCGAGCTGTGTATCCAACAATGGGGTATTTTTTCTTGTATACATTCTCAAAGATTTCATCCAGGGATTTCAGCTCTTCTTCAGAAAGTCCAGTCTAAAGAGAACAAAAATAAAGGCAATTTATGTCACAGAAAATGTCAATCAAACTAAAGCCCATAAAATTCAAGTGCAAAAACATTGCTGAAGACTATGTCAATTTCAGGTAGGCTTAGAGCTACTGATGTTAGGGCTGAGCCAAACACAGGTGTGGCATATGTGAGTATCTGCCAATCACATTTTTTATTTATACAGTAGGTTCCAAAATGCTTTAATAACATAATTTATGCTTACCTGATAAATTTATTTCTCTTGTAGTGTATCCAGTCCACGGATCATCCATTACTTATGGAATATATTCTCCTCCCCAACAGGAAGCTGCAAGAGTCCACCCACAGCAAAGCTGCTATATAGCTCCTCCCCTAACTGCCATATTCAGTCATTCGACCGAAAACATGCAGAGAAAGGAAAAACCATAGGGTGCAGTGGTGACTGTAGTTCAAATGAAAAAATTACCTGCCTTAAAGTGACAGGGCGGGCCGTGGACTGGATACACTACAAGAGAAATAAATTTATCAGGTAAGCATAAATTATGTTTTCTCTTGTTAAGTGTATCCAGTCCACGGATCATCCATTACTTATGGAATACCAATACCAAGGCTAAAGTACACGGATGATGGGAGGGACAAGGCAGGTACTTAAACGGAAGTTACCACTGCCTGTAAAAAACCCTTTCTCCCAAAAATAGCCTCCGAAGAAGCAAGGTATCAAATTTGTTAAATATGAAAAGTATGAAGCGCAGACCAAGACTCCGTCTTGTAAATCTGTTCAACAGAAGCCACATTTAAAAAAGGCCCAAGTGAAAACCACAGCTCTAGTAGAATGAGCTGTAATCCCTTCAGGAGGCTGCTGTCCAGCAGTCTCATAAGCTAAATGAATTATGCTTTTTAACCAAAAAGACAGAGAGGCTGCTGAAGTCTTTTGACCTCTCCTCTGTCCAGAATAGACAACAAACAAGGTGAACGTTTGATGAAAACTGTAGTAGCTTGTAAGTAAAACTTTAAAGCACAAACCACGTCCAATATTGTGTAATAGACGTTCCTTCTTTGAGGAAGGATTAGGATACAAGCATGGAACAACTATCTCTTGAGTGATGTACTTGTTAGATACCACCTTAGGAAAAAACCCAGGTTGGTACGCAGGACTACCTTATCCGTACGAAGGACCAGATAAGGAGAATCACATTGTAACACAGATAACTTGGAGACTCTACGAGTCGAGGAATTAGCTACCCAAAAGGAACTTTCCAAGATAAAGATTGATATCTATGGAACAAAAAAGGTTCAAACGGAACTTCTTGAAGAACCTTAAGAATCAGGTTTAAGCTCCATGGCGGAGCAACAGTTTTAAACACAGGCTTGGATCTAACCAAAGCCTGACCAAATGCCTGAACGTCTAGAATACCTGCCAGACGCTTGTGCAAAAAAATAGACAGAGTAAAAATCTGTCCCCTTTTAAGGAATTAGCTGACAACCCTTTTCTCAAAAACATCTTGGAGAAAAGATAATATCCTGGGAATCCAGACTTTACTCCATGAGTAACCCTTGGATTCATAACAATCAGATATTTACACCATATCTATGTTCAATTTTCCTAGAGACAGGCTTTCATGTCTGTATTAAGGTATCAATGACTGACTCGGAGAAGCCATGCTTTGATAACATCAAGCGTTCAGTCTCCAGGCAGTCCATCTCAGATTGATTCTATTTAGATGGTTGAAAGGACCCTGAGGTAGAGGGACCTGTCTCTGAAGCAGAGACCGTGATGGAAAGGATGACATGTCCACCAGATCTGCATACCAGGTCCTGCGTGGCTACGCAGGCGCTGTCAAAAACACCAAAGCCCTCTCCTGCTTGGTCTTGACCTCCGGAGGAAATCCCACTCCCCCGGAAGAAAAGTCTGACGACTTAGAAAATCCACCTCCCAGTTCTCAACACCTGGGATATGGATAGCTGATAGACAAGAGTGAGTCTCTGTCCAGTGAATTATTGTAAGACTTCTAACATCGCTAGGGAACTTCTGTTCCCCCTTGATGGCTGATGTAAGCCACAGTCGTGTATATTGTCCGACTGAGTATGATGTACCTCAGAGTTGCTAACTGAGGCCAAGTCTGAAGAGCATGGAATATCACTCCCAGTTCCAGAATATTTATTAGAAGGAGGGTCTCCTCCTAAGTCCACTATCCCTGAGCCTTCAGGGAGTTCCAGACTGCATCCCAACCTAAAAGGCTGGCATCTATTGTAACAATTGTCCCATCTGACCTGCGGAAGGTCATACCCTTGGACAGATGGACCCGACATAGTCACCAGAGAAGAGAATCTCTGGTCTCTTGGTCCAGGTTTAACAGGGGGACAAATCTGTGTAATCCCCGTTCCTCTGACTGAGCATGCATAGTTGCAGCGGTCTGAAATGTAGACGTGCAAACGGTACTATGTCCCTTGCCGCTACCATTAAGCCGATTTCATTCATGTACTGAGCCACCGAAGGGCGCGGATGGGATGAAAAAAACACGGCAGAAATTTAGAAACTTTGACAACCTGGACTCCGTCAGGTAAATTTTCATTTCTACAGAATCTATCAGAGTCCCTAGGAGGGAAACCCTTGAGATTGGGGATAGAGAACTCTTTCCTTGTTCACTTTCCACCCATGTGATCTCAGAAATGCCAGTACTACGTCCGTATGAGACTGGGCAATTTGGATGTTTGACGCCTGTATCAGGATGTCGTCTAAATAAGGGGCCACTTCTATGCCCCGCGGTCTAAGGACCGCCAAAGCGACCCCAGAACCTCCATAAAGATTCTTGGGGCTGTAGATATCCCAAAGGAAAGAGCTACAAACTGGTAATGCCTGACTAGAAAGGCAAACCTGAAAAACGATGGTGATCTTTATGCATCACAATGTGAGGATAAGCATCCTTCAAATCCATTGTAGTCCTCTATTGACTCTCCTGGATCATAGTTAAGATGGTACGAATAGTTTCCATCTTAAATGACGGAATTCTGAGGAATTTGTTTAAGATCTTTAGATCCAAAATAGGTCTGAAGGTTCCCTCTCCTTGGGAACCACAAACAGATTTGAGTAAAAACTCTGTCCCTGTTCCTCTCTTGGAACTGGATGGATCTCGTACACAATGTAAGAATGCCTCCTTCTTTATCTGGTTTGCAGATAATTGTGAAAGGCGAAATCTCCCCTTTTTTGGGGGGGGAATCTTTGAAATCCAGAAGATATCTCTGGGATATAAATTCCAATGCCTAGGGATCCTGGGCATCTCTTGCCCACGCCTGGGCAAAGAATGAAAGTCTGCCCCCTATAGGATCCGTTACCGGATAGGGGTCCGTTCCTTCATGCTGCCTTAGAGGCAGCAGCAGGCTCCTTGGCCTGCTTATCTTTGTTCCAGGTCCGATTGTCTCCAGACCGCCTTGGACTGAGCAAAAATTCCCTCTTGTTTTGCCTTAGAGGAAGAGGATGCCACACCTGCCCTGAAGTTTTTAAAAGGAACGAAAATTAGATTTTTTTTTTTTTTTTTTGCCCTTGATTTAGACCTATCCTGAGGAAGGGCATGACCTTTTCCTCCAGTGATATAAGCAATAATCTCCTTCAAACCAGGCCCGAATAGGGTCTGCCCCTTGAAGGGAAGTTAAGTAGCTTATTTATTAAAGTCACGACAGCTGACCATGATATAAGCCATAGCGCTCTGCGCGCCAGTATAGTAAAAAACAGAATTCTTAGCCGTTAGTCTAGTCAAATGAACAAGGCATCAGAAAACAAAGGAATTGGCTAGCATAAGCTTGTCAAATATATTCATCCAATGAAGTCGCTTAACTGTAAAGCCTCATCAAGAGACTCAACCCAGAACGCAGCAGCAGCAGTGACAGAAGCAATGTATGCAAGGGGCTGCAGGATAAAACCCTGTTGAATAAACATTTTTTATCCATTGGATCTAAAAAGCACAACTGTCCTCGTCAGAGGTAGTGGTACGCTTAGCTAGAGTAGAAACTCTTCTCTCCACCTTAGGAACTGTCTGCCAGAAGTCCCGTGTGGTGGTAACTATTAGAAAACATTCTTCTAAAAAATAGGAGGGGAAGAGAACGGCACACCTGGTCTATCCCATTCCTTATTAAAAAAATTTTTAGTAAACCTCTTTAGGTATTGGAAAAACATCAGTACACACCGGCACTGCATATTATTTATCCAGTCTACACAATTTCTCTGGCCCTGCGATTGTACACATTCATTCAGAGCAGCCAAAGCCTCCCTGAGCAACAAGTGGAGGTTCTCAAGCATAAATTTTAAATGTAGAAATATCAGAATCAGGTTAAATCATCTTCCCTGAGTCAAAAAAAAAAAAATCACCCACAGACTAAGCATATTGTGAGGTAGTATCATACATGGTTCTTAAAGCATCTGTATGCTCTGTATCTACCCCCAGAGCTAACTGCTTTCCTTTAATTTCAGGTAGTCTGACTAATACTGCTGCCAGAATATTATTCACCACCTTTGCCATGTCTTGTAAAATAAACGCTATGGGCGCCCTTGATGTACTTGGCGCCATTTGAGCGTGAGTCCCTGAAGCGGGAGTCGAAGGGTCTGACACGTGGGGAGAGTTAGTCAGCATAACTTTCCCCTCGACAGAATCCCCTGGAAAGAAACGCTATGGGTGCCCTTGATGTACTTGGCGCCATTTGAGCGTGAGTCCCTAAAGCGGGAGTCAAAAGGTCTGACACGTGGGGAGAGTTAGTCGGCATAACTACCCCCACGACAGAATCCTCTGGTGATAATGTTTTTAAAGACAAAAAATGATCTTTATTGTTTAACATGAAATCAGTACATCTGGTACACATTCTAAGATGGGGTTCCACCATGGCTTTAAAACATAATGAACACAGAGCTTCCTCTATGTCAGACATGTTAGAACAGACTAATAATGAGACTAGTAAGCTTGGAAAACACTTTAAATCAAGTTAACAAGCAAATATATAAAACGTTACTGTGCCTTTAAGAGAAACAAATTTTGCCAAAATTTGAAATAACAGTGAAAAAAGGCAGTTAAACTAACAAAATTTTTACAGTGTATGTAACAAGTTAGCAGAGCATTGCACCCACTTGCAAATGGATGATTAACCCCTTAATACAAAAAACAGATTAACAAAACGAAAAATATGTTTTAAACAGTCATAACAGCTCCTACTTTTGAAGCCCTTTTGAGCCCTTCAGAGATGTCCTATAGCATGCAGGGGACTGCTGAGGGAAGCTGAATGTCACTGTTTGTAATTTTAACTGCACCAACTGTAACTTTAATACTATAACAGTGGAAAGCCTCAGGAAACTGTTTCTATGCAAAATTTAAGCCAGCCATGTGGAAAAAACTTAGGCCCCAATAAGTTTTATCACCAAACATATGTTAAAAAACGATTAAACATGCCAGCAAACGTTTTAAAACACATTTTTACAAGAGTATGTATCTCTATTAATAAGCCTGATACCAGTCGCTATCGCTGCATTTAAGGCTTTACTTACATTACTTCGGTATCAGCAGTATTTTCTTAGTCAATTCCATTCCTAGAAAAATATTTTACTGCACATACCTTATCTGCAGGAAAACCTGCACGCCATTCCCCCTCTGAAGTACCTCACTCCTCAGAATGTGTGAGAACAGCAAATGGATCTTAGTTACGTCTGCTAAGATCATAGAAAAACGCAGGCAGATTCTTCTTCCAAATACTGCCTGAGATAAACAGCACACTCCGGTGCCATTTAAAAATAACAAACTTTTGATTGAAGAATAAACTAAGTAGAAAGCACCACAGACTCTCACAACCTCCTATCTATGTTGAGGCTTGCAAGAGAATGACTGAATATGGCAGTTAGGGGAGGAGCTATATAGCAGCTTTGCTGTGGGTGGACTCTTGCAGCTTCCTGTTGGGGAGGAGAATATATTCCATAAGTAATGGATGATCCGTGGACTGGATACACTTAACAAGAGAAATATAATCCAGCCATTACCAACTGGTTTTATATTTAAAAAACGTGGTCAAATATTGTAATGAACTGATAGATATTATTTAATGCATTACTTTACACAATGATAAATCAGGGTTTTGTTTCCCTTGTCAAATCTTAATGTCATATTTTTATAAAAATAATCTTCCCAAGAAGGCAACTATGTACAGGTCAGCCAGAGATGGAGGGTTGGGTCTGCCTAAGATAGAAACCAATTATCAGGCCACGGGCTTACAGAGAATCATAGAGTGGAACAGAAATAGGGACTCTAAGGCTTGGATTCCAATAGATTCACATATACTTCACTCCCCCTCCCCGGGAGCTTTATGTTGGATAGCAAAGCAGAATCGACCCCCATGGTTGAAGGCATACCCGCTTTTACACCATGTGTTCAAATTATGGGACACTTTGATAAAGAGATTCCCAGGAATATCAACACTCAGATCACCCATGTCCCCAATTTCCCTGAATGCTGAGCTATTAGGGGGGGGGGTAATGTTTGACAGGAATAACCTGAATAATTGGGAGATGGGTTACACGGTTCCCCTATTTAATTTACTCAGTGAGGGCAAACTCAAAAACAGGTCAGACCTTACAGACATCCTAGGTGGAGTTTTTGTTAGGTGGCTAAAATATAAGTTCACCATTTTCTCCAAACCCACCCTCTCAAACAGTCACTTACAAGAAATCTCACACCCTTCGAACAGACATGCGCTATGACAAGTTCAGCACATCACACCTTATCGTGGGCTAAGAGATTCCTAGTTAATGCACATAGCTCGAAACTTCCTGATTATATAGAACGCTGGCATAGGCAATTGAATAAGACTATCACAGAAGCAGAGTGGGTTAAAAATTTTAATAACACAAGAAAATCTTCATCCTCAGCTGGATTTTTAATGACAAATTACAAACTCCTGACTAGGTGGTACTTGACACCTACCAGACTTAAATGCATTTTCACTGCCTCGTCGGACATTTGTTGGAGGGGTTGTGGGGAAAGGGTGACGATGACACACATATGGTGGGCATGTCCTAAATAGTCACCTTTTTGGGAGGGCATACAGAATATCCCACAAGTCATAATGGGGCGGGGGGATTCCTATCAGCTAGACCCGAAAACGGCCCTACTGAACCTGTTACCTAAATGTAATTAAGAACCCGACTAATTCAGTTGGCATTGAATTCTGCTAGATCCTTAGTCGCTAGGCTCTGGAAATCTCAAATCTGTCCGACCCTAAAGGACTGGCACTCTCACATGACAGATACCTTAAGAATGGAAGAATACGGTTTCTTTAAATCGAATAGGTTAGGATTCTTCCATGATTTAAAATTCATCTGGGATGAAATCTAAAATGATCTGAAGATAGAATGGGGGAGCTTTACACAAGTTACAGGAGTGACCTAGGAGGAATGACAGGCCTAGTGTTATCTTAGAGGGGTATGGCTGACGTGGTCCCACCCCTGCCTGATACTCTAATAATGACCTCTTTAGCTTAGCACTTCTCTCAAAGGTTGATAGTTAAATACAAAGTCGAGGGATACCACTAGATGTGTAGAATATATACAAAGTGATCTTAAATTAAGAAATTTCAGCATAGTTTTGTTGTTGTTTGAGTTATGTTTTGTACACTGGTGTCATTGTCAATCACCATGCATTTATATGGAGTGGGGCTACTGTTTTCAAAGGACTTATCACGGACAGTCTAGCGCTACTATTTCATTTTACTATATGGGAGTTTGTTCTCCTTTCTTTTGGAGACTGATGTTTTCTCCCTCTTTTGTTTCTGTTTAAACTTTTGTATCAACAATGACATGCTGCTAAATAATAATAAAAATTAATAAATAATAAAAAAAAAAAATTAATAATCTTCCCACACCATATGTGTGTACATTTTCAGAACTAATGTATCACTATACATTTCATTTAAAAGGTAACATTCTAACATATTTTAGTTGTATTTGTCTTTTGACTAAAACCTGAAAATTAATTCTATTATCAGTATAGTCCTGCTAGAGATTCTACTAGTGCTTCTGCAAATCCTGCTGTTAGGGCATTTGAAGAAGGACATTTTTTGAAATACCATCTGTAATTATGTCAAAGGAGCTTAGTGAAGCAATTTAAGGGCAAGTTGCTCTGAAGACGGAAAAAGATTCCCAACAAAAAATTGCAGGTAATGTTTCTAAGGGGGCAGGACACTGAAGATATTTTCTAAAACCAAATACCTTTCAAACAAAGCAATACCGGGCAGACCTAAATTGATCACACCATCAGACGATCAGAATATAAAGTTAATAACATTACGTAATTGGAATAGCATCTGTATCCACAATTCAAGACCAGCTATACAAGAAACAACTGGCACAGTACTGTCTTCATGGGAGAGTAGCGGTCTCTAAATCTCTTCATCAGAAAGAAAGAAAAAAAAAATGTATTGCGCAAGATCAACTACACTTTGACCAGTGAGGAACCCCTCTATTCTGCAGAAGTATAAAATCCCTTCTGGCTTAAAGTTGTGCGGAAGAGGTTTAATTTTTCAGCAGAACAATTCTAAAGACAAAAGTGTGCCAAGTGCCTTTGTGGGGGTTATTGAGATAAAGTTGTAGGGTCAATAGTGCTAAAATGACATGCTCTAAAGCAGGGGTCGCTAACCTTTCGGACCTCAGGGACCACTAAACTCACAATTTTGAATCCCGTGGTTTTTTTAAAAAAAAGGTACAAACCTGTATAATGTGTGTGTGTGTGTGTATATATATATATATATATATATATATATATATATATATATATATATATATATATATATATATATATATATATATATATATATATATATACACACATTGTACAAAACTAGTATAACCATAGCTAAGTTTACATTATGTATATATTTACTAATTTTTAAGAATTTTTTTTGGAATTAACTAACTGAATGACAGAACTGAGAGAGTACTTCCAAATGAAAGATGAAGGATGATTTTGAGCTGGAAACAGAGAGGCAGAAAGTGGGGGAAAAAATAATTATATTTAAAGGGATGGTAAGGTCAGACATTTTCTAATTATTACTACAGAGTATTAATATATTTAAAATGTTCTTCAAATACCTTGCGCTGTGCTTTTTCTTCCATTCACAAGCTATTGGGGGCTAAAAAAAATGCAGATTTCCAAACCCACCATAAGGCTAATTTGCATTTGAGGAGTTAAAAATACAATCTAGCTACGCAAGTTGCGCAGTACTACGCAACGTGTGTTGGGAGATTGTGATTTAACTCCTCCTCCGTTGGTTTTCACTGATGTCCAGCCAGGCACTGTAGGGAGTTGCGGCATGACAGGGGTGACACCATCAGAGGAGATCAAGGACCACCAACATCTTCTCCATGGACCACTGGTTGGCGACCACTGCTCCAAAGCAGGGGTGAGTGGACAAAAAATAAACACTTTTTTGTGTTGGGATCCACTTTTCAAATGACCAGCTCAACTAGATCTACCCACTAAAAAATGTCCCGGCTCCTAAGCTTACATTCCTGATTTTTTTCAAATAAAGATACCAAGAGAATGAAGACAAATTGTTGTTAATAGGAGTATATAAAAAAAGTTGTTTAAAATTGCATGTTCTATATCTGAATCGTGAAAAAGAATAAAAAAAATGTGTGTTTCATATCCCTTTAAGGTTGCATGATTTAGTAACACATGGATGTGCAAAAACATTAAGATACAACAGATTAATCCTGATGACAAAAGTGGCACTGACTTTAATTCGGGTTACCATGCTACAAAATACTGCATTTAAATTACTGCCACAGACCCCCTTTACTTTGTGCCGCGGGCTTGGCCTGATATGACCCAGTGAGGCTTACACAAATACATTTTAATAGCGCGCCATGCAAACCATTTCTTACTGGGTCAACACGTTCATTTGCGAGACGTCAATCAGACTTGTTTCATTAGCATAGCACAGCAGCCTCCAGCTTTTCATTTTCTATATATTGACGCTTACCCTCCTAACTATACTATACCGCCATATCCATTGGGAGAATACTCACTCAACCATGCTTTTATAGGCCAATTGTGTTGTCATTTAAAAATCATCTACATTAAGATCCAATCCTTTAGCACTTTTCATGTCCGACCATCAGACTGTTTAACCCCGTAACGACCGAGGACGTGCAGGGTACGTCCTCTAAAAAAAAGTCCCTTAACGACCAAGAACGTACCTTGCACGTCCTCGGTCTGGAAAGCAGCTGGAAGCGATCCTGATCACTTCCAGCTGCTTTCCGGTTATTGCAGGATGCCTCGATAGAGGCATCCTGCAATAACAAATTTTACCCCTCCGGTGCAGAGAGAGACACTCTGTGGCCCTCTCTGCACCGGACATCGATGGCCGCATTTGTTGGTGGGTGGGAGCTGAATTGGGAGGCGGGTGAGCGGCCATCGATGAGGTCTAAGTGAGAGAGAGGGGCGGGATCGGGACTGGGATCGCCGGGGGCGCGCACGTGCACAGGAGGAGGCGGGCGCGTGCACGGGGAGGGAGCGGGTGGGAACCGCTACACTACAGAAAAATTGTTTTTGAAAGTGGGAGAAAGTGGGGGGTAAATATATATATATAAAAAATAAATCTAAGGGATCTGGGAGCGGGTGTGAGATTGGTCTTGAGGGGGGGAAGCTACACTACAGAAAAAAGGAAAAAAGAATAAAAATAAACATTTTATTTGCAAACTGGGTACTGGCAGACAGCTGCCAGTACCCAAGATGGCCCCCAATAAGGCAGAGGGGGAGGGTTAGAGAGCTGGTTTTTTTTGGGGGGGGGATCCTAAACAACAGCATATGTAAATATGCTTTAAAAAAAAAAAAGATTTAAAAAAAAAAAAAGAAGATACCTTTTTTTTTTTTAGTACTGGCAGACTTTCTGCCAGTACTTAAGATGGCGGGGACAATTGTGGGGTGGGGGAGGGAAGAGAGCTCTTTGGGAGGAATCAGGGGGTCTGATGTGTGAGGTTGGAAGCTGATCTCTACACTAAAGCTAAAATTAACCCTGCAAGTTTCCTACAAGCTACCTAATTAACCCCTTCACTGCTGGGCATAATTCACATGTGAGCAGTGGCATTTAGCGGCCTTCTAATTACCAAAAAGCAACACCAAAGCCATATAAGTCTGCTATTTCTGAACAAAGGGGATCCCAGAGAAGCATTTACAACCAAATTGTGCTATAATTGCACAAGCTGTTTGTAAATAATTTCAGTGAGAAACCTAAAGCTTGTGAAAAAGTTGACTATTTTTTTTAATTTGATCGCATTTGGCGGTGAAATGGTGGCATGAAATATACCAAAAAGGGCCTAGATCAATACTTGGGGTTGTCTACTAGACTACACTAAAGCTAAAATTAACCCTACAAGCTCCCTAATTAACCCCTGCACTGCTGAGCATAATACACGTGTGGTGCGTAGCGGCATTTAGCGGCCTTCTATTACCAAAAAGCAACACCAAAGCCATATATATGTCTGCTATTTCTGAACAAAGGGGATCCCAGAGAAGCATTTACAACCATTTGTGCCATAATTGCACAAAATGTTTGTAAATGATTTCAGTGAGAAACCTAAAATTTGGAAAAATGTAAAGTTTTTTTTTATTTGATCGCATTTGGCGGTGAAATGGTTGCATGAAATATACCAAAATGGGCCTAGATCAATACTTTGGGTTGTATACTACACTACACTAAAGCTAAAATTACCCCAAAAAGCTCCCTACATGCTCCCTAATTAACCCCTTCACTGCTGGGCATAATACACGTGTGGTGCGCAGTGGCATTTAGCGGCCTTCTAATTACCAAAAAGCAACGCCAAAGTCATATATGTCTGCTATATCTGAACAAAGGAGATCCCAGAGAAAAATTTATAACCAATTATGTCATAATTGCACAAGCTGCTTGTAAATAATTTCAGTAAGAAACCTAAAGTTTGTGAAAAATTTGTGAAAAAGTGAAAAAAAAAAAATTATTTGATCGCATTTGGTGGTGAAATGGTGGCATGAAATATACCAAATGGGCCTAAATCAATACTTTGGGATGTCTTCTAAAAAAAAATATATACATGTCAATGGATATTCAGGGATTCCTGAAAGATATCAGTGTTCCAATGTAACTAGCGCTAATTTTGAAAAAAAGTGGTTTGGAAATAGCAAAGTGCTATTTGTATTTATGGCCCTATAACTTGCAAAAAAAGCAAAGAAGATGTAAACATTGGGTATTTCTAAACTCAGTACAAAATTTAGAAACTATTTAGCATGGGTGTTTTTTGGTGGTTGTAGATATGTAACAGATTTTGGGGGTCAAAGTTAGAACAAGTGTGTTTTTTTCCATTTTTTCCTCATATTTTATAATTTTTTTTATAGTAAATTATAAGATATGATGAAAATAATGGTATCTTTAGAAAGTCCATTTAATGGCGAGAAAAACGGTATATAATATGTGTGGGTACAGTAAATGAGTAAGGGGAAAATTACAGCTAAACACAACACCGCAGAAATGTAAAAATAGCCTTGGTCCCAAACGGACAGAAAATGGAAAAGTGCTGTGGTCATTAAGGGGTTAATGACCTGCCCCTTCACACACTACGGTAAATAAAGTGGTATCCCTAGTAACCATACTCTACTCACGCCTCAGTTTTGAGATTGCGTAACTTGACCACATCATTTTGATCAAATGGGCCACGATCTACCAGCATCGCCTTCAGGGTCTACTGGTAGATCCCGATCTACCTATTGAGCACCCCTGCTCTAAAGCATTACAGCATGTAATTTGTCCTACTGTAAAAGCCATTTGAACAACATGAATATACACAACCCCCTCCCTAGCAGGATTTTAGAATCTCTTTACTTGAGCACAATCAGAATTATTTTGCCATTGATTAAACCTCCTGCTGCCAAAAATGAATTTTAAATGAACAGTATTTTTTTTTTTCTGACAAATTTTAAAATTCATGTGACAGCCACCAGCCAATCACAGATTGATATATGTATACATTGTTAACTCTTACACATGCTCAGTGGTAGCTGCTGCTTTAGAAAGTGTGCATTTCAAAAGATCGGGAACCATTTTAAAAATGTAGGTAAATTGGAAAGTTTCCTAAAACTGCATGCTCTCTCTGAAGTTTAATTTTGAGTTTAGTGTCCTTTTAAAATGGTGCAAGTGAAGCGTATAGACAAATATGTTCACCAGTGTGTGCCAGTTTATCTACAAACATTTAATGCCATTGTAATAATGAGCTTTGCTTACAGTGTCATAAGTGAGGTCTGCTGGTTCAAGTGACATTTTTGCAACTCCTCTTGTAGCGTCTTTGCCTGCAAGCGCATTGTACGGAGCTCCTTTTCCATAAAATTCTGCAGAAGTAAAGAGACAAACACATCATTGTATCATCATGCTCTGTACAAGTCTGCTGAAAGTATTAACAAAAATAACTACTTTCCATTAAAGGGACTTTTTTGCAATGCACTTATGTTTTTTAAACTGGTGCTCTGAATAACTATCTCAGACTTAAAAGGGACATAAAACCCAAACATTTTCTTTCATGATTCAGATAGATGATATAATATTAAACAACTTTCCAATTTACTTCTGTAAATCTAATTTGCTTCATTATCTTGGTATCCTTTGTTGAAGGAGCAACAATGCACTACTGGGAGTTAGCTAAAAGCCAATGACAAGAGGCATATATGTGCAGCCACCAATCAGCACTTTCTGAGCTTACCTATGTATTCTTTTCAACAAACAATACAAAGAGAATGAAACAAATTAGATAATAGAAATTGGAAAGTTACTTAAATGGACACTGAACCCAAATTGTTTCTCTTTTGTGATTCAGATAGAGCATGCAATTTTAAGCAACTTTCTAATTTACTCCTATTATCAATCTTTTTGTTCTCTTGCTATCTTTATTTGAAAAATAAGGCATCTGAGCTTTTTTTTCCTGTTCAGGACTCACTGGACAGCACTTTTTTATTGGTGGATGAATTTATCCACCAATCAGCAAGAACAACCCAGGTTGTTCACCAAAAATGGGCCAGCATCTAAACTTACATTCTTGCATTTCAAATAAAGATACCAAGAGAATGAAGAAAATTTTATAATAGGAGTAAATTAGAAAGTTGCTTAAAAAATTTAATGCTCTATCTGAATCATGAAAGAAAAAATGTGGGTTCAGTGTCCCTTTAAAATCGTATGCTCTCTCTGAATTATGAAATAGGTTTCATGTCCCTTTAAAAAACTTTTTTGGGCTCCAAAGCTGCATTTTTTTTATTTCAAATTTCTTTTTCAATCATGACATAAAAATTTAAAAGTAACAAAAACAGACAAAAATATATTCCACATTTAGATAAAAAGGGTCTGAGACAAGAGCTGTTAATAAGTTACTCATCATGTCAATTTGAAAGAATAAAAATACATTTGTAATTATAAAGAAAATACACCTAAAGAGAATAAAGGCTTAGATCGATTGCAGAAATGTAATTTAATATGATATTATAGTGCAAATGATGTTGTGGCTATTTAACCTCAACATTTTTTGAGAAAATTTCCCATTGTGATTATTTAAAAAATAAAAAGTAAAAAAAAGTCTAATTATAGGCTACAATTTTACATGGTCCCTTGGATAATAAGAGTATATGTGTGCGCATGGAACATATGCATCAGTCAGCTTCTCTGTATGATCAGCACCTGGTGTAAAAAAATATGATTATCTTGGAATGAATCTACCAAAATTGTGTTAGCCACTAGAGTACCAAGTACTTTAACATGGTCCTGGATGCCGGCTTTCAGGACCATATACAGCAGAACTAAGCAACCGTCCCATACCTTCTGTTGTTAATGTTTTACTTTTATAAATAGCCGTTTCCTCCCTACTGTAAAATAAATCAACTCAATCACCCTCCCTACATACAAACCCCCAGGTGCTTTCTCAAAAGTACTGATACACCCCCACCATTACACACGCCCACTAGGTACTCTCAAAGTCTTGTACACACCAATCAGACACTCCCCCACCCATATACAACAGCACACAGATGCTCTTCCTGCCTATATACAACCCCAAGCATTTTCCAGTCACTCTCCCCCACTTACTCATCTCAGCAGTATATTTATACCTTTACACTCTCACATGCAGGCACTCATCCACTCCTACTGCCACACACCATGTACTCTCCCAGCCTTACTCACACACAAGTGCTCTTACCAATCTCAGGCACTCATCCACTCCTAGCACCACACACCATGTACTCTCCCAGCCTTACTCACACGCAAGTGCTCTTACCAATCTCAGGCACTCATCCACTCCTAGCACCACACACCAAGTACTCTCCCAGCCTTACTCACACGCAAGTGCTCTTACCAATCTCAGGCACTCATCCACTCCTAGCACCACACACACAATTTACTCTCCCAGCCTTACTCACACGCAAGTGCTTTTACCAATCTCAGGCACTCATCCACTCCTAGCACCACACACACAATTTACTCTCCCAGCCTTACTCACACGCAAGTGCTTTTACCAATCTCAGGCACTTATCCACTCCTAGCACCACACACCATGTACTCTCCTAGCTTTACTCAAATGCTCTTACCAATCTCAGGCACTCATCCACTCCTAGCACCACACACATTGTACTCTCCCAGGTTTACTCACACGCAAGTGCTCTTACCAATCTCAGGCACTCATCCACTCCTAGCACCACACACAATGTACTCTCCCAGCCTTACTCACACCAAGTGCTCTTACCAATCTCAGGCACTCATCCATTTCTAGCACCACACACATTGTACTCTCCCAGCCTTACTTACAAGCAAGTGCTCTTTAACTTCCACACAGACTTTCAACTACTCTTATATACACCCCACGAGGGCTTTCCTTTCATTATGCACAACCCCAGGCATTCTCCAATCTTATCCATACACAAAAATGTTCAACCTTACCAACACCCCAGGCAGTCACCTAATCTTACACCCACTCACCAGGTTCTCTCCAACGCTTATGCACACACCTGCAGATGTCATGAACCCCAAGGCGGAACAGAAAATGCTGCATGTCTGCAGAAAGAATAGGATACATGCAGGAACTGTTAGTGCTTTAACTTTGCAGTGCTGCTCCACATCAGGCTGTTCTCTTCAAACAGAGCTTTGTTCTGGCTGCATTTTTGTAAGTTTTTCTTAAAAGGACAGTAAACATTCAGAATAATGTTATATAATTCTGTACACAGTGCAGAATTATATAACATTATTATAGCGGTAACTTCAAAAATGAAAAGTATTTCCCGATTTTGAAGTGTAAAGTTGGACTCCGCTCCAGGATCTACTAAGCGGGTCTTGGATAGCCAAAGCACTGTGTGCAGAATTATATAACATTATTCTGAATGTTTACTGTCCCTTTAACACAGTGTATCCAGAGCAAATTGCTGTTTGAAGTGAACAGTCAAATATGCCGTAGCGCTGCAAAGCAGCAGTGCATTTATTGTTAACTGGCTCTCAGATTTTTTCAAACCCGCCTCTTAGCCTTTCCCAGTCTGCAAAACTGTTTTGTCTGAACGTAAGACGTTCTTATTTATTTAAGAGACAATTTCTTTTTTTGTCTGCAGCTAATTTCCAATCCAATTTTCAACTGCTGCATCATATTATAAAACTTTACTAACTGATTTATTCTCCAGTTAACCAACACATTGCAACCGAACTGGTGCTTTAGTGTAGCTGCCAAATTTTAAATGTGATTTTATTTAAAAATAACTTGCAGAAATGTTTTTACTAAAAAGATGTCATCTGAGGTCATGAAAGTGCTATGATAACTTGTAAGTGCTAGTCAGAAAGTATATTTATGTTTAGTATCTATGCACTCCGAAGGCAAAGACTAAGACCTATTGTGGAATATTTAGGAAACATACTTTTCTTCAGTTAAATAAAGATGTAATGTTGTTTAGCTTTCTAACTTTGTGTCAATATTGCTCCTAAAAATTACAAGCACCTATATGTAAATCAGAGAAACTAGGTTCCTCAAACTTGACCCTCAAGAGGTTTTGGAACTACATTTCCCATGATGCTGTAAACATCATGGGAAATGTAGTTCCAAAACCTCTGGAGGGCCTAGTTTGAGGATGTCTGAACTAGGACTTTTATAAAACATTTTCTTTCAGTGAAAGTACAGTTGTTAAAAAATGTATTGTATAATAAGTAGTGAAAAATAACTTCTGCATTTATTGCATCATACCAGAAACAGAAATACGGCTAAAAAAGTGAAAACCAATTTGGTGTTAAAAAAATACAAATAAATATTGCTTTTTAGTTTGTGTGTAACTCTGTAATCAGATAATCTAAAAGGATAAATAGCAGGGGTTAAACATCTCAATGCAAAAACTGCTCTAAACAATGTATGAGGTGCAAAAATATCTACACTTGTATATGCACTATTATCTGAGTTTATGTTATTTTTAACCAGTGATGGCAAACTTAGCACTCAGGGACCACACATACAACAAACAAATAATATAAATGATATACTTATACAGTAGATCTGCAGTCACCCTGAAGCAAACATTTTTAGTTATGCTTGTTCTAAGTCAGATAAAATGCTGGCTGAGCATCATCGGAAATGTAGTTCCAAAACCTCTGGAGAGCAAAGTTTGGACACCCCTGTTCTAAGTAATAAAATAAATCATATTTAAATATATATTTAAATATATATATATATATAAAAAACATTCTGTAAACACACAAGTACTTTTTATTACTTCTGCAACTGATAATCACGTATTTTAATAGAGCAAAAAAAAAAAAGAAGAAATTTACGTTTTCCTGAAGTGACATCAAACACAGATCCTTTCACTGCCATATATATAGGCTGGTCGTCCTATGAAAAAAAAAGTAAGAGGTCAAAACTGAGCCTGTTTTTTTTTCCAGTACTGCACGTAAAGAGAGGGCATTTAATATGTATTACAATTTGTGTTTAGTAAATAGTTTTTTTATAAACAGATGTTCCTGTGCTGATAAAAATAAATGAATACAATGTTAAATAAATAAAAATGTGTGTTTGTGCTTGTGAGGCTTGTTAATGACTACCAATAAAACAACCTTAAAGGGATAGTAAACCCAACATTTTTCTTTTATGATTCAGATAGAACAAACCATTTAAAAAAAAAAACTTTCAAATTTATTTCTATTATCAAATTTGCTTCATTCTCTTGTTATTCATTGCTGAAGGGACAGCATTGCACTACTGACATCTAGCTGAAAACATCTAGTTAGCCAATCACAAGAGACAAATGTGTGCAGGCACCAATTTCCAGCAGTTCCCACTAGTGTAGGATATGTGCGCATTCATTTTCAAGAAGGGATACTAAGAGAACGAACCAAATTTGAAAATAGAAGTGAATTTAAAAGTGTCTTTAAATGACAAGCTCTATATAAATCAGGCAAGTTTAATTTTGACTTTCGAATCCCTTTAAAGGGACACTGAACACTAAATACATTTCATGCATCTCCCTCTAATTAGGAATGCTGCCATTTTGGAACCTGGGTTACACTGTAGGTATCTGAAGAAGAGTTACTGCACATGTGCAGCCATGTCAGCACTGGAATGTAGTGAAAGCCAGACTTCAAGATGGCAGCACCTTGAATAGGAGGAGGAGGGGAATAACCTCAATACTATGCTCTTAAAATGTATTTAGTGTTTAATAAACATATTTAAAGGGACATAAATGGGGCAAAAAGGAAATGTACTCATGTTTAATAGCATTGTATTCTTGCACTATTGGCTTGCATATAGCTGTATGTTAAACCCCTGGAAATAGAATTAAAAAAATAGTTAAAGTTAAGGGACAGTCTACTTCAGAATTTTTATTGTTTAAAAATATAGATAATCCCTTTATTGCCCATTCCCCAGTTGTGCATAACCAACAGTTATATTAAAATACTTTTTACCTCTGTGATTACCTTGTATTTAAGACTCTGCAGACTGCCCCCTTATCTCAGTTCTTTTGACAGACTTGCATTTTAGCCAATCAGTGCTGACTCATAAATAACTCCACGGGAGTGAGCATGTTATCTTTATGGCACATATGAACTAGCACTGTCTAGCTGTGCACAACTGTCAACATGTACTGAAATAAGAGGCAAACATCAAGGGCTTAGGAATTAGCATATGAGCCTTCCTAGGTTTAGCTTTCAACAAAGAATACCAAGAGAACTAAGCAAATATGAGGATAAAAGTAAATTGGAAAGTTATTGAAATTGTATGCCCTATCTGAATCATAAAAGATTAATTTTGACTTGACTGTGTTTTTAGTGTATCAATTGCCCTACTAGAATCTAACTGAACAAATCTGGTGAGCCAATGAAAATATGTGCGTCGCTCACAGTAGTGCTTTGCTGTTCCCAAGCCACCTAGTGTGCTTTTCAACAAAGGATACCCACAAAATGTAGTTATTTTTTAATAGATGTAAACATGTGGTAAGTCAATGACAAGGCACATTTGTGTAAACACCAATCACCAGCTAGCTCACAGTAGTGTATTGCTGCTTCTGAGCCTACCTAGGTATGTTTGATAAAAGTAAATTGAAAAATGCACGCTCTGTCTAAATCATAAATGTTTAATTTTGATTTATTTGCTCCTTTAAGGTAAAGGGTTCTGTTTAAATTTTTACCCTGCAGCTAAATGGCTTCTAGTAGACATCGGCATTCCAGCATTCGTTCGCTAAGAAAATGCTAAAAATGGACAAGGTCGGCAGTGTTCGATCTAGATTTATTCATAAAAAAATATGAGACAAAAATTTCTGAATTTCTGCTATTGTCAGTATTTGTTTAGTAATGAATGCTGAGCGTCGAGTTTTCAGTTTTGCTGTAGCTACATTGCATTCTTGTTCCTAAACTACATAAGAGTCAAACTTTCTCCTACTACTAGCCTGAGGGAGTGATAGTCACAAACACAAATCACAACATCACTGGGGGCTTTTTGTTAGCGTTATATTGCAACGTACATGACACTCACATGCAGAACTTTAGATCATCATGTCTTAAAGAAGAAACTGTAGAGTGCCCGCAAAAAACTAGGATTTTGCTCGTCTTTAAAGGGCATTAAACACTTTGAGATGTGATATAAAATGATATATATATATATATATATATATATATATATATATAAAAATAGTTTGCAATTGACTTTTATTTATTTTGTCTCCTTTTCCTTTGATTCCATTCTGAAATTGTGAGCTTATCAGTTGCTGTTAGAAATGGAAGTGCAGAACACTGTTATATTCCACACAGCCATTGGCTGCACACTCTAGTGACCTATTTATAACTGTCCCTATTTGGCCACAGCAGAGAATTTAACCAAAGATACAACATGGCAGCTCCCATTGTTTTATAGACACTAAAACATTATACTTATTTTGTCAATATTTAACCCTTTCATGACAGAGTCATAATGTCTACATCAGAACAACGTTCTGATGTAGACAAATTGAAATCCCGTGATCGTGCACGTGATCACGAGATTTCAATTATGGGATTGGGTCAGGGGGGGGGGGGGGGGAGTCCCTATGACGCTAGGCATGCCCTCCAGACCGCGATCACATCCAGGAAGCGCCATTGGCTTCAGGACAGCCAAACGGCTATGACGTTGTATTCCGTCCTAACGGCGCTAAAGCCCAATGCCGTTTGGATGGAATACAACGCCATAACGGCACTAAAAGGTTAAACAGCTGATAAATAATACATTTACATATTATTCTCAGACTAATCTTTTCATTGTATCTAGCATGTATTTAGTGTTTAATGACCCTTTAACACTCAGTAAGCTTAAAACTTTTCCTCCTAACCCATTATTATTTTTTTAGCTCTGAGAATAGATATTACAACATATTAAAATACAAAAAAAATGTATTTAAAAAAGCAGCACAATGTCAAAGCTGTTTAACATGAAATGTATACTAGCAGTTAATGTGCACAGCTTATACTTACAGGTTTTAGTTATTCACTTGCTAATAAAGACAACTCCCACTAATGCATTGGCTGACGGGAAACACCCCAAAAGTCTGACAAGTAAATCATTTTCCAGCACAGTAAAATCTATTATAACAAAACGTAGTGCCCTCTTTTGGTTAAAAACACACAATTAGTACAGTTTCACCTTAATGATGAAGCAGTTTGATTTAAAAAAAAAAAAAGTTAATTATTTTATCACAGTGAGTCTTACTTTACCAATTCATATATAATTCTAGACAACACAGCCAATAAAGAAGCTAGGTACCTAGAATAATATAGGAACTGGTTTAGCAGGATGGACCTGTTTATGAGTGTCCCCCTCAACTAGTGAGCTTTACCAGCAAGTCTAATAACCTGACATAATATTTTATTTCTGCATCTTTAAATATGGCTATAGTGGCTGCTTAATTAAGTCGTTATTAAATATTCACCTGAATTATATGAAGGTTCAATAGAACAATTAACAATGTTAATTAACAATCACTGTATCTGCTCCGGTGTTGTGTCGAATCTGGGGATCTATCAAACTCCCCAGATTCGACACCGGATTCCTAATGTCCCGCACTGCGTGTATTAGGTATCTTGGGTTCGTTACATACTTTTGATGCCATCAGTGGGCTGCACTACATGATCACACCTCTCTAGCTACCATGTTTACTTGCCTTGTCTCCATTATGACTGGCCAGGTCCTCATCTGTAAACAGCCTGACAGGCAGGTGCTGTGCCTCCTTGTGCTGTAGCTTGGTGCTCTCTGATGCGCTGCAGAGCATGGCACTAGTTGTGCACAGCAGGAACACAGCAAAAGTAACATCACCGGGAGACATGCTGCAGCCAGCTTCCGGGAGTGCAGAGATAGAATGCTGGGCACTACAAGCTGCTCAGCACCACCCTCCTCATGGTACAACGTCGCCACCTAGTGCCGAGATGCAGAACTTTAGATTACAATGATTACAAACAGCATTTAGTATTTTCTTTTAGTAATTTATGTCTGATAATTTTACGTCATATATATATATACACACACATTTATTATATATTTATTTTTATATATATATATATATATATATATATATATATATATATATATATATATATATATATATATATATATACAATTATTCTGACATATTTTAAAGGTATAGTCGACATTCAATTTTCAATAGATGCAATTTAGTAATATACTTGCAGTAGAAAAATAATAGTAAAAAGGAGTATTGTTTGCTTTGTTCTCTTGGTGTCCTTTATTGAAAAGCTTACCTAGGTAGGCTCAGGAGCGGCAATGCACTACTGGGAGCTAGCTGCGGAATGGTGGCTGCACATATATGCCTCCTGTTATTGACTCACCTGATGTGTTCAGCTAGAAGTGCATTGCTAAACAAAGGATTCAAAGAGACTGAAGCAAATTTGATAATAGAAGTAGATTAAAAAGTTGTGTAAAATTGCATGCTCTATCTGAATTATGGAAGAAAATAAATGGGTTTTATGTCCCTTTAAGTGGTTATCGGTAGTGGCCCATTGGTTTTGCATGGGAGGGTGGAGTCGTGTACAGATGGCCGTGTCTGGTTGTGTTTTGGGCATTTGCATGTCTGTCAGAACAAGGGTTCGGCCAGCCCCTTAAAACTGGGACATGGGTGGGAAGCATGTCTTACATTCCATCCTGTGACAATCCCAGAACCCTCCCTTATTTGCCCAAACATCTCCCAGGCTATCTTATTTGTCTGCTATTAGAACATTTCTTTCGATTATTTTTTACAAAATGTAAAATCTTTATTTCAAACACTTACTATTGTAGTCCTGTACTCCTCTTAAAGTGAATGTAAACTTATGACTACTGCCCCACGGCATTGGATAGACGTAAAAATAAGCCTGGGTTTTATTCATAAAATGTTTTATATTTATGTATTTTCGCAAATTTTTACCTTTGTAGCACGACGACAATAAGCGCAGCTCTCCCGCCCGTCATATTCTCCAATTGATTGACAGATGACGATTTTTAAAAGAACTAATCCTTGTTCCCCCCGGGGCGTTCGGCCCCTTTGCATAAATGTCGCGGTCGCGGGGGAAACAAGGATTAGTTATTTTAAGTATCGACATCTCTCATTCAGTTAGACAATATGGCGGCGGGAGAGCTGCACTTATTGTCGGAGCGCTAAAGAGGTAAACATTTGCGAAAATACATAAATATAAAACATTTTATGAATTAAACCCAGGCTCATTTTTAAAAGTCTATCCAATGTCGTGGGGCAGTAGTCGTAAGTTTACATTCACTTTAAGTTAATAATTTGGATGTATCTGACAGTTTTATGTCTTTTCTCCCACCATGCCTTAAAGGGACAGTCTACACCAGAATTTTTATTGTTTTAAAAGATAGATAATCCCTTTATTACCCATTCCCCAGTTTTGCATAATCAACACAGTTATAATAATATACTTTTAACCTCTGTGATTATCCTGTATCTAAGCCTCTGCAAACTGCCCCTTTTTTCAGTTCTTTTGACAGACTTGCAGTCTAGCCAATCAGTGCCTGCTCCCAGATAACTTCACATGCACGAGCACAGTGTTATCTATATGAAATACGTGAACTAACACCCTCTAGTGGTGAAAAACTGTTAAAATGCAATCTGAAAAGAGGTGGGCTTCAAGGTCTAAGAAATTAGCATATGAACCTCCTAGGTTAAGCTTTCAACTAAGAATACCAAGAGAACAAAGCAAAATTGGTGATAAAAGTAAATTGGAAAATTGTTTAAAATTACATGCTCTATCTGAATCATGAAATTTTATTTCGGCCTAGACTGTCCCTTTAAATGAGAATTAGTATTCATGGATTTGCAAAGTGGTTGAAGTTTATTACATATTTATACCATAGAAATACCAAATAATGAATGTTTATTAATTTAAGAGAAATATCTCATTCTGTCTCTCCCATATTTATCTGCCTTTCTCTATTCCCTTTTCTGTCTTTCTCTGTTCTTTTCTCTCTCGTTCCCCCTTGAATTCTTTATCAACCCCCTTTGTCTCCCTCGGTTCCCCTATATATCTTGCAATCTCTATCCCTTGCACCCCATTCTGATTTTCTTTCTCTCTTGTTATAGAAGACTGAGGGTGATATTTTTGTTGGGATTGTATGCATTACCACTATCGTAGCTTTATTTGCTCACAACACAGAGTGTGTTTATGTTCAGCTGAAATGGTCATAGTTTGCTATTGTCTATTTGTCCATGTGATTAGTAGTCTGTGTATATGTCCTTTGTGCTTTTATTAACCCTTTAAAGGGACACTGAACTCAAATTTTTTCTTTCATGATTCAGATAGAGCATGCAATTTTAAGCAACTTTCTAATTTACTCCTATTATCAATTTTTCTTCGTTCTCTTGCTATCTTTATTTGAAAAAGAAGGCATCTAAGCTTTTTTTTTACGTTCAGAACTCTGGACAGCACTTTTTTATTGGTGGATCAATTTATCCACCAATCAGCAAAGACAACCCAGGTTGTTCACCAAAAATGGTCCGGCATCTAAACGTACATTCTTGCATTTCAAATAAAGATACCAAGAGAATGAATAAAATTTGATAATAGGAGTAAATTAGAAAGTTACTTAAAATTTAATGCTCTATCTGAATCACAAAAGAAAAAAATTTGGGTTCAGTGTCCCTTTAAGGACCAGCGACGTACCCTGTATGTCACTGGTCTTTTTTTGGAACTTGATTGTTTTATAGCGCGGTCTTGCCACCAGCGTTGAGCCTGCTGGAGGGAGGGCTCAGGGCATTAATAGTGTGTTCTTGCTAGACTAATGCTATTATGTCCTGAAAAAACCCTTAATGACCAGTGACATACAGGGTACAGTGTGGTCATTAAGGGGTTAATAAATATTTGTTACGCTTATCCAGAGTTCCTGTTTCTGTGTGGAGTAGCCGTGGGGCTTTAAAACCTGCCTGCCTTTTCACTAAGACCTTAGTTATAGCTCTGAGAAGTGTGAGGACCCTTGTAATTGGAGAGCTATTTTTTGTACCTTACACAGAGTCTTCACTATATTGCTCTCTTGTCTTTTGCTGGTTTGCTCATCTGTAGACTATATCCTTATTGATTGCACAATTTAGTTTAATTTATTGTTGTCACCTCCACAGTTTCTTTTTAGGTTGTGAATGAAAATCTATAACTGTATGGTGAAATATGCTTTTAACGTGCATTATATGACAATATAATATAGGGCTAATAAGTGTCTACTTATAACAAATAACCTTTAAATGAATAATATCAAAATGTATCATCTTCTTTGAATGTGGTTCTAAGATGGTACTTAAAGGGACACTCAAGTCAAAATAAACTTTTATGATTCAGATAGAACATGCAGTTTTAAGACACTTTCCAATTTGCTTCCATTATCATATTTTGCACAGTCTTTTTATATTTACACTTTTTAGAGGACAGGATTCTACTGAGCATAATGTGCACAAGCTAGGGTATAAGTATACCAGTCTGTGATTGGCTGATGTCTGTCACATGATACAGGGGGCTGGAAAAATGGGAGAAAAAATAAATTTGGCAAAAAAAATAAAATCTACTGCTTATTTGAAATTCAGAGCAAGTGCTATTGCATTGTCTTTTTATTATGTACTTGTTAATTATGTATTTCTACTGCATTGAGTGGTCATTGGTCCTGCACTGTGTTATTTCTATTCCACTGTTAGGTTAATTTGCATGAATCTCCAATTCAACACCGGACTATAAAATTAATTGATCTGACTCCTGTGCTGTAACATTCATGAAAGTTTTAATGCAAACAAAGTGATATTGTCATAATCTCGATTCCAAAAGTGGATCACCCACAGGCTACTCATAATTTACATTGTCAGCTCATGTCTCAAAGTCAGGGCCCCATTACTTTCAATATTAAATGAGTTTGTGCTGTAAAATATTCTCCTCTTTAATGTGTCACTAGTGATCCATTTTACTTGATGGCAAATAGCTTCTTTACCTTTATTTTGTCTTCTGAAATAGCTGTTTTTGCCTGTTGATGCCCCCACCTGTACTGAAAGTATGAATGTTTGTATGCTCTGTGGAAAATATATGTAAACAGGGGATAGTGTAAATTAACCTTCCAGTGGGGAG